>NC_090261.1:287500-1017500 GCF_037325665.1 Littorina saxatilis
CGAGATTAAAAAGTTCTTTCGAAAAATTGCATTACATTTTAACAAACAACTGTAACAATCAATAATTTCGCTCGAAATATCTCTAGTATGTTGGTAAAATAGTCTGAAAGTTTCAAAGCAATCCACCTAGTCATTGCTAAACTGCAGCCATTTTTGTCATGATACCCCTAAAAAATGACGCAAAAAGTCCCGTTTTTGACCGCTCTTGCGATCGACACATGCATCAGTAGGAATAGCATAGCACGCGAAATACGCAAGGTAGCAAAACAAATCAACCTGTTCTGGGTAGATAATTGTTTTGGCTTTCTTCTCGTATGTCAAAGTTGCAAAGTATGGCCTATTGTGATTTCTTGTCAATTTTTCACTCGGCTCTTCCGTTTTTGTCTGGTTGATTTTGAGGTTACCCTTACTTGAGCGGCGGTCATGTGATCCCTGTGAAAGAAATGTTTAATCCAACAGATGATCCTGAAGGTTAAGTGAACGGCCTTAACTGGCATATACACTTTTAATGAAATGATACAGGAATTAAAGCTTTAATTTGGGTTTGAAATTTGTTGCAATAATTTTTTGGCCAAGTTTAGTTTACTACTAAGATTACCAATGCAAGTAAGAGCAACATACAAACTTCTGAACACTTCTTCAATTTGACGGTAATAACAACAGATATCAAAAGCTTTCCTTTGAGGGCTTTTCTGAATGAGAATATGAAGTTTTAGTCTTTTGGTTTTTCCAATGTAGTTCTGGTGTATACCATGTCAATTCTGTTGTTCCAGTTTTGTGTCACCCTTGATCTACACACAGCAACCAAAGACAGCGGAATGCAGTGTGTAAAGTGTTCTTCAAAGACAACAACACCAACAGGCCGGTAAAGCCCAGCCTCACCTCTTCTCCCTCCTTAGAGGTCAGACCGATGACCAGCGAGTCGTCTTCGTTGAGGATGATGCTGGCCACGCCAGCAAACATCTTCTTGAAGTGCTTCTGCAGCCGCGGGATGTTCTTGCTGTTGCCGATGATCTCCAGCAGGTCCTCGTCTCCCACAAAGTAGAACCTTGACAAAACATGAGACCACAATGTAGAACCTTGACAAGACATGAGACCACAATGTAAAACCTTGACAAGACACGACACCACAATGTAAAACCTTGACAAGACATGAGACCACAATGTAGAACCTTGACAAGACATGACACCACAATGTAGAACCTTGACAAGACATGAGACCACAATGTAGAACCTTGACAAGACATGAGACCACAAAGTAGAACCTTGACAAGACACGACACCACAATGTAGAACCTTGACAAGACATGACACCACAATGTAGAACCTTGACAAGACATGACACCACAATGTAGAACCTTGACAAGACATGAGACCACAAAGTAGAACCTTGACAAGACATGACACCACAATGTAGAACCTTGACAAGACATGACACCACAATGTAGAACCTTGACAAGACAGGAGACCACAATGTAGAACCTTGACAAGACATGAGACCACAAAGTAGAACCTTGACAAGACAGGAGACCACAATGTAGAACCTTGACAAGACATGAGACCACAAAGTAGAACCTTGACAAGACATGAGACCACAAAGTAGAACCTTGACAAGACATGAGACCACAATGTAGAACCTTGACAAGACATGAGACCACACAGTAGAACCTTGACAAGACATGACACCACAAAGTAGAACCTTGACAAGACATGAGACCACAATGTAGAACCTTGACAAGACATGAGACCACACAGTAGAACCTTGACAAGACATGACACCACAAAGTAGAACCTTGACAAGACATGAGACCACAAAGTAGAACCTTGACAAGACATGACACCACAATGTAGAACCTTGACAAGACATGACACCACAAAGTAGAACCTTGACAAGACATGAGACCACAAAGTAGAACCTTGACAAGACACGACACCACAATGTAGAACCTTGACAAGACACGACACCACAATGTAGAACCTTGACAAGACATGACACCACAATGTAGAACCTTGACAAGACACGACACCACAATGTAGAACCTTGACAAGACACGAGACCACAATGTAGAACCTTGACAAGACACGACACCACAGTGTAGAACCTTGACAAGACATGACACCACAGTGTAGAACCTTGACAAGACACGAGACCACAATGTAGAACCTTGACAAGACATGAGACCACAATGTAGAACCTTGACAAGACATGACACCACAATGTAGAACCTTGACAAGACACGACACCACACAGTAGAACCTTGACAAGACACGAGACCACAATGTAGAACCTTGACAAGACATGACACCACAATGTAGAACCTTGACAAGACACGAGACCACAATGTAGAACCTTGACAAGACACGACACCACAATGTAGAACCTTGACAAGACACGACACCACAATGTAGAACCTTGACAAGACACGAGACCACAATGTAGAACCTTGACAAGACACGACACCACAATGTAGAACCTTGACAAGACACGACACCACAATGTAGAACCTTGACAAGACACGAGACCACAATGTAGAACCTTGACAAGACACGACACCACAATGTAGAACCTTGACAAGACATGACACCACAATGTAGAACCTTGACAAGACACGACACCACAATGTAGAACCTTGACAAGACATGACACCACAATGTAGAACCTTGACAAGACACGAGACCACAATGTAGAACCTTGACAAGACATGACACCACAATGTAGAACCTTGACAAGACACGAGACCACAATGTAGAACCTTGACAAGACACGACACCACAATGTAGAACCTTGACAAGACACGACACCACAATGTAGAACCTTGACAAGACATGACACCACAATGTAGAACCTTGACAAGACACGAGACCACAATGTAGAACCTTGACAAGACACGACACCACAAAGTAGAACCTTGACAAGACATGACACCACAATGTAGAACCTTGACAAGACACGAGACCACAATGTAGAACCTTGACAAGACATGACACCACAATGTAGAACCTTGACAAGACATGACACCACAATGTAGAACCTTGACAAGACACGAGACCACAATGTAGAACCTTGACAAGACACGACACCACAATGTAGAACCTTGACAAGACACGAGACCACAATGTAGAACCTTGACAAGACACGAGACCACAATGTAGAACCTTGACAAGACACGACACCACAATGTAGAACCTTGACAAGACATGACACCACAATGTAGAACCTTGACAAGACATGACACCACAATGTAGAACCTTGACAAGACACGACACCACAATGTAGAACCTTGACAAGACATGACACCACAATGTAGAACCTTGACAAGACACGAGACCACAATGTAGAACCTTGACAAGACATGACACCACAATGTAGAACCTTGACAAGACACGAGACCACAATGTAGAACCTTGACAAGACACGACACCACAATGTAGAACCTTGACAAGACACGACACCACAATGTAGAACCTTGACAAGACACGACACCACAATGTAGAACCTTGACAAGACACGAGACCACAATGTAGAACCTTGACAAGACACGACACCACAATGTAGAACCTTGACAAGACACGACACCACAATGTAGAACCTTGACAAGACATGACACCACAATGTAGAACCTTGACAAGACACGAGACCACAATGTAGAACCTTGACAAGACACGACACCACAATGTAGAACCTTGACAAGACACGAGACCACAATGTAGAACCTTGACAAGATATGACACCACAATGTAGAACCTTGACAAGACATGACACCACAATGTAGAACCTTGACAAGACACGAGACCACAATGTAGAACCTTGACAAGACACGACACCACAATGTAGAACCTTGACAAGACACGAGACCACAATGTAGAACCTTGACAAGACACGAGACCACAATGTAGAACCTTGACAAGACACGACACCACAATGTAGAACCTTGACAAGACATGACACCACAATGTAGAACCTTGACAAGACACGACACCACAATGTAGAACCTTGACAAGACACGAGACCACAATGTAGAACCTTGACAAGACACGAGACCACAATGTAGAACCTTGACAAGACATGAGACCACAATGTAGAACCTTGACAAGACACGACACCACAATGTAGAACCTTGACAAGACATGACACCACAATGTAGAACCTTGACAAGACACGACACCACAATGTAGAACCTGGACAAGACACGACACCACAAAGTAGAACCTTGACAAGACATGAGACCACAATGTAGAACCTTGACAAGACACGACACCACAATGTATAACCTTGACAAGACACGACACCACAATGTAGAACCTTGACAAGACACGACACCACAATGTAGAACCTTGACAAGACACGAGACCACAAAGTAGAACCTTGACAAGACATGAGACCACAATGTAGAACCTTGACAAGACACGACACCACAATGTAGAACCTTGACAAGACATGACACCACAATGTAGAACCTTGACAAGACACGACACCACAATGTAGAACCTTGACAAGACATGACACCACAAAGTAGAACCTTGACAAGACACGACACCACAATGTAGAACCTTGACAAGACACGACACCACAAAGTAGAACCTTGACAAGACATGAGACCACAAAGTAGAACCTTGACAAGACATGAGACCACAAAGTAGAACCTTGACAAGACAGGAGACCACAAAGTAGAACCTTGACAAGACACGACACCACAAAGTAGAACCTTGACAAGACATGAGACCACAAAGTAGAACCTTGACAAGACATGAGACCACAATGTAGAACCTTGACAAGACACGACACCACAATGTAGAACCTTGACAAGACACGACACCACAAAGTAGAACCTTGACAAGACATGAGACCACAATGTAGAACCTTGACAAGACATGAGACCACAATGTAGAACCTTGACAAGACACGACACCACAAAGTAGAACCTTGACAAGACACGACACCACAATGTAGAACCTTGACAAGACATGAGACCACAAAGTAGAACCTTGACAAGACACGACACCACAATGTAGAACCTGGACAAGACATGAGACCACAAAGTAGAACCTTGACAAGACATGAGACCACAAAGTAGAACCTTGACAAGACATGACACCACAAAGTAGAACCTTGACAAGACATGACACCACAATGTAGAACCTTGACAAGACATGAGACCACAATGTAGAACCTTGACAAGACACGACACCACAAAGTAGAACCTTGACAAGACATGAGACCACAATGTAGAACCTTGACAAGACACGACACCACAAAGTAGAACCTTGACAAGACATGAGACCACAATGTAGAACCTTGACAAGACATGACACCACAAAGTAGAACCTTGACAAGACATGAGACCACAAAGTAGAACCTTGACAAGACACGACACCACAAAGTAGAACCTTGACAAGACACGACACCACAATGTAGAACCTTGACAAGACATGAGACCACAAAGTAGAACCTTGACAAGACAGGAGACCACAATGTAGAACCTTGACAAGACACGACACCACAAAGTAGAACCTTGACAAGACATGACACCACAAAGTAGAACCTTGACAAGACATGAGACCACAAAGTAGAACCTTGACAAGACAGGAGACCACAATGTAGAACCTTGACAAGACACGACACCACAATGTAGAACCTTGACAAGACACGACACCACAAAGTAGAACCTTGACAAGACACGACACCACAAAGTAGAACCTTGACAAGACATGAGACCACAAAGTAGAACCTTGACAAGACACGACACCACAATGTAGAACCTGGACAAGACATGAGACCACAATGTAGAACCTTGACAAGACATGAGACCACAAAGTAGAACCTTGACAAGACATGAGACCACAAAGTAGAACCTTGACAAGACATGACACCACAAAGTAGAACCTTGACAAGACATGAGACCACAATGTAGAACCTTGACAAGACATGAGACCACAAAGTAGAACCTTGACAAGACATGACACCACAAAGTAGAACCTTGACAAGACATGAGACCACAATGTAGAACCTTGACAAGACATGAGACCACAAAGTAGAACCTTGACAAGACATGACACCACAAAGTAGAACCTTGACAAGACATGACACCACAAAGTAGAACCTTGACAAGACATGAGACCACAATGTAGAACCTTGACAAGACATGAGACCACAAAGTAGAACCTTGACAAGACATGACACCACAATGTAGAACCTTGACAAGACACGACACCACAATGTAGAACCTTGACAAGACACGACACCACAAAGTAGAACCTTGACAAGACATGAGACCACAAAGTAGAACCTTGACAAGACACGACACCACAATGTAGAACCTGGACAAGACATGAGACCACAATGTAGAACCTTGACAAGACATGACACCACAAAGTAGAACCTTGACAAGACACGAGACCACAATGTAGAACCTTGACAAGACATGAGACCACAAAGTAGAACCTTGACAAGACATGACACCACAAAGTAGAACCTTGACAAGACATGAGACCACAATGTAGAACCTTGACAAGACATGAGACCACAAAGTAGAACCTTGACAAGACATGACACCACAAAGTAGAACCTTGACAAGACATGAGACCACAATGTAGAACCTTGACAAGACATGAGACCACAAAGTAGAACCTTGACAAGACATGACACCACAAAGTAGAACCTTGACAAGACATGACACCACAATGTAGAACCTGGACAAGACATGAGACCACAAAGTAGAACCTTGACAAGACATGAGACCACAATGTAGAACCTTGACAAGACATGAGACCACAATGTAGAACCTTGACAAGACATGAGACCACAATGTAGAACCTTGACAAGACATGAGACCACAAAGTAGAACCTTGACAAGACATGAGACCACAATGTAGAACCTTGACAAGACATGAGACCACAATGTAGAACCTTGACAAGACACGACACCACAAAGTAGAACCTTGACAAGACACGACACCACAATGTAGAACCTTGACAAGACACGACACCACAAAGTAGAACCTTGACAAGACACGAGACCACAAAGTAGAACCTTGACAAGACATGACACCACAAAGTAGAACCTTGACAAGACATGACACCACAATGTAGAACCTTGACAAGACATGAGACCACAATGTAGAACCTTGACAAGACACGACACCACAAAGTAGAACCTTGACAAGACATGAGACCACAATGTAGAACCTTGACAAGACACGACACCACAAAGTAGAACCTTGACAAGACATGAGACCACAATGTAGAACCTTGACAAGACATGAGACCACAATGTAGAACCTTGACAAGACACGACACCACAAAGTAGAACCTTGACAAGACATGAGACCACAAAGTAGAACCTTGACAAGACACGACACCACAAAGTAGAACCTTGACAAGACATGAGACCACAAAGTAGAACCTTGACAAGACAGGAGACCACAATGTAGAACCTTGACAAGACACGACACCACAAAGTAGAACCTTGACAAGACATGAGACCACAAAGTAGAACCTTGACAAGACACGACACCACAATGTAGAACCTGGACAAGACATGAGACCACAATGTAGAACCTTGACAAGACAGGAGACCACAATGTAGAACCTTGACAAGACAGGAGACCACAATGTAGAACCTTGACAAGACATGAGACCACAATGTAGAACCTTGACAAGACATGAGACCACAATGTAGAACCTTGACAAGACACGACACCACAAAGTAGAACCTTGACAAGACATGACACCACAATGTAGAACCTTGACAAGACACGACACCACAATGTAGAACCTTGACAAGACATGAGACCACAAAGTAGAACCTTGACAAGACACGACACCACAATGTAGAACCTGGACAAGACATGAGACCACAATGTAGAACCTTGACAAGACATGACACCACAAAGTAGAACCTTGACAAGACATGAGACCACAATGTAGAACCTTGACAAGACATGAGACCACAAAGTAGAACCTTGACAAGACATGACACCACAAAGTAGAACCTTGACAAGACATGAGACCACAATGTAGAACCTTGACAAGACACGACACCACAATGTAGAACCTTGACAAGACATGAGACCACAAAGTAGAACCTTGACAAGACATGACACCACAATGTAGAACCTTGACAAGACATGACACCACAAAGTAGAACCTTGACAAGACATGACACCACAATGTAGAACCTTGACAAAACATGAGACCACAATGAAAGGTCTGTCAACACAGAGAGGACTGGGGGAAAGGTGCAGTTAGCAAAACACTCTCTTCTTGGATTCCTCTCTGACAATCAGACAACCACCAAACCCCAGTCAGTTAATCATACTGCTTTTGTCAAAAGTACTGTCTCCATTACCTCCCTAGTCAATCCAACCCTCTCTAACCCAGTAACTAGTTGCTACCTAGGAATGGAGGCTCTCTCCTGTTGAAGGTGCTCTCCTGGAGTGTTTATACCTAATGTACTGTCTCCATTACCTAGGAAAGGAGGCTCTCTCCGTTGAAGGTGCTCTCCTGGAGTGTTTATACCTAATGTACTGTCTCCATTACCTAGGAAAGGAGGCTCTCTCCCGTTGAAGGTGCTCTCCTGGAGTGTTTATACCTAATGTACTGTCTCCATTACCTAGGAAAGGAGGCTCTCCTGGAGTGTTTATACCCAATGTACTGTCTCCATTACCTAGGAAAGGAGGCTCTCTCCCGTTGAAGGTGCTCTCCTGGAGTGTTTATACCTAATGTACTGTCTCCATTACCTAGGAAAGGAGGCTCTCTCCCGTTGAAGGTGCTCTCCTGGAGTGTTTATACCTAATGTACTGTCTCCATTACCTAGGAAAGGAGGCTCTCTCTCCGTTGAAGGTGCTCTCCTGGAGTGTTTATGCCTAATGTACTGTCTCCATTATCTAACTAGTCAATTCTTCTTCTTCTGCGTTCGATGTTGGAACTAGTCAATGTAACCCAGTGTAACCCAGCAAGGAGTTCCTACCTGGGGAATGACGCCCTCTCTCGCTCCAGGTACTCTCCCAGCGCCTTCTGAATCTTGCCCAGGAGGTCCGCCAGTCGCTCCAGCTGTCGCTGCACGTTGGGCACGTTAAGCACGTCCATCACCAGGGGAGACTTGGCCACCTTCTTCATCAGACCCAGGAACTCTGTGCTTACCCTGAACACACACACCACACATACAGGAGTCTGATCACAACTGCCACCTGTTAAACCACACCCACAAAACACACTCACACACACACTGTGCATAAAACACACTCACACACACACTGTGCATAAAACACACTCACACACAGTGCTTTCAACATAAGATACAGTTCAACAAGCCCCAGAACCTCTCTGATCACTATAGGCCGACACAAGCACCAAATGTTGTGCTTGGAACAACAAGAAAAGCAAATGTTTATACATCTCACCTTCGCCATAAGTACCATGAAACAGAAAGAAACTATCTGCTGCTCCAACTTAATTACACATTGATAGGCTTCCATTTAAAACTTGGAGGTGATGATTTTTAAATTGACGCCCGCCCGAAGCTGTCTTGAAGCCCGACAGAGTGAATCGACCAAAGTCGTATTGAAGCCAAATGGAGGGCGTCAATCCATGATCATCACCTAGAAGTTTTAAATGGAAGCCTGTCAATGTTATTGTCATTTAATCTGTGAGCGAACATGTTCGTGTTCTCAAGACAGAGCCCCAGCAACACACAGGAAAGCCAGCCAAGGCTGAAGAGAAAGGCTAGGAGGTGTAAGTGAGGTTCTCACAGGAGAAGGCAGTGATGAGTCAAGGTACAAGCCTACTTACCCCTGGAAGCGCGAGGTCTCGATGGGCAGCAGGTGCTTGATGTCGGCACTGCCGGTGAAGATGCCCTCCAGGTAGACCCAGCGGCGCTGCACGTCGATCCACACGTCAAACAGCGCGTTGATCCGGTTCAGCTTGTCCTCCCACGCCATGGCGTCCTCCTCAAATTGCTGCAACCAGGTATCTTCTGTTACCACACCTGATTGTCATGGTTACTAGGCCTCTACCGTTACCTTCCCTGATTGTCATGGTTACCAGGCCTCTACCGTTACCTTCCCTGATTGTCATGGTTACCATGCCTCTACCGTTACCTTCCCTGATTGTCATGGTTACCAGGCCTCTACCGTTACCTTCTCTGATTGTCATGGTTACCAGGCCTCTACTGTCATGGTTACCAGGCCTCTACCATTACCTTCCCTGATTGTCATGGTTACCAGGCCTCTACCATTCTTTCTTTATTTGGTGTTTAACGTCGTTTTCAACCACGAAGGTTATATCGCGACGGGGAAAGGGGGGAGATGGGATAGAGCCACTTGTCAATTGTTTCTTGTTCACAAAAGCACTAATCAAAAATGTGCTCCAGGGGCTTGCAACGTAGTACAATATATTACCTTACTGGGAGAATGCAAGTTTCCAGTACAAAGGACTTAACATTTCTTACATACTGCTTGACTAAAATCTTTACAAAAATTTACTATATTCTATACAAGAAACACTTAACAAGGGTAAAAGGAGAAACAGAATCCGTCAGTCGCCTCTTACGACATGCTGGGGGGCATCGGGTAAATTCTTCCCCCTAACCCGCGGGGGGTGCCTCTACCATTACCTTCACTGATTGTCATGGTTACCAGGCCTCAACCGTTATCTTCCCTGATTGTCATGGTTACCAGGCCCCTATCATTACCTTCCCTAATTGCCATGCGTAGGGTTTTGTGTGTGCTTTTACAAAGTTGTGGTTAGCATTCCTGACCCCAGTCATTTATTATATGAACTCAATGGTTGTATCTCATGACCTAAATGGCTAGCCTTTGGCTTAAGTCTCAATGTCACGCAAGATTCCAAGGGCTGCCTTTCAAAATTCTAATCCCTAGCTTTAATAGATTCCAATCGCTAGCTTTCACTCTCATCCACTCTCACACAGAGACACAGACAGACAGAGCGATGAAAGAAGGGAGGTTACCTTGTAGTAGGGGGAGAGCTTCATGGCGCACACACTGTTGATGTGCTCCTTGACCTTTGTGAAGAGGTCGTCCCAGCCACGAATCAGCTTGCACTTGTTCTGGTAGTTGATCAGCTCCAGCTCATAGCTCCGCCACACCTCGCTCACCTGCAGGGCACCAGTGGGTGTGGTTAGACACAGTCATACAACAATCTTCACAATTGTACCAGTGGGTGTGGTTAGACACAGTCATACAACAATCTTCACAATTGTACCAGTGGGTGTGGTTAGACACAGTCATACAACAATCTTCACAATTGTACCAGTGGGTGTGGTTAGACACAGTCACACAACAATCTTCACAATTGTACCAGTGGGTGTGGTTAGACACAGTCATACAACAATCTTCACAATTGTACCAGTGGGTGTGGTTAGACACAGTCACACAACAATCTTCACAATTGTACCAGTGGGTGTGGTTAGACACAGTCATACAACAATCTTCACAATTGTACCAGTGGGTGTGGTTAGACACAGTCATACAACAATCTTCACAATTGTACCAGTGGGTGTGGTTGACGCAGTCATACAACAATCTTCACAATTGTACCAGTGGGTGTGGTTACACACAGTCATACAACAATCTTCACAATTGTACCAGTGGGTGTGGTTAGACACAGTCATACAACAATCTTCACAATTGTACCAGTGGGTGTGGTTACACACAGTCATACAACAATCTTCACAATTGTACCAGTGGGTGTGGTTAGACACAGTCATACAACAATGTTCACAATTGTACCAGTGGGTGTGGTTGACACAGTCATACAACAATCTTCACAATTGTACCAGTGGGTGTGGTTACACACAGTCATACAACAATCTTCACAATTGTACCAGTGGGTGTGGTTAGACACAGTCATACAACAATCTTCACAATTGTACCAGTGGGTGTGGTTAGACACAGTCTTACAACAATCTTCACAATTGTACCAGTGGGTGTGGTTAGACACAGTCATACAACAATCTTCACAATTGTACCAGTGGGTGTGGTTAGACACAGTCATACAACAATCTTCACAATTGTACCAGTGGGTGTGGTTAGGCACAGTCATACAACAATCTTCACAATTGTACCAGTGGGTGTGGTTACACACAGTCATACAACAATCTTCACAATTGTACCAGTGGGTGTGGTTAGACACAGTCATACAACAATCTTCACAATTGTACCAGTGGGTGTGGTTAGACACAGTC
This sequence comes from Littorina saxatilis, assembly GCF_037325665.1. Lineage (NCBI taxonomy): Eukaryota > Metazoa > Mollusca > Gastropoda > Littorinimorpha > Littorinidae > Littorina > Littorina saxatilis. The sequence continues at coordinate 299,704 of NC_090261.1, forward strand.
ATACAACAATCTTCACAATTGTACCAGTGGGTGTGGTTAGACACAGTCATACAACAATCTTCACAATTGTACCAGTGGGTGTGGTGAGACACAGTCACACAACAATCTTCACAATTGTACCAGTGGGTGTGGTTAGACACAGTCATACAACAATCTTCACAATTGTACCAGTGGGTGTGGTTACACACAGTCATACAACAATCTTCACAATTGTACCAGTGGGTGTGGTTGACACAGTCATACAACAATCTTCACAATTGTACCAGTGGGTGTGGTTACACACAGTCATACAACAATCTTCACAATTGTACCAGTGGGTGTGGTTAGACACAGTCACACAACAATCTTCACAATTGTACCAGTGGGTGTGGTTAGACACAGTCACACAACAATCTTCACAATTGTACCAGTGGGTGTGGTTGACGCAGTCATACAACAATCTTCACAATTGTACCAGTGGGTGTGGTTGACACAGTCATACAACAATCTTCACAATTGTACCAGTGGGTGTGGTTGACACAGTCATACAACAATCTTCACAATTGTACCAGTGGGTGTGGTTACACACAGTCATACAACAATCTTCACAATTGTACCAGTGGGTGTGGTTGACACAGTCATACAACAATCTTCACAATTGTACCAGTGGGTGTGGTTACACACAGTCATACAACAATCTTCACAATTGTACCAGTGGGTGTGGTTACACACAGTCATACAACAATCTTCACAATTGTACCAGTGGGTGTGGTTAGGCACAGTCATACAACAATCTTCACAATTGTACCAGTGGGTGTGGTTAGACACAGTCATACAACAATCTTCACAATTGTACCAGTGGGTGTGGTTAGACACAGTCATACAACAATCTTCACAATTGTACCAGTGGGTGTGGTTAGACACAGTCATACAACAATCTTCACAATTGTACCAGTGGGTGTGGTTACACACAGTCATACAACAATCTTCACAATTGTACCAGTGGGTGTGGTTACACACAGTCATACAACAATCTTCACAATTGTACCAGTGGGTGTGGTTAGACACAGTCATACAACAATCTTCACAATTGTACCAGTGGGTGTGGTTAGACACAGTCATACAACAATCTTCACAATTGTACCAGTGGGTGTGGTTAGACACAGTCATACAACAATCTTCACAATTGTACCAGTGGGTGTGGTTACACACAGTCATACAACAATCTTCACAATTGTACCAGTGGGTGTGGTTAGACACAGTCATACAACAATCTTCACAATTGTACCAGTGGGTGTGGTTACACACAGTCATACAACAATCTTCACAATTGTACCAGTGGGTGTGGTTAGACACAGTCATACAACAATCTTCACAATTGTACCAGTGGGTGTGGTTAGACACAGTCATACAACAATCTTCACAATTGTACCAGTGGGTGTGGTTAGACACAGTCACACAACAATCTTCACAATTGTACCAGTGGGTGTGGTTAGACACAGTCACACAACAATCTTCACAATTGTACCAGTGGGTGTGGTTAGACACAGTCATACAACAATCTTCACAATTGTACCAGTGGGTGTGGTTACACACAGTCATACAACAATCTTCACAATTGTACCAGTGGGTGTGGTTAGACACAGTCATACAACAATCTTCACAATTGTACCAGTGGGTGTGGTTAGACACAGTCATACAACAATCTTCACAATTGTACCAGTGGGTGTGGTTAGACACAGTCATACAACAATCTTCACAATTGTACCAGTGGGTGTGGTTAGACACAGTCATACAACAATCTTCACAATTGTACCAGTGGGTGTGGTTACACACAGTCATACAACAATCTTCACAATTGTACCAGTGGGTGTGGTTGACGCAGTCATACAACAATCTTCACAATTGTACCAGTGGGTGTGGTTAGACACAGTCATACAACAATCTTCACAATTGTACCAGTGGGTGTGGTTAGACACAGTCATACAACAATCTTCACAATTGTACCAGTGGGTGTGGTTAGACACAGTCATACAACAATCTTCACAATTGTACCAGTGGGTGTGGTTAGACACAGTCATACAACAATCTTCACAATTGTACCAGTGGGTGTGGTTAGACACAGTCATACAACAATCTTCACAATTGTACCAGTGGGTGTGGTTAGACACAGTCATACAACAATCTTCACAATTGTACCAGTGGGTGTGGTTAGACACAGTCACACAACAATCTTCACAATTGTACCAGTGGGTGTGGTTAGACACAGTCATACAACAATCTTCACAATTGTACCAGTGGGTGTGGTTAGACACAGTCACACAACAATCTTCACAATTGTACCAGTGGGTGTGGTTAGACACAGTCATACAACAATCTTCACAATTGTACCAGTGGGTGTGGTTAGACACAGTCATACAACAATCTTCACAATTGTACCAGTGGGTGTGGTTACACACAGTCATACAACAATCTTCACAATTGTACCAGTGGGTGTGGTTAGACACAGTCATACAACAATCTTCACAATTGTACCAGTGGGTGTGGTTAGACACAGTCATAGAACAATCTTCACAATTGTACCAGTGGGTGTGGTTAGACACAGTCATACAACAATCTTCACAATTGTACCAGTGGGTGTGGTTAGACACAGTCATACAACAATCTTCACAATTGTACCAGTGGGTGTGGTTAGACACAGTCATACAACAATCTTCACAATTGTACCAGTGGGTGCGGTTAGACACAGTCATACAACAATCTTCACAATTGTACCAGTGGGTGTGGTTAGACACAGCCATACAACAATCTTCACAATTGTACCAGTGGGTGTGGTTAGACACAGTCATACAACAATCTTCACAATTGTACCAGTGGGTGTGGTTAGACACAGTCATACAACAATCTTCACAATTGTACCAGTGGGTGTGGTTAGACACAGTCATACAACAATCTTCACAATTGTACCAGTGGGTGTGGTTAGACACAGTCATACAACAATCTTCACAATTGTACCAGTGGGTGTGGTTAGACACAGTCATACAACAATCTTCACAATTGTACCAGTGGGTGTGGTTAGACACAGTCATACAACAATCTTCACAATTGTACCAGTGGGTGTGGTTAGACACAGTCATACAACAATCTTCACAATTGTACCAGTGGGTGTGGTTAGACACAGTCACACAACAATCTTCACAATTGTACCAGTGGGTGTGGTTAGACACAGTCATACAACAATCTTCACAATTGTACCAGTGGGTGTGGTTAGACACAGTCACACAACAATCTTCACAATTGTACCAGTGGGTGTGGTTAGACACAGTCATACAACAATCTTCACAATTGTACCAGTGGGTGTGGTTAGACACAGTCATACAACAATCTTCACAATTGTACCAGTGGGTGTGGTTGACACAGTCACACAACAATCTTCACAATTGTACCAGTGGGTGTGGTTAGACACAGTCATACAACAATCTTCACAATTGTACCAGTGGGTGTGGTTAGACACAGTCATACAACAATCTTCACAATTGTACCAGTGGGTGTGGTTAGACACAGTCATACAACAATCTTCACAATTGTACCAGTGGGTGTGGTTAGACACAGTCATACAACAATCTTCACAATTGTACCAGTGGGTGTGGTTAGACACAGTCATACAACAATCTTCACAATTGTACCAGTGGGTGTGGTTAGACACAGTCATACAACAATCTTCACAATTGTACCAGTGGGTGTGGTTAGACACAGTCATACAACAATCTTCACAATTGTACCAGTGGGTGTGGTTAGACACAGTCACACAACAATCTTCACAATTGTACCAGTGGGTGTGGTTGACGCAGTCATACAACAATCTTCACAATTGTACCAGTGGGTGTGGTTAGACACAGTCATACAACAATCTTCACAATTGTACCAGTGGGTGTGGTTAGACACAGTCATACAACAATCTTCACAATTGTACCAGTGGGTGTGGTTGACGCAGTCATAGAACACACTACACAAAACAAGGCTTAGTCGTCTGTCACCTCCAGGGCACCAGTGGGTGTGGTTAGACACTCATACAACACACTACAGGGCTTTAGTCGTCTATCTCTGTCACCTCCAGGGCACCAGTGGGTGTGGTTAGACACTCATACAACACACTACAGGGCTTTAGTCGTCTATCTCTGTCACCTCCAGGGCACCAGTGGGTGTGGTTAGACACTCATACAACACACTACAGGGCTTTAGTCGTCTATCTGTCACCTCCAGGGCACCAGTGGGTGTGGTTAGACACTCATACAACACACTACAGGGCTTTAGTCGTCTATCTCTGTCACCTCCAGGGCACCAGTGTGAGTGGTTAGACACTCATACAACACACTACAGGGCTTTAGTCGTCTATCTCTGTCACCTCCAGGGCACCAGTGGGTGTGGTTAGACAAAGTCATAGAACACACTACACAGAACAAGGCTATAGTCGTCTTTCTCTGTCACCTGTAGTGTAGCAGTGTATGTGTTAAGCCACAATGACATAACACATTACACATTACAGGGCTATAGTTGTCTGTCTCAGTCACACAAGAAAAGACCAAGTCATTTGGATGGTTGTTGTTTACACTACAGGGCTATAGTTGTCTGTCTCAGTCACATAAGAAAAGACCAAGTCATTTGGATGGTTGTTGTTTACATGTCCCTTCAACCTATGTGACTTCAGGACCCAGTCAATTTTGTTTCCTTTCCAGTATACATGTTGGTCTCACCTTTCCAGTATACATGTTGGTCTCACCTTTCCAGTATACATGTTGGTCTCACCTTTCCAGTATACATGTTGGTCTCACCTTTCCAGTGTACATGTTGGTCTCACCTTTCCAGAATACATGTTGGTCTCACCTTTCCAGTATACATGTTGGTCTCACCATTCAATGTATTTACATTTCTGTCCATCACAGTAACGTGAAGAAGGTTCTAAAAAGCTCATATTTGTTCACACATTGTTACACAAATGTTCTTCAAAATGTTGTCTAGGGGGACGTTGTGCAAGTGACACGAGGTAAGAACAGGGAGCAGGCCACAAGGTGATCACCTGTTTGAGGAACTCCTCCAGAGCCATCTCTCCCTGGGCCACCAGGATGATGTCCTTGACGATGTTCTCGTGTCGCTGAAGGTCAATGTCCCACACTTGTCCCAAGGTTAGTTCAGGCAGCACCCAGTTGACGTTGAGACGCTTCATCAGCTGCTTCCAGTGCCGTTCCTTCAGGGCCTCTGACTTGAGCTCCACGACCAGCACGTTCACCTGCAGGCAACACACACACACAGTCAACACACACAGTCATCTGACTTGAGCTCCACCACCAGCACGTTCACCTGCAGGCAACACACACACAGTCAACACACACAGTCATCTGACTTGAGCTCCACCACCAGCACGTTCACCTGCAGGCAACACACACACACAGTCAACACACACAGTCATCTGACTTGAGCTCCACCACCAGCACGTTCACCTGCAGGCAACACACACACACAGTCAACACACACAGTCATCTGACTTGAGCTCCACCACCAGCACGTTCACCTGCAGGCAACACACACACACAGTCAACACACACAGTCATCTGACTTGAGCTCCACCACCAGCACGTTCACCTGCAGGCAACACACACACACAGTCAACACACACACAGTCATCAACACACAGTCGCGACCCTGTGAATGTGCACTTTCGGATGAACAATGTTTACTCTGTGTGTGTGTGTGTGTGTGTGTGTGTGTGTGTGTGTGTGTGTGTGTGTGTGTGTGTGTGTGTGTGTGTGTGTGTGTGTGTGTGTGTGTGTGTGTGTGTGTGTGTGTGTGTGTGTGTGTGTGTGTGTGTGTGTGTGTGTGTGTGTGTGTGTGTGTGTGTGTGTGTGTGTGTGTGTGTGTGTGTGTGTGTGTGTGTGTGTGTGTGTGTGTGTGTGTGTGTGTGTGTGTGTGTGTGTGTGTGTGTGTGTGTGTGTGTGTGTGTGTGTGTGTGTGTGTGTGTGTGTGTGTGTGTGTGTGTGTGTGTGTGTGTGTGTGTGTGTGTGTGTGTGTGTGTGTGTGTGTGTGTGTGTGTGTGTGTGTGTGTGTGTGTGTGTGTGTGTGTGTGTGTGTGTGTGTGTGTGTGTGTGTGTGTGTGTGTGTGTGTGTGTGTGTGTGTGTGTGTGTGTGTGTGTGTGTGTGTGTGTGTGTGTGTGTGTGTGTGTGTGTGTGTGTGTGTGTGTGTGTGTGTGTGTGTGTGTGTGTGTGTGTGTGTGTGTGTGTGTGTGTGTGTGTGTGTGTGTGTGTGTGTGTGTGTGTGTGTGTGTGTGTGTGTGTGTGTGTGTGTGTGTGTGTGTGTGTGTGTGTGTGTGTGTGTGTGTGTGTGTGTGTGTGTGTGTGTGTGTGTGTGTGTGTGTGTGTGTGTGTGTGTGTGTGTGTGTGTGTGTGTGTGTGTGTGTGTGTGTGTGTGTGTGTGTGTGTGTGTTGATATTGAACTTCAGTTGTTGCTTTGTAAATGTCTATGTATCAGTGTATTATGTCTTGCCACACACATGCCAAATTTCCTTGTATTGATGAGGACAATAAAATTTCTTGTATCTTGTATCTTGTATCTTGTGTGTGTGTGTGTGTGTGTGTGTGTGTGTGTGTGTGTGTGTGTGCATCATAATTGTTGTGTATACTGAGAGTTCGTTCCTGTAAGAGCCTCTGGATTTTTGTAACATTTATGTTTTGTTTTTGGTTTTTGTTGTAAAGTGTTTATGATTGTGTTCTATTCCGTCAATGGCGTCATTCTGGTAATGATGTTGTTATTGCTTTTGTAAAGCGCTTTGTGTGTTCGAAAGCGCTATAGAAATCACCATTATTATTATTATTTTAACACCCCTCGTTACTGAACACCTGCTTCCAGTGTCGTCCTTCAGCGCCTCCACCACCTGCAGGCAACACACACAGTCATACCATCACTCTGAACACCAAGTCTTCCTCATTACCCAACGACTGATTCCCAAATGGTTGTCTGGTGGCATGTTCTAACCTCCACCACCTGCAGGCAACACACACAGTCATACCATCACTCTGAACACCAAGTCTTCCTCATTACCCAACCACTGATTCCCAAATGGTTGTCTGGTGGCATGTTCTAACCTCCACATACACAAAAGAAACAGTGTGCCAAAGGGGCGGGGATAGAGGGTAGAAAGAGATTGACAGAGGACCAAGGTCCAGAAGAAGTGAAGAAGGCTGGTGTGAAGTGAATGTGTGTTTACCTTGGCAAAGCTCTGCAGAGTCTTCTTGACGTGCTCGAAGGAAGAGTAGGTCCGAAGGCGGGCCGGCATCTCCTTCATCTGGTTCAGCAGGGCGTCCAGAGACTGACGCAGCTGTAACGTTCACCACGCGTCAGTTAGGTCACAATCACCACAAAGATCAGCAGTGATTCGTCTGAGCGACTCGTCATGGTTCACAGGGTCATTTGCATAATAAAGGGGTCAGTCTATTTCACCCTCAAAAACCAATTACAAGATATTCAAACTCAAAGGTTCACTTTACTTCCCAGCATAAAATGATTTGAAATGTGAGTGTAGGGACGTAGAGCCTAAACCCTGCATTAAAACATATAACAATATAATAATCATTATCGAAAAAATCTTTACAGCATGTTTCAGAACTGTGACTTGAAGGCAGAGCGTATAGTGAAGGAAATAGCAACCAGAGTGACAGTAGGTTGCAGTAACATGCAAAGTGAAGCAGTGCCTACCTTCCTGGGCGCCACAGACAGCCAGGGCTTCTCCTTCAGCTCGTCAATCTGTTCCCAGATGCGAGCCAGCTCCGACCACACGCCCTTCAGGTCCGCTAGCTCCTCCAGCGCCACCTGCATGCGCTCGTGACTCGGGCTGACTTGACCTGACACAATCATATATATATATATATATATACACACACACACTACAATACTGACACTGGCTACCTGCATGCGCACATGACTCGGGCTCACTTGACCTGACACACACACATATATATACACACACACACTACAATACTGACACTGGCTACCTGCATGCGCTCGTGCTGACTTGACCTGACACAATCATATATATATATATATACTGAACGGCAAAAGTTAGGGACCGCCCTTGACAAAACCAGGCTGTCCTGACCTGGGCCTCTCCAGAACGCTGTTGGTGGCCTGGAACTTCTGATGCAGCCTGACCACGACAGAAAGGGACACTCCAAGTCGTCTGCCCACTTATCGCTTGCTTACGCCGTCTTGCAGCCATGCGATGCCCCGGGCTTTGTTGAAGGTGGTCACCTTTTGTCTGGGAGGCATAGCGAGAGATGGTGGGTAGCGGAAAATCGCGGGGCTATAAAGCCTAACTGGTGACAACAGTTCCCTCTCAACACATCCCCCCTGCACGTGCATAACAAATTTTTCATCTTTCCCGCCCAGGCTTACCCACGCGCCAGCGTAAAAATGGTCCACTTTTTGCAGTTTGGCAGTTTCTGTCTCGTGCCCTAGCCAGGCCTCCGTGGATCCCGAGCAAGTTTCCTGCTAACACAGCATTGCTCACCCACTGGTGTGTACGGCCTGACAGCCATTTGGTTTTATAAACTTAGGAACAAGGAGTTTGGCACAGATGAAGTCAGCTGGTTTTTTCAAGGGCGGTCCCTAACTTTTGCCGTTCAGTATATATATATATATATAGAAATTTATAATGAGAGCGCTGCTAAAAATGCCAAAATGTGCACTCGATCGCTTGTACTTTTAAAGAAAAGTTAAATATAGAATGACGTCAAGAGCGAGAATGCATAGAAATTACGTCATGAGCAAGGGAGATCATCCTTTACTCTGTGTGTGTCTCCACCGCCTACATTCCAACAAGGAATTTTGAAAGCAGGGAGCACACTAGAGGTAATGGAAGAGGTGGGGGGAGGGGGTAAGAATTAGATCTAGAAAGAACTCTTCACAGACAGCCTACTGGAGAATCAAACCCTTTCGGAGCCGATTGCAACACTGAACAAGAATAACCCGAGGAGAGTTCTACAACCTCAAAGGATTGAGAAGTCACCGAAGTGCATTTAAGGGCATTCTCATAGAGTGCTGAACCTGAAAAGGTCCGTTTTTGTTTAGCCAAGACTGCTACCGGTTTCGAGCTGAGAAGCTCTCATCAGGCAGTCTCTTGGCATAAAACAGAGAAGAACTCTCAAACTTCTATGCAAAAGAGAAAACCACATTTCTGCGGTAGGCCCTCTGCATAGACGAGAATCTTTCTTTGATTCCCCTGCAACTGTCAGTGAAGAGTATGAAAAAGAAATTTTGAAGTATCAGCAGCTGCTCTTGGTTGTTGAAGCAACAAAATAGAAATTTATAATGAGAGCGCTGCTAAAAATATATATATATACTAGATGAATACCCGCTTCGCCGGGTACGGCTTCGCCGGGAAGAAGTTGAGCCGGGGCCGGGTGTACGCCGGCTTTGCCGGCGCACCGCACGAAGGAAGGGAGATAAACGCGCAAAACACTGGAGAAGAGTAATACCCGGCTTCGCCGGGACAGTGACCTTCTAAAAATAGTATTACGGGAATATGGATTGAGCGTTGTCGACAGTGACCTTCTAAAAATAGAAATGGGAATATGGATTGACGCCACACGAAGGAAGGGAGATAAACGCTGAAAACACTGGAGAAGATAAGGAAGAGTTACTGGTATTGGATCGAGACAAAAAACCCAAAATCGGTTCAGCGCTGCGCGCTGAGAGCACGTGTTGAAATATCTCATCGACCAGGTTGTGTCCCGGGTGTACCTGAATATGCCCACCAAATTTGAAACAGATCCATCGAGAACCTTGGCCGCGCATCGCGAACAGACACACAGACACAAGTCGTATACATATATATAGATATATACACACACACACTGCAATACTGACACTGGCCACCTGCATGCGCTCGTGACGACTTGACCTGACACAATCATATATATATATATATATTATATACACACACACTGCAATACTGACACTGGTTACCTGCATGCGCTCGTGACTGGGTCTGATACACACATGTGTCTGGGTCTGAAGCACATTGCTATACACACACACATACATATCTACACATTCTGATATATAAGACACACAAACTGCTGTCACTGGATACCTGCAACCATGCATGGCTGGTGCTGATTTGACCTGTACACACATTGCCAAGAACACACTGCATTGTGAACACAAAACAGAAGAGAAGACAGACAGAATTGAATTGAATTGAATTGAACTTTATTTTACAAGGATTTAGATTTAAGGCTACAGAGAGAGAGAGAGAGAGACAGAGACCGAGAAACAGACAGACAGAAAAAGGGAGAGAAGAAAGAGAGAGGTTGGCTGGAGACCCAATGCTGAGGAAGGAATGTTACCTGGCTCGGACAGTTCCAAAGCCTCCTTGGCCCTGGACACGTTGTCTCTCTCCTCCTTGAGGCGGTTAAACTTGCCCTCGAAGATGGTCAGGTTCTTCAAGGCAATGTCTGGCCGCATCTCTCCCTGAAATCACCAGACAGGTACAGTTTAGACACACTTCCACCAACGCTTCACTCTCAGCCCGAACACTTCATTGTCCAACATTAAATCCAACAGCAGTTTTGAAGAAACATAAAAATGTGGAATGAGATACTGTGAACCCCCCCCAAACAGTAATCACATGACTTACAGTCACTGGTTTCTAATGACATGACTCACAGTGACAGGTTTCTCTTTCTCCCACTCCTGCATCATGGTGGTGGTCTTGTTCTCCACCAGCTGGTCCTCGGAGGAGATCTTCATCTGCAGGCTGGCTACCTGGGTCTGGATGGAGGAGTCCTTGCGCTTCATGATGTCGCTGAACGCCCCCCACTCCCCCTCCACGTTGTCGATGTACAGCCAGTTGCCTGGGAACTGGAAGCGCTGACGCTCTAGGATACGCTGGCCCTCCTTGTACATCTGTCACATCAAACACATGATGAGTTCACATCATTCATTGTACATCTGTCACATCTAGCACATGATGAGTTCACATCATTCATTGTACATCTGTCACATCTAGCACATGATGAGTTCACATCATTCATTGTACATCTGTCACATCAAACACATGATGAGTTCATATCATTCATTGTACATCTGTGACATCTAGCACATGATGAGTTCACATCATTCATTGTACATCTGTGACATCTAGCACATGATGAGTTCATATCATTCATTGTACATCTGTGACATCTAGCACATGATGAGTTCATATCATTCATTGTACATCTGTCACATCTAGCACATGATGAGTTCACATCATTCATTGTACATCTGTCACATCTAGCACATGATGAGTTCATATCATTCATTGTACACCTGTGACATCAAGAACATGATGAGTTCACATCATTCATTGTACATCTGTCACATCAAACACATGATGAGTTCATATCATTCATTGTACATCTGTGACATCTAGCACATGATGAGTTCACATCATTCATTGTACATCTGTCACATCAAACACATGATGAGTTCATATCATTCATTGTACATCTGTGACATCAAGAACATGATGAGTTCACATCATTCATTGTACATCTGTCACATCTAGCACATGATGAGTTCACATCATTCATTGTACATCTGTCACATCAAACACATGATGAGTTCATATCATTCATTGTACATCTGTGACATCTAGCACATGATGAGTTCATATCATTCATTGTACATCTGTCACATCTAGCACATGATGAGTTCATATCATTCATTGTACATCTGTCACATCTAGCACATGATGAGTTCACATCATTCATTGTACATCTGTGACATCTAGCACATGATGAGTTCACATCATTCATTGTACATCTGTCACATCTAGCACATGATGAGTTCACATCATTCATTGTACATCTGTGACATCTAGCACATGATGAGTTCACATCATTCATTGTACATCTGTCACATCTAGCACATGATGAGTTCACATCATTCATAGTACATCTGTGACATCTAGCATATGATGAGTTCACATCAACTTCTGTTTACCCACCTTGCCTTCGCATGGCAAAATCTCATCTGTTAATTCTACTGCCATAGAACTATGGAATAACACTGACATTGAAATAACCCATTGATTAACATAATCTGACAATTGATCCTGGCAAGTATACCAGCATGACATGGCTAGCAGTGTAAGTGTATTGCCGTGACTGAGTGTGTGAGCACGTTGCACAACTTACCTCCACCTGCTTCTCCCAGTTGTTCATCTTGCGTTTCAAGGACTGCACGTGTGTGATGAGCCCCACCGCCTCCGACGTGTTGGCCGTGTCCAGCGACTGCTGCTCAAGGTCCGACCGCGACTGCAACGCAACCACACATGATAGTACTGTGGTGCACACACACACACACACACGCACATGCCCGCAATCTCTTGCCCATACACTGCCACACACACACCAAGCCTGCACATAGGTCACTTTCACACAATCTCTCTCCCTCTATACCCAGCCAGCGTTACCTTGGAGACCTGAGAGTGGAACTCGGTCATCTCGTTGCCCAGCATGCTGCCGAACTTGCTCAGCACCTCCTTGTGCCACGAGTCGTACTTCAGCGTCACCTTGGACTGCACCTGTAACACCACAATCACACCTGTACTCTACACCTCTAACACACCATGACCTGACCTGTACTCTACATCTCTAACACAGTGACCTCACCTGTACTCTACACCTCTAACACACCATGACCTGATCTGTACTCTACACCTCTAACACACCATGACCTGATCTGTACTCTACACCTCTAACACACCATGACCTGATCTGTACTCTACACCTCTAACACACCGTGACCTCACCTGGTCTCTACACCTCTAACGCACCATGTCCTGACCTGTACTCTACACCTCTAACACACCGTGACCTCACCTGTACTCTACACCTCTAACACACCATGACCTGACCTGTACTCTACACCTCTAACGCACCATGACCTCACCTGTACTCTACACCTCTAACACAGTGACCTCACCTGTACTCTACACCTCTAACACACCATGACCTGACCTGTACTCTACACCTCTAACACAGTGACCTCACCTGTACTCTACACCTCTAACGCACCATGACCTGATCTGTACTCTTCACCTCTAACACACCGTGACCTCACCTGTACTCTACACCTTTAACACACCGTGACCTCACCTGTAATCTACACCTCTAACACACCGTGACCTGACCTGTACTCTACACCTCTAACACACCATGACCTAACCTGTACTCTACACCTCTAACACACCATGACCTGACCTGTACTCTACACCTCTAACACACCATGACCTCATCTGTACTCTACACACAAACAATTGTACTTCTCTCAAGCCGTTTAACAGGTATTGGGATATGACAAGGCGGTTGTGTCAGTTGTGGCTTTGCAGCCAGGTATGGGACAGTTGTGCACAGCCAACAACACACCAGCTACAGTGTGTATCAAGGTATGGGACAGTTGTACACAGCCAACAACACACCAGCTACAGTGTGTATCAAGGTATGGGACAGTTGTACACAGCCAACAACACACCAGCTACAGTGTGTATCAAGGTATGGGACAGTTGTACACAGCCAACAACACACCAGCTACAGTGTGTATCATGGTATGGGACAGTTGTACACAGCCAACAGCACACCAGCTACAGTGTGTATCAAGGTATGGGACAGTTGTACACAGCCAACAACACACCAGCTACAGTGTGTATCAAGGTATGGGACAGTTGTACACAGCCAACAACACACCAGCTACAGTGTGAATCATGGTATCGGACAGTTGTACACAGCCAACAACACACCAGCTACAGTGTGTATCAAGGTATCGGACAGTTGTACACAGCCAACAACACACCAGCTACAGTGTGTATCATGGTATGGGACAGTTGTACACAGCCAACAGCACACCAGCTACAGTGTGTATCAAGGTATGGGACAGTTGTACACAGCCAACAACACACCAGCTACAGTGTGTATCAAGGTATGGGACAGTTGAACACAGCCAACAACACACCAGCTACAGTGTGTATCATGGTATGGGACAGTTGTACACAGCCAACAACACACCAGCTACAGTGTGTATCAAGGTATGGGACAGTTGTACACAGCCAACAACACACCAGCTACAGTGTGTATCAAGGTATGGGACAGTTGTACACAGCCAACAACACACCAGCTACAGTGTGTATCAAGGTATGGGACAGTTGTACACAGCCAACAACACACCAGCTACAGTGTGTATCAAGGTATGGGACAGTTGAACACAGCCAACAACACACCAGCTACAGTGTGTATCATGGTATGGGACAGTTGTACACAGCCAACAACACACCAGCTACAGTGTGTATCAAGGTATGGGACAGTTGTACACAGCCAACAACACACCAGCTACAGTGTGTATCAAGGTATGGGACAGTTGTACACAGCCAACAACACACCAGCTACAGTGTGTATCAAGGTATGGGACAGTTGTACACAGCCAACAACACACCAGCTACACATGCTACAACATAGGTGAAAGGGACAGATGGTTTACCTTTCCAAACTGCACAATGAGAGGTCCGATCTCTGTCTGTGTCTCTGACGTGTCAAAGGTCTTCCTTGATGACCTGCAACCACACATCAGGTCTCACTTCTCTGACCACCAACACTTTCACCACTTTTATCTTTATTTTTACATTTAGTCAAGTTTACTAAATGTTTTAACGTAGAGGGGGAATCGAGACGAGGGTCGTGGTGTATGTGTGTGTGTCTGTCTGTCTGTGCGTGTGTGTGTGTAGAGCGATTCAGACCAAACTACTGGACCGATCTTTATGAAATTTGACATGACAGTTCCTGGGAATGATATCCCCGGACGTTTTTTTCTTTTTTTCGATAAATACCTTTGATGACGTCATATCCGGCTTTTTGTAAAAGTTGAGGCGGCACTGTCACACCCTCATTTTTCAATCAAATTGATTGAAATTTTGGCCAAGCAATCTTCGACGAAGGCCAGACTTCGGTATTGCATTTCAGCGTGGTGGCTTAAAAATTGATTAATGACTTTTTGGTCATTAAAAATCTGAAAATTGTAAAAAAAAAAATTTTTTTTTTAAACGATCTAAATTTACGTTCAACTTATTCTTCATCATTTTCTGATTCCAAAACATATAAATATGTTATATTCGGATTAAAAACAAGCTCTGAAAGTTAAAAATATAAAAATTATTATTAAAATAAAATTTCCGAAATCTATTTAAAAACAATTTCATCTTATTCCTTGTGGGTTCCTGATTCCAAAAACATATGCAGTGAGTTCAGTTTCATACTGTTAGTTCGACAGCTTGACTAAATGTTGTAATTTCGCCTTACGCGACTTGTTTATTTTTTATTTAAACAATTTTTTTTATTCAGTTGCATAAATACAAAGCCGTAATTGAATGTTATGATAAAGGAGCACACCAAGATAAACTTATAAATGTGCTCTTAGAGACAAACGAGTAATGTGGCGGACGATATCGTAAATGCATTATATTTAAACAAATGAAAACAAGAACAACAACAACGATAACTATAGCAACAGTGGTACTGAAAACTCACACACACACACACACATAGAGACACAGAGGACAATCAGATACAGGGAGAGAGAGAGAGAGAGAGAGAGAGAGAGAGAGAGAGAGAGAGAGAGAGAGAGAGAGAGAGAGAGAGAGAGAGAGAGAGAGAAAGAGAGAGAAAGAGAGAGAGAGAGAGAGAGGGAGAGAGAGAGAGAAGAGAGAGAGAGAAGAGAGAGAAAGAAGAGAGAGAGAGAGAGAGAGAGAGAGAGAGAGAGAGAGAGAGAGAGAGAGAGAGAGAGAGAGAGAGAGAGAGAGAGAGAGAGAGAGAGAGAGAAGAGAGAGAGAGAGAAGAGAGAGAAAGAAGAGAGAGAGAGAGAGAGAGAGAGAGAGAGAGAGAGAGAGAGAGAGAGATTGCATCCACTATAGATCAATTTAATGCTCTAATAACAAAATGACTAAACATATGGTATTAACAAAAACTTTTGCCGTCTAATATAAATTTCTGAATCTGATGAAACAGCGCTATGTTTTCAGCCAAGGACTTGTCACTATCACCGTACACAGTACACAAAACAGTAATATTATTCTTATCTGGTAAAGTATCAATAGTGGTTGCTCTAACATTCGTGTACAAAGGACAGTCAAATAAAAAGTGTTCACAATTTTCAACATGAAAACCACACCTGCAGAAAACATCATTTGTCAAATGTCTTTTAAACATATCTGCATTTAAATCACTAATCTCCAATCTTAATTTACAGTGAATGATTTCTGCTTTTCGAACTTTGGAGTTGACATACGGGGGAATTAAAGCGTCATCTCTCGTCAAAAATCTTTTAAAACAACCAATTGAATTTGTTTGTTTTATATGATCAGGTAATTCATTCCATAGAGATGTTGCAGAAGGAAAAAAGGAATGCTTATATGATTCAGTTCTACATCGAAACATTTGCCTATCATTTCCAACACTTTCACCACCAACACTTTCACCTCCAACACTTTCACCACCAACACTTTCATCTCCAACACTTTCACCACCAACACTTTCACCACCAACACTTTCATCTCCAACACTTTCACCACCAACACTTTCACCACCAACACTTTCATCTCCAACACTTTCACCACCAACACTTTCACCACCAACACTTTCACCACCACCACTTTCACCACCAACACTTTCTTCTTTTCGATCGCCGAAGCCACCAACACTTTCATCTCCAACACTTTCACCACCAACACTTTTATCACCACCACTTTCACCACCAACACTTTCACCACCAACACTTTCATCTCCAACACTTTCACCACCAACACTTTCACCACCAACACTTTCACCACCAACACTTTCATCTCCAACACTTTCACCACCAACACTTTCATCTCCAGCACTTTCACCACCAACACTTTCACCACCAGCACTTTCATCACCAACACTTTCACCACCAACACTTTCATCTCCAACACTTTCACCACCAGCACTTTCATCACCAACACTTTCACCACCAACACTTTCATCTCCAACACTTTTACCACCAACACTTTCACCACCACCACTTTCATCTCCAACACTTTCACCACCAACACTTTCATCTCCAACACTTTCATCACCATCACTTTCACCACCAACAATTTCACCACCACCACTTTCATCTCCAACACACCCTCGCGATATAACCTTGAACGGTTGAAAACGACGTTAAACACCAAATAAAGAAAGAAAGAATCTCCAACACTTTCACCACCAACACTTACACCACCAACACTTTCATCTCCAGCACTTTCACCATCAACACTTTCACCACCAACACTTTCACCACCAACACTTTCACCACCAACACTTTCACCACCAACACTTTCGCCACCAACACTTTCATCTCCAACACTTTCACCACCACCACTTTCACCACCACCACTTTCATCTCCAACACTTTCACCACCAACACTTTCACCACCAACACTTTCACCACTACCACTTTCACCACCACCACAGTCATCTCCAACACTTTCACCACCAACACTTTCATCACCAACACTTTCACCACCAACACTTTCATCTCCAACACTTTCACCACCAGCACTTTCACCACCAACACTTTCACCACCAACACTTTCACCACCAACACTTTCACCACCAACACTTTCATCTCCAACACTTTCACCACCAGCACTTTCACCACCAACACTTTCACCACCAACACTTTCACCACCAACACTTTCATCTCCAACACTTTCACCACCAACACTTTCACAGACCTGTTTACCCTAAACCCGAGGCAAGAGTACTTTCCCAAAAAGTGGAGTGTATTTTTCAAAAAGTTGGTGTACTTTGCAAGCAAAGCCATATGGGCTAGGGAAAATGTACGCGTGGGTGCAAACGTGTTTGTGTAAGAATAGCATGTCTTGTGAACACCTTCAGAATTTAACTCCTTCCAATACAACAGGGATTAAACAATTTTATTTACCTGTCAGTTTATAGCATTATAACCAGTGTCTTCCAAACAGATTGATAATGAAAAGATGAAGTTCGTGAAATAACATCTGTGGTTGACAGTGGAAAGTTCATTTTTACAATCATCTCAGAAAACATTGCTTCAACACGGACTACAGCTTTTTCTTCTGGCAGGATTTGCTTTGCGGGAATGAACTTCATAATTCCTTGGCAGCTTTCAGCGGATTTCTTTGCAGCAACCTTGTCCAGGTGAGTTTTGGAAATGCCGCAGTGTCGTTCGATGTCATATTTCCCAGCATGGGCAACGGAGAAATCTGATTTACAATACTTGCAGTGTGCATGACTTTTTCCCATAGTAGACTCCACAATTCCTGGCTCTTTCTTATATTTCTCCAAGAAAATCTGCTGCTTCTGCTGTTTAGACTTGGTACAGTCATCCGAAACTGACACATTTTACCGCTTCATTTTGCCACGATTGTCCAGACGATCGCACGTGCCAACAACTGAACAAGGTTTTCACAGCTGAAGACTCGCTGTCATGGTTATCTCCCTTCGACCGAAACCGGTATCAGTTGTACCATCCCGTAATCAGCACACCAACACCGGAAAACGTATTCTAGACTTTTTCCTATGCGTATTTTGTGCGTGTGTCGCGTATTTGCGTACCGATAATAATTTGGCGTACAAAATACGCCCAAATCGTACTGGTAAACAGGTCTGCTTTCACCACCACCACTTTCATCACCAACACTTTCATCACCAACACTTTCATCTCCAACACTTTCACCACCAACACTTTCATCTCCAACACTTTCACCACCACCACTTTCATCTCCAACACTTTCATCACCAACACTTTCACCACCAACACTTTCATCTCCAACACTTTCACCACCAACACTTTCATCTCCAGCACTTTCACCACCAACACTTTCATCTCCAACACTTTCATCTCCAACACTTTCACCACAACACTTTCACCTCCAACACTTTCACCACCAACACTTTCACCACCAACACTTTCATCTCCAACACTTTCACCACCAACACTTTCACCACCAACACTTTCATCAACACTTCCACCACCAACACTTTCACCTCCAACACTTTCACCACCAACACTTTCATCACCAAAACTTTCACCACCAACACTTTCACCACCAACACTTTCATCAACACTTCCACCACCAACACTTTCACCACCAACACTTTCATCACCAAAACTTTCACCACCAACACTTTCACCACCAGCACTTTCACCTCCAACACTTTCACCACCAACACTTTCACCACCAACACTTTCACCGCCAACACATTCACCAACAACACTTTCACCACCAACACGACATTCACTGATTGTCTTTTGAGCCCTCTAGCCCCCCTGACCATTTTGTGAACTGGCTACAGCTAAACAAATTTCCTGGAAAGGAAAGAGAAGACTCCAACCATACAGTTGTCGACCATTTGAAAAGCTACTCACTTGATCTCCTCCAAGGTGGACATCCACAGCTTCATGCTGTTGCCAAGGCGACTGTACAGCACGTCAGGGTTCAGATCCCACAGCGACTGGTAGCGCAGCCACACCTACACACAACACAGTCAACATCACACACCACACAGTCAACATCACACCTACACACACCACACTGTCAACATCACACCTACACACACCACAAAGTCAACATCACACCTACACACACCACACAGTCAACATCACACCTACACACACCACACAGATATCACACCTACACACACCACACAGTCAACATCACACCTACACACACCACACAGTCAACATCACACCTACACACACCACACAGATATCACACCTACACACACCACACAGTCAACATCACACCTACACACACCACACAGTCAACATCACACCTACACACACCACACAGTCAACATCACACCTACACACACCACACAGTCAACATCACACCTACACACACCACACAGATATCACACCTACACACACCACACAGTCAACATCACACCTACACACACCACACAGTCAACATCACACCTACACACACCACACAGATATCACATCTACACACACCACACAGTCAACATCACACACCACACAGTCAACATCACACACCACACAGTCAACATCACACACCACACAGTCAACATCACACCTACACACACCACACAGTCAACATCACACCTACACACACCACACAGTCAACATCACACCTACACACACCACACAGACATTACACCTACACACACCACACAGATATCACACCTACACACACCACACAGTCAACATCACACCTACACACACCACACAGTCAACATCACACCTACACACACCACACAGATATCACACCTACACACACCACACAGTCAACATCACACCTACACACACCACACAGTCAACATCACACCTACACACACCACAAAGTCAACATCACACCTACACACACCACACAGTCAACATCACACCTACACACACCACACAGATATCACACCTACACACACCACACAGTCAACATCACACCTACACACACCACAGTCAACATCACACCTACACACACCACACAGATATCACACCTACACACACCACACAGTCAACATCACACCTACACACACCACACAGTCAACATCACACCTACACACACCACACAGGTATCACACCTACACACACCACACAGTCAACATCACACCTACACACACCACACAGATATCACACCTACACACACCACACAGTCAACATCACACCTACACACACCACACAGTCAACATCACACCTACACACACCACACAGATATCACATCTACACACACCACACAGTCAACATCACACACCACACAGTCAACATCACACCTACACACACCACACAGTCAACATCACACCTACACACACCACACAGTCAACATCACACCTACACACACCACACAGACATTACACCTACACACACCACAGTCAACATCACACCTACACACACCACACAGTCAACATCACACCTACACACACCACACAGATATCACACCTACACACACCACACAGTCAACATCACACACCACACAGTCAACATCACACCTACACACACCACACAGTCAACATCACACCTACACACACCACAGTCAACATCACACCTACACACACCACACAGTCAACATCACACACCACACAGTCAACATCACACACCACACAGTCAACATCACACCTTCACATCACACACAGTCAACATCACACCTACACACACCACACAGTCAACATCACACCTACACACACCACACAGTCAACATCACACCTACACACACCACACAGTCAACATCACACCTACACACACCACACAGTCAACATCACACCTACACACACCACAGTCAACATCACACCTACACACACCACACAGTCAACATCACACCTACACACACCACACAGACATCACACCTACACACACCACACAGTCAACATCACACCTACACACACCACACAGACATCACATCTACACACACCACACAGTCAACATCACACCTACACACACCACACAGACATCACATCTACACACACCACACACAGTCAACATCACACACCACACAGTCAACATCACACCTTCACATCACACACAGTCAGCATATCTCTGCCACTCTATATCCTCCTCTACACCATATCTATAACAAGAAGCTTATGTTGACATATTTTGTAAGCATGCATTTTACTTTCTGCACTACACTATATGTAAAACAAGAAGCTGATGTTGACATATTTTGTAAGCTAGCATTTTACTTTCTGCACTGCATCACATGTATTACAATAAGCTAACATTGACATGGTTCTCAAGACAACAAACAACAAGTCGCGTAAGGCGAAATTACTACATTTAGTCAAGCTGTGCAACTCACAGAATGAAACTGAACGCACTGCATTTTTTCACAATGACCGTAGTCCGCCGCTAGTGCAAAGGCAGTGAAAGTGACGAGCCTGTTCAGCGCGGTAGTGGTTGCGCTGTGCTGCATAGCACGCTTTACTGTACCTCTCTTCGTTTTAACTTTCTGAGTGTGTTTTTAATCCAAACATATCATATCTATATGTTTTTGGAATCAGGAACCGACAAGGAATAAGATGAAATTGTTTTTAAAACAATTTTGAAAATTTAATTTTAATCATAATTTTTATATTTTTAATTTTCAGAGCTTGTTTTTAATCCAAATATAACATATTTATATGTTTTTGGAATCAGAACATGATGAAGAATAAAATAAAAGTAATTTTGGATCGTTTTATAAAAAAAAAGTTTTAATTACAATTTTCAAATTTTTAATGACCAAAGTCATTAATTAATTATAAAGCCTCCATGCTAAAATGCAATACCGAAGTCCGGCCTTCGTCGAAGTTTGCTTGGCCAAAATTTCAATCAATTTGATTGAAAAATGAAAGTGTGACAGTGCCGCCTCAACTTTTACAAAAAGCCGGATATGACGTCATAAGACAATTATCGAAAAAATGAAAAAAACGTCTGGTGATTTCATACCCAGGAACTCTCATGTCAAATTTCATAAAGATCGGTCCAGTAGTTTGGTCTGAATCGCTCTACACACCAACACGCACAGACACACACACACACACATATACACCACGACCCTCGTCTCGATTCCCCCTCTATGTTAAATCATTTAGTCAAAACTTGACTAAATGTAAAAACAACCAACCAAGTGCGTTGACGTATTTCACAAACATGCCGTAAGCTTTTTGCACTGGATGACACACCTTACAAATATTCCTATAAACTTACGTTGACGTATTTCTTGAACTCGCCGACCACCTTCTGCACGGCACCGTAGGCATTGTCCAGACACTGACTGCCCTCCGGCAGCAGAGTCAGCACCTTGCGGTACGTGCGGTCCATCTCTGACTCTGTGTCTGGCCCCACCTGTCACAGGCAACACACACCTATAACATCACCTTCCTCTCAACTGCCTAAACTCTTTGAAAGTACTAGAGTCTTTACAAACTCTTTATTTAGGCATGGGAACCAGCCAAAATGAAAACCCCTTTATACTCTGCAGGTCAGCAGGTTCATTTGAATGATGAAAGGTTGGGGGAGAAAGGTACCGCTCTGGGTTCAGAGAGAGTGCTGGATGCGGGGGATGACAGACCTGGTAGCGAGAGTGCTGGATGCGGGGGATGACAGACCTGGTAGCGAGAGTGCTGGATGCGGGGCAGCATGGTGATGATGGCCTCCCAGGCAAAGAGCTCCTGCAGCAGCTGGTACTGTGCGTCTTCCACGGGGGGGTTGACGTACATCACCTGGTTCGTGATACGCAGCTCGTGCACAAGGGGCTGCAACCAAAACCACACACTTAAGTCAACAAGACGTGTCTTGCACGTATCAATGCATATAGAGTGGACTCACCCCACGTGTCTTGCACGTATCAATGCATATAGAGTGGACTCACCCCACGTGTCTTGCACGTATCAATGCATATAAAGTGGACTCACCCCACGTGTCTTGCACGTATCAATGCATATAAAGTGGACTCACCCCACGTGTCTTGCACGTATCAATGCATATAAAGTGGACTCACCCCACGTGTCTTGCACGTATCAATGCATATAAAGTGGACTCACCCCACGTGTCTTGCACATATCAATGCATATAAAGTGGACTCACCCCACGTGTCTTGCACATATCAATGCATATAAAGTGGACTCACCCCACGTGTCTTGCACGTATCAATGCATATAAAGTGGACTCACCCCACGTGTCTTGCACATATCAATGCATATAAAGTGGACTCACCCCACGTGTCTTGCACATATCAATGCATATAAAGTGGACTCACCCCACGTGTCTTGCACATATCAATGCATATCAAGTGGACTCACCCCACGTGTCTTGCACATATCAATGCATATCAAGTGGACTCACCCCACGTGTCTTGCACGTATCAATGCATATAAAGTGGACTCACCTCACGTGTCTTGCACATATCAATGCATATCAAGTGGACTCACCCCACGTGTCTTGCACATATCAACGCATATCAAGTGGACTCACCCCACATGTCTTGCACATATCAATGCATATCAAGTGGACTCACCCCACGTGTCTTGCACATATCAATGCATATAAAGTGGACTCACCCCACGTGTCTTGCACATATCAATGCATATAAAGTGGACTCACCCCACGTGTCTTGCACGTATCAATGCATATAAAGTGGACTCACCCCACGTGTCTTGCACGTATCAATGCATATAAAGTGGACTCACCCCACGTGTCTTGCACGTATCAATGCATATAAAGTGGACTCACCCCACGTGTCTTGCACGTATCAATGCATATAAAGTGGACTCACCCCACGTGTCTTGCACGTATCAATGCATATAAAATGGACTCACCCCACGTGTCTTGCACGTATCAATGCATATCAAGTGGACTCACCCCACGTGTCTTGCACATATCAACGCATATCAAGTGGACTCACCCCACGTGTCTTGCACATATCAACGCATATCAAGTGCAGACATGGGATTCCGAAAAAGTGATAATTAAGGAAAAAAAAGGTGGGGGTCTGGGGGCCGCAGAAGGCCCCCAGTAGGGTCCAGGGGCAACGCCCCTGGTCGGGGTCTGGGGGCGAAGCCCCCAGAAGCTGAAGGTTTTTAGTGTTTTAGACACACAAAAATGGCCCTGAAATGCATATTTCAGCTTAATCATAGCCCCCCACCCCCCCTTTCTCTTCCTTCCCATGTTTCTCAAATTAATTTTACGCTAAGACTCAAAATAAGGAGGAGAAAGAGAGAGAGAGAGAGAGAGAGAGAGAGAGAGAGAGAGAGAGAGAGAGAGAGAGAGAGAGAGAGAGAGAGAGAGAGAGGCGGGGATGGGGGGGGGGGTGGTGGCGTGTGACGGTGTGGTTTCAATGTTCTTACCTTGTCGGTGCCAAACGACCCCAGTGACTGATTACACGACTGGGTTTTCAGGATAGTCAGGTGCTTGTTGCTTTTCAAGTGGCTTTTGAGGGCAGTCTTTCCATTGGAACCGTAGTTGATAACATTAACATCGTTGCACAAAGTGCACTGAGCTTTTCCCGGCAAGTTGATTTTAGCAAAAGCATCGCCAACTTTCAGTTTCACGTCTTGTGTCTTCTGGCCTTTCTCGTATTTCCAGCTCAATGATACAACTTCATCGAGCCAGTCGAATCTCCAGAGATTTTTCTTGTACTTCTGCTGGTCAATTTCCCGGGATAGAACGGTTTCGTCTCGCTTTAGCTTCCTCATCATTTTGGCAAGTGGCTCGAAGCGATGTAAAAATGGCGCCGAATCATTCTCATACGGTATGCTTATACTGAATCCCCGATAGCTACGTTGAAACGGTGACTGTAGGAGACAAAGACACAGGACAAAGAGCGCGTTCCCATACGGATCGACCAGCAACAGTCTGACCGTTTTAGGAACCAACCGTTCAAGAATAGTATGGAATGGAGCGTCGCGATCAGCGGACCGGCCGAAAAACTTGGGTCTATACCTACATATACCCCAAAATTTTCTCAGCGGATTTGCACGAATCTCAAGAATGATCCCTGGAGCCTAAAAATTTACGGAATTCCGTAATTTTACGGAAGAATCCCATGTCTGCAAGTGGACTCACCCCACATGTCTTGCACATATCAATGCATATCAAGTGGACTCACCCCACGTGTCTTGCACATATCAATGCATATAAAGTGGACTCACCCCACGTGTTTTGCACGTATTAATGCATATAAAGTGGACTCACCCCACGTGTCTTGCACGTATCAATGCATATAAAGTGGACTCATTTCAGACCCCCAATTTAAGACTTTCTTCTTTTAAAAGACCTAAATTTCTCCAATGTTTTGAGGTTGTAAAAGGCGGGAGGAGAGGGGGTCATACTGTACATGTCTCCAGGTTGTAAAAGGCGGGAGGAGAGGGGGTCATACTGTACATGTCTCCAGGTTGTAAAAGGCGGGAGGAGAGGGGGTCATACTGTACATGTCTCCAGGTTGTAAAAGGCGGGAGGAGAGGGGGTCATACTGTACATGTCTCCAGGTTGTAAATGGCGGGAGGAGAGGGGGTCATACTGTACATGTCTCCAGGTTGTAAAAGGCGGGAGGAGAGGGGGTCATACTGTACATGTCTCCAGGTTGTAAAAGGCGGGAGGAGAGGGGGTCATACTGTACATGTCTCCAGGTTGTAAAAGGCGGGAGGAGAGGGGGTCATACTGTACATGTCTCCAGGTTGTAAAAGGTGGGAGGAGAGGGGGTCATACTGTACATGTCTCCAGGTTGTAAAAGGTGGGAGGAGAGGGGGTCATACTGTACATGTCTCCAGGTTGTAAAAGGTGGGAGGAGAGGGGGTCATACTGTACATGTCTCCAGGTTGTAAAAGGCGGGAGGAGAGGGGGTCATACTGTACATGTCTCCAGGTTGTAAAAGGCGGGAGGAGAGGGGGTCATACTGTACATGTCTCCAGGTTGTAAAAGGCGGGAGGAGAGGGGGTCATACTGTACATGTCTCCAGGTTGTAAAAGGCGGGAGGAGACGGGGTCATACTGTACATGTCTCCAGGTTGTAAAAGGCGGGAGGAGAGGGGGTCATACTGTACATGTCTCCAGGTTGTAAAAGGCGGGAGGAGAGGGGGTCATACTGTACGTCTCCAGGTTGTAAAAGGCGGGAGGAGAGGGGGTCATAATGTACATGTCTCCAGGTTGTAAAAGGCGGGAGGAGAGGGGGTCATACTGTACATGTCTCCAGGTTGTAAAAGGCGGGAGGAGAGGGGGTCATACTGTACATGTCTCCAGGTAATTTCAAATCACTTCATAAAAATTAATGATGGTGACACAACAGACAAACCAACAAACAAATCTTCAACTAAAGGTCCAGAGAGCTTACCTTGATGTTAGGGTCTCCGCCCAGTTTGTGCGCCTGCTGCTTGGGTTCGTCTGTGTCCATGGAGTTGTCTTCCTTTTCTTCCTTCTGTCCCTGCAGGCACTGCATCCACGCCCTCACCCCCGCCTCCAGTCTCAGCGCCAGGCGCTTCTCCACCTGTACATACAGTGTGTTGATATATATTATAATATCACCCTCATCTCCAGTCTCAGCGCCAGGCGCTTCTCCACCTGCACATATAATGTGTTGATATATCATAATATCCCCCTCACCCCCGCCTCCAGTCTCAGCGCCAGGCGCTTCTCCACCTGTGTACATTGTGTTGTGATATCGTATACATTATGTTGTAATAATATATGTACCATGCTATGTTCTTGCACACCACATCCATACCTTCACTCTGCATGCCCCACACACCCCACCCCCCCCCCCCCCCCACCCCCCTCCTCATCAGCACCATCAGCTTCTCCCAGGGTTCCACATTACGTAGAATTAACCCCTTCACTGCCCACCCCGTATGTAATACGTGGTCATTTTCGGTTTGTCGTACGCCCATAACCGTAGCTCGTACGTGGGATTTGTGTCAACAACATTTCAGGACATTTCTGAAAACTAAATGGGAGGTAACCACTGTCCAAGTACTTGTAGGGGTTCTAAACACAGTTCTTTCCCATAGACCGTTCGGATAAGTTACTACCACGTGTTAAAAACTGTGTTAGAAATGTAGAACCGATCTATAGCATTCACAATGGCGGCCGAAAGTCGGACCTCAACTCGTAGACCTGTTTTCAAGCGATACAGTGTTCTGGAAGCTTTACAAGAAGTGATTTATGGATTACCACACAGAAGAATACTTTTATGGGCTGTAATGTGAGTACCTGATGTTTGACACCAGTTTTAGCAGTGTTTTGTGTGGTTTTACGTGCTGCAATGTGTGTGTGTGTAAGTCCGGAAACTGTAATTTTTGACAAAAATGGTCATTATATCAATTTTTACTATAACAATCACAAACAAAGTCCAATGATCATGTCATCCTATAATAGCCAAGGGTATAAGTAAAACACATGCCAAAGATCTAAGAGATATCTCAATAAATGATCGAGCAGTGAACAGATTAGTGAACCTACCGAAGAAAGCAAAATTTTGCCCTGGCACACAGCAATACCAAAATGCTGTTATACTGTGGCAGTGAAGAGGTTAAGGGTATAATACCCTTTGACCTTCCAAATCACGCACGAAATGCTCTCTGAAGAGGTATAAATACGTAACTGTTTTCTTCCAAAAAGGTAAACAAGTCGCGTAAGGCGAAAATACAACATTTAGTCAAGTAGCTGTCGAACTCACAGAATGAAACTAAACGCAATGCAACGCAGCAAGACCGTATACTCGTAACATCGTCAGTCCACCGCTCACGGCAAAGGCAGTGAAATTGACAAGAAGAGCGGGGTAGTACTTGCGCTGAGAAGGATAGCACGCTTTTCTGTACCTCTCTTCGTTTTAACGTTCTGAGCGTGTTTTTAATCCAAACATATCATATCTATATGTTTTTGGAATCAGGAACCGACAAGGAATAAGATGAAAGTGTTTTTAAATTGATTTGGAAAATTTAATTTTGATAATAATTTTTATATTTTTAATTTTCAGAGCTTGTTTTTAATCCAAATATAACATATGTATATTTTTTTGGAATCAGAAAATGATGGAGAATAAGATAAACGTAAATTTGGATCGTTTTATAAAAATTTTTTTTTTTTTACAATTTTCCGATTTTTAATGACCAAAGTCATTAATTAATTTTTAAGCCACCAAGCTGAAATGCAATACCGAAGTCCGGGCTTCGTCGAAGATTACTTGACCAAAATTTCAACAAATTTGGTTGAAAAATGAGAGCGTGACAGTGCCGTCTCAACTTTCACGAAAAGCCGGATATGACGTCATCAAAGACATTTATCAAAAAAATAAAAAAAACGTATGGGGATTTCATACCCAGGAACTCTCATGTCAAATTTCATAAAGATCGGTCCAGTAGTTTAGTCTGAATCGCTCTACACACACACACAGACACACACACACACACACGCACGCACGCACGCACATACACCACGACCCTCGTCTCGATTCCCCCCTCTACGTTAAAACATTTAGTCAAAACTTGACTAAATGTAAAAAGAAGTATCCATTAAAGTAAAAAAGAAAGAAACAAGTCGCGTAAGGCGAAAATACAACATTTAGTCAAGTAGCTGTCGAACTCACAGAATGAAACTGAACGCAATGCTATTTTTCAGCAAGACTGTATACTCGTAGCATCGTCAGTCCACCGCTCATGGCAAAGGCAGTGAAATTGACAAGAAGAGCGGGGTAGTAGTTGCGCTAAGAAGGATAGCACGCTTTTCTGTACCTCTCTTTGTTTTAACTTTCTGAGCGTGTTTTTAATCCAAACATATCATATCTATATGTTTTTGGAATCAGGAACCGACAAGGAATAAGATGAAAGTGTTTTTAAATTGATTTCGACAATTTAATTTTGATAATAATTTTTATATATTTAATTTTCAGAGCTTGTTTTTAATCCAAATATAACATATTTATATGTTTTTGGAATCAGAAAATGATGGAGAATAAGATGAACGTAAATTTGGATCGTTTTATGAATTTTTATTTTTTTTTACAATTTTCAGATTTTTAATGACCAAAGTCATTAATTAATTTTTAAGCCACAAAGCTGAAATCCAATACCGAAGTCCGGGCTTCGTCAAACATTACTTGACCAAAATTTCAACCAATTTGGTTGAAAAATGAGGGCGTGACAGTGCCGCCACAACTTTCACGAAAAGCCGGATATGACGTCATCAAAGACATTTATCAAAAAAATGAAAAAAACGTTCGGGGATTTTATACCCAGGAACTCTCATGTCAAATTTCATAAAGATCAGTCCAGTAGTTTAGTCTGAATCGCTCTACACACACACAGACAGACACACACACACACACATACACCACGACCCTCGTCTCGATTCCCCCCTCTACGTTAAAACATATAGTCAAAACTTGACTAAATGTAAAAAGACTTGAATGCATTGATACACTATGATATACATGTATTGTCATCATTTTCACGAGTTTTCATTCACAAGCACCTGGGAAATAAATCTCATGTTCCCCAGGCAATAAATCCCCGGTTACCATAGTTGCAGGAAGCAGGTTATACATGGATAATCAAAAGCAAACCCAATAGAAACGCTCGGGGATTCTTCGGCTCTTTTCATTGGTGTTTCCCCAAACCTAAACAGACGACTCGACACTGCTTTGCAAAGTTCCAAAAGCGAACTGGCAAACTGGCAAAAGTAAACAAAAAACAAAACTACTTCATGAAAGGTCATACATTCATCAAAAACAAATGAAACCTAGCGATATGTTTTGTCTTCTTACAGAGTCATGGAGTGCGTGTATTTGTGTTTCGATACACAGACGTTCGGAGAAACACGAACGTCAAGTTCAAGTAAAACGACCCCTGACACACAAATTTTGACCCGTGCACAAGACGTTGTATCGATAAACGAAGCACAAAATAATAAGAAACAATAATAAAAGCAAAGAAAATAGCAACAAGATATGTAAACATCTAACAAAGCCGAGCAAGCAGGATGACAGGTCTAATGAAAAACAAAGAGGTACCGAGTCGGAAACAAGATCGCGATTCTTTCCTTCGCTGCACGACGCAAATCTTCTGTGACCTTTGACCAAACGTAGCTTCCACATTCGATCACTCAGCTTAATATTTACAACAGAAAGCCGAGGGGGTGGAATACCGAAATGAACCTTCAGAACTGTGCATCCTCAACATATTCATCCCAACATTTAATGAACTCAAAAACACAGAAAGTTGCTTTCACACGCCAGCTTTGAATACCAGTGGTTATCAAACCGGGACTCGTGTGGTTATCAGCACGGAACCCGTGTTTCAAAGCATGGCTCCCTGGGTTGATTGAGCAGTTATTTTCTCACAACCAAAATGATGACAAAAACGATGTTTGGTGGTTTGTTGACAGACCAGCTTTTTTGTCTGTCCTCGGGGGGCATATCGACTTTTGTTTCATATTTATTGGCCGCGGCCTTCGGCCTTGGTCAATAAATATGAAACAAAAGACTATATGCTCCCCCTCGGACCGACAAAAAAGCTGGTCTGTCAACAACCCATCAAACATCTTATATTGTCACAACGTCAAAATGGCAAAGGTGATAACTACCAGACTGGCAATCATATGGGGAAAAAAATGACATTTCATGGATACACCGATTGTCACTCATACCCTGTGAAAAATCTGGAAGGGTTATAAAAACCCTTTACTTTTTAACTGAAAGGGTATGAATACCCTTGACTTTTGGGGTTGTGTGGAACCCTGTCTCCACATGTCCCGAGAGCGCCCTGCTCTCACACAGCGCTTTGCTCCAGACCCCAGTAGCTTTGCTATCTTACTCCAGACCCCAGTAGCTTTGCTATCTTACTCCAGACCCCAGTAGCTTTGCTATCTTACTCCAGACCCCAGTGGCTTTGCTATCTTACTCCAGACCCCAGTAGCTTTGCTATCCTACTCCAGACCCCAGTAGCTTTGCTATCTTACTCCAGACCCCAGTAGCTTTGCTATCTTACTCCAGACCCAAGTAGCTTTGCTATCTTACTCCAGACCCCAGTAGCTTTGCTATCTTACTCCAGACCCAAGTAGCTTTGCTATCTTACTCCCGACCCAAGTAGCTTTGCTATCTTACTCCAGACCCCAGTAGCTTTGCTATCTTACTCCAGACCCAAGTAGCTTTGCTATCTTACTCCAGACCCCAGTAGCTTTGATATCCAACTCCAGTAGCTTTGCTATCCAACTCCAGACCCCAGTAGCTTTGCTATCCAACTCCAGACCCCAGTAGCTTTGCTATCTTACTCCAGACCCAAGTAGCTTTGCTATCTTACTCCAGACCCCAGTAGCTTTGCTATCTTACTCCAGACCCCAGTAGCTTTGCTATCTTACTCCAGACCCAAGTAGCTTTGCTATCTTACTCCAGACCCAAGTAGCTTTGCTATCTTACTCCAGACCCCAGTAGCTTTGCTATCTTACTCCAGACCCCAGTAGCTTTGCTATCTTACTCCAGACCCCAGTAGCTTTGCTATCCAACTCCAGACCCCAGTAGCTTTGCTATCTTACTCCAGACCCCAGTAGCTTTGCTATCTTACTCCAGACCCCAGTAGCTTTGCTATCTTACTCCAGACCCCAGTAGCTTTGCTATCCAACTCCAGACCCCAGTAGCTTTGCTATCCAACTCCAGACCCCAGTAGCTTTGCTATCTTACTCCAGACCCCAGTAGCTTTGCTATCTTACTCCAGACCCCAGTAGCTTTGCTATCTTACTCCAGACCCCAGTAGCTTTGCTATCCAACTCCAGTAGCTTTGCTATCCAACTCCAGACCCCAGTAGCTTTGCTATCCAACTCCAGACCCCAGTAGCTTTGCTATCCAACTCCAGACCCAAGTAGCTTTCTTAATTGATGCTACATACACGAGGGTAACCAATCATGTCATAGCTTGTCTGTATTCTTCACGCTATGTGTATTATGTAAATAAGGCTAGGGGTGAGGAGAGGAGAGCGACACTCTAAGACCAAACTCACCTCCTGGTCGATGCGGGCCACCCACTGGGGCAGGTTGTATCAACACACACACAGTGTCACTCACCTCCTGGTCGATGCGGGCCACCCACTGGGGCAGGTTGTATCAACACACACACAGTGTCACTCACCTCCTGGTCGATGCGGGCCACCCACTGGGGCAGGTTGGAGAAGGAGTGGAGCGACAGGTTGTCAATGGCTTTCTGGATCTTGGTCAGGATCTCGCGGAAGGTGGTGGCGTTGTACCCACAAGTCTCGAGCGCTCGGATCTCAAGGTCAATTTCTTCCTCCATCGACATCAGGTCATCCACCTGAAAGGTTGGATTCCACAATAAAATCCCCATCCACTGAATCGCTTTCCCTTATACACAGCAAATCGTAATTAGAACGAATTCACTATTTATCTGATGGCTTTCCCTTATTGACAGTAACTTATTCACCTTCATATTTACCGTTTTAAATGCGACCTCAAACCCACAAATGCACACTTCTTGCCAAAATGTTGAGTGAAAATACAATTATTGTGAACCCATGTTTTGGATTTTGTTAGAATTCACCTGTTACTTTCCTTCATTCACTGTCAGCCTTTCCAGCTTCTTCCAACGTCTCTCACTTTCCCTCTTTCTTTATATTAACTATGTCACGTTTTCCCTCACAATGAAACTGTCATCAAAACCACACATTATCTGTTACTTTCCTTTTGACTTATAGATCCAGCTGATTGCTTTGTGTTGACAATGACTTGTGTAAGCCAGCAAGAGGTACATCTACTGTAAGGTCTATGTGACGTGGGCAAAAGGACAATCAACACAATGCTAAACTATCAACACAATGCTAAACTATCAACACAATGCTAAACTATCAACACAATGCTAAACAATCAACACAATGCTAAACAATCAACACAATGCTAAACAATCAACACAATGCTAAACAATCAACACAATGCTAAACAATCAACACAATGCTAAACAATCAATACAATGCTAAACAATCAATACAATGCTAAACAATCAATACAATGCTAAACAATCAATACAATGCTAAACAATCAACACAATGCTAAACAATCAACACAATGCTAAACTATCAATACAATGCTAAACTATCAACACAATGCTAAACTATCAACACAATGCTAAACTATCAACACAATGCTAAACAATCAACACAATGCTAAACTATCAACACAATGCTAAACAATCAACACAATGCTAAACTATCAACACAATGCTAAACAATCAATACAATGCTAAACAATCAATACAATGCTAAACAATCAACACAATGCTAAACAATCAACACAATGCTAAACAATCAACACAATGCTAAACAATCAACACAATGCTAAACAATCAATACAATGCTAAACTATCAACACAATGCTAAACAATCAATACAATGCTAAACAATCAATACAATGCTAAACAATCAACACAATGCTAAACTATCAATACAATGCTAAACAATCAATACAATGCTAAACAATCAATACAATGCTAAACAATCAACACAATGCTAAACAATCAATACAATGCTAAACAATCAATACAATGCTAAACAATCAACACAATGCTAAACAATCAACACAATGCTAAACTATCAATACAATGCTAAACTATCAACACAATGCTAAACTATCAACACAATGCTAAACTATCAATACAATGCAAAACAATCAATACAATGCTAAACAATCAACACAATGCTAAACTATCAATACAATGCTAAACAATCAATACAATGCTAAACTATCAATACAATGCAAAACAATCAATACAATGCTAAACAATCAACACAATGCTAAACAATCAACACAATGCTAAACTATCAATACAATGCAAAACAACCAATACAATGCTCACCTTTTCCTGGAAGGCGAAGACAGTGTCTGCCAGACGCTGCACGTAGGGGTCCAGCTTGTAGGATTCCCATGTCAGTGCCCCACCCTGTCAAACACACACAACACGCTATGTAGGATTCCCATGTCAGTGCCCCACCCTGTTAAACACACACAACACGCTATGTAGGATTCCCATGTCAGTGCCCCACCCTGTTAAACACACACAACACGCTATGTAGGATTCCCATGTCAGTGCCCCACCCTGTTAAACACACACAACACGCTATGTAGGATTCCCATGTCAGTGCCCCACCCTGTTAAACACACACAACACGCTATGTAGGATTCCCATGTCAGTGCCCCACCCTGTCAAACACACACAACACGCTATGTAGGATTCCCATGTCAGCGCCCCACCCTGTTAAACACACACAACACGCTACGTTCATTCCACCACATCATCACCTACCTTCCTAAATGTTTTGTTTTTTTAAACGTGTGTGTATGTAGCAGCAAAGTTTGCTGTTTCACTTGCAACACTAAAGTACTTCTGGTAAGAAGTCAAACAAAAGTAACAAGAAAAGCAAATGCTTACATGACTGGCCTTCGTTACACCGCCCCCTTCCTCGTTACACCGCCCCCTTCCTCGTTACACCGCCCCCTTCCTCGTTACACCCGCCCCCTTCCTCGTTACACTTCCCCCTTCCTCGTTACACCCGCCCCCTTCCTTGTTACACCGCCCCCTTCCTCGTTACACCCGCCCCCTTCCTCGTTACACCCGCCCCCTTCCTCGTTACACCCGCCCCCTTCCTCGTTACACCGCCCCCTTCCTCGTTACACCCGCCCCCTTCCTCGTTACACCCGCCCCCTTCCTCGTTACACCGCCACCTTCCTCGTTACACCCGCCCCCTTCCTCGTTACACCGCCCCCTTCCTCGTTACCCCGCCCCCTTCCTCGTTACACCCGCCCCCTTCCTCGTTACACCGCCCCCTTCCTCGTTACACCGCCCCCTTCCTCGTTACACCCGCCCCCTTCCTCGTTACACCCGCCCCCTTCCTCGTTACACCCGCCCCCTTCGTTACACCGCCACCTTCCTCGTTACACCCGCCCCCTTCCTCGTTACACTGCCCCCTTCCTCGTTACACCGCCCCCTTCCTCGTTACACCCGCCCCCTTCCTCGTTACACCGCCCCCTTCCTCATTACACCGCCCCCTTCCTCGTTACACCTGCCCCCTTCCTCGTTACACCGCCCCCTTCCTCGTTACACCCGCCCCCTTCCTCGTTACACCGCCCCCTTCCTCGTTACACCGCCCCCTTCCTCGTTACACCGCCCCCTTCCTCGTTACACCCGCCCCCTTCCTCGTTACACCCGCCCCCTTCCTCGTTACACCCGCCCCCTTCCTCGTTACACCGCCCCCTTCCTCGTTACACCCGCCCCCTTCCTCGTTACACCGCCCCCTTCCTCGTTACACCCGCCCCCTTCCTCGTTACACCCGCCCCCTTCCTCGTTACACCCGCCCCCTTCCTCGTTACACCCGCCCCCTTCCTCAACCACCTTACCCCATACAAGACCTTTTAAAACCCCAAACAAGGCATTTCTAACTTTAAGACAGTGTTTTTTCAGATATTTCAAACGGCAGAAATTAATATGTAAGCGCCTAGGGCTATATCTAGATTAGGCGCATAAAAATGATCACAATAATAATAATAATATTCTGTTCACAACCTCTGTAAGTTTACCAACATTTTAAGACCTGATTTTCGCAGGGTTTTGTAGGTCTTAAAAGGATTTCACTACATATAACACCCCCCCCCCCCCCCCAAAAAAAAAAAACCAAAAAAAACACACAAAACACACAAAACTGTTCCAGATTAAAAAAATAATGCTCAAGAGAATGTTCACGTCTGACTGGTTGACACAAACTTGAACCTAATGTGATCTGTTTCAATCGATTTAGTTATTCAACCCTAAGAATATTTCAAATATATTTACAGACTTGTGTAATCCCCCAAACTCCTTCCCACCACCATCACAAATACTCAACATCCCACACATTTTGAAAAAAGATTTTTTTTTTTTAAAGGCATATGTACTCGATGACTATACACGCTAATTGCTTTACCAACAGCTGGAGACATGCTAAATTAAGTTCCCTGCAAAATATTGTGGTCTAGGACCCCTTCAATGTTGAGATATGTTAATTTTCATTTTGATCTGGATCGTCCTATTTATAGATTTGGCAACACATGTAACGTTGATGCAAGGGAGCTAACACCGCGGCTTTGTTGACATCCTCACTTTTTCAGAGGCTAGAACAAGCTGTAATGCATGTATCATGGTCCGCGCATGGTGACATATCGTCATTATATGGTCTTATGGTGCGTTTGACATCGATTATGGGCAAACTACACTTTGTAAACACGGGAGCGCGTACATATGCCTTTAACAAGAATCATAATCATTACTTATTTTCTTGACCAATTTGAATTTTGGATAGCCCAGACAAAATATGTGTACTCAGACACTTGCGTGACCTCATTTCTGACACTAAGACATCATAACATGATGTCATCACCAATAGTCTAGCCAAGACATAACAAAAAGCAGACACTAAGCTATGACAAAATCAAACAATGACATCATAGCTTGATGACCTCAAGACTTCTTGATAGCTCAGTGAATATTTCAGGGGTGAAAACCTAATCCACCAAAAATGTTCATGCCGTGACTCTGAACTTTGATGAAAAAAAGTCATGTCTGCTAATCATGAACACCTATAATTGTGTTAAATCTGGAGGCTTTTGCTCCCAAAACAACGCAAAGTTTTTACGAACATGACCCCGCTGTGACCCCAAAATGTGATGGGGGTAAACCAAACTGGGGTCATGTTGACAGACTATCACACCCTTGAAATGTTCAAAGTTTCAAAGCTCTAGCTTCAAAAGTACCTAAAATATCGTCAATGTTAAGTTATTATGAATCAAACATGACCTTTCAACGTTTACTTTTTTATCCACGGCCGGCCGGCCATACAGACGGACACATGTGAATACTAAGACTCACCCATTACTCGGGTGAGTCAAAAAGCTTGAATATTTTCCACATTGAAACCACAGTCAAGGCAACGCCTTTTAACTATGACCAGTGACTGGTGGCTTTTTCATACACACACCACACTCCATATCTGTGTTACATACCTGGACTAAAACAAAACACTGATTCACACATATAAAACTTTCACACACCACACTCCATATCTGTGTTACATACCTGGACTAAAACAAAACACTGATTCACACATATAAAACTTTCACACACCACACTCCATATCTGTGTTACATACCTGGACTAAAACAAAACACTGATTCACACATATAAAACTTTCACACACCACACTCCATATCTGTGTTACATACCTGGACTAAAACAAAACACTGATTCACACATATAAAACTTTCACACACCACACTCCATATCTGTGTTACATACCTGGACTAAAACAAAACACTGATTCACACATCTAAAACTTTCACACACCACACTCCATATCTGTGTTACATACCTGGACTAAAACAAAACACTGATTCACACATATAAAACTTTCACACACCACACTCCATATCTGTGTTACATACCTGGACTAAAACAAAACACTGATTCACACATCTAAAACTTTCACACACCACACTCCATATCTGTGTTACATACCTGGACTAAAACAAAACACTGATTCACACATCTAAAACTTTCACACACCACACTCCATATCTGTGTTACATACCTGGACTAAAACAAAACACTGATTCACACATCTAAAACTTTCACACACCACACTCCATATCTGTGTTACATACCTGGACTAAAACAAAACACTGATTCACACATCTAAAACTTTCACACACCACACTCCATATCTGTGTTACATACCTGGACTAAAACAAAACACTGATTCACACATATAAAACTTTCACAACGCCACTGAGTGAAAGTCAACCAGACACAGGAGAGTTCTTACCTCAGCGACCAGGTTCTGCACGTCTTTGCGCATCCCAGCAATCAGCAGCTTGATGGAGTCTTTGCCCTCAATCTGGGTAACACACACACACAATATAACATCAACTGTAGCTTGATGGAGTCTTTGCCCTCAATCTGGGTAACACACACACACACAATATAACATCAACTGTAGCTTGATGGAGTCTTTGCCCTCAATCTGGGTAACACACACACACAATATAACATCAACTGTAGCTTGATGGAGTCTTTGCCCTCAATCTGGGTAACACACACACAATATAACATCAACTGTAGCTTGAGGGAGTCGATGCCCTCAATCTGGGTAACACACACACACACAATATAACATCAACTGTAGCTTGATGGAGTCTTTGCCCTCAATCTGGGTAACACACACACACAATATAACATCAACTGTAGCTTGATGGAGTCTTTGCCCTCAATCTGGGTAACACACACACACAATATAACATCAACTGTAGCTTGATGGAGTCTTTGCCCTCAATCTGGGTAACACACACACACACACACAATATAACATCAACTGTAGCTTGATGGAGTCTTTGCCCTCAATCTGGGTAACACACACACACACAATATAACATCAACTGTAGCTTGATGGAGTCGATGCC
Source organism: Littorina saxatilis (assembly GCF_037325665.1). Taxonomy (NCBI): domain Eukaryota; kingdom Metazoa; phylum Mollusca; class Gastropoda; order Littorinimorpha; family Littorinidae; genus Littorina; species Littorina saxatilis. Next base: position 338,716 of record NC_090261.1, read on the forward strand.
CTCAATCTGGGTAACACAAACACACACACACAATATAACATCAACTGTAGCTTGATGGAGTCTTTGCCCTCAATCTGGGTAACACACACACACACACACACAATATAACATCAACTGTAGCTTGATGGAGTCTTTGCCCTCAATCTGGGTAACATACACACACAATATAACATCAACTGTAGCTTGAAGGAGTCGATGCCCTCAATCTGGGTAACACAAACACACACACAATATAAAATCAACTGTAGCTTGATGGAGTCGATGCCCTCAATCTGGGTAACACAAACACACACACAATATAATATCAACTGTAGCTTGATGGAGTCTTTGCCCTCAATCTGGGTAACACAAACACACACACAATATAATATCAACTGTAGCTTGATGGAGTCTTTGCCCTCAATCTGGGTAACACACACACACACAATATAATATCAACTGTAGCTTGATGGAGTCTTTGCCCTCAATCTGGGTAACACAAACACACACACACAATATAACATCAACCGTAGCTTGATGGAGTCTTTGCCCTCAATCTGGGTAACACACACACACACACACACACACACACACACACACACAATATAACATCAACTGCAGCTTGATGGAGTTGCCCTCAATCTGGGTAACACACACACACACACACACAATATAACATCAACTGTAGCTTGATGGAGTCGATGCCCTCAATCTGGGTAACACAAACACACACACACACACAATATAACATCAACTGTAGCTTGATATGAAGGGCACTGAATGAAAGTAAACTAACACAATCTATGGCTCTGAATGTCACAATTTACTTATTGAAATACAGAAGAAAACAACAACTAACAATGCAAAAAAAATATGAACAACCTATCTTCCTGACAGATTTGTTTCATCAGAGCTGAAGAGTTCTCCTCACACTGTAAGACATTGTCCTCACACTGTAAGACATATTGTCCTGACACTGTGAGACATATTGTTCTGACACTGTGAGACATATTGTCCTGACACTGTAAGCCGTAGCAAGGCCTTGGAAGGACATGAAAAACAAGTGGACAAACCTTTTTGAGCGTCTGGTCGTAGGTGCGCACACTCTCGGAGAGGGAGATGGCGAAGGGGTAGAGCTGGTTGGCCTGGTGGGCCTTGTTCACGTTGGCCAGTGGTACTCGGAACCCCAGCCACCGCAGGTTGCGCACCTGTCAACACACACCACTGCTGTTTAACTCAGCTGTTTTTTCTACATTCAGGCATGAAAACTGAAAAAAAAAAAAATACTGAAAACAAAATTCGAAGGCGCATAGCGCCAAGTTTCGAAGGCGCATAGCGCCAAGTTTCGCAGGCGCGTAGAGCCAAGTTTCGCAGGCGCGTAGAGCCAAGTTTCGCAGGCGCGAAGCGCCAAGACTTCTAGGGGGGTCCGGGGGCATGCCCCCCCGAAATTTTTTTTTTTCAAGGGTGCAATTTGGTGCAATCTGGGGCTATCTGAGCCTTAAAATTGGATTCAAACATGGCCCCAAAACTATTTTACTATAACTATGACTAAGAAAAAAAAAAAATAAAAAAAAAAAAAAAAATTAAAAAAAAAAAAAAGGAAAAATACAGAAAATACAAAAAAATACGGTTTATTTTTTTCAAAAATACGGAAAATACGGAGAATTTTCATGCCTGACATTACAGCATCTTACACCGGCACTACCGGAAAGTTCCGATAACCTCCACCCTATGACCCAGCTATCGCAGGTTAAGCTCCTGTCAATACACACCACTGCTGTTTAACTCAGCTGTTTTTTCTACATTACAGCATCTTACACCGGCACTACCGGAAAGTTCCGATAACCTCCACCCTACGACCCAGCTATCGCAGGTTAAGCTCCTGTCAATACACACCACTGCTGGTTAACTCAGCTGTTTTCTAAACATTACAGCTTCTTACACCGGCACTACCGGAAAGTTCCGATAACCTCCACCCTATGACCCAACAGCCACAAATTGAACACCAACTACAAAAGAAACAATGACTGATTAAAAGTAATAAAAGCAGACTGTGGTTACTTTAATTCTAATGGTTTTGTCACTGATCAGAAGTGGTCAGTAACTTCATAAAGTGGCAAGATCTGGTCATTCTATATAAGACACCACAGTGTCTGTATGTCAGTGCGGTGCAGTATTTGGTGTACTGACCTCCTTTGCCAGCTGGATGATCTCTGTCTGGAAGTTGACCCCCAGACGCAGGATGTTCTTGGTGGCCCCGCGCTGGCTGGCGATGGCAAAGATCTTCCCGGTCACCGTCAGCTGCTTATTCTGAACCTGAAATATACACATTTTAATTAGCCAAGTATCTGTCGCAAGCAGTCAAAATCATTTAGACATGTCTCATTAGTTAACGGATAATATGAGCTGAACGCTAAGAATTTCACAAAGAAATTCACAAACAAGTAAAGATGACAATGTAGAGAATACGGTACCTTTCTGGTCCAGTCGTCGAAGAGCTCCTGCGTGTTGAGCTTCATGCGGAAACTTTCCCCGTCCGCCTTGAGCTTCTGTCCCTCCACGTGTGTCTCCCAGCCCTTGCCCAGCACGTCCTCCACACGCCGCATGTAGGCATTCAGCTGTCGCTCGATCTGTATCACAGTACAGACACTTAGTGTTAGTCTGTATCACACTATAGACACCAACTGTAGTTTTTGTGCTCTAGTTAGATTTTGAAAAGCTCAGCACTTTTCTTTTTATACACACAGCCTGGTTTTGTGTGTGTCAGATAGGATAGTGTACGTGTTGATCAAAGGTGTGTGATACTGACCTGCCTGGCCCAGATGATGGACCCCGAGACCGGGGGGAAGTCGTGTTCCTTACTCATGCGACACGCCTTGCTCTGTGGATACTGCACCTGTGTACAACACAACGCAATGCATGAGGTGTCAATGGCACTTCACCTGTGTACAACACAACGCAATGAATGAGGTGTCAATGGCACTTCACCTGTGTACAACACAACGCAATGCATGAGGTGTCAATGGCACTTCACCTGTGTACAACACAACGCAATGAATGAAGTGTCAATGGCACTTCACCTGTGTACAACACAACGCAATGCATGAGGTGTCAATGGCACTTCACCTGTGTACAACACAACGCAATGAATGAAGTGTCAATGGCACTTCACCTGTGTACAACACAACGCAATGAATGAAGTGTCAATGGCACTTCACCTGTGTACAACACAATGCAATGCATGAGGCGTCAATGGCACTTCACCTGTGTACAACACAATGCAATGCATGAGGCGTCAATGGCACTTCACCTGTGTACAACACAATGCAATGCATGAGGCGTCAATGGCACTTCACCTGTGTACAACACAATGCAATGCATGAGGCGTCAATGGCACTTCACCTGTGTACAACACAATGCAATGCATGAGGCGTCAATGGCACTTCACATGTGTACATCACAATGCAATGCATGAGGCGTCAATGGCACTTCACCTGTGTACAACACAATGCAATGCATGAGGCGTCAATGGCACTTCACCTGTGTACAACACAATGCAATGCATGAGGCGTCAATGGCACTGTGCACCTCATGACTGCATGCCGCAACACACAGCAATCAAACAACACAAACTGCAGTTGCAACCATCGTTAAATCAGGAAAAAAGTAACAGGTGAGATCAAATATTGCATGGACAACAGTTGAAGCTGACAGGGGAAAAGGAGAGGGCTTAACCATATTGTTGAAGCTGACAGGGGAAAAGGAGAGGGCTTAACCATATTGTTGAAGAACACTGGCAGTAGCGTCATAATATGCGGAGTTGAGAAAATACTTGACCCCACACTGGCTGACCTTGAACTTTTCATGCAGTGACTCGATGTCGTCCTTGACCCTCTGGATGAGCTGTGTCTGGTACTCGCGGATGGCGCCACGGATGTGCGGGCGCACGAAGAGGGCGTTGAAGCGTGAGAAGATGCGGAACATCTCGTTGGCGTTCCTGGCGGTGCCCAGCTGGTCACGCAGGCGAGCCGTGATGCGAGTCTCCACGCGGTCGATGCGCTCGTCGTACCTGCAAGCAAACAGCATGCACCCTTCACACATTTACCCTGTGCCTTTTTCTCAAGTCAAATTAGTGTCATATCTCAAACTGAAATGTCCACCATCCTTCAATTTATGAAAGATGGGACTCAACAGATCCAATGTTCTCCCGCATAGGTAACTCTTTATTCAAAGTGCACATGTACCTCACATGTATGCAAATTATTGTTTAGGCAATAAAGTAGTCAGCCATTGCACTGAACCTCGGAAATGCTGATTTTCCATTGTCTACCTTTTCACATATTTCAACCAAAACTAGAAAGCTTTGCTGGAGTAACTGTGTACACTGGCAGCCATGAATTTCAAACTCTTCTGTGTAACTGTTAAAAATTCTTGAAGGCTTTCCAGCCTACCTCTGTGGTGAACTTGAACACACACACACACACACACACACACACACACACACACAGTGTGAAGTAAGAGACAAACCTCTTGATGGCGGCCTCCCAGGCATCAGCACCCTCTTTGGACACATCCAGAACATCCACCTCCTTCACGTTCTCATAGGCCAGGTTCACCTCCTGTGGAACACACAGCACAAGTCTCACATAACTGATAGATACCACCATTCCTTCCCACAGACAACATTCTCATAGGCCAGGTTCACCTCCTGTGGAACACACAGCATAAGTCACACACACGACTCACCTAGTGTTACTGATAGATACCACAGTATTATACCATACCTTCTCACAGACAAACTTGATGCAAGTTTCATTCCCGACAACTACATGATTACAGACATTCTCACACAGAAACTCATTACAGACATCACAGGTATCAGCCCTTTTTCCCCAAACTGTGTACAGTAACCTGACAACCCTTTCCAGCCATCAGCTGTCCACTGTTCTTGTCAACAGGGAAAGCTGAATAACAACAAGTAGCTGACTAGCAGAAGAAAAAAGTTCTTGTTCAAGTACCACCAGCATCTTTCTTTCTTTATTTGGTGTTTAACGTCGTTTTCAACCACGAAGGTTATATAGCGACGGGGAAAGGGGGGAGATGGAATAGAGCCACTTGTCAATTGTTTCTTGTTCACAAAGCACTAATCAAAAATTTGCTCCAGGGGCTTGCAACGTAGTACAATGTATTACCTTACTGGGAGAATGCAAGTTTCCAGTACAAAGGACTTAACATTTCTTACATACTGCTTGACTAAAATCTTTACAAAACTTTACTATATTCTATACAAGAAACACTTAACAAGGGTAAAAAGAGAAACAGAATCCGTTAGTCGCCTCTTACGACATGCTGGGGAGCATCGGGTAAATTCTCCCCCCTAACCCGCGGGGGGTACCACCAGCATCATACCAAATTGTCCCTGTTGTCAGTAAATCGAAAACGCATTATTATCAATGGTTCTATTCTTTTCCCCTCTCTGTCTGTTTAGGAAATTCAAACTATATTTCACAGAAATTCTCGTTCACCTAAGTGAAAAATGACACAATGCAGCCAAAAGACAAGAGTGAAAGGGGCATGTGGCACCTCAATGGCGTTGGCGTCAGCGGCCTCGTCCACCACGGGTTCGGCCTTCATTTCCTGCTCCTCGGCCCCGGGCGTCCCCGTGCGGCCCTTGGTGGTGGGGCGCAGCACTCGGATTATCACCTGGCGCAGCTGTTCGTGCTGACGTCGAAACCTGACACACATCACACCACGTTACATCGCATCACATCACACCACAGTATATTGCATCACTCGAGTAATCACCTGGCGCAGCTGTTCGCGCTGACGTCGAAACCTGTCACACATCACACCACATTACATCACACTACACCACAGTATATTGCATCACATATCTGACTGGTACTATGCTAGCCATACCAAAGTATGCCTGAAGCGGGCCCAACTAAACACTCCATATTGATCTGCAGAGAAAGCTCCAGCTCACTCTTACCCAAGGAAGATGGAGAGACAAGAAAAATGTACAGAAAAGACAAGAACACTACAAGAACAGAAAAATGCAGAAATCAACAACAACAATAAACTAACAAGTCGCGTAAGGCGAAAATACAATATTTAGTCAAGTAGCTGTCGAACTCACAGAATGAAACTGAACGCAATGCCATTTTTCAGCAAGACCGTATACTCGTAGCATCGTCAGTCCACCGCTAATGGCAAAGGCAGTGAAATTGACAAGAAGAGCGGGGTAGTAGTTGCGCTAAGAAGGATAGCACGCTTTTCTGTACCTCTCTTTGTTTTAACTTTCTGAGCGTGTTTTTAATCCAAACATATCATATCTATATGTTTTTGGAATCAGGAACCGACAAGGAATAAGATGAAAGTGTTTTTAAATTGATTTGGACAATTTAATTTTGATAATAATTTTTATATATTTAATTTTCAGAGCTTGTTTTTAATCCGAATATAACATATTTATATGTTTTTGGAATCAGCAAATGATGGAGAATAAGATAAACGTAAATTTGGATCGTTTTATAAATTTTTATTTTTGTTTACAATTTTCAGATTTTTAATGACCAAAGTCATTAATTAATTTTTAAGCCACCAAGCTGAAATGCAATACCGAAGTCCGGGCTTCGTCGAAGATTACTTGACCAAAATTTCAACCAATTTGGTTGAAAAATGAGGGCGTGACAGTGCCGCCTCAACTTTCACGAAAAGCCGGATATGACGTCATCAAAGACATTTATCCAAAAAATGAAAAAAACGTTCGGGGATTTCATACCCAGGAACTCTCATGTCAAATTTCATAAAGATCGGTCCAGTAGTTTAGTCTGAATCGCTCTACACACACACACACACAGACACACAGACACACGCACATACACCACGACCCTCGTTTCGATTCCCCCTCGATGTTAAAATATTTAGTCAAAACTTGACTAAATATAAAAACAAAGTTCTAAAGCCAAAATGTGAGTGCATCAGTTTGAAAGAGTCCTTACTTCCTCATGTGATCGAGGCGTGCCTGGAGACGTTTGTGCGCGGGGTTGACGCGCCACACCATGCGTAGATGCTCCTCCCTCTTCTTCTTGACCAGGTCGCGCAGCATGCCCTGCAGCTTGTCGTACTCGTCGTCCCACGCCGTGAAGACGTCAAAACACGACGCCAGCACCTTCTCAAACTCCTCGTACGGGATGTGCATCAGGCGACGCGTGCCCAGCACCTGCAGGAGGCACAAACCAACCACACTTCAGTCACTGACACAACACCCACTGCAGTACCAAACACAAACAACACTGTATAATCTTTTCCTTCTCTCAAGCACTGACATGTGGCATTCAAACACTGGATGCATCTTAACTGTAGGTAAGAGAACAAGGAGGTAGGGGCCTGTTGAGGTGTTGGGAAAAGCACAGTCATGTACACTACATGAACAGTGTTTGAGAGCAGCAGTGTGTGTGAGTGTGAGTATCTGGCATGTACATATAAGAGAATGTGTTTTAGCAGCAGTGTGTGTGAGTGTGAGTATCTGGCATGTACATAAGAGAGTGTGTTTTAGCAGCAGTGTGTGTGAGTGTGAGTATCTGGCATGTACATATGAGAGTGTGTTTTAGCAGCAGTGGGTGTGCCTGAGAGACTGACCTTGAGGAGCTGTGAGCTGAGGTCCCTGGAGATAGCCTCCACAAGGCGCAGGGCGCGCTGGATGGGGTACTTGGTGGGACGGATCTTGCGTAGGTGAACAAAGATACTCTGCAGCGCCACGCGTAGACGGTCCAGCTCGGTGGCCGACAGCAGGTCGTTGATGGGGAAGTCCTTCATCAGCTGGTTGTAGTCGTTGACGGTGGCCATGGCTTGCTTCAGCCCTGCACACACAGCAACAATGGCGTCAGGCAAAGTCAGGTTTCAACCCCCAGCACTCTACGCTCTATGGTACAGGTTTCAACCCCCAGCACTCTACGCTCTATGGTACAGGTTTCAACCCCCAGCACTCTACGCTCTATGGTACAGGTTTCAACCCCCAGCACTCTACGCTCTATGGTACAGGTTTCAACCCCCGGCACTCTATGTTCTATAGTACAGGTTTCAAGCCCCGGCACTCTACGCTCTATGGTACAGGTTTCAACACCAGGCACTCTAAGCTCTATGGTACAGGTTTCAACCGCCGGCACTCTACGCTCTATGGTACAGGTTTGAACCCCCGGCACTCTACGCTCTATGGTACAGGTTTCAACCCCCGGCACTCTATAGTACAGGTTTCAACCCCCGGCACTCTACGCTCTATGGTACAGGTTTTAACACCAGGCACTCTACGCTCTATGGTACAGGTTTCAACACCAGGCACTCTACGCTCTATGGTACAGGTTTCAACCCCCAGCACTCTACGCTCTATGGTACAGGTTTGAACCCCTGGCACTCTACGCTCTATGGTACAGGTTTCAACCCCCGGCACTCTACGGTACCGGTTTCAACCCCCAGCACTCTACGCTCTATGGTACAGGTTTGAACCCCCAGCACTCTACGCTCTATGGTACAGGTTTGAACCCCCGGCACTCTACGCTCTATGGTACCGGTTTCAACCCCCGGCACTCTATGCTCTATAGTACATGTTTCAACCCCCGGCACTCTACGCTCTATGGTACAGGTTTCAACCCCCGGCACTCTACGCTCTATGGTACAGGTTTCAACACCAGGCACTCTACGCTCTATGGTACAGGTTTCAACCCCCGGCACTCTACGCTCTATGGTACAGGTTTCAACCCCCGGCACTCTACGGTACAGGTTTCAACACCAGGCACTCTATGCTCTATGGTACAGGTTTCAACCTCCGGCACTCTAAGCTCTATGGTACAGGTTTCAACCCCTGGCACTCTACGCTCTATCGTACAGGTTTCAACCCCCGGCACTCTACGCTCTATGGTACAGGTTTCAACCCCCGGCACTCTACGCTCTATGGTACAGGTTTCAACCCCCGGCACTCTACGCTCTATGGTACAGGTTTCAACCCCCAGCACTCTACGCTCTATGGTACAGGTTTCAACCCCCGGCACTCTACGCTCTATGGTACAGGTTTCAACCCCCGGCACTCTACGCTCTATGGTACAGGCTTCAACACAAAGCACTCTACGCTCTACGGTACAGGCTTCAACACCAGGCACTCTACGCTCTATGATACAGGCTTCAACCCCCGGCACTCTACGCTCTATGGTACAGGTTTCAACCCCCGGCACTCTACGCTCTATGGTACAGGTTTCAACCCCCGGCACTCTACGGTACAGGTTTCAACCCCCGGCACTCTACGCTCTATGGTACAAGCTTCAACACCAGGCACTCTACGCTCTATGGTACAGGTTTCAACCCCTGGCACTCTACGCTCTCTAGTACAGGCTTCAACCCCCGGCACTCTACGCTCTATGGTACAGGCTTCAATACCAGGCACTCTAAGCTCTATGGTACAGGCTTCAACACCAGGCACTCTAAGCTCTATGGTACAGGTTTTAACACCAGGCACTCTACGCTCTATGGTACAGGTTTCAACACCAGGCACTCTACGCTCTATGGTACAGGTTTCAACCCCCGGCACTCTACGCTCTATGGTACAGGTTTCAACCCAGGCACTCTACGCTCTATGGTACAGGCTTCAATCCCCAGCACTCTACGCTCTATGGTACAGGTTTCAACCCCTGGCACTCTACGCTCTCTGGTACAGGCTTCAACCCCGGCACTCTACGCTCTATGGTACAGGCTCCAACACCAGGCACTCTAAGCTCTATGGTACAGGCTTCAACACCAGGCACTCTAAGCTCTATGGTACAGGTTTTAACACCAGGCACTCTACGCTCTATGGTACAGGTTTCAACACCAGGCACTCTCCGCTCTATGGTACAGGTTTCAACCCCTGGCACTCTACGCTCTATGGTACATGTTTCAACCCCGGCACTCTACGCTCTATGGTACAGGTTTCAACACCAGGCACTCTACGCTCTATGGTACAGGCTTCAACACAAAGCACTCTACGCTCTATGGTACAGGCTTCAACCCCCGGCACTCTACGCTCTATGGTACAGGTTTCAACCCCCGGCACTCTACGCTCTATGGAATACGCTTCAACACCAGGCACTCTATGGTACAGGTTTCAACCCCCGGCACTCTACGCTCTATGGTACAAGCTTCAACACCAGGCACTCTACGCTCTATGGTACAGGTTTCAACCCCTGGCACTCTACGCTCTCTGGTACAGGCTTCAACCCCGGCACTCTACGCTCTATGGTACAGGCTCCAACACCAGGCACTCTAAGCTCTATGGTACAGGCTTCAACACCAGGCACTCTAAGCTCTATGGTACAGGTTTTAACACCAGGCACTCTACGCTCTATGGTACAGGTTTCAACACCAGGCACTCTACGCTCTATGGTACAGGTTTCAACCCCCGGCACTCTACGCTCTATGGTACAGGTTTCAACCCAGGCACTCTACGCTCTATGGTACAGGCTTCAATCCCCAGCACTCTACGGTACAGGTTCCAACCCCCGGCACTCTACGGTACAGGTTTCAACCCCCGGCACTCTACGCTCTATGGTACAGGTTTCAACCCCCGGCAATCTACGCTCTATGGTACAGGTTTCAGCACCAGGCACTCTACGCTCTATGGTACAGGTTTCAACCTCCGGCACTCTAAGCTCTACGGTATAGGTTTCAACCCCCGGCACTCTACGCTCTATGGTACAGGTTTCAACCCCCGGCACTCTACGCTCTATGGTACAGGTTTCAACACCAGGCATTCTACGCTCTATGGTACAGGTTTCAACCCCCGGCACTCTACGCTCTATGGTACAGGCTTCAACACCAGGCACTCTACGCTCTATGGTACAGGTTTCAACCCCCCCGGCACTCTACGCTCTATGGTACAGGTTTCAACCCCCGGCACTCTACGCTCTATGCTCCACTACTCTGCGCTACTCAAATCTGATCAAACTGGGAGCGCAGTGAAGGGACTGTTGTCTTAATGGTGGACTAATTGCTCCACATAATACCCCCTTTGTTCCCTGATCTGCCAATGGATTAGAACAAGTGAACACTTGTAGATTAAGCAAGTACCATCACAATTTAAGACTGTTATGAAAGAAGCGTTCACTAAAAAAGTGTTTGGGTTCAGTCCATGTAATCCGTGTAGACAGTGTACAGTCCAGGGTTGCTTGTGTATAGGAGTGACCCACCTGTGTCTGAGTCAAAGCTGACGGTGGCGTGGAAGCGCTTGCCGTGCTTGAGGATGTCCAGGGTCAGCACCACCTCGGGACTCTCGCGCCTCTCCTGGATACGCAGCAGGGCTCGCTCCAGGTTGAGCCAGAACGAGATCTCCTGCAGCGCCGTGCCCGAGGCAGGGTCACGGTCCAGCTTGGTCACCTGCAACACCAAGGTCACAAGCCTGTCACCATGTTGCGATATGATGTCCTGCTCCACCCACTGAGCTACCAGGCTTCTTTGACTATTCATTACAAAACAAGAAGGGCAAAGCCCATACGACTCACATGCTTGACCTTGACCTTTACATGACCTTTTCCTACCAAAATACATGTGACTTGGGTCAAGGTCATCCAAGGTCATGCAACACAAAGCTGTTAATTCAAGACAGGAAGTACAATGGTGCTTATTGGCTCTTTCTACCATGAGATATGGTCACTTTTAGTGGTTCACTACCTTATTTTGGTCACATTTCATAAGGGTCAAAGTGACCTTGACCTTGATCATATGTGACCAAATGTGTCTCATGATGAAAGCATAACATGTGCCCCACATAATTTTTAAGTTTGAAACAGTTATCTTCCATAGTTCAGGGTCAAGGTCACTTCAAAATATGTATACAATCCAACTTTGAAGAGCTCCTGTGACCTTGACCTTGAAGCAAGGTAAACCAAACTGGTATCAAAAGATGGGGCTTACTTTGCCCTATATATCATATATAGGTGAGGTATTCAATCTCAAAAACTTCAGAGAAAAATGGGAAAAATGTGAAAAATAGCTGTTTTTTAGGCAACATTTATGGCCCCTGCGACCTTGACCTTGAAGCAAGGTCAAGATGCTATGTATGTTTTTTGGGGCCTTGTCATCATACACCATCTTGCCAAATTTGGTACTGATAGACTGAATAGTGTCCAAGAAATATCCAACGTTAAAGTTTTCCGGACGGACGGACGGACGTCCGGACGTCCGGACGTCCGGACGACTCGGGTGAGTACATAGACTCACTTTTGCTTCGCATGTGAGTCAAAAAGCATCCAAAAAAAAAACAAGCTTGTTCAGTAACTATGCCAACAAAAAAAGTATCAAATATCAATTAGAACAGAAGGATAATGCTTTTCAGTTGTTGGTTATAAGCCGAATTAATACCTGCAGATAGCACTTTTATCGAACTATGAGGCTTACCAACAAACAAACAAGGCACTTCAACACAGAAAGCCCTGAGACAGAGAGGGCAAGGCAGGCGTCACCAACAAACAAACATACAAGGCACTTCAACACAGAAAGCCCTGAGACAGAGAGGGAAAGGCAAGCGTTACCAACAAACAAACAAGGCACTTCAACACAGAATGCCCTGAGACAGAGAGGGCAAGGCAGGCGTTACCAACAAACAAACAAGGCACTTCAACACAGAATGCCCTGAGACAGAGAGGGCAAGGCAGGCGTTACCAACAAACAAACAAGGCACTTCAACACAGAAAGCCCTGAGACAGAGAGGGAAAGGCAGGCGTTACCAACAAACAAACAAGGCACTTCAACACAGAATGCCCCGAGACAGAGAGGAAAAGGCAGGCGTCACAAACAAACAATGCACTTCAACACAGAATGCCCTGAGACAGAGAGGGCAAGGCAGGCGTCACCAACAAACAAACAAACAAGGCACTTCAACACAGAATGCCCTGAGACAGAGAGGGCAAGGCAGGCGTTACCAACAAACAAACAAGGCACTTCAACACAGAATGCCCTGAGACAGAGAGGGCAAGGCAGGCGTTACCAACAAACAAACAAGGCACTTCAACACAGAATGCCCTGAGACAGAGAGGCATGGGTGGGAGCCCAAAATGTTGCCAGGACTGAACATTTTGGAAGGCCGGGGTCCAGGGGCAGCTAAGGCTCCGGCGGGGTGCAGGGGCAGCGCCCTTGCTGAATTTTAGCATTTTAGAGAGGGTTTAGGTGGCCCCTCCTGACTTGTAAACTTTAGAACAAACAAGCTTTTCGGAGATGCATATTATATACATCTTGTAAATTTGAAGGTTTTTGTAACTGACCAGCTGAAAATTAATTTTAGCATTTCATGAGGGGGCTATTTGAGCCTCTGCTGGCTTTAAAACTGATAACAGCAAACAAACAACAACAAATGGGGGGGGGGGGGGGGGAAAGAGAATGCACAAAATCAAAAACCTCTATACTTGAAGATGTTTGGTTGTATCCCTCTTGCTAGGGACAGTGATGTTCCGAGGCGTCGGTCATCGGTCATAGACCGATTTAGGTTGTAAAATGACCGATTGCAAACACCTCTGTCCCGTCAAATGTCCGATCCGATCGCGAAGTCAGCGGTCATTGTCCGATAGTATCACGTCTGGAGCGGTCACTGCAAGAAGAATCTGTACAAACTGAAGTATCAAACCCCGTTAAAACGAGTTCGAATCGGGGCCTACTTGAACTTCAATTTTCACTCTCGGTCGAACAATAACACAAGGGACGCAACTCTCGACCGAACAATATTACAAGAGCCACAACTCTCGCTACTTTTGACAGCGACACTTTACTTCCGCCGACACATTTCTGCAAAGATGCCGCCGAAGAAAAAGGTTTGCGTGGGAAAAGGTCGTGGGAAAAGGGCAGACACTTTTGAGTGGCTTTGTTAAAAAAAGGACGACACGGACAGTCAAGTTGCAGGGCCTTCGGCCCCTTCGGAGATTGAAGCCTCAGAAGGTGAGCCAATAGATCTACAACCTCAGGAAGAGACGCAAGAAACGAAAGTAGGGGCGACCAGAAAGTTTGTGCAGAGCTGGTTTTCTATGTTCCCTTGGCTCAGCTACAGCAAAGAACAAGTCGCGTAAGGCGAAAATACAACATTTAGTCAAGTAGCTGTCGAACTCACAGAATGAAACTGAACGCAATGACCGTATACTCGTAGCATCGTCAGTCCACCGCTCATGCTCATGGCAAAGGCAGTGAAATTGACAAGAAGAGCGGTTTAGTAGTTGCGCTGAGAAGGATAGCACGCTTTTCTATACCTCTCTTCGTTTTAACTCTCTGAGCGTGTTTTTAATCCAAACATATCATATCTATATGTTTTTGGAATCAGGAACCGACAAGGAATAAGATGAAAGTGTTTTTAAATTGATTTTGAAAATTTAATTTTGATAATAATTTTTATATTTTTAATTTTCAGAGCTTGTTTTTAATCCAAATATAACATATTTATATGTTTTTGGAATCAGAAAATGATGGAGAATAAGATAAACGTAAATTTGGATCGTTTTATAATTTTTTTATTTTTTTTTACAATTTTCAGATTTTTAATGACCAAAGTCATTAATTAATTTTTAAGCCACCACGCTGAAATGCAATACCGAAGTCCGGGCTTCGTCGAAGACTACTTGACCAAAATTTCAACCAATTTGGTTGAAAAATGAGAGCGTGACAGTGCCGCCTCAACTTTCACGAAAAGCCGGATATGACGTCATCAAAGACATTTATCGAAAAAAAGAAAATAACGTTCGGGGATATCAATCCCAGGAACTCTCATGTAAAATTTCATAAAGATCGGTCCAGTAGTTTAGTCTGAATCGCTCTACACGCACGCACGCACACACACACATACACCACGACCCTCGTTTCGATTCCCCCTCTATGTTAAAACATTTAGTCAAAACTTGACTAAATGTAAAAAGAACTGATGTTCTGCACCATCTGTCAGGAGGATGGCGTTGCCTCAAACTCGTTTACCGTTGGTTGCTTGCAACTTTCGCAAATCCGCACTGGCAGACCATGTACGAACAGACGATCACAAAAAGGCTCTGCTGACACCTGTTCATGTGGCAAATGAAGAGAAATGTCAGGCCATTCAAATGACAAACGAAGAACATGCTATTGCCCAGGCAATAAGAGCTGTCCACTGGATGGTGGCAGAAGATCTGCCACTGGCAAAGTTTCCGTCAATGGTGAGCCTCATGCATGAATTCAAGGTAGAAGATGTAGACAAACTGAATGTTTCCAAGACTGTGTCATATGCCTCAAGGAAAACTGCCTATGAGATTGTTGAGGTCTTGGCTGATGCCGTGGATGCTAAAGCTGATGCAGAACTAGCAGATTCACCTGTAGTAACAGTACTTGCAGATGAGACAACTGACATCGCCAAAAAGAAGAGGACAGTTGACAAACATATGGTTCCCAAGACAAGATTCCTCACAAACCGGCACCTAGACAGGGGAACAGGCCAAGCAATGACAACTGACATTCTTGCAGAAATGAAGAGTCGCAAAGTTGGCACAAACAAAATTGTGGCGCTGGGGTCGGATGGAGCAGCAGCAATGACAGGAAAAGGAAAGGGGGTGACTGGCCTTCTTCTGCGTGAAAATCCTCACATGATCAACGTTCACTGTGTGGCACATAGGCTGGCATTGTGTACAAGCCAAGCAGCTCAAGATGTTCCAGCACATAGGCTGGCATTGTGTACAAGCCAAGCAGCTCAAGATGTTCCAGCACTTCAGGCCTACCAAGAGACACTGACTTCTCTTTTCTATTACTTCAAGGCAAGTTCCAGTCGTGTTTCTGCTCTGGAGAAAATCCAGGAACTTCTTGAATCTCCACAGCTGAAAATGAAAGAAGTCCACAGTGTGCGCTGGCTCAGCTTCTACAATGCACTTGACACAATCTTCCGCAGTTTGGATCCTCTGCTGACCTATCTTGGCCATGCTGACAGAAGCAAGGACCCAAAGGCAATCGGGCTGAAAAAGAAGGTTTGTTTTTCTTATTTATACTGTTCAAAAAAAGAAACGCATAGCTTGTAATATTTGGTTAATTTAGTTATATGGCTACAAGGATATCCACCAAACTGCAGAAAATGTTTATCTGGTCGTCGACCTTTCGTCCATTGCCACAAGTGAGCTCTGCACGTGACGCATGCGTTATCAGTGGCTACAATGTCAAAATTGCTCATTTGGCATGACCACTCGTCATGCTTCAGTGTAATCTCGTGAAACTCGGGGCATATTGAGCTCTCACCATGTCTTCCAAAACCCATAAAAGCGGATTGTTCGCCACAAAGAAATCAGACGACAATTCAGCGACGAAAGATGGCCCGATTGAGCAGAGAAGACCGCCAAATTGCATTGGGTCGTTTACAAGCAGGCCAAAGTCAAAGTGCAATCGCCAGGCACTTCCACGTGTCCCAGAGCACCATCAGTAGACTGTGGGTCAGGTTTCAAGCCACTGGCTCCGTTGCTGACTTGCCACGAGCGGGAAGACCAAGGGCGACAACTGCTGCTCACGACCGCTTCATACGGCTCCGCCACCTCCGGAATCGTTTCCTGTCGGCCTCATCTTCTGTCCAGGCTCTCCCCGGGCCACACCGATTATCGGACCAGACCGTGCGGAACCGCCTGCATGAAGCTGGTTTGAGAGCTCGCAGACCTCACAGAGGAGCTGTCCTCACCCGCCGCCATCGCCAGAACCGAATGCAGTGGGGCAACCAGCACCTTCGCTGGACCGTCCGGAATCACTGGAGACACGTGTGGTTCAGCGACGAGTCCTACTTCCTGCTCCAGCGACATGATGGTCGGAGGAGGCTCTACCGGAGAGTAAACGAACGTTACGCGCCCAACTGTGTGGATGAGGCACCCGTTCATGGTGGTGGAGGCGTCATGGTGTGGGGGGCGATCAATACCGCTGGAAGGAGCACCCTGGTGCACGTCCAAGGGCGCATAACTGCCCAGCGATACGTGGAGGAAATTCTGCGCCCACACGCCCTTCCTCTTCTGGCTGACCAGGATGCCATATTCCAGCAGGACAACGCTCGCCCGCACACAGCACGACTCACCACCCAGTTCCTCACCGACCACCATGTCCAGGTGCTTCCCTGGCCATCCATGTCGCTAGACATGAACCCGATAGAACACCTCTGGGATGAATTGGACAGACGTGTGCGCAGGCGAGAAGAAGCGCCGGCAAATCACCGCGATCTATTGCAGGCACTTCAGGAGGAGTGGGACACCATCCCACAGCAAGATATCCGGCATCTGATCCAGTCCATGCCCAGAAGGTGCCGGGCAGTTGTTGCTGCTCAAGGCAGTCACACCCCCTACTGACTTGACAGCCTCGGCACCCAATCGTATTGATTGACTGATTGATTTGAAGATGCAAATGAACTGTGTGTGCATTCAACTGTGTCCATACCAAATTTCAAACAAATAATCTAAATATTGGATTTTCTGTTAATTTTTTCGAAAAATAAAACAAATTTGGCAAGTAGCAACTATGCGTTTCTTTTTTTGAACAGTATATTTATGTGAGTTTTTTTGTAACAAACTTTGTGATAAAGCTGCTTTTTTCTGCTGAATTCTCAATCATAATCAATCCAAATGAAATGTTCATAATATTAAACTTATTTTATTAATCTTTTTAACTGTTTATTTATTTTCTTTTGGGCACAATTGTGTTACAGATTGCAACACAGAAGTTTGTTGTCTTGACACACTTCCTGATGGATGTGATCCCAGTCGTGACAACCTTGAACCAGTTTTTTCAAAAAGAAGACATCGATCTGCCATTGGTCAAGGTAAGCTGTTTGATTAAAGTCTCAAATACTCTAGAGGAAGACTGGTCTAACTTGTGTTTTCCTACTTATGACTGAGTTATGAGTACCACCACTCCAACCTCTAACTTTACTGCCCAAGCTAAATTCAGCCACTTGTTTCAAGAGGCAGACTGGCAGACACAATTGTAAAGCTTGTGACAACAGTTCTGTTTACTTGGTACTGTGCACAGGTCAAGGTGAACCTCTGTCTGTCAGACCTGGAAAAAATGAAGACGACACCTGGGCAGTACCAGACACTTCTCAGCTCAGACCTCACCAGGGACCCAATCTCAGACAAGCTGCTGTACAAGGGCCATGAAGTGACTGGCTGTAGGGAGACTCAGACAAGCTGCTGTACAAGGGCCATGAAGTGACTGGCTGTAGAGAGACTGATCCATCATCAGCCATCAACAGTTTCATTGACAACCTGATTGACAGCATCAAGACCAGGTTTGTTGCATTTGCTTTGCAGATCTAGTATTATGTTGAAATAATTGTCCACACGATTCTCCTCTCCTAGTTTCAAAGTGACCTCCCCCCACCCCTCCCCCACACCCACATGCCTTGTTATTGTTACTAATTGTGTTTCAATTCATGTTGCTCTGTCACTTAGATTCCCAGACACTGAACTGTTCTCTGCCTTTGGCTGCCTGGGGATGCGCCCAGTTTCATTGTTTTCTGGCGATGCACTGGAACAGTGGGGTGTAGAGGACCTGGACAAGCTGCTGGATCACTTTGGAAAAGAGAAGAAGACCGTGTGGCAAGACGATGAACGGATAGAGCACACAAGTACGTCTCCGCCACTTGTCGACAGTGCTGTGTGCAGGGCAGAGTTCCGAGAGCTCAAACAAACTGTCATATCGCAGGGATACCCCAGGGACAGTTTTGTTTCTCTGTGGCAGCTGATTGCTAAGTTCCACAGAGCTGCCTTCCCACACCTCATGAAGCTTGCGGAAATGGCACTCGTCTTGCCAGTCCATACAGCTGATGTGGAAAGAGGCTTCAGTGCCCACAACAATATCTTGACCGCGAAGAGAAACCGCCTGCTCACTGAGACACAGAACATGTTGTTGAAGCAGAAGATAGAGGGGGAGAAGGAGAGGGATGATCAATACCTTTTTGACATTGTTTGCAGATGGAAGTTAAAGAAGGATAGAAAGCTGTTCAAGCTCACTGAAAATGATCACGTGTGACATTCTGAAGTGTGTGAAAGATCACTTGTCACTTGTGACATTAATACTGAAGCAAAGTGTGTGTGTGTGTGTGTGTGTGTGTGTGTGTGTGTGTGTGTGTGTGTGTGTGTGTGTGTGTGTGTGTGTCTGTGTGTGTGTGTGTGTGAAAGTAACCCTACTGAACACTGTTGCATTTAAAATATCAAAATAAATTTGGAACTGTTCAGTTTTTATTTGCCTTTATTCATATATTCTCAGTCATCTAAAAAGGTTAGGTGCCATGATTGGTTCGCTTGATCTGAATGTCCTATTGTTTGTTTGTAGTCAGGACATGATGTCCTATTGTTTTTTTGTAGTCAGGACATGATGTCCTCTTGTTTTTTTTGTAGTCAGGACATGATGTCCTATTAGTTTTTTGATTCAGGACATTTTGTCCTGTTGCCCTCCAGTCCTAGGAACATCACTGTAGGGGGTCTACAAAAACAAGTGGTAAACACATTTCAAGAAGGGTTTTCAGAAGCTCCTATAAGCTTAAACAAACTCTTAAAATTGGAGATGGCACAAAAGTAAAAAATCTTGTAAACTTGAAGGTTTTTGTAACTAACCAGCTGAAAGTGAATTTTTAGCAATTCAAGAGTTGCTATTTGAGCCTCTCCTGGCTTTAAAACTGAAAACAGCACACACTTTTTTTGTGTGTGTGTGGGGGGGGGGGGGGGTGAATGCACAAAATCAAAACCCTCTATACTTGAAGGTGTTTGGTTGCATCACTCTTGCTAGGGGGTCTACAAAAACAAGTGGTAAACAAATTTCAAGAAGGGTTTTTAGAAGCGGCTTAAACAAAAACTTAAAATTGGAGATGCACATAATTAAAAAAATCTTGTAAACTTGAAGGTATTTTATTTCATCACCTACTTTTGTCTTTGTTTAAAACAAATGTTTACTGCATTAAAGGAAAATCGCCATGCAAACAAAGCAAACACAGAAAATAACAGTCACCTCCCTTGTACTACACATTTTTACTTGTAGCTTATGATTTTATCACTGCAGGTGGTATATTCTCAAATAATTGTTGAACCATAGCTTGAACCAAATGAGAAACAAGTTTCAAGTCAGTTAGTTTCAATTAAACACCTTCAAAAGGGCTGACTGCTCAGGTTATAAAAGAAGAAGGTTTAGACAAAAACAGAAACCGCCAGAGTTATATCCCTTGCTAATGCTAGACACACTCTTCTGATGCTGCTTTTCAATTCATCATTTCAGGAGTTATATTCTAAAATGATTGTTGAATCATAGCTTGAATTAAAAGAGAAATATGTTTAAATTAAGTGTGTTTCACTTGCAAACTTTCTAAAGGACTCAATGTATCAGAAGGTAAATACCACTGGTTCACAGATTAGGCCCCCCAAAAAATAGGTCTGTTTACGGTAACATAGGCCAAAAAAATAGGGTCGGTAGGTCGGGATTTTTATTTTTTCTTTTATTTTCCAAAAAACCATATTTTCACTTTTTTTTTCTTCTTCCCTAAATGCCAAAAAAAAGTCTAGGGTCGCGCGAAAAAAAATAGGGTCGGTCGGGTTACCGTAAACAGACTATTTTTGGGGGGGGGCCTTAGGAATGCACATTTTTTCTACCACACCACAGAAGGTCTCTGAATCCCTGCAAGTGGGGTATATACAGTTGTGGGTGAGCAGAGTTTTCAAATAGATAGCAACTAAGATGCCACATTCGCCAGGACGACATAGCTGCTCCCTACATGTCACTCAATTTGGTTTTGGTGAAAGGTAGTTGACCTTCTGTTCACAGAACGAAGTGTAAACAACAGCTGCCAGGGATTAACAAAAAAAAATATATAAAAAAAAATCCAAAATTCTTCCTGGGACGGAAATCCGTCAGTGACGGAAGAAATCCCACCCCTGGAGAGGGCAAGGCAGGCGTCACCAACAAACAAACAATGCACTTCAACACAGAATGCCCTGAGACAGAGAGGGCAAGATGGACAGACCTTCTGTATCTCCCTGATCCAGCGGTTGACGCCGCTCTGCAGACTGTTGAGGAACTGAGCGTCCTCCACGCGGTCACCAAAGTCCTCCACCTTGGGCTTGCGACCCTCCTCCTGGCACTTCTTGATCACCGTGGAAACCACCGGGTTGATGGGCAGGCTGATCTCAGGGATGTCGATGTTCTGCTGAAGGTGGAGCAAACCCATCTCCAGCTCCGCAATCTTCTTCTCCACGGTCGGGGCCATCTTGTCTCCGTCTCTGCAAGGAGCAATAACTTACTGCATGCATTCCTTCACCATCTCCACACACACTATTGATAACTAACTGCATGCATTCCTTCACCATCTCTACACACACTGTTGATAATAATGCACAGCTACAAAGGGTAGGCGTTGTCCAGTACAATGACTAGCAACACAAGGATGCTATATCTAGAGGGTGAAGCATAATGCACACATTTAGGCTACATATAGGTTACACACTCTGAGTTCTGAAAATCGACCCTAGGGAAAATATGCACTATATTCAGGACGAGGTGTGTAAGCTTTTTGTCCCATTACTCCAACGTTCTCATAAAAAAAAAAAAAAATTGGACACAAACTCGGCAAGTGCCCGTTTTCTGCTTAACCAAACCTTCCGCGACCGCAAATCGTGTCATCAAATTCATGTGCGAAATGAGTCCCCTTTTGTCTTTTTGGTAACAGCGCCATAAAACGTCGCTGTTGTGCTTCAGTGTTCAAATTTGGATAACTTACTTCTTCAATCGTCATTAATTTTAGGTGAGCCTTACTTTGATGTCTGTCGTTCAGTCTTAGGCCAGTAAGTTATCTGTACTGTACTGCAGTATAGTTTTGTTCTGCTGGTTTTTTCAATGTAGGTCAAAACTTGTAAATCTATCTGCATGCATGACCTGAACCTAGACACCGTCGTTTACTTTAAAATTGAAAAATAACACACGCAAGATCCGACCTTCTTCGCCACCTTTTATTTTAACCGTATCTCTAACTTTGTAAGTGGCAATTTCCATGTTGTTGGTAAACTTTTTCAGTAGCCGAAGATTCTGTAGCAGACGATAGATCTGCACCAGACGACAGGACAGCCTTGTTCTGTTGAACCAGATTTAGCAATCAATGCTCTAAAAGCGATAGCAAATGAACAAAACTGAAGCATACTGTTTTAGTTTAATTCTTATTTCGTTGCTCAGGATTTTGTTGTCGGGATTGATCTAAGCGGTTGCCTATGAAGAGTACTAGAGTTGTGCGCCTTGAATCACTGTCTCTCTCTATCGCTCTCTCACCGCTTCAGCCAACTCATCTTCACTCAGCTCTTTTCACCCCAGCAGATTATGTGTATTCTTTGTTGTTTTCTTTATTTCAATGTTAAAATGTATGTAGATCGTTAGCTAAACGTGAGTTCGACTTTTATATCGCAGAATATCTCAATCGTTTTGCTGAAGAAAGTAGTCCCCGAGTTAACGATAAATATGCAGAAGACCTCTATAAATGATTCAATTGTACTCTGAGATCAAAGACAATGACCAATGACAGGTGAGATCGAGACTCGGTTGTGATGGATTATCCATATGGTTGTGATGGATTATCCAGAATAATCACCTCCTCAGCTAACAGAGACAAAGAGGCAGGTCATGGGATAACAAGAAGGGCAAAGCCCATACGACTCACATGCTTGACCTTGACCTTTACATGACCTTGACCTTCAGCTAAACCTAGCAATGACATCATACACTAAGAACTGCTTTACACATTTTTCCTACCAAAATACATGTGACCTTGACCCAAGGTCAAGGTCATCCAAGGTCATGCAACACAAAGCTGTTAATTCAAGACATAGGAAGTACAATGGTGCTTATTGGCTCTTTCTACCATGAGATATGGTCACTTTTAGTGGTTCACTACCTTATTTTGGTCACATTTCATAAGGGTCAAAGTGACCTTGACCATATGTGACCAAATGTGTCTCATGATGAAAGCATAACATGTGCCCCACATAATTTTTAAGTTTGAAACAGTTATCTTCCATAGTTCAGGGTCAAGGTCACTTCAAAATATGTATACAATCCAACTTTGAAGAGCTCCTGTGACCTTGACGCAAGGTAAACCAAACTGGTATCAAAAGATGGGGCTTACTTTGCCCTATATATCATATATAGGTGAGGTATTAAATCTCAAAAACTTCAGAGAAAATGGGGAAAATGTGAAAAATAGCTGTTTTTTAGACAACATTTATGGCCCCTGCGACCTTGACCTTGAAGCAAGGTCAAGATGCTATGTATGTTTTTTGGGGCCTTGTCATCATACACCATCTTGCCAAATTTGGTACTGATAGACTGAATAGTGCCCAAGAAATATCCAACGTTAAAGTTTTCCGGACGGCCGGACGGGGGTGACGGACGGACGGACGACTCGGGTGAGTACATAGACTCACTTTTGCTTCGCATGTGAGTCAAAAAGTGCTTAAACTTTGCAAATGAAACAATGATCACAAACTCGTCAGTTGAGTAGCCTTTTCTCTTCAACAACAACCCCACCATTTTTTTTAAATCCAAACCATACCAAATTAATACGTGCACAAATCAAAATGAACAAACATTTTGGTTGCCATGAATATAAATTATTCATCATCCTGCTCCAACCATAACAGAAGTCAGGGTTTTTACAAATGTACGTCTTTCTTGTTGATATCAAACATCACCAAAAGGCTAGGGACAGCTTCTTCTTCTTCTGCGTTCGTGGGCTGCAACTCCCACGTACACTTGTGTTTTTTGCACGAATGGAATTTTACGTGTATGACCGTTTTTTTCCCCCGCCATTTAGGCAGCCATACGCCGTTTTCGGAGGAAGCATGCTGGGTATTTTCGTGTTTCTATAACCCACCGAACTCTGACATGGATTACAGGATCTTTTTCGTGCGCACTTGGTCTTGTGCTTGCGTGTACACACGGGGGTGTTCGGACACCGAGGAGAGTCTGCACACAAAGTTGACTCTGAGAAATAAATCTCTCGCCGAACGTGGGGACGAACTCACGCTGACAGCGGCCAACTGGATACAAATCCAGTGCGCTACTGACTGAGCTACATCCCCGCCCCGCTAGGGACAGCTCACATTAAAGTTGAATTTGAAATAACCCCATCACACGCAAAATGCACCATTTGCATCAAACATACTCAAGAAGTTATCTAACATCACCCTGGCCGTATCTTACACAAAAGACATGTCATACACAAGCCTTTCTTCATTCACCAAACACACACCACCAAACACACACACAGCCAGTGGGGGTAGACGACAAAGCAAAAAGCAAGGTGGACAAGTGTCCAGTGCCTTACCTCTCTGCCTTGCCGGTCTCCTTGATGTAGGACTTGAAGTAGGGAGCAACAGCGTTGCTGACGTATGCGTGCAGCGTCTCGTAGGGTGAGCCGTCGCTGAAGTTCATCACACGCACCTGCGACGCCACAGCCTTGTCTGCCTCAATCACAGCGCCACGTTTGATGAACACAAGGCTGTGGACACACATCACACACTTATTGACAACAAAGCATCGATCACAGCGCCATGTTTGATGAACACAAGGCTGTGGACACACATCACACACTTATTGACAACAAAGCCTCGATCACAGCGCCATGTTTGATGAACACAAGGCTGTGGACACACATCACACACTTATTGACAACAAAGCATCGATCACAGCGCCATGTTTGATGAACACAAGGCTGTGGACACACATCACACACTTATTGACAACAAAGCCTCGATCACAGCGCCATGTTTGATGAACACAAGGCTGTGGACACACATCACACACTTATTGACAACAAAGCCTCGATCACAGCGCCATGTTTGATGAACACAAGGCTGTGGACACACATCACACACTTATTGACAACAAAGCCTCGATCACAGCGCCACGTTTGATGAACACAAAGCTGTGGACACACATCACACACTTATTGACAACAAAGCCTCGATCACAGCGATTCTTTTCTTGATCAGATTGGATGCACAAAATAATTGACTGTATTTCTAACAGGGATGGCCAAATCTAACAAATGTAACTTGCTCGCCGTGTGACTAACTTTAATAAAGCCGTCGGAAATTTCCCAAACCTGGCACAAACCACACGTACAAATTATGGAATAGTTTTAGTATGAAAGACTGTTAGTGTTAGATTCATTTTGAGGCTTTCCCAGCTGGTTTCTTGTCTGTCTTTTTTGCACTGTTCTTCACTGATGCAAAATTTGAGCAATCTACGTTTTGCGCGACTTCATATTTTTCACCCTGAGCAATGATGTTCCAAACAAAAATGTGTTAGTTTTGTCTTTCTGTGTTCACAGAAATGTTAAACAAAATAAAACCCACTATCGTCTTCCCGGTTATCCATGTCTAATATATCAATTTGAAGTGTGTGTGCCAATAGGTTTATGTATGTGTACCGTCCGTGAGTTGCTGCCATACATCAGTTCTACCAACCGACATAACGGGCAGAAAGTAAGTAAGTACTGTCGGTGAGTGCAGGTATATATATTTAATCTGTATGCGATTCAGAAGGTTGCATTTATTTATACAAAAAGGTGATTGTGCTGAACATCTGACAAAAGCAAAAAGTACACAAATACGCCACATTTTTTAAAACATCCTTTACTCAATAGAAAGATCGCATGAATGTGGCTGATGGTGTTAGTGTTACCTCATCATCTTGGCGCTGCTGAAGTGGACTTCTGGAGCCACGTGGTACACAGAGCTGCTGTCACTCTCTCCCTCCGCCGCCTCCTCCGACTCATCTATCACCACACATAGTTCATCCATAATCAACATTAATAAAAGCATTCCCATTGATTGATTTGATAATCAGAAAACATCATGTTAAATTCAGTTCAGATTAATGATTATGCTGTAAACGCTATAAAAACAAACAAAAGGAAAGCCTTTCTAGCAGTAACAATAAAGATTGCCCCCCCCCCCCCCCCCCCTAAAAAAATGTTAAAAAAATGTATTTAAAAAACCTACCACAACAACAACACCAAATTCATACAGGAATAAATGACTGATAAAAAGTGATATGTTCCTTGCTGAAGTTTCAAACATAATTTGTCACCATGATGATTTTAACCTTGCCAAACTGAGAACATTCTCAAAGATTCTTAATGCAATTGCAAGTACACAACAACTGAAATGTTCATTGTGTGTATGCATGTGTGATCGTGCTTAAGATTACAAACAATTCTGTCTCTGCTATGTACTGTTGCTCTTTTATTGGCTTCTTTCTATATATTTCACAGCTTGCACAATTTAAATTGTAATTGTTTATAGACGTCTCTTAATTCTGCTCTATTTTCAGCATCAATGCATACAAATAATACATGGAAATTTTACTCATTTGTTATCATTGCATTATGTCCTGCTGTTATCAACAACATTGACCCTACAAAAAGAAAGTAAGGTTTGGGGGAAGAGATTCATTGTATCGGATCAGTGATCTAGACAGATGGTAGGCATGTGTGAGTGACGTCACGAATGCGCAGCTGTGCTGCTCCGCGAAACTTGTGCCCAGACTCGGCTCTCGCGCGCTCAGCGACTCTCTCTCTTTCGCTGTTTTCTAGCCTCGTTTTCGTTTATCGGAAAGACGGCGTTTTCTGTGACGTAGTTCACGTTTTTCCCTTCATTTACATACAAGTTTCAACTTCCCGCGACGCGTAATAGCTGAGCTACGCTAGTTTGAAAGTTTTGGTTCTTCTTCTAACACCATTTTGACATCAAACGTGGATATCAGGTATGTTGATTCTGCAATCAGCTTGTAGAATAATCATTTCTGAGTCTATTTTAGTGATTAGGTTTTGAATTTGTGGTAAGAATTTGGAGATTTGCTCATTTCAATGTGGTCAGTTTTTCAGATCGCGCCAGGAATGGCCGATCAAGTGCTTTTCTGAGAATCTTCATCAAATCTAGTGGAATCGTTTATACTACTTCTAATTAATGTATTTTACTTTATTAACATTCCGTATGCTTCCTTAAAACAATTTAGGTCTTTTTTGTGTTAGATAAAAGCGTGTTGTTTGGTTTTCAAATTGTAATGTAAGATCGACCGCATGTGGTCACGTGACCCAGACCGCGACTTCTGATTGGTTGTGAACATTGTTTACATTGGATTTTTTGTCTTCTTTGACGATGTTGAAGTAAGAAAGAAGCTACATTGCTGTCAAATGACTGTTTTGTAAATGTGACCAGGTGGTGACACAAGTTTTGTTTTGTTTTTATCTAGGGAGCTGTTCCTGATAACTGACAGGATTATTTGGTGTGTTTTGGACAACTTATTGAAGTCAAAAGTAGGCCTACTCATTCCTTCACTTCAGTCATCACTCCATCAGTGTCTACAAATCTACAGGTATGAAGCCTTTACCATTTCTATTGCTGGATTGCATGTGTGTGTGTGTGTGTATTGAGTTCATTGTAAGATTTCTTTTCTCTTTTCAGGTAACTGGAGTTCAAACTTATAAAATCTTTATTTACACTAACACTGTGCCAATATTTTTTGTTTATTCTGTGTGCAGGTGACTGAGTGTCATCATGCCTCCACCGAAGAAGAAGAAACTTGTTGCCCCTACCAGAAAGCCTGGTCCTGCACGTCAGTTTCTGATTGACAACTTTTCTGTCGACGACCACAGCCTGGTTTGCAAATCTGGACACGTCCTGTTCCTCTACATTTCAGCTGGCAAGTCGATCCTGAAGACAATGCGGGACATCAATCATCGATTTGGTTTTGAACCAAAGTATGGCCAAGTGGACAGTCTTGTGAGGAGAGCTCATCCTTTTATGGAGAACTACAGTCGTGCAAACAACCAAGCTGCATTCGCCGCGCTGTGCGAGGAAGTGTTTGTGTTCAGGTACCCACAGCCACCAAAACCTGCACCTACAGCAGCAGCCTGTCCATCTCCAGTCCATCCAGCGTCCCCTGCTTTGCCTGAGACAGCAGCCGGTCCTTCGACGCCTACCTCTGTGCCTCCGCTGCCTACCTCTGTGCCTCCGCTGCCTACCTCTGTGCCTCCGCTGCCTACCTCTGTGCCTCTGCTGACACCTCAGTCTTCAGCACCCCCTTTGCTGCTCTGTTACACTGACCCTGGTCCCTCAACTTCCCAGTCACCCGCCAGACTTCCCAGGTTGAGAAGTGACCAAGTGACCCCCAGAAAGCAGGCTATGAAGAGGAGGTTGACATTTCTCTCCCAAGAATATGCCACCAACATTAAAAAAAAACGCGCCAAAGTCAAAGAGCTTCAAGAGAAGGTCAAGTCCAGACCATACAAGTGCAAGCAGCTCAAGCAGACAATCATGCGGAAGAACAAGACCATCCGTCAGCTCAAAACTGCTCTCAAGGAACAGCCTGCCAGGGTCCAACTGACGAAGTTACAATCTGAAACTGTTCGACTGAGGCAGAAGTTGTCTTTGGCCAAGGCAAAGTTGGACAGCAAAACATCGCAGCTTGAGAGAGACCACCGCAGCAACCTGAAGCAGAAAGATGACATCATCCGTGCCTTGCAAGATGACATCTTGCTCCTGCAAGAAGAAGTTGAAGAGATGAGACAGGCAAACACCAGCAAGACAACAGCCAAAGCTGGGAGAGCTTACTGCGTAGACATCAGGGCTCTGATCTACGATATGCTGATGTGTCATGTGCCCACTCGTTCGGTGCCCCTGCTTCTGCAGAAACTTTCTGACCACACTCTGATTGAATTCAACAGCATCCCAAACCGGACAACTGTTGAACAGATGGCACGGGAGATAGGCGTCATTTCTGAGCTTCAAGCAGCCGAGACAGCAATAGCGACCAAGAACTTGACCCTAGCCTTTGATGCCACAACACAAGAAGGGGTTCACATCAACGCCATCCACATGACAACAGAGACGGAGTGTGTTGTGGTGGCAATCGACCAACTTGCTGGTGGGACTGCAGTGGATTATGAGACACACATCGCTCAGTCTGTGGATCACTTAGCAAAAGTGTACAGCGACTTCCACCAGCAAGAGTACACTGAAGTGAGGAAAACTATCATCTCCAACATCAGCAACACCATGAGTGATCGAGCAGCCGTGAACCATGCCACCATCACCAAAATAAATGCGTTGTGGCAAAAATCCTTGACTGAACTAAACTGTCACCTCCACCCCTTGGACACCATGGCCAGTGCTTGTCGGTCGTCACTCAAAGGACTGGAGACATCGAAGGGGAAACTCTTTGGCAAGGATTGCATTGCTGCCAACATTGTCCTGCAGCTAGACAAGATGCGCTACAAAGATTGCAAAGGTGAGGTTTCATGTGTTCTTTGGTATGAAATGCCAGCACAACACCTATCTAGACTAACTGGCAATATAATGAATATTGTTCTGGGTGTTTTAGTAATTTTTTAGCCCAACATTTTCATACAAGTTTGACTACACTTAAAATAGCAGTGATATGTACCTGGCTAATTAGTATTTGTGTGTATGTCTGAAGGTGACCCAAAGGGCTTCAAGGTTTTCTTGGAGGATCACAGCCTGCCCAAAGGACTCCTGCCACGCTACAGGGGGAACCGTCTCCACATACTGTTCCACACCTGTGGAGTTCTGGTTCAGCACTATGACCTCATCAGGGATTTCCTTGCAACTGGTGTGGTGTCATGCGGAGGTCTGAGAGACAGTTTGTTCCATGACTTCACATCAGAGACAGGTAATGAGTATTATTAATTGTAGCATTATAAGTTCATTCACATTGTTTAACGTAATTATACTGGTGTAAACAGTGGAAGTCATGATCACAGCAACCAGCATTATGTCTCTGCAGCTGATTTATGTATGGGTGCTAGTTGATGAAAAGTATAATTGAAACATTACTTAGTTTTTGGTCATGCTGGCTTTGAACTAAAAAACATTTATTTTTTTCCCCAGGCATCCTTGAGCTTTGTGCCTTGGGTTTGTTCGGGAAGCTCCTGACCGGCCCTTGGATGACCAAGTTCTACGCTGGACCAGAGAAAGGACTGCACTACCTGGCTGGCGTTGATGTCGTCAGAAGCGTGCACAACACCATTGCCCAGAGCGCCATGGATCCCCTCTCGCTCCTGGACCGACAAACCGACTTCTTCGGTGGGGATATCAGCAAAGATCCTGTCCTCCATTCAATTGCTGCCTTCACTCCTAGGACTGATGAAATGAGGGACATGCTGACACTGTGCTTGGATGCCGTGATGAGCGTCATCGATCGCCAATACAAGAAACAGTTTGAAATTGTCCAGACAGATGACCTCCAAGCACAAACTCAGACCGCACGTCTCCACAATATCGATGCGGAGGAACTTATGGGTATGTTCAGTGCGGCTAAGGAGAAGGCCCCCAACGCCACACTGTGCTACCTGTCGTCCATGCTGCGTGCAAAGAAGAACAAATGCACAGACTATCTCCGCGCCAAACCCACAGAGAAGAACAAGATTGTGACGTGGGCCATCTCCTTTGCAAGGAAGAAGAGGAATGCCAACAGGCAAAAACATGAACAAATGAAGGAGGAAATGTCACGCCGTGTGGCCGCCCAAAAGCAAAAGAAGGAAGAGAAGGAGAGGAGAAAGATTGAGAAAGCCCTCAAGGATTGCGCCCCTCATCAGGTCGAGCAGCTGTTCCCTGATCTGGAGAAGAAAGAGGCTGCTGATGTGAGTGACATTATGTCTGGAACCATCATCGGTCGCCGCCTCTGCCACATGTGGTTTGATGAGGACACCAACAGCCAGAAAATGTACTATGGCAAGGTCCTCAAGACCAAGAAGAAGAAGCCGGATGTGCTAGTCATCGCATACTGGTCACCGAAAGAAGAGGAGGAAGATGATGCAGTAGACTACGACATGGGCAAGTTTCAACTTGCGGCAGACGTCATCGCCGGTGAACTTATGTTGTCTTAAACTGTGGATGGTGCAAATGCCTGTTGTATATTATGTACATTCAAAGGGTGAACTCTATTAACTTCATCAACTGTATACTGGTCACCGAAAGAAGAGGAGGAAGATCATGCAGTAGACTACGACATGGGCAAGTTTCAACTTGCGGCAGACGTCATCGCCGGTGAACTTATGCTGTCTTATACTGTGGATGGTGCAGATGCCTGATGTACATTCAAAGGGTGAACTTTATTAACTTCATCAACTGTATATATAGACTGTGGAACTTGTGCTTGCTGCCTGTGTAAGTGTCCGGACTTCATGAACTGTGTACGTATAGCTGTAATTAATTATTAAAATTAATAAGCTTCAAATCTTTTGATTCATACATTGGGTGTGATTTTTTTCAGTAGAATGATAGTCCTAGTCACAGGTTTTCTGAAAACATCACATTTTTCAATATCACTTGAGAGGTTTGAAAAATATACAGAATTTACAGTCGCTTGATTGTGTCAACGACAGTAATTAACTCACCTTTTAGTTAATTAATTAACTTAATTTCTTTCATTTTTTTCCCACTTTAATCAATAGCTCTAGCCATAAGGATTCCACAGATATCTTTGGTTTTCTTCTAGCTTTGAAAAAAAAAAGTTATGCAGGTTTACAGTCGCTTGGTTGTGTTAACGACGGTAATTAATTCACCTTTTATTTAATTAATTAATTAACTTAAAAAAAATTGTCATTTTTTTTTATTTCAATCAATAGCTCTAGCCATAACAATTCCAGAGATATCTTTGGTTTTCTTCTAGCTTTGAAAATAAAAAAGTTAGGCAGGTTTACAGTCGCTTGGTTGTGTTAACGACGGTAATTAATTCACCTTTTATTTAATTAATTAATTAACTAAAAAAAAAATTGTCATTTTTTTTTATTTCAATCAATAGCTCTAGCCATAACAATTCCAGAGATATCTTTGGTTTTCTTCTAGCTTTGAAAATAAAAAAGTTAGGCAGGTTTACAGTCGCTTGGTTGTGTTAACGACGGTAATTAATTCACCTTTTATTTAATTAATTAATTAACTAAAAAAAAAATTGTCATTTTTTTTTTATTTCAATCAATAGCTCTAGCCATAACAATTCCAGAGATATCTTTGGTTTTCTTCTAGCTTTGAAAATAAAAAAGTTAGGCAGGTTTTTGTTGTTCAGCGCATGTAATCTGGTCACAAATTTTCTAATGTCCAATTAGTAAAACAAAGGACGGGATTTTATTCAATTAAAAATTCGTAACTTTTGAACAAATTGACTCACAGTGTTCATACTTATACCATTGGAATGGTCTTTTTATTATCTTTTCAACAAACTACATTTCATTTATTTCATTTACCTTTCATTTTTTCTCTAACATACCTACAGATGGCAAAACTATAGGCTCCTGACATACACTTTGCTTCTTTGCCAACAAAATCTGTTACCCAGATCTCCTTGACCCAGATCAGGTTACAGGACGAAATAAGCTGCATGTCAGACAGCCCTGTTGCATCCGTCAGCTAAGCGATCGAAGTCGGCTGTCTGAATCATCGGGTGATGTTCAGTTGCACACTGCTCTCCTATCCCTCCCCCCATAACTATAAATAAATTATGCTGTGGGAAATTCGTAAGTCAAACACAGTACCTTTTCCTCCAACACGTTGAATAAGCAAAGTGGGGGTCTGCGGATCGTTGATGAACTTTTTGATCGCCTCGATGTTTTGCTTGTCGGAGACAGCAGCCTTGAAGGCTTTCAGGTTCTGATCTTCATCGTCGAGCAGCAGAGGTACGACCTTTCTGAGATAGTCGCTGAATGCAGCCACGTCCATTGAAGACTGGACAGCAGCTGCCGGCGGAGCCTCTTGTTCCGAGGCATCTGCCATGATTGCTTGCACACCGAAACTTTTTTTTTACCAAAGAATTCTCCTATTCGAAGATATCAAAGCACCGTCCACTGTCCGCAAGAAGCAGACGTCAGCCGGGTACTTGCAAGTGATATCATCGGAAGTTGTAATGCTCGCCGATCTGCGCATGCTCAGTGCAAACCGCCCTCGGAAAAAATCGTCTGCTGGAAAAGGGAAATAACCCCCTTACCATACAAACAGAAATAACATGGAAAACTGAAAACTTCGCTCTTCGCAGTTACCTCCCATCAAATAGGGTGTCTGGCAGAGATATCGATGCTTAATTTTTGTCTATACAGATTATGAACATTTGTTGAAAATATATTTTAAAGGTTGTGAATAATTGTAGTTATTATGATGTTGTCATGCGAATCTGGCATCAAGAAGGGAGAGGCAGAGCTGATATTTGTCTGTCTACCAGTGCGTTTGTGTGTTGTTGCATGTGTGTACTTAATCAGGGGCGGACGAGGGTGGGGGGGTGCACAGGGTGCACGTGCACCCCCCCCCCTCCAGCAACCAAAAAAAAAAAATTTTGAAAAGCTGATTCTATGACCATTTCAAAGTTCAAATGGCACCAGATGGCACCATTTTGCTTCTTTGAGCCAAATTTTTTCCGGGGGGACATGCCCCCGGACCCCCCTAGCAAATTCGGGCGCTTCGCGCCCATCACATTCACTTTCGATTCAAAGTGCACCCCCCCTTACAAAGCAACTGATCCGCCCCTGTTAATATGTGTCAGTGTGTGAGTGTGTGCGGCGCGCGCGTGCGTCTGTGTGCAGTGCGTGCGTGTGTGTGTGTGTGTGAGTGCGTGTGTGTCGACACACAGTTTGTATCTGGTCCAAAGATTGAGCCTGTTAGTACGTAGGCATAGGCTACGTGTGTGTCAGTTTGAGTTCATCGGCCGTGCTGATTACAACTTCAAGTGCTCATCAATTGTGATTTTGGATTATTTGGACACTGTTGAGAGTCAGTCAATATTTAAGAGATATTTGAATGTCGCAAAGATAGTTATTCACAGCAACACTGTAACGTTTGTCAGTGTTTGAGTAACTCAGTGAGCCTGTTGAACATTACATTCAGTTACAACTTTAAAATAAGACTCATGTTATTCCGCTTATCGTATGATGATGCAAGTTTCTGTCTGAGGTTTCTGTCTGGAAGAGAAATAAACAAACACAGAAAAACACATCGACTGACTCACACTACACACGGACACATCGACTGACTCACACGGACACATCGACTGACTCACACTACACACGGACACATCGACTGACTCACACTACACACGGACACTGAGACAGACTCACACTACACACGGACACATCGACTGACTCACACTACACACGGACACATCGACTGACTCACACTACACACGGACACTGAGACTGACTCACACTACACACGGACACATCGACTGACTCACACTACACACGGACACATCGACTGACTCACACTACACACGGACACATCGACTGACTCACACTACACACGGACACTGAGACAGACTCACACTACACACGGACACATCGACAGACTCACACTACACACGGACACTGAGACAGACTCACACTACACACGGACACTGAGACAGACTCACGTACACTACACACGGACACATCGACTGACTCACACTACACACGGACACTGAGACAGACTCACACTACACACGGACACATCGACAGACTCACACTACACACGGACACATCGACTGACTCACACTACACACGGACACTGAGACAGACTCACACTACACACGGACACATCGACTGACTCACACTACACACGGACACATCGACTGACTCACACTACACACGGACACATCGACTGACTCACACTACACACGGACACTGAGACAGACTCACACTACACACGGACACATCGACTGACTCACACTACACACGGACACTGAGACAGACTCACACTACACACGGACACATCGACTGACTCACACTACACACGGACACATCGACTGACTCACACTACACACGGACACATCGACAGACTCACACTACACACGGACACATCGACTGACTCACACTACACACGGACACATCGACTGACTCACACTACACACGGACACATCGACTGACTCACACTACACACGGACACTGAGACAGACTCACACTACACACGGACACTGAGACTGACTCACACTACACACGGACACTGAGACTGACTCACACTACACACGGACACTGAGACTGACTCACACTACACACGGACACTGAGACTGACTCACACTACACACGGACACATCGACTGACTCACACTACACACGGACACATCGACTGACTCACACTACACACGGACACTGAGACAGACTCACACTACACACGGACACATCGACTGACTCCCACTACACACGGACACTGAGACAGACTCACACTACACACGGACACATCGACTGACTCACACTACACACGGACACATCGACTGACTCACACTACACACGGACACTGAGACAGACTCACACTACACACGGACACATCGACTGACTCACACTACACACGGACACATCGACTGACTCACACTACACACGGACACATCGACAGACTCACACTACACACGGACACTGAGACAGACTCACACTACACACGGACACATCGACAGACTCACACTACACACGGACACTGAGACAGACTCACACTACACACGGACACTGAGACAGACTCACGTACACTACACACGGACACATCGACTGACTCACACTACACACGGACACTGAGACAGACTCACACTACACACGGACACATCGACAGACTCACACTACACACGGACACATCGACTGACTCACACTACACACGGACACTGAGACAGACTCACACTACACACGGACACATCGACTGACTCACACTACACACGGACACATCGACTGACTCACACTACACACGGACACATCGACTGACTCACACTACACACGGACACTGAGACAGACTCACACTACACACGGACACATCGACTGACTCACACTACACACGGACACTGAGACAGACTCACACTACACACGGACACATCGACTGACTCACACTACACACGGACACATCGACTGACTCACACTACACACGGACACATCGACAGACTCACACTACACACGGACACTGAGACTGACTCACACTACACACGGACACATCGACTGACTCACACTACACACGGACACATCGACTGACTCACACTACACACGGACACTGAGACAGACTCACACTACACACGGACACTGAGACTGACTCACACTACACACGGACACTGAGACAGACTCACACTACACACGGACACTGAGACAGACTCACACTACACACGGACACATCGACTGACTCACACTACACACGGACACATCGACTGACTCACACTACACACGGACACATCGACTGACTCACACTACACACGGACACTGAGACAGACTCACACTACACACGGACACATCGACTGACTCCCACTACACACGGACACTGAGACAGACTCACACTACACACGGACACATCGACTGACTCACACTACACACGGACACATCGACTGACTCACACTACACACGGACACTGAGACAGACTCACACTACACACGGACACATCGACTGACTCACACTACACACGGACACATCGACTGACTCACACTACACACGGACACATCGACAGACTCACACTACACACGGACACTGAGACAGACTCACACTACACACGGACACATCGACAGACTCACACTACACACGGACACTGAGACAGACTCACACTACACACGGACACTGAGACAGACTCACGTACACTACACACGGACACATCGACTGACTCACACTACACACGGACACTGAGACAGACTCACACTACACACGGACACATCGACAGACTCACACTACACACGGACACATCGACTGACTCACACTACACACGGACACTGAGACAGACTCACACTACACACGGACACATCGACTGACTCACACTACACACGGACACATCGACTGACTCACACTACACACGGACACATCGACTGACTCACACTACACACGGACACTGAGACAGACTCACACTACACACGGACACATCGACTGACTCACACTACACACGGACACTGAGACAGACTCACACTACACACGGACACATCGACTGACTCACACTACACACGGACACATCGACTGACTCACACTACACACGGACACATCGACAGACTCACACTACACACGGACACATCGACTGACTCACACTACACACGGACACATCGACTGACTCACACTACACACGGACACATCGACTGACTCACACTACACACGGACACTGAGACAGACTCACACTACACACGGACACTGAGACTGACTCACACTACACACGGACACTGAGACAGACTCACACTACACACGGACACTGAGACAGACTCACACTACACACGGACACATCGACTGACTCACACTACACACGGACACATCGACTGACTCACACTACACACGGACACTGAGACTGACTCACACTACACACGGACACATCGACTGACTCACACTACACACGGACACATCGACTGACTCACACTACACACGGACACTGAGACAGACTCACACTACACACGGACACATCGACTGACTCACACTACACACGGACACATCGACTGACTCACACTACACACGGACACATCGACAGACTCACACTACACACGGACACATCGACTGACTCACACTACACACGGACACATCGACTGACTCACACTACACACGGACACATCGACTGACTCACACTACACACGGACACTGAGACAGACTCACACTACACACGGACACATCGACTGACTCACACTACACACGGACACATCGACTGACTCACACTACACACGGACACTGAGACAGACTCACACTACACACGGACACATCGACTGACTCACACTACACACGGACACTGAGACAGACTCACACTACACACGGACACATCGACTGACTCACACTACACACGGACACATCGACTGACTCACACTACACACGGACACTGAGACAGACTCACACTACACACGGACACATCGACTGACTCACACTACACACGGACACTGAGACAGACTCACACTACACACGGACACATCGACTGACTCACACTACACACGGACACATCGACTGACTCACACTACACACGGACACTGAGACAGACTCACACTACACACGGACACTGAGACAGACTCACACTACACACGGACACTGAGACAGACTCACACTACACACGGACACTGAGACAGACTCACACTACACACGGACACTGAGACAGACTCACACTACACACGGACACTGAGACAGACTCACACTACACACGGACACTGAGACAGACTCACACTACACACGGACACATCGACTGACTCACACTACACACGGACACATCGACTGACTCACACTACACACGGACACATCGACTGACTCACACTACACACGGACACATCGACTGACTCACACTACACACGGACACATCGACTGACTCACACTACACACGGACACTGAGACAGACTCACACTACACACGGACACATCGACTGACTCACACTACACATCGACTGACTCACACTACACACGGACACTGAGACAGACTCACACTACACACGGACTGACTCACACTACACACGGACACATCGACTGACTCACACTACACACGGACACTGAGACAGACTCACACTACACACGGACACATCGACTGACTCACACTACACACGGACACATCGACTGACTCACACTACACACGGACACTGAGACAGACTCACACTACACACGGACACTGAGACAGACTCACACTACACACGGACACATCGACTGACTCACACTACACACGGACACATCGACTGACTCACACTACACACGGACACTGAGACAGACTCACACTACACACGGACACTGAGACTGACTCACACTACACACGGACACTGAGACTGACTCACACTACACACGGACACTGAGACTGACTCACACTACACACGGACACTGAGACAGACTCACACTACACACGGACACATCGACTGACTCACACTACACACGGACACTGAGACAGACTCACACTACACACGGACACTGAGACAGACTCACACTACACACGGACACTGAGACAGACTCACACTACACACGGACACTGAGACAGACTCACACTACACACGGACACATCGACTGACTCACACTACACACGGACACATCGACTGACTCACACTACACACGGACACTGAGACAGACTCACACTACACACGGACACATCGACTGACTCACACTACACACGGACACATCGACTGACTCACACTACACACGGACACTGAGACAGACTCACACTACACACGGACACATCGACTGACTCACACTACACACGGACACATCGACTGACTCACACTACACACGGACACATCGACTGACTCACACTACACACGGACACTGAGACTGACTCACACTACACACGGACACATCGACTGACTCACACTACACACGGACACATCGACTGACTCACACTACACACGGACACTGAGACTGACTCACACTACACACGGACACTGAGACTGACTCACACTACACACGGACACTGAGACTGACTCACACTACACACGGACACTGAGACTGACTCACACTACACACGGACACTGAGACTGACTCACACTACACACGGACACTGAGACTGACTCACACTACACACGGACACTGAGACTGACTCACACTACACACGGACACATCGACTGACTCACACTACACACGGACGCTGAGACAGACGAATACACGCACATGCACATCATTTATAATGCTTCACACACACACACAAACCATAGCTAAGGCGATGACAATGTTTATTTTTTTGCTCAAAATCTTATCAAAAAAATCGGCATCATGTGATAATGACGGCTGTGAAACAGAATCAGTGCACACTGCAGCAGAAGTTCCTCACGATCCTCTGTCCACAGCGCGTGCATACCTGCCGCTTACCGGCACGCCTCTTGATTCTCCCAGCACGTCTCTGATACAACTCAAGCCATAAATAAGCCAAACAGCGATACAAGCACCGTGACCCTCTCACCTAGCAAGGAAGACATCTCTGGCAAGTCAGTCATTGAACGACCCTCTCACCTAGCAAGGAAGACATCTCTGGCAAGTCAGTCATTGAACGACCCTCTCACCTAGCAAGTAAGACGTCTCTGGCAAGTCAGTCATTGAACGACCCTCTCACCTAGCAAGAAAGACATCTCTGGCAAGTCAGTCAGTCATTGAACGACCCTCTCACCTAGCAAGTAAGACATCTCGGGCAAGTCAGTCATTGAACGACCCTCTCACCTAGCAAGTAAGACATCTCTGGCAAGTCAGTCATTGAACGACCCTCTCACCTAGCAAGTAAGACATCTCTGGCAAGTCAGTCATTGAACGACCCTCTCACCTAGCAAGTAAGACATCTCTGGCAAGTCAGTCATTGAACGACCCTCTCACCTAGCAAGTAAGACGTCTCTGGCAAGTCAGTCATTGAACGACCCTCTCACCTAGCAAGTAAGACATCTCTGGCAAGTCAGTCATTGAACGACCCTCTCACCTAGCAAGTAAGACATCTCTGGCAAGTCAGTCATTGAACGACCCTCTCACCTAGCAAGTAAGACATCTCGGGCAAGTCAGTCATTGAACGACCCTCTCACCTAGCAAGTAAGACGTCTCTGGCAAGTCAGTCATTGAACGACCCTCTCACCTAGCAAGTAAGACGTCTCTGGCAAGTCAGTCATTGAACGACCCTCTCACCTAGCAAGTAAGACGTCTCTGGCAAGTCAGTCATTGAACAACCCTCTCACAAAGCAAGTAAGACGTCTCTGGCAAGTCAGTCATTGAACGTAAAAGAAGAGGAAGGATAACAATGGGTACTGTCCGGTACTGTCCGGTACTGTCCGGGAGCCTTCATTTCAGTCACAAAG
This sequence comes from Littorina saxatilis, assembly GCF_037325665.1. Lineage (NCBI taxonomy): Eukaryota > Metazoa > Mollusca > Gastropoda > Littorinimorpha > Littorinidae > Littorina > Littorina saxatilis. The sequence goes on from NC_090261.1 coordinate 379,397, forward strand.
ATCCCTCTCCTCAGTAATTGAAGAATAAACAAAATGACATATTGAAGTGCCATCATAAACTGCGTACATGTACTGAACACTGGTTTTACTCTGAGAAAGACAGCTTGAATAATGCAAATAGTGCCCTTATAGTGGAACAAACTGTATAAACGATAGAGTTGAACATTGCACTTATATAGTGGGACAACGTGTATGAACGATGGCGAAGAACAATATGTCTTTAGTGGTGGCCGCTTGGAACATCTCATTGATAACAATGCAAGTAGGGTTTGCCGAGGCTATCACCTCCATATGTCCCTCGTTCCTTTATTCACGCACTGTTCTCTCAGCTTGCTAAACGGCTGGAGTGTGCACCAAGCGGTGATAATAGTCAAAGTACATCTGCCCTCAACCACTGCACTGTTCTCTCAGCTTGCTAAACGTGGAGTGTGCACCAAGCGGTGATAATAGTCAAAGTACATCTGCCCTCAACCACTGCACTGTTGCACAGAAAGCAACAAAAACAGTGCAAATAAGCAAATAAAACAAAGCTGATTGTAAACTGATGGAGGTGTTAGAGGTAACGTGTAGACTATAGAAATGATCCAAAGTGTGGTTATATTAGCCTATTGTGCATGTGGATCACTGGGAGAGGAGTCAGTGGGTGTGACGTTCCTTTCTGTTGTGTCTGGGTCATTGACGGCAGTGTATGCAGCAACAGCCACACCATTGTCTGCTTCAAAGGGGTTGGTCCCCGTCTCGCTCTGCTCCGTGCCGGAGGGAGTTGAATGTTTGCTGTCACGTGTGTCTGTCTGCACGCGCTGCGTCACGCGCCCCTTGGTCCACGCGTCACCCTCGGCAATGACGTCAGTCTGTGTGGACATCTCGTGACGTACCACCGGCACTGCTGGGGGCAGGGCTGTCTGCTGGGCCGAGTCCGGTATAGGCTGATGGCCATACTGGCTGTCGTCTCTTGGGCGGAAAGACGTCACCAGGTAGAGACAGGCCAGCACCATCAGACAAAAACCTGCACATATAAGCATACTTTTTCTGTCTACGTTACTGCAGAATTACTGATGAGTGGAACAAGAAGCAGATGAGGTGCTACGTGCTTACCGGTGACGACGAGGAAGAGCCCTTGCAGGCCCTGCAGGAAGAGCAGCACGGAGAGCGCGGTGTACAGCAGGAACTTGCGCCACCCGTCCACCCACAGCACGATGGACCAGCACCGGCAGCAACAGCCCTGCCGTCTGCACACACACACACACACACACACACACACATACACACACACACACATACACACACACACACATACACACACACACACCACACACACCACACACCACACACACACACCACACACACACACACCACACACACACACACACACACACACCACACACACACACCACACACACCACACATACACACACATACACACACATACACACACACACACACACACACACACACACACACACACACACACACACATACACACACACACAAAGTACACGATATAAAATGGAGACAGGACATAATTATGTCTGACAATTAGTCCTAAAACTATACGGGCATATGTCTGGACAATTAGTCCTAATCTGTCTGACAGTCGATCCTAAAATACGGGCATATGTCTGGACAACCAGTCGAAGAATACGGGCATGTTTCAGACAATAAGTGTTCAGCGTTCATTTCTGGTATGCTTTCCTTTGAAACATGATGAAAGGTTCAAGTCAACACTTATCATCTCGTTTGAACAAGCTGCTGCACCCCTTGTGGCCAGTCAAGTACTTAAGGTTAGGGTTAGTGTTATCACTTGTCATCTCGTTTGAACAAGCTGCTGCACCCCTAGTGACCAGTCAAGTACTCGTCATTCGTGTCAACTCCACGCTACAGCTACGAGGGTTGATCAAAAGGTCGTGACATGAGCGCAGTCTAGTGTAGGCGTTGCGTTCTTCATACTCACACGCAGCACGCCATCTTGTCGATGACCCAGATGACCTCGAAGAAGGTGACCACGATGCTGGCCGCACTGCACATAACACACACAACTTGACCACACAATGCTTGCCACACTCCACATAACACACACAACTTGACCACACAATGCTAGCCACACTTCACATAACACACACAACTTGACCACACAATGCTTGCCACACTTCACATAACACACACAACTTGACCACACAATGCTAGCCACACTGTCCACATAACACACACAACTTGACCACACAATGCTTGCCACACTTCACATAACACACACAACTTGACCACACAATGCTAGCCACACTTCACATAACACACACAACTTGACCACACAATGCTTGCCACACTGCACATAACACACACAACTTGACCACACAATGCTTGCCACACTTCACATAACACACACAACTTGACCACACAATGCTTGCCACACTTCACATAACACACACAACTTGACCACACAATGCTAGCCACACTGCACATAACACACACAACTTGACCACACAATGCTAGCCACACTGCACATAACACACACAACTTGACCACACAATGCTTGCCACACTTCACATAACACACACAACTTGACCACACAATGCTTGCCACACTTCACATAACACACACAACTTGACCACACAATGCTAGCCACACTTCACATAACACACACAACTTGACCACACAATGCTAGCCACACTTCACATAACACACACAACTTGACCACACAATGCTAGCCACACTTCACATAACACACACAACTTGACCACACAATGCTAGCCACACTTCACATAACACACACAACTTGACCACACAATGCTAGCCACACTTCACATAACACACACAACTTGACCACCACGCCAGATACACATGTGCTGTTCATCATCATTGACAACACGAAAACATAGCTCAGCAGTGAAGCTCCTATTTTTTCTACGCTTATGATTTTTGATTCTGATTTTGTCGTCTTTGTGGCCGCGTGTGAAAGAGTGTGAAATTGAACATTCGCGGCATACGTACTACTGCTGACTTGGTGCCCCGAACCTTCACTGGTTCGGCCATCTCATCATGACATCTTTTTTTTCTCATAATCACAAACACACACACACACACACACACCACACACACACGTACACACACACACACACACACACAAACACACACTGACACACACACACACACACAAACACACACTGACACACACACACACGCGTGCGCATCACGCCCACATAAACGCACGCACTCACGCACACATAAATACACACACCCCCCCTTACACACACAAACGTTTTACAAGGCCTATACTTAATGAGCTGGTGGTAAGCCAAACATAATTTCAACTTGACTAAAGTTTTAAAAAAATATTGAGAATGACCTAAAAAAACGATAAAATACTTTATCGACTTACATTAGGTAGTAGCCAACATATGTCGGTGCATTCGTTTTTCCTTGCAGTGACGTCACTGTAGCTGCCCACATCACTAGAAACACAAACACAAACCCATGTTACAGCACAAGACCGGTAACCACACCCCTATAACTGTTCGAGACCAGTAACCACACCCCTATAACAACTCAAGACCAGTAACCACATCCCTATAACAACTCAAGACCAGTTACCACATCCCTATAACAACTGACTCAAGACCAGTAACCACACCCCTATAACAACTCAAGACCAGTAACCACATCCCTATAACAACTGACTCAAGACCAGTAACCACACCCCTATAACAACTCAAGACCAGTAACCACACCCCTATAACAACTCAAGACCAGTAACCACATCCCTATAACAACTCAAGACCAGTAACCACATCCCTATACCAACTCAAGACCAGTAACCACATAACAACTCGAGACCAGTGACCACATCCCTGTAACAACTCAAGATCAGTAACCACATCCCTATAACAACTCAAGACCAGTAACCACATCCCTATAACTGTTCGAGACCAGGAACCACACCCCTATAACAACTCAAGACCAGTAATCACACCCCTATAACAACTCAAGGTCAGTAACCACACCCCTATAAGTATAACTCAAGACCAGTTACCACACCCATGTAACAACTCAAGACTTTCTTTATTTGGTGTTTAACGTCGTTTTCAACCATTCAAGGTTATATCGCGACGGAACAACTCAATACCAGTAACCACATCCCTATAACAACTCAAGACCAGTAACCACATCCCTTTTACAATTCAAGACCAGTAACCACATCCCTATAACTCAAGACCAGTAACCACATCCCTATAACAACTCAAGGCCAGTAACCACACCCCTATAACTCAAGACCAGTTACCACACCCCTATAACAACTCAAGACCAGTAACCACACCCCCATAACTCAAGACCATTTACCACACCCCTATAACAACTCAAGACCAGTTACCACATCCCTATAACAACTGACTCAAGACCAGTAACCACACCCCTATAACAACTCAAGACCAGTAACCACACCCCTATAACAACTCAAGACCAGTAACCACACCCCCATAACTCAAGACCAGTTACCACACCCCTATAACAACTCAAGGTCAGTAACCACACCCCTATAACAACTCAAGACCAGTAAACACATCCCTGTGACAACTCAAGACCAGTAACCACACCCCTATAACTCAAGACCAGTAACCACACCCCTGTAACAACTCAAGACCAGTAAGTTAGTAACCACACCCCTCTAACAACTCAAGGCCATTCAGTAACCACACCCCTATAACAACTGAAGACCAGTAACCAGACCCCAAAGTCATCTCAAGGCCATGCGGTAACCACTCATCAGCCCATAACTGACCACAACCCTGTAACTTGAGTTGTGACGGTGTAACCACTCACCGGCGAGGACGACCATGCCGCAGAGACGGGCGATGGTGGTGACGTGTCGGAGGAAGCAATCCATGGCGGAGTCAGCGCCCCCTGGTGACCGCGAGCTGACTGGTGTCAGGGGCTGCTTCTCTGTGTCCCCGGCAGACATCTTGTTGCTTGTCATTGCCAACAGCTAGTCTTCTGCACAACAAGCCGTCATGGAGACATTGCAATGGTGACAGACATATTGTTGATTGTCATTGCACACAGCTAGTCTTCTGCACAACAAGCAGTCATGGAGACATTACAATGGTGGCAGATTCGTTGTGATTCTAATCAGTCACAATCTTTTTCACAACACTGAGACAATCTATTATCAGTGACGTCATTTTGCCAGACGTCTTACTTGCAACAGTTTATTGCATGATCATTTTTGTTCAACAGACAATTATGGAGTCTGGATATTGCTATCCGATCCCGACCCCCCTTAACAATTAACCCCCCCCCCCTCTCCCCTGAATACCCCCTCTCCCCTGAATACCCCCCTCCCCCCCAATTAGTCACTCACTACCTCCTGCATTTCCTAGGTACTTCCCTTGCTGTCTGATTCGCCTCTTCCGCTACCTTCCCTGCCTGGGACAGACGGTGTCAGGCGCTGTACCGTACACACCCGGTGCGTTGTTGTTGCTGACGTTTAAAAGGCAGGTATTTTTCTCCTGTGACCATACAGTGTACACTGCAAAGCGGTCTGTGACCACGGTTGTGGTGTCAGCCACTGACTGGGGCCGGGCAGTCAGCGCTGATCGACGTCAACCGAGACAACACAGTGAACACTCTTCACGTTGCTGCCTCGCTGCGCACCACTGCGCTAAGGTCGCTCTCTGAAGCACACAGCTGTCACCAGACCTTCACTAGCAGGAGCACCTGAGCGACAAACGGTTTGCACTGTACGCTAAGGTCGCTCTCTGAAGCACACAGCTGTCGACCAGACCTTCACTAGCAGAAGCACCTGAGCGACAAACGGTTTGCACTGTACGCTAAGGTCGCTCTCTGAAGCACTTAGGCCTACACACCTTTACTAGCAGGAGCTGAAGAGCGACAAACGGTTTGCAATGTAGGCAAAGGTCGCTCTTTGAAGCACACAGCTGTCGACCAGACCTTCACTAGCAGGAGCAGAAAAGCGACAAATGGCTTGACAAGTCTGATGTAGGGGAAAGTTGTGGCCGCCTCTTTCAGTCACAAACCGTCACCAACAGTCAGAGACATTGCCAACACCTCACACCTGTGTCGCCACCTCTCTCTTATTCCATCCGGTTAATTTATAGTAACGCACGACGGACCACGCGCCACTCAATGATAAGCAGACACAGTGTAACAACAACAACAACAACACTCAACAACAACAATACACACGTGCACACACATACGCGCACGATCCAGAAAGCGAGAGAGAGACACTGACTTTATTGCCGTGTTGAAAGAGAGACAATGACAATGACAATGACAAATCTTTATTTTTCGAGGGTGACAAGAATAAGCATAGATATGCTTTTTTGAATCTGGCCCTCCCATGTGATTTAGGTCAGTCCATTCTGTCAGCTGCTTTAAACTCCCTTGGAGGGATTCTGATAAACGAGTTACATTTTTATATTTAGTCAAGTTTTGACTAAATATTTTAACATCGAGGGGGAATCGAAACGAGGGTCGTGGTGTATGTGCGTGTGTGTGTGTGTGTGTCTGTGTGTGTGTGTGTGTGTGTGTGTGTGTGTAGAGCGATTCAGACTAAACTACTGGACCGATCTTTATGAAATTTGACATGAGAGTTCCTGGGTATGAAATCCCCGAACGTTTTTTTCACTTTTTTGATAAATGTCTTTGATGACGTCATATCCGGCTTTTCGTGAAAGTTGAGGCGGCACTGTCACGCCCTCATTTTTCAACCAAATTGGTTGAAATTTTGGTCAAGTAATCTTCGACAAAGCCCGGACTTCGGTATTGCATTTCAGCTTGGTGGCTTAAAAATTAATTAATGACTTTGGTCATTTGAAAATCGGAAAATTGTAAAAAAAAATAAAAATTTATAAAACGATCCAAATTTACGTTTATCTTATTTTCCATCATTTGCTGATTCCAAAAACATATAAATATGTTATATTCGGATTAAAAACAAGCTCTGAAAATTAAATATATAAAAATTATTATCAAAATTAAATTGTCCAAATCAATTTAAAAACACTTTCATCTTATTCCGTGTCGGTTCCTGATTCCAAAAACATATAGATATGATATGTTTGGATTAAAAACACGCTCAGAAAGTTAAAACAAAGAGAGGTACAGAAAAGCGTGCTATCCTTCTTAGCGCAACTACTACCCCGCTCTTCTTGTCAATTTCACTGCCTTTGCCATGAGCGGTGGACTGACGATGCTACGAGTATACGGTCTTGCTGAAAAATGGCATTGCGTTCAGTTTCATTCTGTGAGTTCGACAGCTACTTGACTAAATGTGGTATTTTCGCCTTACGCGACTTGTTTGTTACTGGAGTGAATTGTAGTATCATCTGCAAAAAGTTCACATAAATGTTGAATATAAACGGGGAGGTCATTAATACATATTGAGATGAGCAGAGGTCCTAATACCGATCCTTGTGGTACACCATAATCTACAGCTTGCATGCTCGATGCTCTAGCGTTTGTAAGAACTGTCTGTTGTCTGCCAGAGAGAAATGAACTAACAAGATTGATAGTATCATATCCGACGCCATACAAACCGATTTTTCTAAGCAATAATGTGTGATCAATTACGTTAAAGGCATTTGCAAATTCTACAAAAATGGCACCACAGAATTCATTCTCGTTTATTTCGTCCAACCACTGATCAACAAGAGAGATTAAGGCAGTGAACGCTTAGCTCTAAATCCCGATTGTTTAGGATGGAATACGTTGTTTTGGTTAAAATGTGCTAGGATGTGTTTGTTGATATACTTTTCAAGTGGTTTTGATAATACAGACAATATGGAAATTGGCCTATAATTTGAGGGGTCTCTTTTGTCACCTGATTTAAACAGAGGAATGACTTTAGCCTGTTTCAGGGCGACTGGAACATATTTTTTTTGTTTAAACAGAGATTGTAAATGTAGCTAAGTGTTTCAGAAATTACGGGGGCTGACAATTTAAGAATCCTACCATCAAGCCCATCGGGTGCCTGTTTGCTTAGGGTGTGTAAGTGCGTGAAAAACTTCAGGTACTGTTAGAAGAGGAATATATGCTTGACATGAAATTTGTTTTGATTTGCAAAATTCTTCTAAAAATTTTAAATCATTTAATTTAGACTTATCATTTTAAATCACCTGTTCAGCTATTTTAGAAAAATGGGTGTTTAAATCATCGGGAGATATGTCCTTGATACAACTCGGATGATTGGCAGACTTTTTATTTGTAAGTTCATTTATTGCCTTCCATATATTCTTTGAGTTTTGCTTTGAACTTGATGATGCTAGGTCACGAAAATATTTGATCTTTTTTGTTCGTTTAAATGAATTTACCTTATTTCTCTGTTCTCTGTATTCCTCTTCCTTGCCAACCGACTTTAAAAAATCGCGATAGTCAATGGCATGTTGTAAATCATTATCAAACCATTTAGGTTTTACAATGTGCCTGACTCTCTTTATTCTCCATGGAGCATGTTTATCGTATATGTCTTTGAAGGCACTAAGCCAATGTGTTAGGGCTTCGTCAGGATCCGTAAAATTGTAAGTATCAGATAGTGGAGTTCATGGAGAAAGGTGTCTTCGTTAAATTGAGAAAGAGAGCGGTATTTTATTGTCTTGTGACCAACTTTAGGAATTTTGACACCCTTTCTTGACCATGTTAAACTAGGAAAATGATCGCTGCAACCATTGGCTGGAACACAACATTCGACAATATTATGATGATCAGTAACATAGATATGATCTATCAGAGTACTGCTGGATGCTGTGAATCTAGTGGGAGTGTTGACTATTTGTTTAAGATTATAGAGGTTAATCATATCAACCCACTGCTTGTTTTGTTTAAGCAAATCAACATTAATTAAAGTCTCCCAACAGAATTGTTTCCTTTGACTCGAGCAAAACTGCATCTAACATCTGTGTAAAGTTATCTGACCAGTTTGCTCGCTCTGCGGGATTTCTATAACAAAATCCTATGAGGAGTGGAGGTGCTCCTTTCAACTTGACTTCAATCCACACAGATTCCACAAAGTTCTCAAGGTGTATTATTCGTGTATAACTAATTGATTCACTTATGTACAAAAGTAAACCAGTTTCTCTACTTTGCTGAGGGTCTCTGCGTAAAGTACTGTAACCTGGAATACCAACATCAGAATCCGAGATCTGAGGTGTTAATCTTGATTCTGTCATCCCAAAAATGTGAAAACTTGTACCAGTATTTAACAGCATTGTAGAAATATCATTGATTTTATGTTTAGGGGGTGTTGCAGGTAGCTCTGTTTCCTCCTTGGGGATGAAGCTACCAGGGGAAGGGATTGTGTTGGAGGTGCGGGTAGAGGGGTAGCCCTCCCGGTGCTCCCCCTTGGACCTCCCTAGTCTAGGACCCTGGGTCTTCGCGAGGTGGCCATTGTGGCGTAATCCCTCCGGACTAGCATAACGTTTCCCTATCCCAAGACCGACCGTGCGTGGTCCATGACCACATCCTCTACGAGGTGACCCTATCAACTAGGCAGCGCAAGCCCCTAGGCGAAACACGGCGGATCTAGAGGAGAGAACCTCGATAAAAAAAATTTGAGCTGCCATGAAGACGGAGCATGTTGGCTGAGGACAGCGGGCAGACCTTCTGTGCCGACACCCATCTACAGGAGAAAACCAGGCATGCACGCATCAAACCCAACATGGCCATACAAACGGATTTATAGCATGGTTAATGTTGAGGTGCCCAACACGGAGACCCTGTTTTGTTGGCCATGCAGTAGGAGAGCTACTCATATTTAAACTCAAGTAGCGTTTTTGGCGTTTTTAAATTATACAATATACTTATTGATACTAAATCAGCTAATTATCCAGTAAGCAAGACAACAAAATAATCAAGAGATACAAAACAGTGATGGAACCAATATGACACTTTACGAAACACAACGTCAAGCGTAAATTAACTAGTAAAGAGACAGGGAACTGTTTCCGACGACAAACTAAGTAAACAGCGAAAACAAACAACAAGCAAGTAGAAAATCGAAAAGCAGACTAGCACAATTAGGAAACAGGAAAATAAAACTAAAACGGTACTGTTACCGTTTATAAAAATAATGATATTAAAGAACCAAACTAAAACTACACAACTAGTGTAATAGACTCTGAACAAGTCTGACACAAAGCAGTTGACACAGGAGTCAATGTTGACACACTTGTCGCCTAGAAACAGCAGCCGCTTTCAAAGTCGATAAAAAAGGGCGAATAGCTTGACCGTCCGAACACACTGCTGTCACTAGAGCGTGTCCGATAATAGGCGCACAATAAAGGAGCACGCACACACCGAGTCTCTGTCTCAGGCAAGACAAAGAATGTCATTCTCGTCTCTTTGTCAAAGAGTTGCTGTGACAGCCTGAAGCACAGCACAGTAAAAACGAAGGTAATACGAAGTTCAATCAGGAGGATAAAGGCCACGAAATCATGCTGACACCCTCACAAGGGTAAATGTTCGTGCAGTAGCACAGTCGTACACAAAAGTATGCAAAGTGTTACCATCATGGCAGATGACACCAATAATGCTGTATTGTCTCGCATTCTCTTTCCGCACACACACACAAACACACACACGCACACACACACGCGTGTACACACACACGCGCTCACAGAGACAGAGAGAGAGAGAGAGACAGAGAGAGAGAGAGAGAGAGAGAGAGAGATCAAATCAAATCAAATCAAATTTTAATTTACGAGGGTAATTGTGGCATAAGCAATACAAATTAGCTTCTTTTCAACCAGCCCTCGACCAGAGAGAGAGAGAGAGAGAGAGAGAGAGAGAGAGAGAGAGAGAGAGAGAGAGACTGACTGGGGAGGGAGAGAGAGAGACTGCGAAAGAGAGAGAGAGAGAGAGAGAGAGAGCAAAGAGAGAGCAAAGAGAGAGACTGAGAGACTGCGAAAGAGAGAGAGACCGAGAAAGAGAGAGAGAGACCGAGAAAGAGATAGAGAGACCGAGAGAGAGAGAGAGAGAGAGAGAGAGAGAGAGAGAGAGAGAGAGAGACTGAGCGAGATAGAGAGAGACTGAGAGAGAGAGAGAGAGAGAGAGCCTGAGAGAGAGAGAAAGATAATTGCATTTTAGATGGTCCTTTCTCACAGCTAGTCCCTACTACAACACACACATGACACGAAGAACGAGAATGAAAAATAAAAGAAAGAAACAAACAGACACTGAAGCAAGCGAGAGAGAGAGAGAGAGAGAGAGAGAGAGAGAGAGAGAGAGAAAGAGAGAGAATAAAATGTGTGTGGAGGGAATGTGCGGACAGATATCATTGTGAAAAGGATTGTCGGCTTACCAACTTTCCACTGCCAGCTTAGAACAGCATCCACTATGCTAATGGGTGTCTGTAGATACCTGTAGATATCTATGGATAAGACATCCTGTCGTGTCCAGTATCCAGATCAGCGCTTCACGAAGGCAGGAGACACAGAGTCAACAACACAGCGGTCTCAGTCAAAACTGTTGCAGTTACAACTGTGACGAATTGGATAAACGTGGCACCACCGCCCGGCAAACTCAACGAGTGTGATAATTAGCAGAATAATGATGTACGCAGCAAACAATTCAGGCTGTGTCACTCGTATGATCGTGTCGCTGTGAACAATGCACAAAATGCGAGCTGTGCCAAAGTGAGTGTGAACCTGGTTACAGGCTGCCCCGACACTGCCCTGCTTCTGTCCCAACTGCGCACTGGCCCAGGAATACATTTAGATCGAAAACGTGTCTGAAATTAAGGTCGTTCGGAAATTTTTTTATCTGGATAGAATGAATTTATTCATTCCCGCTACAGGTGTGTGTGTGTGAGTGTGTGTGTGTGTGTGTGTCAGTGTGTGTGCCCAGTGTGTGTGTGTGCGTGTGTGTGTGTACGTGTGCCGGTGTGCCAGTCCAGGCTGTGCCGGTGAGTGTGTGTGTGTGTCTGTTTGTGTGTGTGTGTGTGTGTGTGAGTATGTGTGTGTCTGTCTGTCTGTCTGTCTCTGTGTGTGTGCGTGTGTGTGTGTGTGCCCTGTGTGTGTGTGTTAGTGCTATCAGAACACCTGTTGCAAATAACGAGTCATTGTACAACACGGTGAAAATGCATGTAACATTAACTGTGCGGCGCAGGTGTGGAGCAACTGGCTGCTTGATTGTTATAGCCAACTAAACCTATCCGGCACCGGCTGTACTAACTAAGTTAGTAACTCCTCCTGTCCGAGCACTAGCCTACTCAACAGTTAACGCAGGAAAGCTCGTCAGTTAACTGTCATGGGGGGGGGGGGGGGTCTTACGCGGGATGCCCTGGAGATACGCATGATACACAAGCTTCAGCTGGACTCTGTGAGAGGTGATTGTTTGGAAGGAGCGAACTTAGTGTGTTTTCTTGTGCTCTAGTTATCTCTCTTTTTACATTTAGTCAAGTTTTGACTAAATGTTTTAACGTAGGGGGGGAATCGAGACGAGGGTGTGGTGTATGTGTGTGTGTGTGTGTGTGTCTGTCTGTGCGTGTGTGTGTGTGTAGAGCGATTCAGACTAAACTACTGGACCAATCTTTATGACATTTTACATGAGAGTTCCTGGGAATGATATCCCCGGAGGTTTTTTTCTTTTTTTCGATAAATGTTTTTGATGACATCATATCCGGCTTTTTGTCAAAGTTGAGGCGGCACTGTCACACCCTCATTTTTCAATAAAATTTATTGAAATTTTGGCCAAGCAATCTTCGACGAAGGCCGGATTTCATTATTGCATTTCAGCTTGGTGGCTTAAAAATTAATTAATGACTTTGGTCATTAAAAATCTGAAAATTGTAAAAAAAATTTTTTTTTTATAAAACGATCCAAATTTACGTTCATCTTATTCTTCATCATGTTCTGATTCCAAAAACATATAAATATGTTATATTTGGATTAAAAACAAGCTCTGAAAATTAAAAATATAAAAATTATGATCAAAATTAACTTTCCGAAATCGATTTAAAAACAATTTCATCTTATTCCTTGTCGGTTTCTGATTCTAAAAACATATAGATGTGATATGTTTGGATTAAAAACACGCTCAGAAAGTTAAAACGAAGAGAGGTACAGTAAAGCGTGCTATGAAGCACAGCGCAACCGCTACCGCGCCAAACAGGCTCGTCACTTTCACTGCCTTTTGCACTAGCGGCGGACTACGTTCAGTTTCATTCTGTGAGTTCCACAGCTTGACTAAATGTAGTAATTTCGCCTTACGCGACTTGTTACATTTAGTCAAGTCAGTTTTGACTAAATGTTTTAACATAGAGGGGGAATCGAGACGTGGTGTATGTGTGTGTGTGTGTGTGTGGGTGCTGACACAGCATTAATGAGTGACAAATGCCGAGCTTTGGAAAGTCGATGAACTGAACGTGTGTCTGTCTGTTTGGCTGACTGAGTAGGGGAAGAAACTGGCGGCGTCTGGCGGCTGTACCATGGCGGCACCATGTGGCGCGGGGCAACAGCCTGTATTCATGATGTACAGTCCTTTCTGTAGCAGTGACAACTGACGGCCACAACCAGCAATGGCAATCAATTGTACACTGACCTATCAAAACTTGTGAGCTATTGGTTCCAGCTGCTCATCATCACGCTATTGTTGAGTGAAAACATCTCCATTCTAACACTGGCATTCCACGCCCTCCGCACAGTCGGCCTAGGATTCGTGTATAAAAGTCTCACATCCCATTTTCAAGTTGTTGTTTTTTTTACTTCAAGTTCCATACATAAGTAAGCCCTTTACTTCCTACATTTATTTTCCTTCTTAGCAATCCTTGAACTTACCGTAAAAATTATCTTTTGTAAATGTCATGTTACTTTTACTGACGTTTTCTCAGGGCCCGGGTAGAGACGGTAACAATATGTGTTCTGTCACAACGGTATACGTGTGCTGACTGGGTGTAGGGGTTTAAGGGAAGTGAAGGTATCACAGGTAACAATATGTGTTCTGTCACAACGGTATACGTGTGCTGACTGGGTGTAGGGGTTAGAGGAAGTGAAGGTATCACAGGTATGTGTTCTGTCACAATGGTATACGTGTGCTGACTGGGTGTAGGGGTTAGAGGAAGTGAAGGTATCACAGGTAACAATATGTGTTCTGTCACAATGGTATACGTGTGCTGACTGGGTGTAGGGGTTAGAGGAAGTGAAGGTATCACAGGTAACAATATGTGTTCTGTCACAATGGTATACGTGTGCTGACTGGGTGTAGGGGTTAGAGGAAGTGAAGGTATCACAGGTAACAATATGTGTTCTGTCACAACGGTATACGTGTGCTGACTGGGTGTAGGGGTTAGAGGAAGTGAAGGTATCACAGGTAACAATATGTGTTCTGTCACAACGGTATACGTGTGCTGACTGGGTGTAGGGGTTAGAGGAAGTGAAGGTATCACAGGTAACAATATGTGTTCTGTCACAATGGTATACGTGTGCTGACTGGGTGTAGGGGTTAGGGGAAGTGACGGTATCACAGATCAAAATTTAGAGCGTTGTGGGATTATTCCCAATTTTGATGTGTAAGACATACCTTACCTTGGGGGAAACAAAGTTGAAGAAACTTGTTACCACTTTTGCACATTTCATTTTTACATTTAGTCAAGTTCTGACTAAAGGTTTTAACATAGAGGGGGAATCGAGACGAGGGTCGTGGTGTATGTGTGTGTGTGTGTGTGTGTGTGTGTGTCTGTCTGTCGAGAGTAGTGCGTGTGTGTGTGTATAGAGCGATTCAGAGTAAATTACTGGACCGATCTTTATGAAATTTGACATGAGAGTTCCTGGGAATGATATCCCCGGACTTTGTTTCATTTTTCGATAAATACCTTTGATGACGTCATATCCGGCTTTTTGTAAAAGTTGAGGCGGCACTGTCACACCCTCATTTTTCAATCAAATTGATTGAAATTTTGGCAAAGCAATCTTCGACGAAGGCCGAACTTTGGTATTGCATTTCAGCTTGGTGGCTTAAAAACTAATGAATGAGTTTGGTCATTAAAAATCGGAAACTTGTAATTAAAATTATTTTTTTATCAAACGATCCAAAAACAATTTCATCTTATTCTTCGTCATTTTCTGATTCCAAAAACATATACATATGTTGTATTTGGATTACAAACAAGCTTTGAAAATTAAAAATATGAAAATTATGATTAAAATTAATTTTCCGAAATCGATTTAAAAACAATTTCATCTTATTCCTTGTCGGTCCCTGATTCCAAAAACATATAGATATGATATATTTGGATTCAAAACAAACTCAGTAAGCTAAAAAGAATAGACATACAGAAAAGCGTGTTATCCTGCTCAGCGCGACC
Source organism: Littorina saxatilis (assembly GCF_037325665.1). Lineage (NCBI taxonomy): Eukaryota > Metazoa > Mollusca > Gastropoda > Littorinimorpha > Littorinidae > Littorina > Littorina saxatilis. The sequence continues at coordinate 394,707 of NC_090261.1, forward strand.
ACCACAGCACTATCCTGCATGCCTTGTCGATTTCACTGCCTTTGCCACGAGCGGTGGACTGACGAAACTACGAGTATGTGGTCTTGGTGAAAAAAGCAGTGCGTTCAGTTTCATTCTGTGAGTTGGACAGCTTGACTAAATGTTGTTATTTCGCCTTACGCGACTTGTTTCTTCTACCCGGCGCTGTGCAGTCTTCTTCAGTTGTTATTACTGTTTTTTTGGGTTTTTTACACCGTCAGTATAATCTGAAGTATTTATTCAGTAGTGATTTTGATAAAAACGTCTGTGTTAGGAAACGCTACCGTTGCTGAGCTTTGGTTCAGTTTTGTGTGTTGCATGTAGTTGACTTATTTGTACTTTGTGGGAAAGTACCGATATTATATTTTGTAAACACAATATTTATGCTTGGACGAGAATGCAGGTGAACTTTCTAGTCCTGTCAAAACAAGTTGTTTACCATGCTGTTTTAGTCGTGAGTTCGTGGCGTTCGTTCGGATTAAGTGCGTCGGCGCTTTTGATGTACGTCATAGAGAATGTCGCTAGTTTAGTCCATGCACGACTCGAGTATAATGTAGTTGTATCGTGTTCGGTCTGGAATATTCTCGAGATTGAGTATTTACTATATATGCCAGCGCGATTTGAATGTTAAAAAGCTTCTATTTGATTTCTGCTACGATGTGCAGTTGTATGTATGGAATGCTGAATAAATCCTCGAACTCAATTTGACGAGTTGTTTTCTGTTGCTGCGAAGACGGGCGACGTAGAATAAAAGAACACAACTATACGACGTTTGAGAACTTGTGGCAATCTCAAGTGTCGTGTAACAGTCTGATAACCCTTCTTGCCTTAGCCTTCAACTTACAGAAATGTTCTTTGTTTATTTACTTTATTATCAATCTTACTATTGATTTTTCTCTGGTGTAGACTCCACCCCGAATGCCAGGTCGGTCAACTTTCTTTCCAGGCTGAGTTGTTGTTAGCCCCGTAAAGCCTTGAACTTGTTATCACAATGTTGCTAGAAATCAGCGAATGATTTGGCAATGCGTATATGTAAAATACATGTATATTTACACACGTTCTCGTCTTTGTGAAAAAACTGAGCATACTCAGCTAACGAGATAGGATAGGTGCGCCATCGCGAAACCTATCTTGCAGGGGAGATAACAAGACATAGCTCTTCAGTTCGGAACAAGAAGAAGTTGTATGCGCATGAGCATTGAAGAATTTCGTTATTTCCTGTCCACCATGGTAAGCATTTCTTGGTCTCCGACTAAAACTAGCACAAAAAAACCATTTCTTAACATTACTATTAGATAACATATGTATTTGAACAGCATCATAACCACTGCTGTGAATGTTTTCGAGACATATGATTATGTTGCTTGTCTTGATATTGGCGGAATAGCGAATAATCGAGAGTTCAGTTTGTCGGCATCGACAAAGGGGGCCAAAACCGCTTATTCACGATAGTAGTAGTAGTACTAGTAGTTTTGGGACTGGCAATATCGCCTAGGACTCGCGGGCCATAAAGTTGTCCCATTTTGTGTTTGCATACAAGTAGAATTTTATTTCTTTACTCGTCAAAGTCGACGTATCCATAGCGAAAAGTTGGTGTGTCGAAATACGTCTGTGGTAAATTACGCATACATACTTGTAATACTGGTTGTGTCACTCACTCACTGTGTGTTTGAATTGTTCCAAAGGGTCAGAAACAGTCTGGGGGTTCCGGAGGACAGGGAGGCGATAAGTCAGAAGACAAGGTAAGTTCACATGCAGCGATAGGTAGGACGTCAGCCGGCCTTGTTTATCTCACATACACTCCATACTGACTATCCATATCCCCATTAACGACTGCGACATTGGACCTTGTAATCCACTTATATAGTCTAAAAATTTATGTTGAAAAATGTTATTTGATTTAGAACTTTGCTTCATCCCAAAATCTTTTTCCCATTCATTGATTCAAGGGGCGTAACTACTTGGTGCGTTTTCTAATAAATAGAATTTTGGGGTTAACGAATAACTCTATTAGATTTTATCCCAAATCTACTTTACTTGCACGAACTTGACATTCTTTTCTCCCTCTAGATATTTGTACCCCTTTAAATTGTCTGGGAAGCATTCACAGTCTGAGTTTATTTTGGCAGCAGCCTGGCTGACGTTCTACCTATAGCCACATGTATAAGTTCTGATGACAAGTTATAATACAACTCAGTCCATGTGTATTCCTCTTGAAGTTGAATTAAAACATACCTGCAACCTGCAGAGCTTGCAGTCAGCCTCTCTCTTTAGTATTTCGAGAAGCCAAGTACAGCAGTCCCTGCAATGTACGGCCCCCGGCGTGAGCGGACACCTGACATGTACGGACACATTTGCTCGGCACGGAGTGTTTTCCTTCAATATTTGCCTCCCTTAAACGGACACCTGCAAAACGTGGACGCGGACACTCATTTTCGGTCCCAACAGCAGGTCATACCTCCAATGTACGGACAGACCATCGTCAAATTTTCAGCACAACAAAATCGATAACAGAGCAGTCTGGCTCTTGGTACAAAGATCACAGCCGCAATGGCGTGATGACAGTCACTGATAACTTGAGTGCACGTGTACACATCAGGAGGGGGGGGGGGGGGGGGTAGTTTTGGTCAGGAGTGGAGAACATGCGAAGATGCCAACATGAAACTGCACTGTGCTCTTTATTCTTGTCTGTTGCGTAAACAACAGAAACCACACAGAAACCACAATCGATGAAGGTCCTGAGCAAAAGAGAGTGAAAAACCAGCCACAGTTCTCAGCATCGTGTGTCTGTGTGTAACCTCTTTCATTGACAAGATACTCTTGTTTCCCCTCAGCCTTGACCAGTGAGTCGGTTGCCTAATCTGTGAACCCTTCAGTTGTCTTGCTTTGTCAAAAGTTATGACACAGTCAACTGGTTTTGCTCTGAGTGAACAGTGCAGCTGGCCTCTCTGGCCACAGCCCCAAACAGTACATGGCTGGAGGGAGTGAGAGAGAGGGAAGGGGGGTGGGGGGTGGAGGGGTAGCTGGCTAAACTCTGTGGGGTGTCCGGTGTCACTGCATGTCAGCAGGAAGAGCATTGGAGAGAAATAGAGAGGTGTATTCTTCCACACAATTTCCAAGCATCAGTTGTCACGGCTTGGGGTAGGCATTAGTGAGGGAGAGTGGGAGCTGTGTTATGTACAGTGTATTTCCGACTGAAGAGTGAAAAGTCACTGCCATGCCACATGATCGGCATGCAGTCAATAAAGCCAGACAAGAAGAAAATAAATTACATGATTATGACATGCAGCTCTATCTGCTGATTTATTCAAACTGGTTTTCAAGCTCATTCTTGCAAAGCATCTGCACACGCTCCTCTGTGCTGTGTTTGTGTGGCTGCTTTCGTATGTCAGTGCATGGTGAGTGTGTTCACTGCCTTGAGGATTTATTTTATCTCTTCTTTTCAACACTTTTCATACAAATCATTTTACAGAACGTTTAAAGAAGTATTAGGAGTTTATTGTTATTGTTTAGTAGCCAAGCCACAAGAAGTGATTAGCATAGATTCAATCCTGTTGTTTGTGTGTCTCTGTGTGTGTATGGGGGAGGGGGTGGTGTGGTCACCCCTCCCGTGACCGGACACCTGCAATGTACGGACAGTTTTGCTATGGCCCAAGGGTGTCCGTTCATGAGAGGGACTGCTGTAATGCTATTGCTAGTCAGATCATACTGTTATACCTGGTTTTACTTGCCTATAACTTTTATAAGTATAATTCCTCCATTGCTTCAACGTGTTTTTTTGTGTGGACAGAGTATCTCATTGTGTCTGACTCGTTCAAGTCAAAGCACATGCTGGTGCAAGAACTTGATGCAGCGGACAACAGTGACTTGTTTGTGTGGACAGAGTATCTCATTGTGTCTGACTCGTTCAAGTCAAAGCACATGCTGGTGCAAGACAACAGTGACTTGTTTGTGTGGACAGAGTATCTCATTGTGTCTGACTCGTTCAAGTCAAAGCACATGCTGGTGCAAGACAACAGTGACTTGTTTGTGTGCACAGAGTATCTCATTGTGTCTGACTCGTTCAAGTCAAAGCACATGCTGGTGCAAGACAACAGTGACTTGTTTGTGTGGACAGAGTATCTCATTGTGTCTGACTCGTTCAAGTCAAAGCACATGCTGGTGCAAGACAACAGTGACTTGTTTGTGTGGACAGAGTATCTCTTTGTGTCTGACTCGTTCAAGTCAAAGCACATGCTGGTGCAAGACAACAGTGACTTGTTTGTGTGGACAGAGTATCTCTTTGTGTCTGACTCGTTCAAGTCAAAGCACATGCTGGTGCAAGACAACAGTGACTTGTTTGTGTGCACAGAGTATCTCATTGTGTCTGACTCGTTCAAGTCAAAGCACATGCTGGTGCAAGACAACAGTGACTTGTTTGTGTGGACAGAGTATCTCATTGTGTCTGACTCGTTCAAGTCAAAGCACATGCTGGTGCAAGACAACAGTGACTTGTTTGTGTGCACAGAGTATCTCATTGTGTCTGACTCGTTCAAGTCAAAGCACATGCTGGTGCAAGACAACAGTGACTTGTTTGTGTGGACAGAGTATCTCATTGTGTCTGACTCGTTCAAGTCAAAGCACATGCTGGTGCAAGACAACAGTGACTTGTTTGTGTGGACAGAGTATCTCATTGTGTCTGACTCGTTCAAGTCAAAGCACATGCTGGTGCAAGAACTTGATGCAGCGGACAACAGTGACTTGTTTGTGTTGATATGCAAAGTTATAGATCATTTTTGTCTGTGTCATTTTGTGTCTGAAGATCACAAAGCAAATTATATGTTTGACAGAAGTAGGTTTTGAAGATTTACAGTACTACAGCCTGATATTAGGGGTGTATGTTTTGATAAATGAAATTATTTCAATGATACATTGTATTTATTCTGCAATACATTTTTGAAATCCGCTTAACACAAACAGGACAAAAAGCGCAAGTATGAACCTCCCATCCCAACCAGAGTGGGGAAGAAGAAGAAGAAGACAAGAGGACCTGACGCTGCTACAAAACTGCCACAGGGTAAAACAACTGTCCTACTTTTACCAAGTCCTGTCTTGTTTTGTTCAAAATTAAACGTTCCACTTTCAGTCACTGTTTTTTTCATTGTAGATCTGGAACGTTAGCAGTCGATCTGTTTTGGGATAAGAACTGTTGGCTTACTTAGTTTGTTACCCTTTAGTTTGTTACCCTTTAGTTTTTTTATGCTGCTTACACTGCAGAGATTTAAAGATTTTATGTTTTAATTATAACCTTAATTGTTAATGCCACATTGTTGTGTGTCACCATTGATACCTTATGTTGTATGTTGTCAGTAACCCCACACACGCGGTGTCGCCTGAAGCTGCTGAAGCTGGAGAGGATCAAAGACTACCTGCTGCTGGAGGAGGAGTTCATCAAGAACCAGGAGCGTCTCAAGCCCCAAGAAGAGAAACACGAGGTAACCTCTCTCCCCTCACTTGATATTATCAGGAATTGGAATTGTCCGCATAAGGCAAATTTCCGCCGAAAAAGCAGAAGTTTCCGCCGGGAACAAAAATGGGGGAGGCAAAAATGGTTCTAAAAACTGATTAAATTACATATCTTTACCCAACTCACATATAGCAATTAACCCTAGTTCAGTGCTGGTAACGCTGTACGCGTCCCCTTGGTTACAAGGGAGACCACTCTAAAAAAAGAGTGACCAATCCCATAAGGCCAGACTAATAACAAGTCCGACTTACGTATGCGTGCGCATACGCCGCCATTTGAATCATTCCACACTCAGCGCTTCAAGAGACTGGTCGCTGTTATGTACGCTCCGGCTGTTTTCAGCTCTTTTCCTTAGTCCTTGGACTTTGGCTTTGCCCCTTGGTTCGCCGCCGAGCTTTTGACTTCACCTATGCTGTTTGGGTGAGATCTTTCCTTTGTTGAAACTTTGGCGACATTTTGTCGCAAATTTTGGACTTGTAAACTTTTTCAAGAAAAATTTTTGTGAGTCTTTTTGACATGGCGGAGAACGCTAAGAAGAAGCATGGTCCTAGACAGTTAACTGCTGAAGCTTCTCCTCCAAACAAGGTCCCTAGAAAAACAAAGAGTGCCGGACAAACTGTGATCTCAGTTTTAGAACCTTCATCTAACAAATGTATCGATGTGTTGGTAGACAAACCGGCAACTTCCATTTTGCCTACTAAGGTTACAGACAAGGTTAGTCATGTTGACAAAGCTGTTGTTGAGTCTGGGGCACCTGTTAGTTCAGGTTTAGCGGCCTCCGACGTAGCGTCGTTGCTTTTGACTTTGAGTTCGCAGGTGTCTACTTTGGCTGAGGAGTTGTCTTCTACAAGGGCGGAACTACGTGCCCTCCCTTCCGGTGTCTCGGACGTTTCCTCTCTGGCCGGGTTCCATGCCTCGCAGGATTTTGATGTTCACCACGGGTCTTTGCCTGACGTGCCTGATCGTGTCAAAGGTATGTCTACTCCGCGATTAGCCGGGTTTTCCGGTGAAAGCGGAGTGCGTGCACAGGAGGAAGTAACTCGCTCGAGAAGAGGTGAAAGCTCTGATACTCGGACTGATCGCTCGCGCGCGCTCCGGCGCTCGGTTGGTTCGGGAGATGGGCCCTGTGCAGCGAATTGATTTGTTACATCCCTCTTTATCTGAGAATATCGGGGAGTTGCAACATCCTCTTTTGCCCGGGGGGCAGGAAGTCCTTGGTCTTGCTGACTCTTGGATCGAACATGCGAGTCTTTCTGAGGGTCAGCTTCCGGAATGTGTTTTTGAGCATGACGGAGAGACTGACGAGGGTGCTTTCGCTGTGGCGGAGGACACTCAACTTAACTTGCCTTTCAAGTTGTCAAGCGCAGTGACGCTGGCGGCGGAAACGGCATTTAAGTATTTCCCAGAAGGGGTGGTTGAGAGTAGAACGAAGCTTCCTCCACCTCTCTCAGCGTTTGACGACTTCCGGAGTTCGAAGGAACGGAAGGTTCACTTCTGTTTCCGGGAATCGTCGTCCATTGCCTTTGAGATGGCAAATGTCTTGAAGAAGGGACGTGGTCCGGCGGTACCGTTGTTGATGCAACATGGTGAGGCCCCTGACGACGTGGTCCCTTGGCTTGCGAAGGCTGGAGATGAAGCTGTTTCCGGTTTCCGGAATTTCAAGCTGTTCCCGCAGCCTATCAACTTGGTTGACACATTCGCTCTGCCTTCGGCGGTCCTTCCGGTCACACCGGAACTGGCTTCGTTAAGTGAGGATGGCCACAGTAAAGACAGGGCTGTCCCTTATACTGAGGCATCACTTGCGGCTTTGGAGGAAACCGGAAGATCTCTCTTAGAGCTCTCTTCCGTTTACGAGATTTTGCAAAGGTCCTTGTCGAGATCTATTGCTACCTCACTCGATCCGTTCGAGTTTCGCTTTGACGCTTCGTCTGTGGATGTTACTACACTTTTGACATCGCTGGCTAGGGTATCCAAAAAGCAGATGTCCTTGTCTGCTAAGCTTTATGCCCATGCCGTGCATTCTAGGAGGTCTGCGTTTTTGTCAGGCTCCAGGATCAGGGATAAGGCCACTATCGAGAGCCTGAAGATTTCTCCTTTCTCGGAGGGGGCTCTGTTGGGTCAGACATCCTTGGACGCTCTTCAGAAAGAGACGCAGGATGCGAGAGATCTCGCCATCGCCCGTATTGCTCACCAGGGCTTCCAAAAGACTCAAAACAAGCCTCAGTCGTCGAACAAGCCTCAGACTTCGTCGTCTGGCGGTGGAAAGACACAGAATCAGTCTTTTGCCTCGAAGGGTAAGGGCCGTGGAGCTCCGAACCTGAAGAGGGGACAGTCTTTTGGCGGTTCTAGGGGGTCGGGGCGCAAGCCTCACGTCCAGGGCCCTCACTTCCTGGCTGCAGCTAGTGGACAGCAAGTGGGTTACTGGGATAGTGCGTTCGGGGTTCCGACTTCTCTGGTCAGAGGGAAAGGCACCTCTTACCAGGATAATGCCGCCTTGCAGAGCTCCAAGGGATCTGGAGGCAAGGGCTGCCGTACAAGGGGAAGTGACTGCCCTTCTCCGCAAGGGGGCAATAGAGCAAGGTCCCCGGGGTTTTATGGCAGACTATTCGTAGTTCCAAAAGCCTCGGGAGCATGGAGACCGGTGTTGGATCTGTCATCCTTGAACAAGTTCCTCCGGGTAGTGAAGTTCACAATGGAAACTCCGGCCTCAGTACGGGAGGCTCTGCATCCGGGGGACTGGGCAACTTCAATGGACTTAACTCTTTCAACACGTCCACCCTATGACATGACTATACACTCAGAACGCCTGAGCCAAAGCATATAAATAGCCTGCTGACAACCAAAATTGGGACATTTTGAAAAAAATATTGTATTTTGAAAAAAATATTGTAAAAAAACTAGTACATGTGGAGATTTACTTTTTGCACACAATTAAAGAAAGATCTTTCATTGTTTCAGAAATGTACTTTGTATTTGTCAAAAGGCTTGTTGTGTTTGTGTGGTATGCTATTGAAAATGTCAATAAATAGCCTGCTGACAACCAAAATTGGAAAATTTTGAAAAAAATATTGTATTTTGAAAAAAATATTGTAAAAAAACTAGTACATGTGGAGACTTACTTTTTGCACACAATTAAAAAAAGATCTTTCATTGTTTCAGAAATGTACTTTGTATTTGTCAAAAGGCTTGTTGTGTTTGTGTGGTATGCTATTGAAAATGTCAACAATTTAAATAAAAAAAAGTCCAGAGGCACCACATAAATACTACAGACATGTTTGAAAATATGCACAAAATGTTGTTAGTGAATACTCAAAAAAGAATTTACTAACCTGAATGAGACAATGAGATGACTGGGTGATGACTACATGTATGATGAATATATCCATGTAGAAGAAAAGAAACACTTGCTGTCACAGTATTTACAGTGCCACACTTGGAAGCACAGCTCAACGCAAAACGTCACACCACATTCCAGGCACCAGAATCGAGTCCCATTGCGTTGGGTTTTATCCATAGAAGAAAAGAAACACTTGCTGTCACAGTATTTACAGTTTTTGTATAAATGACTTGTTTAGAACTCGGTTTATGCACGGAGAACATCCTTCTTTGTGTGCCACACTTCGAAGCACGGCTCAACACAAAGCGCCACAGCCATGTGGCCACAGAACATTCCCGGCACCAGAATCGCGTCCGTCCGCTTGCATTGGGTTTTGGCCAAAGTAGCATTGACACCTCGAGCTCTTGATTTGGCTAACTCATTCACCCTCATCACTCACTTATCCATCTATCACAACAACACTGTTTGATGCACACACAGTCACTGCCTGCCTTCTGCACGCCGCTTCGCTTCGCAACAACAACACTGACAACTCGCGACATTTTGGAATCCTAAATATGAAACTAAGGCATGGGTTGGTCCCGTCAATGACCTGTAGTATCCAAACTAACCAATGAAATCAACTGTTCTGGGAGTTATTTGTCGCGTATGATAATGCAGCCGACCTCTGAACCTATCACGTGGGTTTTCGTATGGAAAATCCCCAGCGTGGTATTTTCCACTTCCAACGCTACTATTATGGCGGTGTGTGGCGAAGTGACTCACGCACCTTACGCACGGATTCTGGCGGCGTGTTGACAACGGCATGATCAGTCAACGCTTGTATTCGGGCGGCGCGTCGCGAAAAAGTTAACAGATGCGTATTTCCACGTGCTGATGCATGTAGCAGACAGGAAATGGCTGCGCTTTTGCCCGCCTCAGTTACTTGAACTTTTATGTTTAAAAGTAAACCAGATTGCACAGATTGTGTTACAAGTTACATTTTCCTGTTTGTCTCAACAGATCAATTTGTTAACAAATTTAAACCATATAATACATGTAAATATTTATTTTCTTCAATAAAGCTAAAATTGGTACTAAAAACTCTGATTCTAAAAACAGAATTTAATGGCAAACGTGGAGCTCAGATGACACCAGATTGCACCATCTGGGTTCTTTGGAGAAATTTTTTCCGGGGGTGCATGCCCCCGGACCCCCCTAGTAAGGCTAGGCGCTTCGCGCCGTCGACTTCACGCTTCGCGTTTTCAGTTATAAATTGTCAGCCTTTTTTACAATTTTCAATTCCCATGCCTGGTCTTAACATGTTTGATACATGTATGTGTCACTGTGTCTTAACATGTTTGCTACATGTATGTGTCACTGTGTCTTGATATGTTTGCTACATGTATGTGTCACTGTCTTGATATGTTTGATACATGTATGTGTCACTGTCTTGATATGTTTGATACATGTATGTGTCACTGTGTCTTGATATGTTTGCTACATGGATGTGTCACTGTGTCTTGATATGTTTGCTACATGTATGTGTCACTGTGTCTTGATATGTTTGCTACATGTATGTGTCACTGTCTTGATATGTTTGATACATGTATGTGTCACTGTGTCTTGATATGTTTGCTACATGTATGTGTCACTGTCTTGATATGTTTGATACATGTATGTGTCACTGTGTCTTGATATGTTTGATACATGTATGTGTCACTGTGTCTTGATATGTTTGATACATGTATGTGTCACTGTGTCTTGATATGTTTCATACATGTATGTGTCACTGTGTCTTGATATGTTTGATACATGTATGTGTCACTGTGTCTTGATATGTTTGATACATGTATGTGTCACTGTCTTGATATGTTTGATACATGTATGTGTCACTGTGTCTTGATATGTTTGATACATGTATGTGTCACTGTCTTGATATGTTTGATACATGTATGTGTCACTGTGTCTTGATATGTTTGATACATGTATGTGTCACTGTGTCTTGATATGTTTGATACATGTATGTGTCACTGTGTCTTGATATGTTTGATACATGTATGTGTCACTGTCTTGATATGTTTGATACATGTATGTGTCACTGTGTCTTGATATGTTTGCTACATGTATGTGTCACTGTGTCTTGACATGTTTGATACATGTATGTGTCACTGTCTTGATATGTTTGATACATGTATGTGTCACTGTGTCTTGATATGTTTGATACATGTATGTGTCACTGTGTCTTGATATGTTTGATACATGTATGTGTCACTGTGTCTTGATATGTTTGATACATGTATGTGTCACTGTCTTGATATGTTTGATACATGTATGTGTCACTGTCTTGATATGTTTGATACATGTATGTGTCACTGTCTTGATATGTTTGATACATGTATGTGTCACTGTGTCTTGACATGTTTGATACATGTATGTGTCACTGTGTCTTGATATGTTTGATACATGTATGTGTCACTGTGTCTTGATATGTTTGATACATGTATGTGTCACTGTGTCTTGATATGTTTGATACATGTATGTGTCACTGTGTCTTGATATGTTTGATACATGTATGTGTCACTGTGTCTTGATATGTTTGATACATGTATGTGTCACTGTGTCTTGACATGTTTGATACATGTATGTGTCACTGTCTTGATATGTTTGATACATGTATGTGTCACTGTCTTGATATGTTTGATACATGTATGTGTCACTGTGTCTTGATATGTTTGATACATGTATGTGTCACTGTCTTGATATGTTTGATACATGTATGTGTCACTGTGTCTTGATATGTTTGCTACATGTATGTGTCACTGTGTCTTGACATGTTTGATACATGTATGTGTCACTGTCTTGATATGTTTGATACATGTATGTGTCACTGTGTCTTGATATGTTTGATACATGTATGTGTCACTGTGTCTTGATATGTTTGATACATGTATGTGTCACTGTCTTGATATGTTTGATACATGTATGTGTCACTGTCTTGATATGTTTGATACATGTATGTGTCACTGTCTTGATATGTTTGATACATGTATGTGTCACTGTGTCTTGACATGTTTGATACGTGTATGTGTCACTGTGTCTTGATATGTTTGATACATGTATGTGTCACTGTGTCTTGATATGTTTGATACATGTATGTGTCACTGTCTTGATATGTTTGATACATGTATGTGTCACTGTGTCTTGATATGTTTGATACATGTATGTGTCACTGTGTCTTGATATGTTTGATACGTGTATGTGTCACTGTCTTGATATGTTTGATACATGTATGTGTCACTGTGTCTTGATATGTTTGATACGTGTATGTGTCACTGTCTTGATATGTTTGATACATGTATGTGTCACTGTCTTGATATGTTTGATACATGTATGTGTCACTGTGTCTTGATATGTTTGATACATGTATGTGTCACTGTGTCTTGACATGTTTGATACATGTATGTGTCACTGTGTCTTGATATGTTTGATACATGTATGTGTCACTGTGTCTTGATATGTTTGATACATGTATGTGTCACTGTGTCTTGATATGTTTGATACATGTATGTGTCACTGTCTTGATATGTTTGATACATGTATGTGTCACTGTCTTGATATGTTTGATACATGTATGTGTCGCTGTCTTGATATGTTTGATACATGTATGTGTCACTGTGTCTTGATATGTTTGATACATGTATGTGTCACTGTGTCTTGATATGTTTGATACATGTATGTGTCACTGTGTCTTGATATGTTTGATACATGTATGTGTCACTGTGTCTTGACATGTTTGATACGTGTATGTGTCACTGTGTCTTGACATGTTTGATACATGTATGTGTCACTGTCTTGATATGTTTGATACATGTATGTGTCACTGTCTTGATATGTTTGATACATGTATGTGTCACTGTGTCTTGATATGTTTGCTACATGTATGTGTCACTGTGTCTTGATATGTTTGATACATGTATGTGTCACTGTGTCTTGATATGTTTGCTACATGTATGTGTCACTGTCTTGATATGTTTGATACATGTATGTGTCACTGTGTCTTGATATGTTTGATACATGTATGTGTCACTGTCTTGATATGTTTGATACATGTATGTGTCACTGTGTCTTGATATGTTTGATACATGTATGTGTCACTGTGTCTTGATATGTTTGATACATGTATGTGTCACTGTCTTGATATGTTTGATACATGTATGTGTCACTGTGTCTTGATATGTTTGATACATGTATGTGTCACTGTGTCTTGATATGTTTGATACATGTATGTGTCACTGTGTCTTGATATGTTTGATACATGTATGTGTCACTGTGTCTTGATATGTTTGCTACATGTATGTGTCACTGTGTCTTGATATGTTTGCTACATGTATGTGTCACTGTGTCTTGATATGTTTGCTACATGTATGTGTCACTGTGTCTTGATATGTTTGATACATGTATGTGTCACTGTCTTGATATGTTTGATACATGTATGTGTCACTGTGTCTTGATATGTTTGCTACATGTATGTGTCACTGTGTCTTGACATGTTTGATACATGTATGTGTCACTGTGTCTTGATATGTTTGATACATGTATGTGTCACTGTGTCTTGATATGTTTGATACATGTATGTGTCTTGATATGTTTGATACATGCATGTTTGACTGTGTGGTTTACCAAAGGAGGAGCGTAGCAAGGTGGACGAGGTCCATGTCTTGACATGTTAGATACATGCATGATTCACTGTGCAGGAGGAGCGTAGCAAGGTGGACGAGGTCCATGTCTTGACATGTTAGATACATGCATGATTCACTGTGTAGGAGGAGCGTAGCAAGGTGGACGAGGTCCATGTCTTGACATGTTAGATACATGCATGATTCACTGTGTAGGAGGAGCGTAGCAAGGTGGACAAGGTTCATGTCTTGACATGTTAGATACATGCATGATTGACTGTGTAGGAGGAGCGTAGCAAGGTGGACGAGGTCCATGTCTTGACATGTTAGATACATGCATGATTCACTGTGTAGGAGGAGCGTAGCAAGGTGGACGAGGTCCATGTCTTGACATGTTAGATACATGCATGATTCACTGTGCAGGAGGAGCGTAGCAAGGTGGACAAGGTCCATGTCTTGACATGTTAGATACATGCATGATTCACTGTGTAGGAGGAGCGTAGCAAGGTGGACGAGGTCCATGTCTTGACATGTTAGATACATGCATGATTCACTGTGCAGGAGGAGCGTAGCAAGGTGGACGAGGTCCATGTCTTGACATGTTAGATACATGCATGATTCACTGTGTAGGAGGAGCGTAGCAAGGTGGACGAGGTCCATGTCTTGACATGTTAGATACATGCATGATTCACTGTGCAGGAGGAGCGTAGCAAGGTGGACGAGCTGCGCGGCACGCCGATGTCGGTGGGCAACCTGGAGGAGATCATTGACGACAACCACGCCATCGTGTCCACCTCCGTGGGCAGCGAGCACTACGTGTCCATCCTCTCCTTTGTGGACAAGGACCAGCTGGAGCCAGGCTGCTCCGTGCTCCTCAACCACAAGGTGACCTCTCTGCGCTTGTCTCTCTGTCCTTCACGTCTCTTTGTCTCTCTGTCCTTCAACCATCTTTGTCTCTCTGTCCTTCAACCATCTTTGTCTCTCTGTCCTTCAACCATCTTTGTCTCTCTGTCCTTCAACCATCTTTGTCTCTCTGTCCTTCAACCATCTTTGTCTCTCTGTCCTTCAACCATCTTTGTCTCTCTGTCCTTCAACCATCTTTGTCTCTCTGTCCTTCACGTCTCTTTGTCTCTCTGTCCTTCAACCATCTTTGTGGGTTAATGTTTCAGTGTCCCATTGATGTGTTTGTAATTAGGACCAGCTGAGGCAGGGATGCTGGGTTGTGTGTGAGCGCAGAGCTAGATGCTGTCCATTGCATTTCACACCTTTGTGTGTGCTCCACAGGTGTAATGATGCGTTATGTTTGAGCACCTGCTGGTTTTTTTGTTTTCTCCATATTCCCAATGTTACACTGCATTCAGATAGCTTGTGTCTGTCAGGTCCATGCCTGTAGACCCTGTGATATTATTTGTTGTGTCTTAACTCTAATGTCCCTGTATACATTATACCATATCATTTCATGTGCTAGGTGTGCATTCTGTTTGTAGTGACGTAACATAAAATGAAGTTGCATTGTATGTCTGCCAGGTGCATGCCGTGGTGGGAGTGCTCGGTGATGACACAGACCCCATGGTTACAGTCATGAAGTTGCATTGTATGTCTGCCAGGTGCATGCCGTGGTGGGAGTGCTCGGTGATGACACAGACCCCATGGTTACAGTCATGAAGTTGCATTGTATGTCTGCCAGGTGCATGCCGTGGTGGGAGTGCTCGGTGATGACACAGACCCCATGGTTACAGTCATGAAGTTGCATTGTATGTCTGCCAGGTGCATGCCGTGGTGGGAGTGCTCGGTGATGACACAGACCCCATGGTTACAGTCATCAAGTTGCATTGTGTGTCTGTCAGGTGCATGCGGTGGTGGGAGTGCTCGGTGATGACACAGACCCCATGGTTACAGTCATCAAGTTGCATTGTATGTCTGTCAGGTGCATGCGGTGGTGGGAGTGCTCGGTGATGACACAGACCCCATGGTTACAGTCATCAAGTTGCATTGTCTGTCTGTCAGGTGCATGCTGTGGTGGGAGTGCTCGGTGATGACACAGACCCCATGGTTACAGTCATGAAGTTGCATTGTATGTCTGCCAGGTGCATGCCGTGGTGGGAGTGCTCGGTGATGACACAGACCCCATGGTTACAGTCATCAAGTTGCATTGTATGTCTGCCAGGTGCATGCCGTGATGGGAGTGCTCGGTGATGACACAGACCCCATGGTTACAGTCATGAAGTTGCATTGTATGTCTGCCAGGTGCATGCGGTGGTGGGAGTGCTCGGTGATGACACAGACCCCATGGTTACAGTCATGAAGCTGGAGAAAGCTCCGCAAGAAACCTACGCTGACATCGGTGGCCTTGACAACCAGATCCAGGAAATCAAGGTGAGATGTGTGCAGCATGTCTTGGCTAGCCTGTGCCGAGGGGGGGAAGTGACATTACAGTCTGGGGAGAAAGTCTAAGTAATCCAATAAGTATAACAAAATGAGCAGAGAGTATGAAGCGTGAGTGTTTCTCCATCAAAGTCAGTACATGTATAGTGTATAGATTGGAGTGTTTCTCCATCAAAGTCAGTATAGTGTATAGATTGGAGTGTGCTACAGTAAACCCTGCATCTAGCGGACCCTTATTTCGGCGGACACCTTAGCATAACGGACAATTCAAGTGAGGACGGATGTATTTTACACTCAAAAACACCTTAAAAGAGCGAACACCTCAAAGGCGCGGACGCGGACACCCTTTTTTGGTCCCAATTGGGTTCGTTACCTGTCAACAACGGACAAACCCTTGAAGCAGACAGCTTTTAGCAGACGCTGGTCCGCCATCTTGGTTCTGCAAATACAATCTCGCTGGCGATGTGAACGCGCGAGAAGCTTATTTTTTAAGCCAATGACAGCACTTGAAAGAAGTTGATTTTTGTATGGTGCACGCTCATTGGTCAATGCCGTGAACTCACAAACAAAATTACGTGTTTCTACTTTCTGTACTGTGATGCATCTTCGTCTCATCCTTCGTCTTCGTCTCATCATGCCAAAACGAAAATTTTTGACTTTAGAAGAGAGTCGATGTCAAAGAAATTGGACAAGGGGCTGTCCGTTCAAAAAGTTGCTGATGAGCTGAATTGCGGAAAAACTCAAATTTCCAACATAAAACAGGCATGGGAATTGTCCGTTTTTACATTTAGTCAAGTTTTGACTAAATGTTTTAACATAGAGGGGGAATCGAGACGAGGGTCGTGGTGTATGTGTGTGTCTGTGTGTGTCTGTGCGTGTGTGTGTGTGTGTAGAGCGATTCAGACCAAACTACTGGACCGATCTTCATGAAATTTGATATGAGAGTTCCTGGGAATGATATCCCCGGACGTTTTTTTCTTTTTTTCGATAAATACCTTTGATGACGTCATATCCGGCTTTTTGTAAAAGTTGAGGCGGCACTGTCACACCCTCATTTTTCAATCAAATTGATTGAAATTTTGTCAAGCAATCTTCGACGAAGGCCGGACTTTGGTATTGCATTTCAGCTTGGTGGCTTAAAAATTAATTTATGACTTTGGTCATTAAAAATCTGAAAATTGTAAAAAAAAATTTTTTTTATAAAACAATACAAATTTACGTTTATCTTATTCTTCATCATTTTCTGATTCCAAAAACATATAAATATGTTATATTTGGATTAAAAACAAGCTCTGAAAATTAAAAATATAAAAATTATGATCAAAATTAATTTTTCGAAATCAATTTAAAAACACTTTCATCTTATTCCTTGTTGGTTCCTGATTCCAAAAACATATAGATACGATATGTTTGGATTAAAAACACGCTCAGAAAGTTAAAACGAAGAGAGGTACAGAAAAGCGTGCTATCCTTCTCAGCGCAACTACTACCCCGCTCTTCTTGTCAATTTCACTGCCTTTCCCACGAGTGGTGGACTCACGATGCTACGAGTATACGGTCTTGCTGAAAAATTGCATTGCGTTCAGTTTCATTCTGTGAGTTCGACAGCTTGACTAAATGTTGTATTTTCGCCTTACGCGACTTGTTTTTTTGTTCCGCCGAAAAAGCAAAAGTGTCCGCCGAAAAAATAAAGGGGGGAGGCACACAAAAAAAGCACCGGTTACTTTTGCCTTTGCGCAAAAGTCCGCGAAAACTTTCCGTACTTTGTTCAGGCACTGCCTCAGTTACTTGAGTTGAACTTTTATGTTTGAAAGTAAACCAGATTGCACAGATTGTGTTACAAGTTTCATTTTCCTGTTCAACAGATCAATTTTTTTTAACGAATTTAAACCATATAATAGATGTATATATTTTTTTCTTCAAAAAAGAAAAAAATTGGTACTAAAAACTCTGATTCTAAAAACAGAATTTAATGGCAAACTTGGAGCTCAGATGACACCAGATTGCACCATCTGGGTTCTTTGTCCGGGGGGGCATGCTTTGTCACTTTCTGCATGACAAATGCACAGTTTGGAATTTTTATTAACAATTGTTTTTCTGAACATCAAGTTTTGGTTTTCATGAAAGAAAATGAAAGAACTAAACATTCATAGACACTCTATTTACATTTATATATAAACATGCACACATACATACAATAAAACTACATGTACCACTAACAAACAATCATGTAATTCATTTGGCTGTTGGTTTTTTTTCTCCAAAAAAATGTTAGCGCATTCATATTGATAAGAAAGGACACCTTGCTACAAAGGACAGTGGCAAGGCTCCCCAAGAGCGTCCTTTGCTCGCAGGTTTTACTGTAGTATCAGGAATATGTACACATGTGTTTTTGTGTGTGTTCGAAGTGTGTGCAGTGTTGTGATTAGGAAGTGTTGTATTAATTTTGCATAAGCAGTGTGTGCAGTATGGTAATGAGAAGTGTTGGTGTGTCAGGAATCAGTGGAGCTGCCGCTGACCCACCCCGAGTACTATGAGGAGATGGGCATCAAGCCGCCCAAGGGGGTCATTCTCTACGGTCCGCCGGGCACAGGTCACTTCTCTTGACACCCTTTCACATTCTGGTCCTGTTGTTTAACGTAGCCATTTAGCATCGTTTGTGCCTTGCTAGCTCAGTCTGATCATGCTCAACCATTCTTGCCGCAGTTTTAGTTCGCAGGTAAAGAAAAGAAAACATCAAATGTTTACCTTTCATTTTTCAGCCACTGATTTCTATCCTTGAAACCTTCCTGCATTGTTTTATGTTACTGGTGATGTTATGTTACTGGTGATGTTAAGACGGTAGCTGTGCGTTTACATTGTGTTACTGATGATGTTGAGTCACTGGTGATGTTATGTCACTGGTGATGTTATGTCACTGGTGATGTTATGTCACTGGTGATGTTATGTCACTGGTGATGTTATGTCACTGGCGATGTTATGTTACTGGTGATGTTAAGACGGTAGCTGTGCGTTTACATTGTGTTACTGATGATGTTGAGTCACTGGTGATGTTATGTCACTGGTGATGTTATGTTACTGGTGATGTTATGTTACTGGTGATGTTAAGACGGTAGCTGTGCGTTTACATTGTGTTACTGATGATGTTGAGTCACTGGTGATGTTATGTCACTGGTGATGTTATGTTACTGGTGATGTTATGTTACTGGTGATGTTAAGACGGTAGCTGTGCGTTTACATTGTGTTACTGATGATGTTGAGTCACTGGTGATGTTATGTTACTGGTGATGTTATGTTACTGGTGATGTTAAGACAGTAGCTGTGCGTTTACATTGTGTTACTGATGATGTTGAGTCACTGGTGATGTTATGTCACTGGTGATGTTATGTCACTGGTGATGTTATGTCACTGGTGATGTTATGTCACTGGTGATGTTATGTCACTGGTGATGTTATGTCACTGGTGATGTTATGTCACTGGTGATGTTATGTCACTGGCGATGTTAATTGTTACCATGCAAGCTGTGTGTGTGCAGGTAAAACATTGCTGGCCAAAGCTGTCGCCAACCAAACATCGGCCACCTTCCTGCGAGTGGTGGGCTCTGAGCTGATCCAGAAATACCTGGTGAGTCCTCTTGGCTTTTTCTGAGCTGATCCAGAAATACCTGGTGAGTCCTCTTGGCTTTCTCTGAGCTGATCCAGAAATACCTGGTGAGTCCTCTTGGCTTTCTCCGAGCTGATCCAGAAATACCTCGTGAGTCCTCTTGGCTTTCTCCGAGCTGATCCAGAAATACCTGGCGAGTTCTCTTTGCTTTCTTTGTTGTCTAGTGTTCTTTTCCTTCAGCTACTTGCTAGACAGGCACGTACAAAAAGTATCTACCATTATGTGCACCTTGCGTTGTGTAACATTGATCCTTGGCAAAGAGTTGATGCAGATTGTGGTTGTTACCAGGGTGACGGCCCCAAGCTGGTGCGAGAGCTGTTCAGGGTGGCCGAGGAACACGCTCCGTCCATCGTCTTCATTGACGAGATAGACGCTGTCGGCACGAAAAGGTCAGCCATGCAACACTTTGATTGTGGAACCTTACTTGTTACTAGTACTTTGCCACATACGCAGGCATGGAATTTTAATACAAGTTTGTACTCAGAGTAGGCTCCATTTCTCTCTCTTTCACCAACCCGTTTTTATGTGTGACTGGTTGAAAAGAAGTATTTTAGAGTTGATGTGTATGTGTATGTTTTCAGGTACGAGTCCAACAGTGGTGGAGAGCGAGAGATCCAGAGAACTATGTTGGAACTGCTCAACCAACTGGACGGCTTTGATTCACGCGGGGATGTCAAGGTGAGGGCTTTGATTCACGCGGGGATGTCAAGGTGAGGGCTTTGATTCACGCGGGGATGTCAAGGTGAGGGCTTTGATTCACGCGGGGATGTCAAGGTGAGGGCTTTGATTCACACGGGGATGTCAAGGTGAGGGCTTTGATTCACGCGGGGATGTCAAGGTGAGGGCCTTGTGCATGAGAAAAGTGAAAATGTGAACTGTAATTCAATTGGAGAGATTACAATCTATTTCTTTACTTGTTTGCACACTTCTCAGTTCAATGTTCCTGCCGAAGACAAATTCAGTAAAATCAGGCCCCAGGTGGTTAGGGTTAGGGTTAAAGTGATTACTTCTCACAGAAGTTAAAAGTTACGTTTTAGTTTGAGAAGATGTTCATAGGATAACAAGTAGTGGCAGAGATGAGCTGCACAGTCATGAGCTGCACAGAGATGAGCTGCACAGTGTGTCACAGTCCTTCACCACCGGATGATGCCACACACTTTTATTCATATTCAGTGCTAAGCAACAGGTTAGTCATGTTAGTGCTAAGGCAAAAAAAAAAAGTTGTATGTTTCTGGTAACATGGCTACAAAAAATAGGGTAGGTAGGGATTTTCAAATTTTTTTAATTTTTATTCAGGGTAGAAAATAACTATACAGTGACGCAAAGAGACTGGACTTACTATACAAAGAGACTGGACTTACTATACAAAGAGACTGGACTTACTATACAAAGAGACTGGACTTACTATACAAAGAGACTGGACTTACTATACAAAGAGAAAGACAACACATCACAAAACAAATGAGACAAAAGGGATGCGGGGTTATCCCCCTTGTGTCGTCTGCCACTTTCGTTTTGACGCTTTTTTTATACTTGTTTTATTTTTTACAAATGCAATAAAAAAAGTCTAGGGTCGGCGGGAAAAAACTAGGTTGGGTCGGGTAACCAGAAACATACAACTTTTTTTGTGTGACCAAAGCTACACGTTTTTTTCACCAGGTGATCATGGCCACCAACCGCATTGAGACCCTGGACCCTGCCCTGATCCGACCGGGTCGTATCGACCGGAAGATCGAGTTCCCACTGCCGGACGAGAAGACCAAGCGACGTATCTTCACCATCCACACGTCGCGCATGACCCTGGCCCAGGATGTCAACATCGATGACTACGTCATGTCCAAAGATGACCTTTCCGGCGCCGATATCAAGGTCAGTACATGAAAATCATGTAAATACATAATTTGAAGCTGTATCAGTATCACGGTACATTCTGCTCATGTGTAATTTGCCTTTAACAAAATAAATGAAAAATAAATGGTTCTCAGATAAAAAGCGAGAGATGATTCGCTGTGGAAATGAACATGACTGTGACGTGTTGTGAGTTGATGTTTTACTCTACAGTCATGACAGGTTGTGTTGTCAGTTGATGTTAAACTCTACAGTCATAATTAACTATATTGATGTTTTTTCCTTGCAGGCTATCTGCACAGAGGCGGGCCTGCTGGCGCTGAGGGAACGTCGCATGAAGGTGCGAAACGAGGACTTTGGCAAGGCCAAGGAGAACGTTCTCTATCGCAAGAACGAAGGAACGCCTGAAGGGCTCTATCTCTGAGGACTGTGTTCTGTGTCAGGGGATGGGAGACTCGTGGTTAACTCTTCTCTTCAGTTTGATTGGTAGGATGGAAGTGTGGCAACTTGGATTGACACTGATGCTGTTGTGTGACTGTGGCATTATTGTTAGGAATGAAGCTAGGCTTTGGGGGGTGGAGGGAGGGGAGGCGCTGGGGGAGAAATTGAGCGTGTCAGATAAAACAAAGAAATGCAACAACAAAGCACCACTGGGTGCTCATTTAGCAAGTTGGGGAGATCTTGGGACGATTTGTGTGTTGAAAAAGATAAGCTAAGTACATATGGGTTAGGTTATATGTTATTTTCTGGAGTTGGATGTTCTGTTGTAATTTTGGTTTGCGTGAATTAAATGTTTCACATACGGTAAACTTCCTTTGTCTGTGTTTGCCTCGATGTTTGCATGTTCTTAGATAAGGGAAGCATGTTTTGGTAATTGCTGCATGATTTCAATCAAAGTTATAGATTATTGGACAGCCAAGTGTGTTCATTGAAGAAGCATCTTTAACTCGAATGCTAACCATGACATCATAACCAAAAGCGCTTGTAACATGATCTAAGAAACGTTCCTTCCTTTCCTCAGGCAAACATGAACAGATTTTGGTTAATGACAGTGATGGGAATACTGGAGGAACTTGGTGACCGCCACATTAACTTGAACTGTGATTGTGCACTGAATGGTTCAAAGTGTCCATGTCCATGTTGATGCCCAGTGCATAAAGCCTTACATGGAGTCATCAAAGACATTTATCCACAGCAATGAACAGATTCGGAAACATCTGTAAGGTAGTTTTTAAGGAATCGCTGTGGACGCAAGTGCACACAACCGACACACACACACACACACACACAATCACCCTTGTTTCAATTCAAGTGTAACTGAAAAAATTTAGTCAAATCTTGATCACATGTAAAAACCAAAGATTTATTCTTTGGGATCAGTGCATGTCCCTGTGAAAGAATGTTAGACAACGCTTAATGGAAGGGACAGCACTGTGTATAGCACAGCTGAATGCAAGCCATCAAGGGCGATTAGTCGGAGAAAACAAGGTCTTTAAAGGGATGGGGTCTTAAAGGGTGGGTTAACACTACATACTTTCTTCTTCTTCTTCTTCTTCGTTCATGGGCTGAAACTCCCACGTTCACTCATGTTTTTGGCACGAGTGGATTTGTATGTGTATAACCGTTTTTACCCCGCCATTCAGGCAGCATACGCCAATTTCGGGGGAGGCATGCTGGGTATTTTCGTGTTTCTATAACCCACCGAACTCGGACATGGATTACAGGATCTTTTCCGTGCGCACTTGTGCTTGCATGTACACACGAAAGGGGTTAAGTCACTAGCAGGTCTGGTCACTAGCAGGTCTGCACATAAGTTGACCTGGGAGATCGGAAAAATCTCCACTCTTAACCCACCAGGCGGCAGCGACCGGGATTCGAACTCACGACCTCCCGATTAGGAGGCCGACGTCTTACCACCACGCCTGTCTGTACATACTTTAAAGGGACTGCCATTTGGGGTGTTTGAAATCTGTATAAAACAAAATTTAAAACAAGTCGCGTAAGGCGAAAATACAACATTTAGTCAAGTAGCTGTCGAACTCACAGAATGAAACTGAACGCAATGCAACGCAGCAAGACCGTATACTCGTAGTCCACCGCTCACGGCATAGGCAGTGAAATTGACAAGAAGAGCGGGGTAGTAGTTGCGCTGGGAAGGATAGCACGCTTTTCTGTACCTCTCTTCGTTTTAACTTTCTGAGCGTGTTTTTAATCCAAACATATCATATCTATATGTTTTTGGAATCAGGAACCGACAAGGAATAAGATGAAAGTGTTTTTAAATTGATTTGGACAATTTAATTTTGATAATAATTTTTATATATTTATTTTTCAGAGCTTGTTTTTAATCCGAATATAACATATTTATATGTTTTTGGAATCAGCAAATGATGGAGAATAAGATAAACGTAAATTTGGATCGTTTTATAAAAACATTTGTTTTTTTACAATTTTCAGATTTTTAATGACCAAAGTCATTAATTAATTTTAAAGCCACCACGCTGAAATGCAATACCGAAGTCCGGGCTTCGTCGAACATTACCCGACCAAAATTTCAACCAGTTTGGTTGAAAAATGAGGGCGTGACAGTGCCGCCTCAACTTTCACGAAAAGCCGGATATGACGTCATCAAAGACATTTATCAAAAAAATGAAAAAAACGTTCGGGGATTTCATACCCAGGAACTCTCATGTCAAATTTCATAAAGATCGGTCCAGTAGTTTAGTCTGAATCGCTCTACACACACACACACACACACACACACACACGCACATACACCACGACCCTCGTCTCGATTCTCCCCTCTACGTTAAAACATTTAGTCAAAACTTGACTAAATGTAAAAAGGATGAGACTTGCCTTTTTTGCTTAGAAAAATTGGAGCCAAAAGAGCTTTACCTTTCATTAGGTAATAAAACACATTGTAATTCAATCAAGTTGGCGTTTTAATGAAACAGTTCCTGTGATTGGTCAGATTGTCCCAACTCATTAAAAATTACCGGTCATTAATTGTCGATAACCACTCGCTAAAAAAGCCATTAACCACCTGCTGGCGAGGCGCATTGATACAACCTCAACTAGTCTCGGTTAGCTTTGAGGGTCATTTTACAAGTAGGAAATATGAAGACCAACGGAATACCGAGACCATAACTTCCATAAGGTATGCGAAGTGATGACGTCAAATACGTGACGTAAGCTGATGCATGAATTCTTCCGGACTACGTCAGTCAATTCCAAAGATCGCTTTTGTGATGAAAAGAATTTGTTTTAGAGTTTGCTGTCCAGAAACCGAAAGAACCCTGCTTTTTGTTGTCTTTTGTGTCCTTGTTTTTCCTGATGAAGCTTCCATAAGCGAAAATTCGTACCGTCTTGTCTCGTTCTTGTATTGGTGAGTACAGTATTCCTTTGTTTTTTAACTTTGTTCATCTTACCACAGTCACTTCGTTGTTTAGATGTCCAGAAACCCGTCAAAAAAGAAGGGAAAATGTATGTGAAAGAAAACAAAACAGGAGCAGAGTGATACGATAGGAATACAGAGCCATATTTCTTGGGACTTTACCCTTGCAGGTAGGTGGACTGAAAGTAGTGTGTGAACAGAACAGAACCAATTCTGTCAGTTTACCATTGCATGAAAGCAGGAAAGAGATCGTCATCAGATTGAATTACAATAACATTAACATGCTTCCATTTGAAACTTCTCGGTCTTCTTCGTGGATTGACGCCCTCCCAAAGTTTAATTGAAGCCCTCCGTCGCGAATTACCTTTGGTAGGGCGTCAATCCACGATGATGACCTTGAAGTTTCAAATGGAAGCATGTTAATGTGCAAGTGTTACATTTTTGCCTCCAGTATATGACATATCTCTCCTTAACCATAGCTTAAACATTGTTAATTATGTGTCTGCCTGTGTAAAACATTGACCAGAGTCTGAACTAATACTTTACCCCCCGCGGGTTAGGGGGAAGAATTTACCCGATGCTTCCCAGCATGTCGTAAGAGGCGACTAACGGATTCTGTTTCTCCTTTTACCCTTGTTAAGTGTTTCTTGTATAGAATATAGTCAATTTTTGTAAAGATTTTAGTCAAGCAGTATGTAAGAAATGTTAAGTCCTTTGTACTGGAAACTTGCATTCTCCCAGTAAGGTAATATACTGTACTACGTTGCAAGCCCCTGGAGCAAATTTTTTATTAGTGCTTTTGTGAACAAGAAACAATTGACAAGTGGCTCTATCCCATCTCCCCCCTTTCCCCGTCGCGATATAACCTTCGTGGTAAAAAACGACGTTAAACACCAAATAAATAAATAAATAAATAAATAAACTGTGTTATTGAAGCGAGCAATGACAAATTGAATTTTAATGGAGGTCAAACTTCTTTGATTTTGATGACGTTGTTCCGGGCTTCAACTGGAGAATTGTGTTTTTCATTCCCACACCGTCTATCCTTCCTTTACCGAAGAGTACAAAACGTCAATACTGCTTATTGAAATGAGTTCTACTACCTTGGGTTTACCTGCTAAAATATCTAAGGTAGCAGTGTAATTTTGCTTTGATCAAAATTCCTTGGTTTCCATAAAAGACCAACAAGTGGAACAGACACGATTATCATCACAGCTTTTTACATTTAGTCAAGTTATGACTAAATGTTTTAACATCGAGGGGGGAATCGAGACGAGGGTCGTGGTGTATGTGTGTGTGTGTGTAGAGCGATTCAGACCAAACTACTGGACCGATCTTTATGAAATTTGACATGAGAGTTCCTGGGTATGATATCCCCATACGTTTTTTTCATTTTTTTGATAAATGTCTTTGATGACGTCATATCCGGCTTTTCGTGAAAGTTGAGGCGGCACTGTCACGCCCTCATTTTTTAACCAAATTGGTTGAAATTTTGGTCAAGTAATGTTCGACGAAGCCCGGACTTCGGTATTGCATTTCAGCTTGGTGGCTTAAAATTTAATTAATGACTTTGGTCATTAAAAATCTGAAAATTGTAAAAAAAAAAATTTTTTTATAAAACTATCCAAATTTACGTTCATCTTATTCTCCATCATTTGCTGATTCCAAAAACATATACATATGTTATATTTGGATTAAAAACAAGCTCTGAAAATTAAATATATAAAAATTATTATCAAAATTTTATTTTCGAAATCAATTTAAAAACACTTTCATCTTATTCCTTGTCGGTTCCTGATTCCAAAAACATATAGATATGATATGTTTGGATTCAAAACACGCTCAGAAAGTTAAAACGAAGAGAGGTACAGAAAAGCGTGCTATCCTTCTCAGCGCAACTACTACCCCGCTCTTCTTGTCAATTTCACTGCCATCGCCATGAGCGGTGGACTGACGATGCTACGGTCTTGCTGAAACATTGCATTGCGTTCAGTTTCATTCTGTGAGTTCGACAGCTACTTGACTAAATGTTGTATTTTCGCCTTACGCGACTTGTTACAGTTTACACATGATCAAATTGACAAAACCCCTCATGCTCAAATGAAGACATTATTTCCCGCAGCTTTTAATCACAAAGGCAATAACAATTAAAACAACAAATCTTACATAATACTTGACATTGCAATGAAAACATTGTTACCAACCGCCATTGATTACAAAGGCAACAACAATAAAACATAAAAAAATTCAAATAATGCTTGATGCTGAATGACATCTGAATATATAGAAAATAACCAAACCTTAACAATGCAATTGCCATA
This sequence comes from Littorina saxatilis, assembly GCF_037325665.1. Taxonomy (NCBI): domain Eukaryota; kingdom Metazoa; phylum Mollusca; class Gastropoda; order Littorinimorpha; family Littorinidae; genus Littorina; species Littorina saxatilis. The sequence continues at coordinate 421,840 of NC_090261.1, forward strand.
ATTGATTAACGGACACAGAAACAGAAAAATCTGCTCTAACATTTATTTTTTCTGTAAAATGTTCTGGTATAAGCATGCTGTTGTAGATGAGTAAAATGGAGTAAGTTGTTGATAAGCTTAACTCTCAGTGTATTTGAGATGATGAAACTTGTGTGTTGAATATGAAAGGCTTCAGCTAGTGATGGCCATGTACACATTATGACCTGACAAATCTCCCTTTGCAAATGACAAGATACGGAAGGTAAAAGAGATATTTGTATGCTCAGCCGTTACAGTAAACTGTGAGCTATGAACATGATGAGTAACCAAGCTGATGCCGGACTTACAGATGATGACCCCCCGGGTACAACAACCGTGGTAGTACACCTGTTTCTAAGCAGGGGGAATGGTTCGTCTCCTTGGCTACAGCTTATTTTAGGCCCAAGGTCATCCATGAAGGTCATGAACAGCTGCTGCACCATTGCGCCCAGGGCCCAGTCTGAAAGCACAATGTACATTTTACTATAACATACCCCCACACATGTACACACACACACACACACACACATGAACACACACCATGGCCCTTTCTGAAAGCTCTGTTCAACACAACAGTCATTCACACATCATAATGGTTTGGACGTAGTTAAAGCTGTGGTCTATTTATGACTATCCGGGGCTACGAGTTTGAAAAGAAAGGGTTGAGAATCAAGGACAGAATTCTGTACAGGGAACTCGCCCTACAGGGAACTCGCTTCAGTCAACGTTTGAATTTTGCCGTGGTAACATCCGGTTTGCTCTCTCAGAGCTGAGCTTACTTTTCGAGAGGGATCGAGCAGAAAAAATAAACTCCTGGGCAGAAATTCGAACTCAAGACCTTGAAATGTCGGGGATGATGCCTAAACCGCTAGGTCACTCCACCAGTGTTGACAAAGAGAGAAAAATTTATATTTTATATCATGTTATGTTATATGAAGTCTTATATCGCGCGCGTATCTCCAGACTCGGACACAAGGCGCAGGGATCTATTTATGCCGTGTGAGATTGAATGTTTCACACAATACATGTACATCACGCATTCACATCGACCAGCAGATTGCAGCCATTTCGGCGCATATCCTACTTTTCACGGCCTATTATTCCAAGTCACACGGGTATTTTGGTGGACATTTTTTTATCTATGCCTCTACAATTTTGCCAGGAAAGACCCTTTTGTCAATCGTGGGATCTTTAACGTGCACACCCCAATGTAGTGTACACGAAGGGACCTCGGTTTTTCGTCTCATCTGAAAGACCAGCACTTGAACCCACCACCTAGGTTAGGAAAGGGGGGAGAAAATTGCTAACGCCCTGACCCAGGGTCGAACTCGCAACCTCTCGCTTCCGAGCGCAAGTGCGTTACCACTCGGCCACCCAGTCCTTATTGTACGCTTTGCTTTGCAAAATGTCAAAATTGCCGTTCAAATTTGCCTTTATTTTGCAAATATGTTTGACGGAATGGCGGTACATGTTACACGACATTTGCGCCATGTGATGGCTGTCATATCTCTATTTACACTGACATGCAAACAAAATGAGACGCACTGTAATTGAATCCCTCCGAAGCTCTGTGCAGTTAAAAACAGACATAAAAGAAACAAGTTATATTCACTTCTGAACTGTGGGCGAAAGAGATATAAATCATGCTGCTTCAAGAATAACATAACACGATTTCATATCAATGTTTTTCCATCTTTTTCACAATTGGTGCAGTTGCCTAGTGGTTGGGACGTCAGTCCCGAAATCTCGAGGTCCTGAGTTCGAATCTCCGCCGAGGCCTTTATTTTTTTCCCCTTGATCTCTCTTGAAAATAAAATATCAGCCCTGAGAGAGCAAACCGCATGTTATCACAGCAAAATTCGAGCGTTGACTGAAGCTCTCTTGGTCATACATGCCGTATAGGTGGGTTTTCAGGGCGAGTTCGCTGTTCAGAATTCTGTACATGCTTCTCAGCCCTATCTTTTCAAAATCGTAGCCCCGGAAAGTCATACATAGCTATATAGACCACAGCTTTAAGACACCAAAGCACACGGGAACAGCAGAGTGTCGCTCACCCGTATTTTGCTACAACACACGGCACACACACACCATAGTGGTGTGGACGTAGCTATAATGGACACTAACGCACTCAGGGACAGCCGAGTGTCGCTCACCCGTATCATAGTTTTGCTACAACACACGGCACACACACACACCATAGTGGTGTGGACGTATCTATAATGGACACTAACGCACTCAGGGACAGCAGAGTGTCGCTCACCCGTATTTTGCTTCAACACACGGCACACACACACCATAGTGGCGTGGACGTAGCTATAATGGACACTAACGCACTCAGGGACAGCCGAGTGTCGCTCACCCGTATTTTGCTACAACACACGGCACACACACACCATAGTGGTGTGGACGTAGCTATAATGGACACTAACGCACTCAGGGACAGCAGAGTGTCGCTCACCCGTATTTTGCTTCAACACACGGCACACACACCATAGTGGTGTGGACGTAGCTATAATGGACACTAACGCACTCAGGGACAGCAGAGTGCCGCTCACCCGTATTTTGCTACAACACACAGCACACACACACCATAGTGGTGTGGACGTAGCTATAATGGACACTAACGCACTCAGGAACAGCAGAGTGTCGCTCACCTATTTTGCGACAATACACACACCATAGTGGCGTGGACGTAGCTAATGGACACTAACGCACTCAGGGACAGCAGTGTCGCTCACCTGTATTTTGCTATAACACACACACCATAGTGGTGTGGATGTAGCTAAGGGACACTAACGCACTCATGCAGGGACAGCAGAGTGTCGCTTACCTATCCTGCGACCCTGGATGTCCCGTGCCAGCGTGATGACCTTGGTGTTGGGGTCAAAGGCCATGGCCTGGGTCAGCAGCAGGGGGATGTAGAGCCCCATCAGACAGTCGTTAGATGCGTACTTTGCGGGGCCGCCTGTCAGGTTCACCGCTTCCGACAGCGTCTGCACATGTAGGCACACCATGTTCATGTCACCAGTCGGTCAACTGGGAAGATCCAGACACACTGACCACAACATGTGGTTATGTTGTACAGGTCAAACATGGGATCACAACAACACACGTACACAAGTCCCTTCACCCCCAGCAGAACCAGTAAGAGTTTGGGCTTAGTCCCTGAGCCACCCCTTTCTCACCTTTCTGTCCAGTGACCTTAAAGGCACAGTAAGCCTCCCGTAAACCATCACAGATACGGTCAGGCTTTTACACACAGTACAAACACTCTTTCATCCCTTTTTCACAATGTAGTCGTCAGTTAGTCATTTGAATGCGACTCGATGTGAGCTTATCTACAATAGCACGTTTTTATGCACGAAACAAACGGCTGTGGTTCACAAGAACTCTAGCGATGGCTTTTGACTGTTGAGAGGAACGGCGATATTCATAGTAAACCGTCGTCTGCTACGACCCTTGCGTGACCCTGCTTCCGGGCTTTTCTTTTTTCAAACTTTCACAACTTCGAATTGTACTGATGTTGTCTTGATGAAAAAAGAATTCTTTTATGATTAAAGAATGTTTGTGTAACAAGCTGTCAATTTATTATTTTGATTTTAAAAGTTAGGTCTAGCGCAAAAACGCACCACGGTCCAAAAACATTCTGATAATCATCGATCCACGGCTATGGCCAGTTTACATCGATAGAATGAGACCCGAAGGGAAGTAACTCATTTTTGACCTGAGTTCAGGATGGGTCCAAAAAGTGTTCGAGACAATCTGCAAAATTAATTCTTTAAAAATTGCTCGCTCTTTACGTAGGGCACCTAGTATGTTCCCGTTTGGTGAGCGTTCAAATGGAAGGGTGTTTGTACTGTGTGTAAAAGCCTGACAGTATCTGTGATGGTTTACGGGAGGCTTACTGTCCGGGCGTGATTTCCGGTATTGAATATTCATAACCCAGGACTGGGTGGCCGAGTGGTAACGCACTTGCGCTCGGAAGCGAGAGGTTGCGAGTTCGACCCTGGGTCAGGGCGTTAGCAATTTTTCCCCCCTTTCCTAACCTAGGTGGTGGGTTCAAGTGCTAGTCTTTCGGATGAGACGAAAAACCGAGGTCCCTTCGTGTACACTACATTGGGGTGTGCACGTTAAAGATCCCACGACTGATTGACAAAAGGGTCTTTCCTGGCAAAATTGTATAGGCATAGATAAAAAAAATTCCACCAAAATACCCGTGTGACTTGGAATAATAGGCCGTGAAAAGTAGGATATGCGCCGAAATGGCTGCGATCTGCTGGTCGATGTGAATGCGTGATGTATTGTGTAAAAAAATTCCATTTCACACGGCATAAATAGATCCCTGCGCCTTGAGTCCGAGTCTGGAGATACGCGCGCGATATAAGACTTTATAACAGCCGTCCAGCACCAAAACGAGGCGCCATTGTTGTAGAGGACCAAGTCCACGAAAATAAATTCTTTGAACATTTCTCACGCGGCTCGACAGAAAGCAGCCAGGATGTTCCCGTTCGGTGAGCGTTCAAATGGAAGTATGCTTGTACTGTATGTAGACGCTCGGGGAGCTCTGTGATGGTTTACGGGAGGCTTACTGTGCCTTTTAACTGTAAGAACTGCTCCACACAAACAAAGCAACCCTTCCACGTTATAACTAACCAACACATAAGCATTGACCATACTCTAATAGCGTAAATGTCTTGAAAGTTTAAGATGTTCACAAATATGAGATGAGGATAGGCAGCAAGCACATCCTAGTTTCTATCTCACAGTCCCCACGTGTCACACTTTCAGCCATGTAATTGTTGGTATCTATCTCACAGTCCCCACGTGTCACACTTTCAGCCATGTAATTGTTGGTATCTATCTCACAGTCCCCACGTGTGACACTTTCAGCCATGTAATTGTTGGTATCTATCTCACAGTCCCCACGTGTCACACTTTCAGCCATGTAACTGTTGGTATCTATCTCACAGTCCCCACGTGTGACACTTTCAGCCATGTAATTGTTGGTTTCTATCTCACAGTCCCCACGTGACACTTTCAGCCATGTAATTGTTGGTTTCTATCTCACAGTCCCCACGTGACACTTTCAGCCATGTAATTGTTGGTTTCTATCTCGCAGTCCCCACGTGACACTTTCAGCCATGTAATTGTTGGTTTCTATCTCACAGTCCCCACGTGTGACACTTTCAGCCATGTCATTGTTGGTATCTATCTCACAGTCCCCACGTGACACTTTCAGCCATGTAATTGTTGGTTTCTATCTCACAGTCCCCACGTGACACTTTCAGCCATGTAATTGTTGGTTTCTATCTCACAGTCCCCACGTGACACTTTCAGCCATGTAATTGTTGGTATCTATCTCACAGTCCCCACGTGACACTTTCAGCCATGTAATTGTTGGTTTCTATCTCACAGTCCCCACGTGACACTTTCAGCCATGTAATTGTTGGTTTCTATCTCACAGTCCCCACGTGACACTTTCAGCCATGTAATTGTTGGTTTCTATCTCACAGTCCCCACGTGACACTTTCAGCCATGTAATTGTTGGTTTCTATCTCACAGTCCCCACGTGTGACACTTTCAGCCATGTAATTGTTGGTTTCTATCTCACAGTCCCCACGTGACACTTTCAGCCATGTAATTGTTGGTATCTATCTCACAGTCCCCACGTGACACTTTCAGCCATGTAATTGTTGGTTTCTATCTCACAGTCCCCACGTGTGACACTTTCAGCCATGTAATTGTTGGTTTCTATCTCACAGTCCCCACGTGTGACACTTTCAGCCATGTAATTGTTGGTTTCTATCTCGCAGTCCCCACGTGTCACACTTTCAGCCATGTAATTGTTGGTATCTATCTCACAGTCCCCACGTGTCACACTTTCAGCCATGTAATTGTTGGTATCTATCTCGCAGTCCCCACGTGTCACACTTTCAGCCATGTCATTGTTGGTATCTATCTCACAGTCCCCACGTGTCACACTTTCAGCCATGTAATTGTTGGTATCTATCTCACAGTCCCCACGTGTCACACTTTCAGCCATGTAATTGTTGGTATCTATCTCGCAGTCCCCACGTGTCACACTTTCAGCCATGTCATTGTTGGTATCTATCTCACAGTCCCCACGTGTCACACTTTCAGCCATGTCACAATTGTTGGTTTCTATCTCGCAGTCCCCACGTGTCACACTTTCAGCCATGTCACAATTGTTGGTTTCTATCTCACAGTCCCCACGTGTGACACTTTCAGCCATGTCACAATTGTTGGTTTCTATCTCACAGTCCCCACGTGTGACACTTTCAGCCATGTCACAATTGTTGGTTTCTATCTCACAGTCCCCACGTGTCACACTTTCAGCCATGTCACAATTGTTGGTTTCTATCTCACAGTCCCCACGTGTCACACTTTCAGCCATGTAATTGTTGGTTTCTATCTCACAGTCCCCACGTGTCACACTTTCAGCCATGTAATTGTTGGTTTCTATCTCACAGTCCCCACGTGTCACACTTTCAGCCATGTAATTGTTGGTTTCTATCTCACAGTCCCCACGTGTCACACTTTCAGCCATGTAATTGTTGGTTTCTATCTCACAGTCCCCACGTGTCACACTTTCAGCCATGTAATTGTTGGTTTCTATCTCACAGTCCCCACGTGTCACACTTTCAGCCATGTAATTGTTGGTTTCTATCTCACAGTCCCCACGTGTCACACTTTCAGCCATGTAATTGTTGGTTTCTATCTCACAGTCCCCACGTGTCACACTTTCAGCCATGTAATTGTTGGTTTCTATCTCACAGTCCCCACGTGACACTTTCAGCCATGTAATTGTTGGTTTCTATCTCACAGTCCCCACGTGACACTTTCAGCCATGTAATTGTTGGTTTCTATCTCACAGTCCCCACGTGACACTTTCAGCCATGTAATTGTTGGTTTCTATCTCACAGTCCCCACGTGTGACACTTTCAGCCATGTAATTGTTGGTTTCTATCTCACAGTCCCCACGTGACACTTTCAGCCATGTAATTGTTGGTATCTATCTCACAGTCCCCACGTGACACTTTCAGCCATGTAATTGTTGGTTTCTATCTCACAGTCCCCACGTGTGACACTTTCAGCCATGTAATTGTTGGTTTCTATCTCACAGTCCCCACGTGTGACACTTTCAGCCATGTAATTGTTGGTTTCTATCTCGCAGTCCCCACGTGTCACACTTTCAGCCATGTAATTGTTGGTATCTATCTCACAGTCCCCACGTGTCACACTTTCAGCCATGTCATTGTTGGTATCTATCTCGCAGTCCCCACGTGTCACACTTTCAGCCATGTCATTGTTGGTATCTATCTCACAGTCCCCACGTGTCACACTTTCAGCCATGTAATTGTTGGTATCTATCTCACAGTCCCCACGTGTCACACTTTCAGCCATGTAATTGTTGGTATCTATCTCGCAGTCCCCACGTGTCACACTTTCAGCCATGTAATTGTTGGTATCTATCTCACAGTCCCCACGTGTCACACTTTCAGCCATGTCACAATTGTTGGTTTCTATCTCGCAGTCCCCACGTGTCACACTTTCAGCCATGTCACAATTGTTGGTATCTATCTCGCAGTCCCCACGTGTGACACTTTCAGCCATGTCACAATTGTTGGTTTCTATCTCACAGTCCCCACGTGTGACACTTTCAGCCATGTCACAATTGTTGGTATCTATCTCACAGTCCCCACGTGTCACACTTTCAGCCATGTCATTGTTGGTATCTATCTCACAGTCCCCACGTGTCACACTTTCAGCCATGTAATTGTTGGTTTCTATCTCACAGTCCCCACGTGTCACACTTTCAGCCATGTAATTGTTGGTTTCTATCTCACAGTCCCCACGTGTCACACTTTCAGCCATGTAATTGTTGGTTTCTATCTCACAGTCCCCACGTGTCACAATTTCAGCCATGTAATTGTTGGTTTCTATCTCACAGTCCCCACGTGTCACACTTTCAGCCATGTAATTGTTGGTTTCTATCTCACAGTCCCCACGTGTCACACTTTCAGCCATGTAATTGTTGGTTTCTATCTCACAGTCCCCACGTGTCACACTTTCAGCCATGTAATTGTTGGTTTCTATCTCACAGTCCCCACGTGTCACACTTTCAGCCATGTAATTGTTGGTTTCTATCTCACAGTCCCCACGTGTCACACTTTCAGCCATGTAATTGTTGGTTTCTATCTCACAGTCCCCACGTGTCACACTTTCAGCCATGTAATTGTTGGTTTCTATCTCACAGTCCCCACGTGTCACACTTTCAGCCATGTAATTGTTGGTATCTATCTCACAGTCCCCACGTGTCACACTTTCAGCCATGTAATTGTTGGTATCTATCTCACAGTCCCCACGTGTCACACTTTCAGCCATGTAATTGTTGGTTTCTATCTCACAGTCCCCACGTGTCACACTTTCAGCCATGTAATTGTTGGTATGTAGCTGATTAAGGCGCCCCGTGTCACTTGTTAGTAAACATGAGAAAGTGACCATACAACTTTGGTGTCAGTCATGGAACCACTGGCACCCCCTCCTCCCCCTCCCCACCATCGTAATATTGAACATATTGTTGAGCTGAGGCACTAAGCATACGCCGATAGATATCGTGAGTGAGTCGCTGCACGTGACTTAACTAACGACCTGGTTATCTCCCCTCACTGCACAGTGGTCGATTCACGCACGCTGCTGGCCTGTCTGCAACAACACGGTGCACACAAAACACACACACAACACAATTCACACATTCTGCTGGCCTGTCTGCAACAACACGGTGCGCACAAAACACACACACAACACAATTCACGCATGCTGCTGGCCTGTCTGCAACAACACAGTGCACACAAAACACACACACAACACAATTCACGCATGCTGCTGGCCTGTCAGCAACAACAGTGCACACACGTGACCACACACACAACACAATTCACGGATAATGCTGGCCTGTCTGCAACAACACGGTGCACACAAAACACACACACAACACAATTCACGCATTCTGCTGGCCTGTCTGCAACAACACGGTGCACACAAAACACACACACAACACAATTCACGCATTCTGCTGGCCTGTCTGCAACAACACGGTGCACACAAAACACACACACAACACAATTCACGCATTCTGCTGGCCTGTCTGCAACAACACGGTGCACACAAAACACACACACAACACAATTCACGCATTCTGCTGGCCTGTCTGCAACAACACGGTGCACACAAAACACACACACAACACAATTCACGCATTCTGCTGGCCTGTCTGCAACAACACGGTGCACACAAAACACACACACAACACAATTCACGCATTCTGCTGGCCTGTCTGCAACAACACGGTGCACACAAAACACACACACAACACAATTCACGCATTCTGCTGGCCTGTCTGCAACAACAGTGCACACAAAACATGCCCAACACAAATCATATTAATAATGCAACCATGTTGTTTTCTTTGTAAAGAAAAACAATTCCAGCACCATATACTCCCCACCACCGCCGTACCCACAGGAGTGGCCGTACCCACGGGATAAAATCAGTTTCCATCACAGAGCCGTGCACTGGGAAATGGAGAGAGACCCCACAGGCTGCCTAATGAGTCAAACGAGAACCCATCACAATAATGTGCACAGTATGTGCGGTGAGGCCAGTAATGCTTTTTGACAGAACACCAATTCCATGCCGTCTGCTGCTGCCGCTTATTGGGTTAATCCACAGCAGGCTGTCCTTCACTCCGCCCTCAGTTAGCAGGGGAAAATCACTGAGCACTGATAAGAGCCATTGCAGCACCCACAGACAAGTAGAGAGGGACCGGCGGTACAGCACACAGACAGAAGTAGAGAGGGACCGGCGGTACAGCACACAGACAGAAGTAGAGAGGGACCGGTGGTACAGCACACAGACAGAAGTAGAGAGGGACCGGGGGTACAGCACACAGACAGAAGTAGAGAGGGACCGGCGGTACAGCACACAGACAGAAGTAGCGAGGGACCGGCGGTACAGCACACAGACAGAAGTAGCGAGGGACCGGCGGTACAGCACACAGACAGAAGTAGAGAGGGACCGGTGGTACAGCACACAGACAGAAGTAGCGAGGGACCGGCGGTACAGCACACAGACAGAAGTAGCGAGGGACCGGCGGTACAGCACACAGACAGAAGTAGAGAGGGACCGGTGGTACAGCACACAGACAGAAGTAGAGAGGGACCGGCGGTACAGCACACAGACAGAAGTAGAGAGGGACCGGTGGTACAGCACACAGACAGAAGTAGAGAGGGACCGGGGGTACAGCACACAGACAGAAGTAGAGAGGGACCGGCGGTACAGCACACAGACAGAAGTAGCGAGGGACCGGCGGTACAGCACACAGACAAAAGTAGAGAGGGACCGGCGGTACAGCACTGAACAGACAGAAGTAGAGAGGGACCGGTGGTACAGCACACAGACAGAAGTAGAGAGGGACCGGCGGTACAGCACTGAACAGACAGAAGTAGAGAGGGACCGGCGGTACAGCACACAGACAGAAGTAGAGAGGGACCGGGGGTACAGCACACAGACAGAAGTAGAGAGGGACCGGCGGTACAGCACTGAACAGACAGAAGTAGAGAGGGACCGGCGGTACAGCACACAGACAGAAGTAGAGAGGGACCGGCGGTACAGCACACAGACAGAAGTAGAGAGGGACCGGCGGTACAGCACACAGACAGAAGTAGAGAGGGACCGGCGGTACAGCACACAGACAGAAGTAGAGAGGGACCGGTGGTACAGCACACAGACAGAAGTAGAGAGGGACTGGCGGTACAGCACACAGACAGAAGTAGAGAGGGACTGGCGGTACAGCACACAGACAGAAGTAGAGAGGGACCGGCGGTACAGCACACAGACAGAAGTAGAGAGGGACCGGCGGTACAGCACACAGACAGAAGTAGAGAGGGACCGGCGGTACAGCACACAGACAGAAGTAGAGAGGGACCAGCGGTACAGCACACAGACAGAAGTAGAGAGGGACCGGTGGTACAGCACACAGACAGAAGTAGAGAGGGACTGGCGGTACAGCACACAGACAGAAGTAGAGAGGGACCGGCGGTACAGCACACAGACAGAAGTAGAGAGGGACTGGCGGTACAGCACACAGACAGAAGTAGAGAGGGACCGGTGGTACAGCACACAGACAGAAGTAGAGAGGGACCGGTGGTACAGCACACACTCGGACAGAAGTAGAGAGGGACCGGGGGTACAGCACACACTCGGACAGAAGTAGAGAGGGGCCGGAGATACAGCACACAGACAGAAGTAGAGAGGGACCGGCGGTACAGCACACAGACAGAAGTAGAGAGGGACCAGTGGTACAGCACACAGACAGAAGTAGGGAGGGGCATTCGAGTTTTTTGCGGGAGTACTGTATTGGTTATGGAGAACGTCAGGCCTGACAGTTCACCTTCAGATTTATCGTCAACAGCTTGACGACATCAAAGCTCTCCACAGCAGTGCCAAGCAGGAATACTATACATCCCGCCTCGCTGAGTGCAAAGACACCAAGGCTCTGTTCTCTGTAACAGATGAGCTATTCGCGAAGAAGAAAGCCACTGCCCTCCCTAAATTGATTCCCCCATCAGAACTCCCCGAGACTTTCAGCAATTTCTTTGACCAGAAGATCTCTGACATTCGCAAAGGTCTCGACTCATCCAAAACACAAATGTCCTTCGCCGCATTTTCAGGGACCCCCCTTACACGGTTTAGCCCTGTTTCTGAGAAGTTTGTTTTTGAACTTATCTCAAAATGTGCTCCAAAATCCTGCACACTTGACCCCATTCCCACGTCACTCATGAAAACCTGCCTGGATTTTCTTGTTCCTGTTGTAACGAGAATCTTAAACCTTTCTCTTCAGTCTGGGTCTGTGCCTGCACAGTTTAAAGAGGCAGTCATAACACCACTTCTAAAAAAGCCAGGCCTTGACACGGAGTGCTTAAAGAACTATAGACCCATTTCAAACTTACCCTTTCTGACCAAGCTGTTAGAAAAGTGTGTGCTAGCGCAGCTCCAAGAACATCTGCTGAGTAATGATCTTTTGGACGTCCATCAGTCCGCATACAAGAACAATCATAGCACAGAAACCGCTCTTCTTTACGTAACTGACAAGCTGCTGACCAGTGCTGACAACAAGGAAGTGTCTGTGCTCGCACTCTTGGACCTCTCGGCGGCATTTGACACCATCGACCACGACGTCCTCCTAAAGAGACTACAGTTCACGTTTGGAATTGCCGACAAAGCCTTCCAGTGGTTCGTGTCATATCTCTCTGAACGCTTTCAAAGAGTACAAATAGGTCAAAAAGAATCATCCCCTGTTCCCCCGAAGCACGGAGTACCCCAGGGCTCTGTTCTAGGCCCGGTTCTGTTTACACTATACACACAGGACCTATCTGACGTCATCTCGAGGCATGGCTGCGAACACCACAAGTATGCCGACAACACCCAAATAGAGGATTCTGCTCCCCCCAGTGATTTTCCAAAAGTGGTTAAAAACACTGAGCGCTGCATTGAGTCAGTTAAAGACTGGATGATAGACAATAAACTCAAGCTGAATGACTCAAAAACTGAGGTGATGCTGTCAGGGCATGCTTTAAATCAGATTGACTGTACTTCCCTGACAATAGGCGACACTCAGATTGTCTCCCAAACCGCTGTTAAGGACCTAGGCGTGTACCTGGACTCTGCTCTGACAATGCAAAAACACATTAGTTTTGTTTGTAAATGTGCCTTTTTTGAGTTGCGCAAGATTTCCTCTGTCAGATCATTCCTGACACTCCCAGCCACTGTTCAACTTGTCTCCTCTCTGATCCTGAGTCGACTTGACTACTGCAACTCATTGCTTGCCGGCCTCCCCACTGAAGAACTTGATCGCTTACAGAGAGTCCAGAACAGTGCTGCGCATGCAAGGCTCATTCTGCAGAAGTCTAAGAAAGACCATGTCACTCCCCTACTTACCACCCTTCACTGGCTTCCTATGAAGTATAGAATCGAGTACAAGCTGGCTCTGTTAGGGTACCGCTGTTTTGAGAAATCACTTCCCCCCTATTTGTCCCATTCCCTCAGTATCTACGAGCCATCCCGTTCTCTCAGATCCTCCTCTGAAAAACTCCTTCGCATCCCCAAAACCAGGACCAAGACCTTTGGTGAAAGAACCTTTAGGTACCAGATTCCGACCGTCTGGAACTCGCTTCCAAGTTCTATCCGTGACTCCAGCAGCCTTTCCTCCTTCAAAACACAACTCAAAACATACCTGTTTCGTAAAGCCTTTGCTTAGCCTGAGTAGACTCTCCACAACTCTATTCTGTTTTGGAACTCTCTACCCTGTATGTGCTTTATGGTCTATTTGTCAATGGTATCTTTGTGTGTGCGCGTGCGTGCGTGTGTGTGTGTGTGTGTGTGCGTGTGTGTGTGTGTGTGTGTGTGTACTTTTAACATTGTACGCTAAGTTTTGCTTAGTGCTTGGGATCTTGGTGTTATGTCTCAGTTAAATATATGCTTTGTATGCTTGTTGATTTGTGCTAGTTTATTCTATAATGAATCTGTAAAGCGCCTGGAGCCAATTGATGGGACTCGCGCTATAGAAAAGTTATTTATTATTATTATTATTATTATTATTATTATAGGCAGCAAGTGTCAGTAACTAGTGTACAGTGTCTAGACTGTACACCTCGCTTACCTGTAGCTTCCACGTCACGTGTCACGTCATTGTTGCAGGTGCAATATTCAAACAATATTCCGCAAGCTCAACCAACATTCAGTAACTACATGGCATAAATTGTACTTCTTTATTCTATGTAAATCATGTTACCCAGAGAGTTTTGTATAACACACTAAATTCTGTTTTTTCCTTCAGTGAAACGTAAAACCGCCACAAACGGTATGCACCCGATTGTTTCAGTGAATGTTCAATGGCGCACATTGTCAAGCACAGATACATTCTATCTTCTTACTTTATATTGACAATCACAGTTACATTCTATCTTCTTACTTTATATTGACGGGCATTTTGGAGGTTGAAAAGCAACTCTTCTGAAAACCAGCACTGCCTGAAAATGTAAGGATACGCAATTAAAGGCGTTATTTCACTGAATGAGACTCATCACACAGTTATCGTCTCGCGCATACATTTTTTCACAGGTATCTTAAATATTTTGCACCTACGCTTAGAGCAGGCATTTTTTCTATGTATCAACGTACATGTTAGGTCCATTACACTCCACCCTTACCTGTGACAGTGCCTCTCAAAAGGCTTTCATGACATACCTTTGACTTACAAAATTAGGGGGTGTACTTCGGAAATGAACTCTCACACTTAGTGTTTATGAGATATCTCATCAGAGGTACTTGCAACTAAAAGCCCGATGAATACACTTTCCTCTGATATGTATTTGATTAGATTGTGGCTAACAAAACGTCTTTGAGAAGAGTTGACATTATCCAGAAAAGTGAAAATGACGTGACGTAACACAATTTTTAAAATGCAAGGCCTCCTGGTGCTCCTATGTATTGCACGCAAAAAATCTTTTTACTTGCTGTTTAACACCTTCCAATTATTTGATAGTTCACTCAGAAATATCTACTCTGCTGCCTGCGGTTAAGTTGATATTGCCGTTTTTTGCAACAAAGTGATTTTTTCTGAAGTGCATTTTTCAAAATATCTGAGCTACTTTGCCTTAAAATTGCGTATAGCTGCTGCCACTTTTGGGTACTTAGATAGGTTGTTTCAGAGACTATATGCATTTGTCTGTCAAATGAAACCAAATTTGCCCGGGAGTACCGACTGTGCCTTAAAATCGGCCTGAGAGCCCTGTTTATTACTCGTCTACAAGTATACGTATAGCTTCTAGAAACGAAGAAAATTTAAAGAAAGGGGGAGGAGCCAGAAGAGAGGGGGGGGGGGGGGCATTTTGTTTACCCAGGAATCCCATCTCCACAGCCTTTGTATTATCGTGAACAGAATGTTTGATATCAAAAATCAATCAACACTGACATTACACACAGTTGACTTCGTCTAACCCCAGGCCCCCCCTCACTTCGCGTTTCAGAAGTTGGTTAATGTAATAATGGTGATTGCACCGAATGATTGCACCCATCATTTCACGTTCTGCGGGCAGCACAGCTAATGCTAGTTTGGGGAGAACTGAGGGGTAGGGGCAGGGGGGGGGGGGGGGGCGAGGGGGGGGGCGAGGGGGTACAGTCTTCCGTTTTGTTCCTCTTCTACAATGACGATATCCAAGCCTCCACGCCAACAACTGACGTATTGCGGTTCTCTCTGTGAATAATATTGTACGATTCGCTTTCTGCATGGCGACGCACTGCAGGCGGGGCAACCTTAGTTTCGCCTGGCTAACCAAGTTTCTGGAATCTTATTGAAGTGAAGTTACTTCAGTCGAATAATAGAACGACAACGTTTGCACAGATGCACTTGTTGGCAAACCAGACTACAACGCCGTGTCATTACCGTAGATACGCCTGTAATATATATATATGAGAATAGCGATAAATGGCAAATCATGAGAGGGTTGTGCCTTCAGATAACACGACTTAAATAGTAAATGGTAAAAGCGTTTGTATGACTGTTGGGGAACTTTGTGACAAAAGAACTGTATGTGTTCTACCCGCTCAGATAATACGCCTGTACGGCAAAAGGTCAATGACGAAAGCACGAAGTAGTTGTATCTGTGGATATGCCTGTAGGAAAAACAAGTTAGAACATACAATATGCCCGTAAGAAGAGTCAATGACAAGTACAGCTAGCACGCCAGTGGGAGGTGTGAGCCACGAAACCTGATACACGTGCATCAAGGAGAGCGGCGGGACAACACAGGAGCCTGGTCAGAGGTCAGACAGCGGACACAGTCCGCTCTGCATATGAATCGCAATAAGTTGCCTAAATACACCAACACGGCGTCGGCCAGTCTCTACCATCGCCCCACTTCCCGCCTCGCACCCCCCCCCCCCCCCCTTGGGACCTCTGTCCAGCAAACTGAGAAGCAGACAGCACTAGAAGCGTCGTTGTTTACCCATCATAGTCTCCTCCATTAGCAATGCAGATCATGGGCACTAATGGCTTCTCGCAAAGCTCGAGCACAGCGCTACACACAAATGTTGTTTTGAGTTCATTCTCCCTTCAGCTGGCCCGGCCTCGGCAATGACACTATTTCATGGCGCTGGTCATCGTAGTCAATATGACAAGAGGAACGCCACCTCGGCAATGACACTATTTCATGGCGCTGGTCATCGTAGTCAGTATGACGAGAGGAACGTCACCTCAATCACCAGCGATGTGTATTTATTGGAACTCATGTCTCAAGGGAGCCACGTAAAAATGTCCGTCATGGTATTCGTATTATCACCACAGACCCTCGTTTTGGCAAAACACATATTGAGGAAAAGCAGCGACATGTTTGATAATGATGTTGGTGCCCTGCGTGGAGCAACCTGCGTGGAGCAAGGCGTCGTGTCTCGCTGCCAGCAGGCGCTTCAAGTGTCTCCGTCGAGTCATGTTTGGGAGAAGAACGTACTGTGACCAAACAACACTCACACCTTACACAAGGACAGACAGGAATCATAAAGGAACATACATACACTGCGGAAAGACGAACACAATCAGTCCATGGACGAATCATTCCTTGTTTACTGCATGCTTTGGGCTCTTTCAATCTACATGGATCTGGGTCAGATGCAGGCTGCAGAAATAAACTCAGGTAGAGTGTGAAGTGAGAGTCATCAACCAAGGAAGTACCAAGACAATGAAGAGACAGACACGAAACATGGCCAGACAAAGACTGTAAAGAGAGAGACACGGAACATGGCCAAACAAAGACTGTAAAGAGACAGAAACGAAACATGGCCAAACAAAGACTGTAAAGAGACAGAAACGAAACATGGCCAAACAAAGACTGTAAAGAGAGACACGGAACATGGCCAAACAAAGACTGTAAAGAGACAGACACGAAACATGGCCAAACAAAGACTGTAAAGAGACAGACACGAAACATGGCCAGACAAAGACTGTAAAGAGAGAGACACGAAACATGGCCAAACAAAGGCTGTAAAGAGACAGACACGAAACATGGCCAAACAAAGACTGTAAAGAGACAGACACGAAACATGGCCAAACAAAGACTGTAAAGAGACAGACACGAAACATGGCCAAACAAAGACTGTAAAGAGAGAGACACGAAACATGGCCAAACAAAGACTGTAAAGAGACAGACGTGAAACATGGCCAAACAAAGACTGTAAAGAGAGACACGGAACATGGCCAAACAAAGACTGTAAAGAGACAGACACGAAACATGGCCAAACAAAGACTGTAAAGAGAGAGACACGAAACATGGCCAAACAAAGACTGTAAAGAGACAGACGTGAAACATGGCCAAACAAAGACTGTAAAGAGACAGACACGGAACATGGCCAAACAAAGACTGTAAAGAGAGACACGGAACATGGCCAAACAAAGACTGTAAAGAGAGACACGGAACATGGCCAAACAAAGACTGTAAAGAGACAGACACTGAACATGGCCAAACAAAGACTGTAAAGAGAGACACGGAACATGGCCAAACAAAGACTGTAAAGAGACAGAAACGAAACATGGCCAAACAAAGACTGTAAAGAGAGACACGGAACATGGCCAAACAAAGACTGTAAAGAGACAGACACGAAACATGGCCAGACAAAGACTGTAAAGAGAGAGACACGAAACATGGCCAAACAAAGGCTGTAAAGAGACAGACACGAAACATGGCCAAACAAAGACTGTAAAGAGACAGACACGAAACATGGCCAAACAAAGACTGTAAAGAGACAGACACGAAACATGGCCAAACAAAGACTGTAAAGAGAGAGACACGAAACATGGCCAAACAAAGACTGTAAAGAGACAGACGTGAAACATGGCCAAACAAAGACTGTAAAGAGACAGACACGGAACATGGCCAAACAAAGACTGTAAAGAGAGACACGGAACATGGCCAAACAAAGACTGTAAAGAGAGACACGGAACATGGCCAAACAAAGACTGTAAAGAGACAGACACGGAACATGGCCAAAAAAAGACTGTAAAGAGAGACACGGAACATGGCCAAACAAAGACTGTAAAGAGAGACACGGAACATGGCCAAACAAAGACTGTAAAGAGAGACACGGAACATGGCCAAACAAAGACTGTAAAGAGAGACACGGAACATGGCCAAACAAAGACTGTAAAGAGAGACACGGAACATGGCCAAACAAAGACTGTAAAGAGAGACACGGAACATGGCCAAACAAAGACTGTAAAGAGAGACACGGAACATGGCCAAACAAAGACTGTAAAGAGAGACACGGAACATGGCCAAACAAAGACTGTAAAGAGAGACACGGAACATGGCCAAACAAAGACTGTAAAGAGAGACACGGAACATGGCCAAACAAAGACTGTAAAGAGAGACACGGAACATGGCCAAACAAAGACTAATGAGAGAAGTGAACTAAGCATAAAGACTTTAAAGACAAATAATGAACCAAGGTCAAGGACAAACACAGATCCAAAGACAGACATGATCATAGGACAAACAAAGGCTGTAAAGAGAGACATGATCATAGGACAAACAAAGACTGTAAAGAGAGACATGATCATAGGACAAACAAAGACTGTAAAGAGACATGATCATAGGACAAACAGAGACTGTAAAGACAGACATGATCATAGGACAAACAAAGACTGTAAAGAGACATGATCATAGGACAAACAAAGACTGTAAAGAGACATGATCATAGGACAAACAGAGACTGTAAAGAGAGACATGATCATAGGACAAACAAAGACTGTAAAGAGAGACATGATCATAGGACAAACAGAGACTGTAAAGAGAGACATGATCATAGGACAAACAAAGACTGTAAAGAGACATGATCATAGGACAAACAAAGACTGTAAAGAGACATGATCATAGGACAAACAGAGACTGTAAAGAGACATGATCATAGGACAAACAAAGACTGTAAAGAGACATGATCATAGGACAAACAAAGACTGTAAAGAGACATGATCATAGGACAAACAAAGACTGTAAAGAGACATGATCAGAGGACAAACAAAGACTGTAAAGAGACATGATCATAGGACAAACAGAGACTGTAAAGAGACAGACATGAAGTGAGGACTTCACAAACAGAAACGGCAAAGGACACTGAGAACGAGCAAAGATCTTAAAGAAACAGACATAACATGAGGAGACAAAAAGCCTGTACGAAGAGAGACATAGCCTCTGGACGAATAAAGTCTGGTCACCCTCAAAGCATCCTCAGTCTATTTAAAGTCTGGTATCAGACATATTAGCCCGCACTACCACATGGAGTTGTACCTGTCAGAGAGGGAAGAAGCAGAAACAGAGGCCATCGCACAATAGTCCCAGTTATAGCCCACTCAGAGAAAGGGGCGTGGCAGACTACAGTCACAGACTGAGGGGCGTGACAGACTAGTCACAGACAGAGGGGCGTGGCAGACTACAGTCACAGACCAAGGGGCATGGCAGACTACAGTCACAGAGGGGCGTGGCAGACTACAGTCACAGACCAAGGGGCATGGCAGACTACAGTCACAGAGGGGCGTGGCAGACTACAGTCACAGACCAAGGGGCATGGCAGACTACAGTCACAGAGGGGCGTGGCAGACTACAGTCACAGACAAAGGGGCGTGGCAGACTACAGTCACAGAGGGGCGTGGCAGACTACAGTCACAGACAAAGGGGCATGGCAGACTACAGTCACAGACAGAGGGGCGTGGCAGACTACAGTCACAGACAAAGGGGCATGGCAGACTACAGTCACAGACAGAGGGGCGTGGCAGACTACAGTCACAGACAAAGGGGCGTGGTAGACTACAGTCACAGACAGAGGGGCGTGGCAGACTACAGTCACAGACAGAGGGGTGTGGTAGACTACAGTTAGAGACAAAGGGGCGTGGCAGACTACAGTCAGAGACAGAGGGGCGTGGCAGACTACACTCACAGACAGAGGGGTGTGGTAGACTACAGTCACAGACAGAGGGGTGTGGCAGACTACAGTCACAGACAGAGGGGTGTGGCAGACTACAGTCAGAGACAGAGGGGCGTGGCAGACTACACTCACAGACAGAGGGGTGTGGTAGACTACAGTCACAGACAGAGGGGTGTGGCAGACTACAGTCACAGACAGAGGGGTGTGGCAGACTACAGTCACAGACTGACAGAGGGGCGTGGCAGACTACAGTCAAGTCATAACAGAACAGCAAATCACTCACCATCGCGCAGTAGTCCCAGGCGTTGAGGCGGAGCTTGGTGATGTTGAGGACGCCCCCATCCTCCACGGCGTCCAGAGACCTGGGAGCGTACACGAAGGCGCTGATGGCGTAGAACGACAGGTTGCCTACAGGCGGCTGGTAGCGCTCCCCGATGGCGCAGGGACGGGGGGAGCAGCGGGAGACGGCGGGGCGCAGGATGTTTCGCAGCATGGACTCACAGCGTGCCGGGTCCCCAGTGCCCTTCACCTTCACCGTCACGTGGCCTGCAAGCAGCTCGTCCGTGTCACCTGAACACACCACGTGTCTAGCTTAGCCAATGGAAACCGGGAACCTGTACATGTATACGGACAACAGGAACACCCAGTGTTTTGCTTCGCCAATGACCACCGGAAACAAGTCTATGGACAACAAGAACAGCCAGTGTCAGGTTGAAGTTTGACCCGACCTCATTTCCATGATATCAGTACACATGTAAGAATATGGTTTGGCTATTCACCGTTTGTAAAATAAATACACATCATCAGCCTTTCTTCATAAGCCAGTTTGAACTAAACTATTACTTTAAGTGAAAAGAGCCTACTCGTGTGTACCATGCAACCATTGCACTTTCTCTCATATTTTCTATTTTGTCAGTCGTGATTAAACATTCACCATGTCTCCTCTTTCTGTCTCTCTTTCCCTCTCTTTCTCCCACTCTCTCTCTGTCGTTCTTTCTTAATCTCTCTCTTTTCCCCAAACCCCTTTCCCTCTCTCTCTCCCACTCTCTCTCTGTCGTTCTTTCTTAATCTCTCTCTTTTCCCCAAACCCCTTTCCCTCTCTCTCTCCCACTCTCTCGCTGTCGTTCTTTCCCTCTCCTTCTCTCTCTCCCATTCTCTCGCGCTGTCGTTCTTTCTTAATCTCTCTCTTTTCCCCAAACCCCTTTCCCTCTCTCTCTCCCACTCTCTCTCGCTGTCGTTCTTTCTTAATCTCTCTCTTTTCCCCAAACCCCTTTCCCTCTCTCTCTCCCACTCTCTCGCTGTCGTTCTTTCCCTCTCCTTCTCTCTCTCCCACTCTCTCTCGCTGTCGTTCTTTCTTAATCTCTCTCTTTTCCCCAAACCTATGACGGCTTACTAGTGCCAAAACCTCATAAATGTAATTATCAAGGGAAAATTAGTAATTTTCCCTTGATAATTACCATTTTCACGTGTTTATTACTAATTTTCCCGGAATCATTACTAACTTTCACCTGTTAATTACTCATTTTTAGTTTTGGCTCACTTCCTGACGGATTGCTAGTGCCAAAACTAAAAATTAGTAATTTTCCCGTGAAAATGAGTAACAGGTGAAAACAGTAACTGGACAGCGTTAATTAGTAATTATCACGTGATAATGGGTAACCCCAGGTTTTGGCACTAGTAAGCCGTCATAGGGCTTACTAGTGCCAAAACCTCATAATTGTAATTACCATTTTCACGTGTTAATTACTAATTTTCCCGGGAAAATTACTAACTTTCACCTGTTAATTACTAATTTTTAGTTTTGGCTCACTTCCTGACGGATTGCTAGTGCCAAAACTAAATATTATTCATTTTCCCGTGAAAATTACTAATTATCCCGTGAAAATGAGTAACTAACGAGTGAAAACAGTAACTCACAGCGTTAATTAGTAATTATCACGTGATAATGGGTAACCCCAGGTTTTGGCACTAGTAAGCCGTCATACAAACCCCTTTCCCTCTCTCTCTCCCACTCTCTCGCTGTCGTTCTTTCTTAATCTCTCTCTTTTCCCCAAACCCCCTTTCCTCTCTCTAACGATAAGAGTTTTTGTTTGCGCCAGTGTACAACTTGTTCTTGCTGGCTGCTAGTGTATGTGCTAAACGCAAGTTGGCTTCGTCCTTCATGTCATTGTGGAAAGTTAGTCATTGATGACTTACGCCCTATCAACCCCTTGGGGTAAGCGGCCTGGGGAGACGAAGGGAGGGAGGGGGTATTGGCGTGTTTGACGTACCCCAATAACTTGAGACAGGGACCACCTTTAAACAGCAAGGAGCTGCAGTCAAGATGCAACCGCCGCTGGATGAGGATAAAAACTTACTTGTAAACCGCTATTAATCGAAAGTACGATAAACAATTATAAGGTGGCTCCCGTGACGCAGGGAAATGGCGGTAAGCAGTGTGGGCGGTGATGGGCCCGCAGAGACCGGTAAACACCCCGCAGGTAAGACCTTCACCGCACTAATACCCTGCCACTAATACCTGCCACTAACACCTGCCACTCAATTACGCCGCCACAAAAATGTGCCACGCGACGTTTGTTTGGTAATCAAACACGACACTCGCTTCTTCCCTGGCACTGTGGTGGCGTGGTGGGGGGGTGTCTGGGGTGGTTGGGGTGTCTGGCGTGGTTGGGTGTCTGGCGTGGTTGGATGTCTGGGGTGGTTGGGGTGTGTGGCGAGATTTGCGGGGCAAGTTGGCATTCTGATAATCATCGGTCCACGCTATCGCTCAGTGGTCTGACCCGAAGGGAAGTAACTCATTTTACCTGAGTTCAGGATGGTGTTTAAAGGTCAGTACACAACACGCAGGAGGCTGAGTGAAGGCGAGTAAACAGCCTGGCCATGCTTTGCTTCATTGTAAACAAGAGAGAGAGAGAGAGAGAGAGAGAGAGAGAGAGAGAGAGAGAGAGAGAGAGAGAGAGAGAGTGTATAGAGAGACGGGAAATACACACAGCGTGATGAACACCTCTGAGAGTGGAGAGAGAGAGACGGGAAATACACACAGCCTGATGAACACCTCTGAGAGTGGAGAGAGAGACGGGAGATACACACAGCCTGATGAACACCTCTGAGAGTGGAGAGAGAGACGGGAGATACACACAGCCTGATGAACACCTCTGAGAGTGGAGAGAGAGACGGGAGATACACATAGCCTGATGATCACCTCTGCCTTCACTCGCTTTATATACCTTTACCCCCACTGTCATGCCTCCCTCGGCCACAGGTACGGCCGCGCCAGATGATTATTATATGAAGTCTTATATCGCGCGAGTATCTCCAGACTCGGACTCAAGGCGCAGGTATATATTTATGCCGTGTGAGATGGAATATTTTTTTACACAATACATCACGCATTCACATCGACCAGCAGATCGCAGCCATTTCGGCGCATATCCTACTTTTCACGGCCTATTATTCCAAGGGACCTCGGTTTTTCGTCACATCCGAAAGGCTAGCACTTGAACCCACCACCTAGGTTAGGAAAGGGGGGAGAAAATTGCTAACGCCCTGACCCAGGGTCGAACTCGCAACCTCTCGCTTCCGAGCGCAAGTGCGTTACCACTCGGCCACCCAGTCCACGCCAACGACAAACTGGATATTCGATGTAGCTACGTGATGTAGATTTTATCGTCGACTTGATGTGTTCAGATCCACGTTCAGGCCGTGTATGAAAGATTGTGGTATGCTTGATCTTGAGATGCGCTGGGTTTGTAAAAGATTGTGATATGCTGATCATTGAGATGCGCTGGGTTTGTCAAAGATTGTGATATGCTTGATCATTGAGATGCGCTGGGTTTGTGAAAGATTGTGATATGCTTGATCATTGAGATGCGCTGGGTTTGTGAAAGATTGTGATATGCTGATCATTGAGATGCGCTGGGTTTGTGAAAGATTGTGGTATGCTTGATCATTGAGATGCGCTGGGTTTGTGAAAGATTGTGATATGCTTGATCATTGAGATGCGCTGGGTTTGTGAAAAATTGTGATATGCTTGATCATTGAGATGCGCTGGGTTTGTGAAAAATTGTGGTATGCTTGATCGTTGAGATGCGCTGGGTTTGTGAAAAATTGTGATATGCTGATCATTGAGATGCGCTGGGTTTGTGAAAAATTGTGATATGCTTGATCATTGAGATGCGCTGGGTTTGTGAAAGACTGTGATACGCTTGATCATTGAGATGCGCTGGATTTGTAAAATATTGTGGTATGCTTGATCTTGAGATGCGCTGGGTTTGTGAAAAATTGTGATATACTGATCATTGAGATGCGCTGTGTTTGTGAAAAATTGTGGTATGCTTGATCATTGAGATGCGCTGGGTTTGTGAAAAATTGTGATATGCTGATCATTGAGATGCGCTGGGTTTGTGAAAGATTGTGGTATGCTTGATCATTGAGATGCGCTGGGTTTATGAAAAATTGTGATATGCTTGATCATTGAGATGCGCTGGGTTTGTGAAAAATTGTGGTATGCTTGATCATTGAGATGCGCTGGGTTTGGGAATGATTGTGATATGCCTGATCAATGACAGGTGCTGACTGGCTGACGAGGGGAAAGGTGGCGGTAAGAAAGGCACATAGCATGTTAGTCATCCCCAAGTGGCAGACAAAGTACGTCTGTTAGTTTGTCTTTGGGGTAGGGTTCGTATCCAGACCTGTTATAGTGTATTAGTGTTACGGAGACAGCCAATCCTGTTGCTTCTTCTTTGGGAGAGGAGTTGATTGGAGATACACAGGCGCCGTGGCTTCAGATCGTCGTCTTTGCAAAGAGCAATGCTACCTGTCAACACCTGTCCGGGGCTGGAGGAAAAAGGTGGCAGCTTATTTGTGTTGCCGACATGACTAACATGGTTATGTTACTTCACAGCGCACTGCCGCCGGGACACCCCTGGCCGTCTTGCTTGCTTCCTTTCCTCGCTCGCTTTTCTTACGGCCACCCAACGCACCTTTCATTTTCTCTCAGTGCAAAATGTTAGAGAGAGAGAGAGAGAGAGAGAGAGAGAGAGAGAGAGAGAGAGAGAGAGAGAGAAGGAGGGAGGGAGTGAGAGAGAGAGGAAGAGACAGACAGACGGACAGACAGACAGAGACCCAAACAAAGACTGAGAATAAGACGAGAGACAGAGGCCAATGCAGAGGAAGGGAGAATGAAGACAGTGTTGGAGACTGACCGTTGAGCACACAGGGGCTGTAGAGGTGGTCAGTGTCCGTCTCGTTGCCCTCCCGGTCCCCGAGCAGCACGTGGTGCACCTTGTCCGTCATGTAGGTGGTGCCGAAGGTGAGGTATGACGTGGCGTACAGGTCAAAGCGGCGCCGCCCCACGTACACCTGGAACTCCTCCTGGTACAGCGGCCCGTCAGGCAGGAAGGCCACCTGCAGCGACCCCCCGCCCATCTCCAGTAACCCCACCGAGTCACTCCGTCTCCTGCACACAGTCAGACACCGTGTCACACAGTCACACAGCGACCCCCCGCCCATCTCCAGCACCCCCACCGAGTCCCCACGTCTCCTGCACACAGTCAGACACCGTGTCACACAGTCACACAGCGACCCCCCACCCATCTCCAGTAACCCCACCGAGTCCCTCCGTCTCCTGCACACAGTCAGACACCGTGTCACACAGTCACACAGCGACCCCCCGCCCATCTCCAGCACCCCCACCGAGTCCCCACGTCTCCTGCACACAGTCACACTTCATGTCACACACCGTGTAACACAATCACACATCAGTCGTGTAACACGACATGTTACTCAGTAAAGTATCATACCACGGCAACCTCAGACTAAGGTAACGCTTATAGCTGGAGATACTGTTACAATGACCAACACTAGTCCTGTTACGCGTTCATTAGCTCAAACTTCCACGTACATAAGTGGGTGTTTTCACGTGTATGGCCGTGTTAACTAACTGTAGATTGTATTAGTTGTTTATTAGTTGTTGTGTTGGGTTGCGTCATTAAGACACTTCCTCTCCGCAGCCATGCTTGTAGTATCTGAAAGAAGCTATGATTAAAAGGCTCTCAACAAATCCAGTTATCTGCATGTTACCTTGCAAGAATGAGAACCTTACATGGTGTCAGAAGTGGGGTGAATCCACGAACTCTACATCGTGCAGCTCATTTTCAACCAAGTAGGTAGAATCTTTGCAAAGAACTGAAACAATCGAATCGACGCGCTGTTCGTTCAATTCGTTATTTCCGTCCCCGACACATACGCAAGCTGTGTGGGAGTGGACACGTACACAGGCACTCGTCACGAGGTGGGCGTGGCCTATGGCTGTCACTTGTGATGGACGGGGGGTCTTTTCTTATGGTTTATACAAGGTATGATACTGATTCTCTCGACCTCGTCGGCAAACTTCGCATTCCTGCCATACACAGCTTAGCAAAGCAAAACAACGGCTATGATAAAATCAAGTATACATTAAACTATCAGGCAGCTACAGATTTATACCAATTAGACGTTGCTACGGCTGTTATTTTGCAAAACGGCACGGATTTTGGCACACAAAAACCCACGTTGTTCTAGACCGAACGGAAGTTACGTATGACTTACTTCCCCTTATAATCAAACCAAGACAACAAGCTGTGCCTTCATTGGCTGAAGGAAAAATATTGCGCGAAATCTGACGTGTAGATCTGTTGTAGATTTGAGAAAACATAAGAAGGTTGGTTACGTGTAATCTTGAATGAAATAGTAAGATTAATATTGTTTTTGTTGCTCAAGACTGTTATTTTTATGGAGCTTTTCTCAATGTCTGTCCAAAATTGCGCACCATAAGAGAGAGGGAGGGAGATAGAGAGGAAAGAGAGAAATTTTGTTTCCCATCCACATCAGTTACGGGTTGGTTGTTGATGTAGAACGATAGCAAAGCGTATCATCAACTCACGTCCCTAAAAGGAAAATTTCCTGTGAGGACGTAAAGGAGAGTGAAGTTAGGATTTATCTTTTCAAGAAGTAGACTCTGCATCCAAATAATCTAATTTGCAGGCTTAGATTCCCAGTTAGCTAGCACACAAAGAGCACCAAGTGCAGTGACATCTGTGTACAGTACTGAGTAGGGCAACCGAGCTTGACCCATCTGTGCAATTATAAGTTGATCAAAATGCTAATCGAATTGATTGAAAATTAAGCAGATAATACCCTCCTGCTGCATATTTTATGCACACATTTTTTTCAACAAAGTAACTAATTGTTTACAGGTTCTGGTGTTCATCACAAGACATATTCTTATTTATATTTTTATTTTCAGAAGCCATATACTCAGGATCATTCCACATCTCATACCTGCATGTGCATACTTCAAAACCATTGAAGAAGTCACACATGAGTAATTATATCATGATCCTTCATATATATTTATTTCAAATTAAATCTTTCATTAAACACCTCCATATGTTACTAATTCATACCAATGTACAACAATACAATTTAGCAACAACAGTATAGAGGAAGACACACTTAACTAATAATCTGCATTCAAAATTATTACAACACTTCTTTCGACACACACACAAACACACATACTGTTTGGAATCATACTGCTAAAGTTGAACGAACACATTCAACAGCAACATGCAAGCATTCATTCTTGTATTCAAGAAACATGCAAGTATACACTCTTCTTTCGTCTTTCAATAGACATTTTCCGAAAAAGACTGTGAGTGTTTATGGAGTAGTTTTATTTCTGGATGGTGAGCCGAGATAAAAAAAAACTAAACTAAAAAACACACACACATGTTGATCGTATAATAGTGAACAATAATCATAAAGTGCATATTTTGTCAAAGT
Organism: Littorina saxatilis; assembly: GCF_037325665.1. Classification (NCBI taxonomy): domain Eukaryota; kingdom Metazoa; phylum Mollusca; class Gastropoda; order Littorinimorpha; family Littorinidae; genus Littorina; species Littorina saxatilis. The sequence continues at coordinate 449,734 of NC_090261.1, forward strand.
GTTGGTGTCGGAAATATGCACGAGGGAGCCCACATTCACTGCCAGCATGATAGTTTGACTGCTGATTGAAAAAGTTAACACATGATGGTAGTACTCATAAGTTTGGATGTGCAGGTTTTGGAAAGAACAGTGCGTCATATTTATTTGCAGAAAATGTGTATCGGGACTGTGAGGCTTTTCATCACTTGCCTGAACATTATTATCCCTTGGCATAATTAAGGTTCCTAAAGGTCGGCGGTCAATAAAACCCTCAGTAGATTTGTTTCCAAACATCGTCAACTGCAGTGTTGCTCTTAGGCCTAAGTTTTTTTTTCTCTCACTGGTCCACACTTTTTTTTTTCTGATTTGAAGCACTGTTGTGACCACTGGCTAATCAGCCTGCTGTCCGGTACATTTTGACATGTTGGAGGCCCTCTGATTGAAACAATTTTGTGATAAATCTTGAAAAAGTTGGCCGCTAAGATAAATCCACTTCCTCTCCACTGTATAGTTCTTGTCCATCAGACTGTTACTGAAACAAACAGTTCAGAATATCATTAGTGCGTATAGTCCTTAAGCCAAAACACTGCAGCTTTTTTCGTTCACCTCTCCATCTACTTATTTGTTTTGCTTTTGTACGTAGTACACTCACTCTCTTATCACACAGAGTTTCTCAAATATTAAAAGAAACAAAACTAAAAACAGAGGAAACAAGCAAACAAACACCACCACAACCAAGAAGAAGAACAACCTAGCTGAAGACAAGCTGTTTTGCAAAAACGCAAACATGTGCATAACTCAAAATGGTAATTAGACAGGTAATTAATCTAAATCAGGTAATTAATCATGTCTAAAAGTCAATTCCTAGAAGTGTGTAAATAGTCAAAGCTCTAAGTCTAACTAAAAATGTAAAATAAAAATGTATCACTAGATAACACACACACACACACACACACACACACACACACACACACACACACACACAGATGATCTTGTATTTTCTGATAACATGTCCTAATTAAACCATTGAAGAATAGGTGTCTGAACTTACTCAGAGATGAAGAGTTGACCTTCTGTTGTTATTCCTCAAGAGATTAGTTCTGCTCATGCATGTCGCCTCGGGTTTTCCGTGTTCGGCCTGCATGCAGTTCCCCAAGCATCCGCTGTGTAAACGGATGTCTCTTTGTTACGTCTGTAGCTCCACTGGATATGAGGCTTCTTGTAAAGTTCTTCTGCAATTTGCTGTTCCAGCACTACAGTCGAGACCGGATGTAAGAAAGTCGTCGGGACCCACTTTTTGTCTTTCATACATCCGGTCTTTACTAAATCCGGTTAACCGGATGTATGAAAATATTGAAGATTGACTTTCATACATCCGGCCACGCGTCTGTTACTTGATAAAAGCAGGGTTTTTTTCATATCATTTTTGTATTTATTTGTTTTTTTTATGTTTAAATGTTTTGATACATATCCTTGCTAGAAGAAAAGGTTTGTGAATAACAAGTGGAAAAGTACATGTACTTACATACACTGACACAGTCAGGACAACCGATAGAAAGAGCAACTGTTTGTGTAAGGAACTGTTCTGCTTTGCATAAGGCCGTGCTCTCTCCGCCCCTTACCCCCACCCCCACCCCCCCCCCCCCGTGTGTGTGTGTGCGCGTACGTGCGTGCGCTCGCGCGCACGTGTGTGTGTGTGTGTGTGTGTGTGTGTGTGTGTTTGTGTGTGGCTCAACTGTATTGTGTGTGTTCCCTCCACAACCCTTTTGCGCTTTTGACAATGTTTTTGGTCGTGGAAGCTTTGTAATGACCGTTGGCGTAGCAAATAACATTTTCTGAGTTCTCTCTCTCTCTCCCTCCCTCTCTCTCTCTCTCTCTCTCTCTCTCTCTCTCTCTGTCTCCAAAACGCACACATTTATAACACACACACACACGCGCGCGCACTGAATACAAAAACGTGAGTTAAACTTAAAACCAGTTTAACGGATTAAAACAAGAACAACAACATAAAAAAACAAGTCGCGTAAGGCGAAAATACAATATTTAGTCAAGTAGCTGTCGAACTCACAGAATGAAACTGAACGCAATGCAACGCAGCAAGACCGTATACTCGTGGTCCACCGCTCACGGCATAGGCAGTGAAATTGACAAGAAGAGCGGGGTAGTGGTTACGCTATGCTGCATAGCACGCTTTTCTGTACCTCTCTTCGTTTTAACTTTCTGAGCGTGTTTTTAATCCAAACATATCATATCTATATATTTTTGGAATCAGGAACCGACAAGGAATAAGATGAAAGTGTTTTTAAATTGATTTCGAAAAAAAAATTTGATAATAATTTTTATATATTTAATTTTCAGAGCTTGTTTTTAATCCGAATATAACATATTTATATGTTTTTGGAATCAGCAAATGATGGAGAATAAGATAAACGTAAATTTGGATCGTTTTATAATTTTTTATTTTTTTTTACAATTTTCAGATTTTTAATGACCAAAGTCATTAATTAATTTTTAAGCCACCAAGCTGAAATGCAATACCGAACCCCGGGCTTCGTCGAAGAGTACTTGACCAAAATTTCAACCAATTTGGTTGAAAAATGAGGGCGTGACAGTGCCGCCTCAACTTTCACGAAAAGCCGGATATGACGTCATCAAAGACATTTATCAAAAAAATGAAAAAAACGTTCCGAGATTTCATACCCAGGAACTCTCATGTCAAATTTCATAAAGATCGGTCCTGTAGTTTAGTCTGAATCGCTCTACACACACACACACACACACGCACGCACACACACACATACGCACATACACCACGACCCTCGTTTCGATTCCCCCTCGATGTTAAAATATTTAGTCAAAACTTGACTAAATATAAAAACTGAGTCACACCCACGACCAATGCCTCTGGTTTTAATTGTACAAAAAAATGCCTTCCTGGGCTATTATGGCTCTTCAGTCATGACAAATTTATAACAGGCTAAAATGACTGAATAGACAAACAAAACAGATTATTAATGGAGTTCAACATAAAATCAGTTTAATGGATAAAATCAACAACAACAACAACAAGAACATAACAAGTCGCGTGAGGCGAAATTACTACATTTAGTCAAGCTGTGGAACTCACAGAATGAAACTGAACGTAGTCCGCCGCTTGTGCAAAAGGTAGTGAAAGTGACGAGCCTGTTTGGCTCGGTTGTGCTGTGCTTCATAGCACGCTTTACTGTACCTCTCTTCGTTTTAACTTTCTGAGCGTGTTTTTAATCCAAACATATCATATCTATATGTTTTTGGAATCAGGAACCGACAAGGAATAAGATGAAATAGTTTTTAAAACGATTTCGGAAATTGAATTTTAATAATAATTTTTATATTTTTAATTTTCAGAGCTTGTTTTTAATCCAAATATAACATATTTATATGGTTTTGGAATCAAAAAATGATGAAAAATAAAATGAACGTAAATTTGGATCGTTTTATAAAAAAATGTTGTTTTACAATTTTCAGATTTTTAATGACCAAAGTCATCAATTAATTTTTAAGCCACCAAGCTGAAATGCAATACCGAACACCGGCCTTCGTCGAAGATTGCTGGGCCAAAATTTCAATCAATTTGATTGAAAAATGAGGGTGTGACAGTGCCGCCTCAACTTTTACAAAAAGCCGGATATGACGTCATCAAAAGTATTTATCGAAAAAAAGAAAAAAACGTCCGGGGATATCATTCCCAGGAACTCTCATGTCAAATTTCATTAAGATCGGTCCAGTAGTTTGGTCTGAATCGCTCTACACACACACACACACACACAGACACACACACACACACACACACACACACACATACACCACAACCCTCGTCTCGATTCCCCCCTCTACGTTAAAACATTTAGTCAAAACTTGACTAAATGTAAAAACAACAACAAGAACATAAAAACAACAACATAAAATACAACAAAATAAAATACAACAACATAAAATACAACAACATAAACAGATAACAACTGATTCACATCCATGACCAATGTCTCTGGTTATAAATGTAACACAAATGCCTTCGGGGATTTTATGGGTCTTCGTGACGAATTTGTAACAGGTTAAAAAAATGATTGAATGGAGAAACAAATTAAACAGAACAACTCGTTGACAGCCATAGAATCTGGATAAAAATCAGTTGGTGGGGAAGTTTTCAGGGCATCCTCATTTGGTGACTTGGGTCTACTTTCGTTTTCTTACAACCGGTCTTGCAACAACGCATTTGTGCTGCTCGGGACCAGAGATTTGCTTTCATACAACCGGACTTTTATACATCCGATTTTCATACAACCGGAAAATTCTAAGTAATAACAAAGAGTAGCTTCTGCCGGGACCCTGCCTACCCCTTTCATACATCCAGACTTTCATACATCCGGTGTTTTATACATCCGGTCTATACTGTATCAGTCATCAATGTAGAATACTCCACCTGCAAAAGTGCCAATACCCTTAAAATTATGTGTCAAATAATTAACTTCTGATTCATAATGTAGATCTACACCCGATAGCCGAAATTGTGTGACTGGACAACTGATGTGTAAACCTGATGAAATATAATCTGTAGTTGGTATCACTCGATAATTGCTGCTTCCATATTCAGCTATGAATCTTTAAATTACAATTTAAAACGGATTTACCCCTCCCCTTCGCTTTTAAAAATCACATCAATCTGAGAGAGGAAACATAAAATCCCCTAACTTGTCATTTGCTTCTGGTCGTTAGATCTAAATTACAACTGAACTAGGTGCACAGACTGAGTTTGAGATCTACTTGAATGAGTGAGCTGCCATACCCACGCTACCCAATCTCTCTCTCTCTCTCTCTCTCTCTCTCTCTCTCTCTCTCTCTCTCTCTCTCTCTCTCTCTCTCTCTCTCTCTCTCTCTCTCTCTCTTTCAAATAACCTGCTGAAGGGTTGGGGATACATGTGTTTGGGATTATCTATTCGAAAATTCGCTCACCTTCACATGTGGACTCCGTTACGTCTTCAGCAGAACATGGTCAATACCTTGGGTCATATGTTTCGTGACGTTCAACAACAGGCTTTGAATGAGTTCATCGGCAGTAAACAAACAATTCTCTCATCTCTGCTCGTGGTTGAAACACAACCACAATCCCTGACAAAACAGATTTTCCAGTTTTCGAAAACTATCCGAAGACTTGATGCACTGGTCACACTGGCCGAATCAGCTATATATTTTCTCTGGTGAATCCATGATTTCCAACTCCATCACAAGGATGAGACAATCTAAATTTATGTTTGCATCCCATTATCTGGAAGTTGCAAGAAGAATCAAGGAATAGGAAAGTTGGCGGTGAACAGACAGATCGACTGACGAACGCCGCTGACAACTTTTTAATTATGCCTGGTCACGGGGTCACATGTGCAGAAAACATGCGCAACCTGTCTGTCGTCTGCTGCAATCTCGGTTTCTGATAACTTCACTACTTCCGTTCGGTCTAGAGCAACGAAGAGAGTTTTACCTTGTAATAGTAGTAGTACTGAGAGCGCACAGGCCCCGCCCACTTTGATCCCGACCCGATCGTGACGAGTGCCTGTGGGACACGTAGTTGGCAGAACATTATTTTAAAGTCAAGTGTGTGGCGCAGTGGTTAAGATTTAGATCTGAATCCGAGTCATGGAATACTTACGAAAGCCGGACCCACTATCATTTGACGGCAACGTTGCCGAAAACTGGAGACATTTTCAAACTGAATTTGACATCTATATCGAGGCAGCGCATGGCAATACAAACGATCGCACTAGATCATACATACTGTTGAATCTTGCAGGGAGAGAAGCTATTGAAAAAGCAAAGACCTTCACCTATGCGCCTGAGGTGAAGAATAACGATGGTGACGTCATTCAGGCTGCCGAGAATCCAGAGAGTGTGGCAGTGCTGAAAGCGAAGTTCCACGAACTTTGTGATCCATTGACTAATGTCATAATTGAACGACACAGGTTCAACACCAGATTTCAAGGAGAATCTGAGCCTGTACAGAGCTTCATCACATCACTGAAGATCATGGCTGACACCTGTGAATTCGCAGCTTTGAAGGACTCTCTCATTCGTGATAGAATTGTCTGTGGATTGAGATCAGACTCTCTGAGAAAACAGTTGTTGAAAGAGAAAGACTTGACACTTTACAAGGCAGTCCATGTGCCACATCCACGACAGTGCAGAGAAACACAGCACGCAGATGTCACAGAGCCATGAAGTGAATGCTGTCACTCACAAATCTCAACCATCGCAGAACAACTCAAGGCCATGTTTGTACTGCGGCCGCAGCCATGCACGAAATAAAGAACTTTGCCCCCCACTTGGAAAAAAGTGCTCGGTCTGTTCTAAGATGAACCACTTTGCGCAAGTATGTAAGTCAAGCCGGACTCAAAGGCGACAAGCAAGTCAGAACGTGAATGTTGTTGATGACGAGGAAGATGCTACTGAAGATTGGGAGGTCCACGCCGTCATGCAGACACAGCATCAAAGTGAAATACACTGCACAGCAACCATAAATGCACGCAACATTAGACTGAAAATTGACACCGGAGCAAAATGCAACGTCCTTCCGCTGTCACATTTTCAGAAAGTGAAAACGACTGAAAAGATCAACAAGTCAAATGCGGTGAACCTTGTGGCTTATGGTGGCGATCGTTTCTCCACTCTGGGCACCGTTGATCTTCACTGCAGGATCGGCGATACGATGCAGATGATAACGTTTCAAGTCATTGATCGACTGGCCACCCCCATCCTTGGTTTAAATGATGCCCTCCGTCTACAGCTCATTGAGCTTGACAAATCGGTGTACGAGCTCAAGAACGAGGACAAAACTCAGCTTCATGCACAGATTACTACAGAGTTTCGGGACCTGTTAGATGACGACAAGCTAGGGACACTTCCACCCAAGTACGTCATGAGAGTAGACCCCACCGTCGCTCCAGTAGTCAAACCAGCACGCAAGATTCCTCAGGCCATGGAGACGAAGGTCAAAGAAGTGCTGGAAAACTTGATCATGAAAGGCGTCATAGTGCGCGAAACTGAGCCCACAGAATGGGTTTCGCAAATGGTTGCAAATAAAAAAAAAAATGGTGACGTCCGAATTTGCTTGGATCCCAGAGACCTCAATAAATCTCTTCAACGACCACACTATCCCATGCGTACAGCAGACGACGTAGCATCACGCATCGGCAACGCAAAAGTCTTCTCAACCCTAGACGCAAAGGCTGGATTTTGGCAAATCCGGATGGACAAACACTCCTCACTGCGAACCACATTCAGCACTCCCTTTGGGAGGTACAGGTTCCTTCGCATGCCTTTTGGCATCAACACAGCCTCAGAAGTCTTTCAGCAGGCTATGGAAAGACTGTTTGAGGGCTACCCATGCGCAATCATCGTCGACGATATTCTGATTTGGGGCTCAACCATGGAGGAACATGATGCAAACCTGAGAAAGATTCTGGAGAGAGCGCGTCAGATCGGACTGAAGTTGAACCTCAGCAAATGCAAGTTTCGAGCAAAGAGCGTGTCTTTTGTTGGACACAGATTCACGGAGGATGGTCTGAAGCCTGACACTGAAAAAACTGATGCTATCCGGAACATGCCGCCACCGGAGAACCAAGCTGCGCTTCAACGTTTCCTCGGCATGACGAACTATTTGAGCAAGTTCATCAAGGACTACAGCGAGAAGACATCCATATTGCGCGAACTTCTGCACAATGACGTTGTGTGGAACTGGACTGAAATGCACCAGCAGGCGTTTGACCGACTGAAAGAGGACCTTGCGAATCCTCCAGTGCTGAAATTCTTTGACCCTGCAAAGCCTGTGGTTTTGTCTGTGGATACTTCCAAAAGAGGACTTGGTGCAGCATGTCTCCAGAACGAGTCCCCTGTTGCTTTCGCTTCACGAGCTCTTTCAGATGCTGAAACCAGAAACACTGGCTGACGCGACCATGCAGAAACTAGCAAAGTTCATCACAGAAGGTTGGCCTGCACACGAGCGTAGTGTGCCGCCTGAGCTCAAACCTTACTTTTCTTTCCGCGACGAATTGGTGATTGAAAATGGCATCCTGAAAGGACAGCGGGCAGTGGTTCCGCCAACGCTACGGTCAACATATGTTGCTGTCCTACACAAAGGCCACATGGGAGTTGAGCGCACCAGAAAACTCGCTACATGTAGTGACATCGTCTTCTGGCCAAGAATGCGCCAAGACATTGAGCACGCTGTCTCACAATGCTCCTCCTGTAACAGCAACAAAGCCCACCTGCAGAAACAACCTCTCATCAACCATCCTGTTCCTGAGCTTCCATGGTCAACCGTTGCTGCCGACCTGTTTGACTGGAACAACCACCAGTACCTAGTTGTCGTTGACTTGTACTCTGGATGGTTTGAAGTGGACTCTTTGCCTGACAGCACTTCACGCTCAGTCATTGGCAAAATGAAACGCCTCTTCGCGACTCACGGCATCCCAGAAAAACTCATGACCGACAATGGCAGTCAGTTCGTCAGTCACGAATTTAAACAATTCGCAAAAGAATGGAACTTCGTACACACCACCATCAGCCCTTACTACCCAAATTCCAATGGCCTGGCTGAAAACACTGTCAAACAGGCCAAGCAGTTGCTAAACAAAAGCAAGAAAGACGGTTCCGACATGATGCTAGGTCTTCTGAACTTGCGCAACACCCCAAGAGACGCCATGCGGTCACCGGCACAGCGCCTACTATCCCGACGCAGCCGCACCACCCTGCCAACCTCAACAAAGCTCTTGAGACCCAAGCCCTTGAACACCACCTCCGTCTCAAAGCAGTTAAAACCCGCCCGTCAGCAGCAGAAATGTCATCACGACAAGTCAGCAAAAGACCAAAGACCACTGAGACCCAGTGAAGTGGTGCGCATGCAAACTAAAAAAGGATTTCAGAAGCTTGCTGTTGTGAAGTCCGCCCGCGGCAGCCCTCGGTCGTATGTCGTCACATCCGACGGCGCAGACTATGTCCGCAACAGACAACATCTCCTGCCTGTCCGTGAACCCAGACCGCAGTGGACCATCTCTAACGACAGCGCTTCGAACAATGAACAGAGGCAGCTAGACTCATGTCCTCTGCCACAGGCAACTCTTCGGCACTCAGTTACTGTTCATCCCACAGCAACTAACCCAACCCCTCCCATGCCACAAGTGCCCAGGAGAATCTCTACCACCCCACTTCGCCCCGTGTCACCCACAACCCTCTCTTCCAAATCTCTGTCACCTCCACATCCTGCGCCACCAGCATTGCCAGCCAGCCCTGATCTGATGCCTCCTTCAGTACCCAGTCAGCCCTGATCTGATGCCTCCTTCAGTACCCAGTCAGCCCTGATCTGATGCCTCCTTCAGTACCCAGCCAGCCCCGATCTGATGCCTCCTTCAGTACCCAGCCAGCCCTGATCTGATGCCTCCTTCAGTACCCAGTCAGCCCAAGGTCCAGTTCGAGGATACTCTCACACAACCCACGGTGACGCGCTGTGGAAGAGTTGTGAAGCCAAATCCAAAATATGTTGACACTTGATCACATTGACACTGACCGATGTTGGCAACAATGCAGTCACAATCTGTATTCGAACACAGAAACAAACAATCAAGACAGTGTGAAGTCATTGCAAAATCAAAATCGTTCAGGAAGAAAAGGAAAGAGACAGTTGACAATTTACTTGTTTTCTTTGTTTTTCTCAGAACAGTTTAGTTATTTTCTTTCATTCTGGAAGAAAGGAAAGAGACAGTTGACAATTTACTTGTTTTCTTTGTTTCAATATTTTATTATACCTTGCATGAAGAGCAGAAATTAATAACTTTATGTTTGAGTTTAGAGTTTCGTGATACTTTTGTTTTAGCATTGCTTTGTTTTGTTACATCTCCATTGAGAAGGGAGATGTAGATTGTATTAGTTGTTTATTAGTTGTTGTGTTGGGTTGCGTCATTAAGACACTTCCTCTCCGCAGCCATGCTTGTATCTGAAGTAAGCTATGATTTAAAGGCTCTCAAAAAATCCAGCTATCTGCATGTTACCTTGCAAGAATGAGAACCTTACACTGTACTAACTAACTAACTAACCCTCCATTTTGGCAGCCATACGCCGATTTCGGGGAATAACCCTGTATTCAGTGAACACCATAATCTTCCTGGAACTCTTCACCTCTCAGGTTGGAAGGTAACTCTCTGAAAGCTCTAAAGGGCAGTGACCTGAACGTCATCACTATGATATAATGATCTGGGTCTCAAGTGGAGCTGGGTCGTCGTCAGGGCAATGACCCCAACACATGATATGGACTACTTCAGATACAAGCATGGCTGTGGACTGGGTGGCCGAGTGGTAACGCACTTGCGCTCGGAAGCGAGAGGTTGCGAGTTCGACCCTGGGTCAGGGCGTTAGCAATTTTCTCCTCCCTTTCCTAACCTAGGTTCAAGTGCTAGTCTTTCGGCAAAATTGTATAGGCGTAGATAAAAATGTCCACTAAAATACCCGTGTGACTTGGAATAATAGGCCGCGAAAAGTAGGATATGCGCCGAAATGGCTGCGATCTGGTGGCCGATGTGAATGCGTGATGTATTGTGTAAAAAAAAATTCCATCTCACACGGCATAAATAAATCCCTGCGCCTTGAATATGTGCGCGATATAAATTGCATAAAAAAATAAAAAAATAAAAAATAAAAAAATAAAAATCCCTGCGCTTAGAACTGTACCCACGGAATACGCGCGATATAAGCCTCATATTGATTGATTGATTGATGATATGAGGCAAGCAGCAGGAGACGAGACTGACCCCTCCCCCCACCCACTGCAAGGAGCAACGACACAATCATGGAACCATCTCAGCTTCTTCCCTTCTGTATCGAGTTCTATCTGTCAACACGGTGCTTCCTTCACCTGACGGCTTCCGTGCGGGTGTGTTTAGCTTTGTGGGGAGCTTATCGTCGGCAGGGCGTGCCTCATCGCGATGCAGTCAGAATATAATCAACGTAGAGGTTTTGGCGTCATCAAGGCCTGCATCGACACAGAGGCTTTGGCGTGATCTTCCTCGCGATGCAGTCACAACATAATCAACGTTGAAGGGTTTGGCGTCATCAAGGCCTGTATCTAGGGGCTTTGGCGTGATCTTCCTGGCATGCACCTGACGCCCCTGATACCGTGGCGCTGACTTACATCCCTGCTGACAGCTACACGCCCCTGATACCGTGGCGCTGACTTACATCCCTGCTGACAGCTACACGCCCCTGATACCGTGGCGCTGACTTACATCCCTGCTGACAGCTACACGCCGCCTTGGGGACCGTCAAGATACGGGACGGTGTGTCGTGCATGGGTAGGGGGACCGTCAAGATACGGGAGGGTGTGTCGTGCAGGGGTAGGGGGACCGTCAAGATACGGGACGGTGTGTCGTGCATGGGTAGGGGGACCGTCAAGATACGGGACGGTGTGTCGTGCATGGGTAGGGGGACCGTCAAGATACGGGAGGGTGTGTCGTGCATGGGTAGGTGGACCGTCAAGATACGGGAGGGTGTGTCGTGCATGGGTAGGGGGACCGTCAAGATACGGGACGGTGTGTCGTGCAGGGGTAGGGGGACCGTCAAGATACGGGACGGTGTGTCGTGCAGGGGTAGGGGGACCGTCAAGATACGGGACGGTGTGTCGTGCAGGGGTAGGGGGACCGTCAAGATACGGGAGGGTGTGTCGTGCAGGGGTAGGGGGACCGTCAAGATACGGGAGGGTGTGTCGTGCAGGGGTAAGGGGACCGTGAAGATACGGGAGGGTGTGTCGTGCAGGGGTAGGGGGACCGTCAAGATACGGGACGGTGTGTCGTGCAGGGGTAGGGGGACCGTCAAGATACGGGACGGTGTGTCGTGCAGGGGTAGGGGGACCGTCAAGATACGGGAGGGTGTGTCGTGCAGGGGTAGGGGGACCGTCAAGATACGGGAGGGTGTGTCGTGCAGGGGTAGGGGGACCGTCAAGATACGGGACGGTGTGTCGTGCACGGGTAGGGGGACCGTCAAGATACGGGACGGTGTGTCGTGCAGGGGTAGGGGGATACGTCAAACTTGTGTAACGTTGTTGTCGGCTGCTGCCCAGCGCCTTTTCCGGTGTCATTGACCCGAGGTGACCCACTGGCAGTGCACGAGACACACGTCACACATAGCGACAAGCGACTGAACACCGGTAAGCTGTCTTGGTAACCACGAGCACAGGACTTAGACAATCAGGGGACAGCAGTATGAGGCGGAGGGGAAGGGGGAGGGGGGGGCATGATAACGTCGCAGTATTGAATGAACAGAACCCCACGACGCCAACAATTGCAACGTTATGAGAATATTGTGTAAGGATAATTCAGTCAGTCAATTACTGAAATCTGGCCACACACACACACCCACACAGACACACACACACACACACACACACACACGCACACACGCACACGCACACACACGCACGCACACACACACACACATCCACACACACACACACACACACACCCACACAGACACACACACACACACACACACACGCACCAGATTGACAGAAACTACACGCTACCTCTGTCATAATCAAAATTCGCAGCATGCACAATCCGCACCCGCCCCACCACCCAGACCCTCTCCCCCCTCACCCCCACGCCCGTAAACACTGGTGGTGATAAGAAGTGAACGGGGCTGATATCTATATGTGAGCACAAGCCAGAGAGACATTCTGAAAATGAAATAAAGGCGGGAAGCTGAGAGCAGCACAGACATTGTATGCATTTTAAAGAGGGAATTGTTATATAGAAAAGTTGTTTAAAATACACTTAGAAATAGTATTGTAAATGATATAGGCATACTTAAAGTAGAAACATTAATATAACAAGTCGCGTAAGGCGAAATTACTACATTTAGTCAAGCTGTGGAACTCACAGAATGAAATTGAACGTAGTCCGCCGCTAGTGCAAAAGGCAGTGAAAGTGACGAGCCTGTTTGGCGCGGTAGCGGTTGCGCTGTGCTTCATAGCACGCTTTACTGTACCTCTCTTCGTTTTAACTTTCTGAGCGTGTTTTTAATCCAAACATATCATATCTATATGTTTTTGGAATCAGGAACCGACAAGGAATAAGATGAAATAGTTTTTAAAACGATTTCGGAAATTTAATTTTAATCATAATTTTTATATTTTTAATTTTCAGAGCTTGTTTTTAATCCAAATATAACATATTTATATGTTTTTGGAATCAGAAAATGATGAAGAATAAGATGAACGTAAATTTGGATCGTTTTATAATATTTTTTTTAACAATTTTCAGATTTTTAATGACCAAAGTAATTTTTAAGCCACCAAGCTGAAATGCAATTCCGAAGTCCGGCCTTCGTCGAAGATTGCTTGGCCAAAATTTCAATCAATTTGATTGAAAAATGAGGGTGTGACAGTGCCGCCTCAACTTTTACAAAAAGCCGGATATGACGTCATCAAAGACATTTATCGAAAAAATGAAAAAAAAATCCGGGGATATCATTCCCAGGAACTCTCATGTAAAATTTCATAAAGATCGGTCCAGTAGTTTAGTCTGAATCGCTCTACACACACACACGCACAGACACACACACACACACACACACACACACACACACACACACACACACACACACACACACACACATACACCACGACCGTCGTCTCGATTCCCCCTCTATGTTAAAACATTTAGTCAAAACTTGACTAAATGTAAAAAGAGAGCAGCACAGAGGTATACTGGATATATGGGAGAGTGTTCAGTACGGCCACAGCGTTGTGATGCACGTGATTATGTCAGCCAGTACGTCCGATGCACACACTCTCTCTCTCTCTGTCTGTCTCTGCTCGCCCAACCAGAGATGGTATCGAAACACTATCGACTCTGTCCCAACAAACACCGAATTGCCACAGTCTTCTACACTGGTTCTCTCTCTTTCTCTCTCTCTCTCTCTCTCTCTCTCTCTCTCTCTCTCTCTCTCTCTCTCTCTCTCTCAGTGCACCCTCTCTCTCTCTCTCAGTGCACCCTCTCTCTCTCTCTCTCTCTCTCTCTCTCTCTCTCTCTCTCTCTCTCTCTCGCTGCTCTTCCAGCCAGAGATTGTATCGCTATATAATTCGCTACACCATCCCTGTCACAACAAACACTTGAAATGCTTCTGTCTTCAATACTGGTCCCCTTGTGTGATGCATGTAGATATGTCGGCCCGTACTCTGTCCCATCTGATTCTCTCTCTCGCTCCAGTTGCTCTCCCAACAAACACTGGACTGATACTTGCTATGATGCTTCTGCCAGGGTGGCTATAATGCTAGTTCTGGCTATTCCTTAAAGATAGTATACCGAAGGCGCCGTTTTGGAAAGATTTCTGACGATTTGGACCTTAAAAAGTTCAGGGGACATTCGTTGTATTGACATTTAGAAACACCTGCTACGATTTTCGGCTCAAAATTGCTCCGAAACAATGCCAAATAATTAAATGAATTTTATTCAGCGAGCGGTTTGCTTCGCCCAGCTCTCATGTCAGGAGTCAGGACTTCTGGTCGTCATCATTATTTATTTTGTTTTCATAGCTACCCATCCGTCAAAGTCAATGATGCAGTCTAGCTCAAGCATGCACATTCTGTGCCATACAGGGCGAAAACGCTCCGCATAACAGAAACAAACAAAATATCCGTTGGAGAATATCACGGTCTGCAATGATTATCAAACACAACATTCAGATTTGAACAATAGAACGCTCAAACACTGATTCTAAAACCTTCCTCGTGTGCGTTGTCATCTATTCAACTCCCAAAACGAACTCTTCAGCTCTCGGCTTAATTTCAAATGTGTATCCCTGGGAATAGCGCATGCAATACTCAGGGTCAAAAGGCAGGGCGAAAAATATGACTCGCACAAAGAACGTCGCAATGCGAATTACAGTCTGGGATGCCCACTCAAAACACAGCCGTTTTCAATTTGAAAAACTCAGCACTCACACGTTCATTTTAAGGTATTTCCGGAGTGTGGTCACATAATTACAACCATCTTGAACACACGGCCAGTACAACTGGCCTTGACACGGATCGATTCAAGGGGGGCAATCTCGGTCATCTGAAACAGGGAAATCCAAACGCAATCCGCCTTGTTCGATTTTATGGGCTTGGATGATAGAGAAAAATAAGAAAAGCAAAAGCTGGAGTCCAGTCTGGACGAAACTGCTATCAAGAACGCAGAATTGATTTTTTCTGAGTTTTTTTTTTAGCCGTAAGCGCCATTTCTCATTTCGAATTTCTCATAACTGCTGTTCACCGCAGTGAAACCAACAAAGGGGCCTCACTCTGGAAGAGTTTCCTGCTCCGATAAACATGGCGCTTAGGGCTAAAAAAAAAACTCAGAAAAAATCAATTCTGCGTTCTTGATAGCAGTTTCGTCAAGACTGGACTCCAGCTTTTGCTTTTCTTATTTTTCTCTATCGTCCAAGCCCATAAAATCGAACAAGGCGGATTGCGTTTGGATTTCCCTCTTTCAGATGACCGAGATTGCCCCCCTTGAATCGATCCGTGTCAAGGCCAGTTGTACTGGCCGTGTGTTCAAGATGAATTACAACCCCCAAGCTGAACTGTATATCTCTTGTGGCTGTTTGAGACAGATTTTTGTTAGATATAAACCCTTTAACCTAAACCCAAACCCTCGTTGCTGTAGATGTTGATGTCGTCATGTATTAATACCATGTTTTTCTTCTCGCACCTTTTTCAAGGAAAGGGGTTTGCACAGTGTCACAAACTGTGAGGTACTGCTGTGATAGACGTCGAGGCAAGCTACACGTGGCATTGTAGGCCAATCACAAGCGAGAGGCCTGTCTCCGAACGTGATCGGTGATCTATGCCTGTGAAATGATGTGAAGGACTGACATCCCAGTGAAATCATGTGAAGGATTAACATCCTGGGCAGTGAAATGATGTGAAGAACTGACATCCCAGTGAGAACGAGCTACTCACATGGTCGGTGGTCTATGCCAGTGAAATGATGTGAAGAACTGACATCCCAGTGAGAACGAGCTACTCACATGGTCGGTGGTCTATGCCAGTGAAATGATGTGAAGAACTGACATCCCAGTGAGAACGAGCTACTCACATGGTCGGTGGTCTATGCCAGTGAAATGATGTGAAGAACTGACATCCCAGTGAGAACGAGCTACTCACATGGTCGGTGGTCTATGCCAGTGAAATCATATGAAGGACTGACATCCCAGTGAGAACGAGCTACTCACATGGTCGGTGGTCTATGCCAGTGAAATCATATGAAGAACTGACATCCCAGTGAGAACGAGCTACTCACATGGTCGGTGGTCTATGCCAGTGCAATCATGTGAAGAACTGACATCCCAGTGAGAACGAGCTACTCACATGGTCGGTGGTCTATGCCAGTGAAATGATATGAAGAACTGACATCCCAGTGAGAACGAGCTACTCACATGGTCGGTGGTCTATGCCAGTGAAATCATATGAAGGACTGACATCCCAGTGAGAACGAGCTACTCACATGGTCGGTGGTCTATGCCAGTGAAATCATATGAAGGACTGACATCCCAGTGAGAACGAGCTACTCACATGGTCGGTGGTCTATGCCAGTGAAATCATATGAAGGACTGACATCCCAGTGAGAACGAGCTACTCACATGGTCGGTGGTCTATGCCAGTGAAATGATGTGAAGAACTGACATCCCAGTGAGAACGAGCTACTCACATGGTCGGTGGTCTATGCCAGTGAAATGATGTGAAGAACTGACATCCCAGTGAGAACGAGCTACTCACATGGTCGGTGGTCTATGCCAGTGAAATGATGTGAAAAACTGACATCCTAGTGAGAACGAGCTACTCACATGGTCGGTGGTCTATGCCAGTGAAATGATGTGAAAAACTGACATCCCAGTGAGAACGAGCTACTCACATGGTCGGTGGTCTATGCCAGTGAAATCATATGAAGGACTGACATCCCAGTGAGAACGAGCTACTCACATGGTCGGTGGTCTATGCCAGTGAAATCATATGAAGGACTGACATCCCAGTGAGAACGAGCTACTCACATGGTCGGTGGTCTATGCCAGTGAAATGATGTGAAAAACTGACATCCCAGTGAGAACGAGCTACTCACATGGTCGGTGGTCTATGCCAGTGAAATGATGTGAAAAACTGACATCCCAGTGAGAACGAGCTACTCACATGGTCGGTGGTCTATGCCAGTGAAATCATATGAAGGACTGACATCCCAGTGAGAACGAGCTACTCACATGGTCGGTGGTCTATGCCAGTGAAATCATATGAAGGACTGACATCCCAGTGAGAACGAGCTACTCACATGGTCGGTGGTCTATGCCAGTGAAATGATGTGAAAAACTGACATCCCAGTGAGAACGAGCTACTCACATGGTCGGTGGTCTATGCCAGTGAAATCATATGAAGGACTGACATCCCAGTGAGAACGAGCTACTCACATGGTCGGTGGTCTATGCCAGTGAAATGATGTGAAAAACTGACATCCCAGTGAGAACGAGCTACTCACATGGTCGGTGGTCTATGCCAGTGAAATCATATGAAGGACTGACATCCCAGTGAGAACGAGCTACTCACATGGTCGGTGGTCTATGCCAGTGAAATGATGTGAAAAACTGACATCCCAGTGAGAACGAGCTACTCACATGGTCGGTGGTCTATGCCAGTGAAATCATATGAAGGACTGACATCCCAGTGAGAACGAGCTACTCACATGGTCGGTGGTCTATGCCAGTGAAATCATATGAAGGACTGACATCCCAGTGAGAACGAGCTACTCACATGGTCGGTGGTCTATGCCAGTGAAATGATGTGAAAAACTGACATCCCAGTGAGAACGAGCTACTCACATGGTCGGTGGTCTATGCCAGTGAAATCATATGAAGGACTGACATCCCAGTGAGAACGAGCTACTCACATGGTCGGTGGTCTATGCCAGTGAAATGATGTGAAAAACTGACATCCCAGTGAGAACGAGCTACTCACATGGTCGGTGGTCTATGCCAGTGAAATCATATGAAGGACTGACATCCCAGTGAGAACGAGCTACTCACATGGTCGGTGGTCTATGCCAGTGAAATGATGTGAAAAACTGACATCCCAGTGAGAACGAGCTACTCACATGGTCGGTGGTCTATGCCAGTGAAATCATATGAAGGACTGACATCCCAGGCAGAACGAGCTACTCACATGGTCGGTGGTCTATGCCAGTGAAATCATATGAAGGACTGACATCCCAGTGAGAACGAGCTACTCACATGGTCGGTGGTCTATGCCAGTGAAATGATGTGAAAAACTGACATCCCAGTGAGAACGAGCTACTCACATGGTCGGTGGTCTATGCCAGTGAAATGATGTGAAAAACTGACATCCCAGTGAGAACGAGCTACTCACATGGTCGGTGGTCTATGCCAGTGAAATCATATGAAGGACTGACATCCCAGTGAGAACGAGCTACTCACATGGTCGGTGGTCTATGCCAGTGAAATCATATGAAGGACTGACATCCCAGTGAGAACGAGCTACTCACATGGTCGGTGGTCTATGCCAGTGAAATCATATGAAGGACTGACATCCCAGTGAGAACGAGCTACTCACATGGTCGGTGGTCTATGCCAGTGAAATCATATGAAGGACTGACATCCCAGTGAGAACGAGCTACTCACATGCGGGAGGAGAAGAAGCCGTTGATGTAGTTGACAGCCAGCCAGGCGTACACCGCCTCCTCCTCTCCGGACAGGATGCTGACGTGGTCGTCACGGAAACTGAAAGGGTTGAGGCTGACGTTGTGCATGACGTCACGCACCGTCCCCAGCAGCGCCCGGGCTGACGTCATTGGCAAGGTCCGCAGTCCTGTACATACACACAGACAGACACATACACACAGACATACACATACACACAGACATACACATACACACAGACAGACACATACACACAGACAGACACATACACACAGACAGACACATACACACAGACAGACACATTCACACAGACAGACATACACACAGACAGACACATACACACAGACAGACACATACACACAGACAGACACATTCACACAGACAGACACATACACACATACAGACACATTCACACAGACACACAGACAGACACATACACACAGACAGACACATACACACAGACAGACACATTCACACAGACAGACACATACACACAGACAGACACATACACACAGACAGACCACTTCTTGAGTACAACGTCTCGCCATGCGATGGATAATTGGTTATTTTTTCATACCCAATGGGTTGGTCACGTATGCATCACTTATGCATATATTCATTGCAAAATTCGTGAAACGATTCAACCAGATATATATAATTATAGGGAAACAAAATGGCATAAACAAGCAACGAACCAAAAGACAGTGTAAAAAAAGAACCCATTCCCCCCAAAATAACATGAACAGCTTGCATGGAGTGGACCACAGGCTGGGGGTGTAATGAACAGCTTGCATGGAGTGGACCACAGGCTGGGGGTGTAATGAACAGCTTGCATGGAGTGGACCACAGGCTGGGGGTGTAATGAACAGCTTGCATGGAGTGGACCACAGGCTGGGGGTGTAATGAACAGCTTGCATGGAGTGGACCACAGGCTGGGGGTGTAATGAACAGCTTGCATGGAGTGGACCACAGGCTGGGGGTGTAATGAACAGCTTGCATGGAGTGGACCACAGGCTGGGGGTGTAATGAACAGCTTGCATGAAGTGGACCACAGGCTGGGGGTGGGTATTGGTAGATACCGAGAACGACAGAAAGGATAGCCTCATTGGGTGGGACATGTGTTGGGGTTGGGGGTGGGTATAGGTAGCTGACGAGAAAGACAGAAAGGATGGCCTCGTTGGGTGAGACATGTGTTGGGGTTGGGGGTGGGTATAGGTAGCTGACGAGAACGACAGAAAGGATGGCCTCGTTGGGTGGGACATGTGTTGGGGGTGGAAGTGGGTATAGGTAGCTGACGAGAACGACAGAAAGGACAGCAGACATGACACAGCAACCAGTCACTCACCAGCAGTGGCCATGACGTAGATAGGGGTAGTGGGGTGGTGACGTTCCGGCACAGTGGCGACAGCGTGCCCGATGACGTCAGCGAGGTATTGCGGCAGGAGAGGCAGGCTAGTGACGTAGTTGCCGAGGCCCGGCTTGACGCGCTCACTGAGCAGCAGCTGGACGGTGGGCACGAGGGAGGGGAGACTACCCGGGGTGTAGTTGTAGACCTTGACCTTGCTGCTCGAGCTGCCTGCGTCCACCAGCACCCCGTAGCGGACCTCCTCCGCCTCCCTCTCCTCCACGTGCACCACCTTCTCCACCCGCCTCGCGCTCTGCTGCACGGCCTTCTGCTTGGAGGCCGGCATGTACTTCCCCGTCCTGTTCTGCTTGGAGGCCGGCATGTACTTCCCCGTCCTGTTCTGCTTGGAGGCCGGCATGTACTTCCCCGTCCTGTTCGCTGTCGTGGCCTGCTGCCCGGAAGGCCCAAGAAAATAGTCCCCTGTCTTGTTCACCGCCGTGCCGTTCAGAAGAAAGTTGTCCACTGTCTCGTTAACCACCGTGTCGTTCCGCCCGGTAGTGGGAATAAAAGAGTCCTCTGATTTGTTGACCGTCGTGCCATTAGGAAGAGAGTAGTCCGTCTGGTTGACCGAGTCTGGCACTGGTATCGCCCACGTCGTGCTGTTAGTTGTGTAACTGTAAGTCATGTTCTCGCTTTGCGCCACGGGAAGTGTGTGTGAAGAATTTGACCTCGAGGTGGTGTTGGTCAATCTACGTACGTCTTTCCCTGGATGCCTGAAAATCGCTTCAAGCAGAGTGGACCTGTCCGGCGTCTTGCCACGGTGGGGGTGGTCAGCCTGGGAGTGCGTCTTGCCACGGTGGGGGTGGTCAGCCTGGGAGTGCGTCACGTTCTTTTGATCAGCCGTCACAGAGCTATTTAAATCAGAAGTGCGCCGTAATCGGTCGAGTATGACATGCGCGTGGTACGCGTCACACATGGGAATGGACAGTGACGTCATGGTCATCACTGACGTCAGCAGGGTCACCATCTGTGCCATTGCTGGTGGCTGGGTGGAATGCTTATGGATCACAGGGTTCGGGACGCACAGCAGTCGCTCAGCAGTTTCTTCGGTGAGTCTAGGTGGGTGACGGGATGAAACGATCCGACCTGGAGCCTGGTGCAATCACCGTGTAGACGTGGAGGCCTCGTCGTTCTGGCTCCATTCACAGTCCTGTCTTTCTTCGTGTCGTGGCGAGATTCCTACAGCGCGCGTCTCTTACCGCACACAGTACAGACACAATCCCCCCGTAACCTGAAACATAGAGAAAGTGGGGAGGTTATGAGAACAGGCCTTTACTGTAAGCTATGAAGTGACTGACAGCTTCCACTGTAAGCTATGAAGTGACTGACTTGCACACACTGCTGCGCTAAGTGACAGCCTCCACTGTAAGCTATAAAGTGACTGACCTGGACACACTGCTGAGCCAAGTAACAGCCTTCACTGTAAAAGCTATGAAGTGAATGACCTGCACACACTGCTGAGCTAAGTGACAGCCTTCACTGTAAGCTATGAAGTGGCGGACATGCACACACTGCTGAGCTAAGTGACAGCCTTCACTGTAAGCTATGAAGTGACAGCCTTCACTGTAAGCTGTGAAGTGACAGCCTTCACTGTGAGCTAGACCGGCACGGTGGCTTAGTGGTAAGGCGTCCGCCCCGTGATCGGGAAATCGTGGGTTCGAACCCCGGCCGGGTCATACCTAAGACTTTAAAATTGGCAATCTAGTGGCTGCTCCGCCTGGCGTCTGGCATTATGGGGTTAGTGCTAGGACTGGTTGGTCCGGTGTCAGAATAATGTGACTGGGTGAGACATGAAGCCTGTGCTGCGACTTCTGTCTTGTGTGTGGCGCACGTTAAAATTTATGTCAAAGCAGCACCGCCCTGATATGGCCCTTCGTGGTCGGCTGGGCGTTAAGCAAACAAACAAACAAACAAACACTGTAAGCTATGAAGTGACGGACTTGCACACACTGCTGAGCTAAGTGACAGCCTTCACTGTAAGCTATGAAGTGACTGACCTGCACACACTGCTGAGCTAAGTGACAGCCTTCACTGTAAGCTATGAAGTGACTGACCTGCACACACTGCTGAGCTAAGTGACAGCCTTCACTGTAAGCTATGAAGTGACTGACCTGCACACACCGTTCCTACCGGGGCAAAGTCAACACTGCTATCGCAGGCCGCCGCGCCAAACACGAAAAATCAGTTTGGTGCATTACATCACTAGGCTGATGGAGTAGTCACTTTCCCCACCATTTTTTTTAATCAATATCCACCATCAACCTTGCTTCACTTCACAAACTGACAAAGCCAAAGCAGAGTGCAGAAATTGAATACAGAAAACAATCATAACTGGTCCATACTAGGAGCCTGGGCGCCTAATATGGACCAGTGAAGAGGCCTTCACGATTCACTGTAAAAAGCCCCAAAATAACATGATACAATTTAGTGTGCAAGTCAGACTAATTCAAATATGCTTTAGAAAATTTGAGAAAATAAATAAAATTATCAACTTCCACGAAAAAAAGACTATTTTGTAACTATTGTTTTAAAGCTTGAGGGCTAGTTATAGGTTATTTCCAGCAAGCTTCTTAATGAATTAATGAAACCAGAGTTTAGCTTTTATTTTCTTCTGTTTTTTGAAGGTGGTCCATATCAGGGGACAAACACATACTTGAGATTTTGCCATTATATTTTGTTTGCAGTAGAAACTCGGGATCAACACTGCTAAAATGTAACCAATACAGTCTTAGCTGTCACACTACATCTTCTGCTTCTATTCAAATACGCGTCTCATAAAATGTAAATGTATATCTTTGCCCTGAGGTGCTTCCCTGAGACGTAACTAAAACTGCCAACAAATAATGGATTTCCAGGGTAGTGGGAGCAGAAAACAGGTTTCCTAAAGTTAGTTTTGCACTCCAAGTAAACGGAACAAAGTCTGGCCCATAGTTTGTGGCCATTGTGCCCAACTGTCGAGATATCTGCTCGACGTTAGTAGGTGTACTGAGAAAGCCACGTCTGTGGGGCACGCAGCACACACAAACAACTGTCGGGATATCTGCTCGACGTCAGTAGGTGTACTGAGAAAGCCACGTCTGTGGGGCACGCAGCACACACAAACAACTGCACATTTCTCTCTTGTTTACTTCTCGGGAGGTTGTTGTTATCCGGCCAAATGTATTGGTTTTTCTGTGTGACGTCACAACCGTAGCAATGTCAGCTGCCTTTCAGGTATTGTTTGCGAAACCCCAGTCACCATTTCGGAAAGTGCACGACACTGCGGTCTGCGGAAGGTACTTTTAGTACTGGAACAGGCACTGTGTGTGTGTGTGTGTGTGTGTGTGTGTGTGTGTGTGTGTGTGTGTGTGTGTGTGTGTGTGTGTGTGTGCGTGTGTGTGTGCGTGCGCAGTTGTTTGTACTTAATTCAGCATTACACGAAAGGAAGAGAATAGTAATGTGTTTTATTTGTAATGCTTAAACGGTATGCAAATGTTTGGGCTGGCATTGACAATTGAAACAACTATCTGAAAACGAGTAACACTGACATTGCAAAAGCGTAAAAGTGACAGTGATTTACGAGTGACGTCGACAGGCACGATGTTGGTACGAGACATTGTTCTTGTTTACAAATTGTAACAGTAACTCTCAAGATGTTGGTACGAGACATTGTTCTTGTTTACAAATTGTAACAGTAACTCTCAAGATGTTGGTACGAGACATTGTTCTTGTTTACAAATTGTAACAGTAACTCTCAAGATGTAGGTACGAGACATTGTTCTTGTTTACAAATTGTAACAGTAACTCTCAAGATGTTGGTACGAGACATTGTTCTTGTTTACAAATTGTAACATTAACTCTCAAGATGTTGGTACGAGACATCGTTCTTGTTTACAAATTGTAACAGTAACTCTCAAGATGTTGGTACGAGACATTGTTCTTGTTTACAAATTGTAACAGTAACTCTCAAGATGTTGGTACGAGACATTGTTCTTGTTTACAAATTGTAACAGTAACGCTCAAGATGTTGGTACGAGACATTGTTCTTGTTTACAAATTGTAACAGTAACGCTCAAGATGTTGGTACGAGACATTGTTCTTGTTTACAAATTGTAACTGTAACTCTCAAGATGTTGGTACGAGACATTGTTCTTGTTTACAAATTGTAACAGTAACGCTCAAGATGTTGGTACGAGACATTGTTCTTGTTTACAAATTGTAACAGTAAGTGTCAAGATGTTGGTACGAGACATTGTTCTTGTTTACAAATTGTAACTGTAACTCTCAAGATGTTGGTACGAGACATTGTTCTTGTTTACAAATTGTAACAGTAACGCTCAAGATGTTGGTACGAGACATTGTTCTTGTTTACAAATTGTAACAGTAACGCTCAAGATGTTGGTACGAGACATTGTTCTTGTTTACAAATTGTAACAGTAACGCTCAAGATGTTGGTACGAGACATTGTTCTTGTTTACAAATTGTAACAGTAACGCTCAAGATGTTGGTACGAGACATTGTTCTTGTTTACAAATTGTAACAGTAACGCTCAAGATGTTGGTACGAGACATTGTTCTTGTTTACAAATTGTAACAGTAACGCTCAAGATGTTGGTACGAGACATTGTTCTTGTTTACAAATTGTAACAGTAACTCTCAAGATGTTGGTACGAGACATTGTTCTTGTTTACAAATTGTAACAGTAACTCTCAAGATGTTGGTACGAGACATTGTTCTTGTTTACAAATTGTAACAGTAACTCTCAAGATGTTGGTACGAGACATTGTTCTTGTTTACAAATTGTAACAGTAACTCTCAAGATGTAGGTACGAAACATTGTTCTTGTTTACAAATTGTAACAGTAACTCTCAAGATGTTGGTACGAGACATTGTTCTTGTTTACAAATTGTAACATTAACTCTCAAGATGTTGGTACGAGACATCGTTCTTGTTTACAAATTGTAACAGTAACTCTCAAGATGTTGGTACGAGACATTGTTCTTGTTTACAAATTGTAACAGTAACTCTCAAGATGTTGGTACGAGACATTGTTCTTGTTTACAAATTGTAACAGTAACGCTCAAGATGTTGGTACGAGACATTGTTCTTGTTTACAAATTGTAACAGTAACGCTCAAGATGTTGGTACGAGACATTGTTCTTGTTTACAAATTGTAACTGTAACTCTCAAGATGTTGGTACGAGACATTGTTCTTGTTTACAAATTGTAACAGTAACGCTCAAGATGTTGGTACGAGACATTGTTCTTGTTTACAAATTGTAACTGTAACTCTCAAGATGTTGGTACGAGACATTGTTCTTGTTTACAAATTGTAACAGTAACGCTCAAGATGTTGGTACGAGACATTGTTCTTGTTTACAAATTGTAACAGTAAGTGTCAAGATGTTGGTACGAGACATTGTTCTTGTTTACAAATTGTAACTGTAACTCTCAAGATGTTGGTACGAGACATTGTTCTTGTTTACAAATTGTAACAGTAACGCTCAAGATGTTGGTACGAGACATTGTTCTTGTTTACAAATTGTAACTGTAACTCTCAAGATGTTGGTACGAGACATTGTTCTTGTTTACAAATTGTAACAGTAACGCTCAAGATGTTGGTACGAGACATTGTTCTTGTTTACAAATTGTAACTGTAACTCTCAAGATGTTGGTACGAGACATTGTTCTTGTTTACAAATTGTAACAGTAACGCTCAAGATGTTGGTACGAGACATTGTTCTTGTTTACAAATTGTAACAGTAACTCTCAAGATGTTGGTACGAGACATTGTTCTTGTTTACAAATTGTAACTGTAACTCTCAAGATGTTGGTACGAGACATTGTTCTTGTTTACAAATTGTAACAGTAACTCTCAAGATGTTGGTACGAGACATCGTTCTTGTTTACAAATTGTAACAGTAACTCTCAAGATGTTGGTACGAGACATTGTTCTTGTTTACAAATTGTAACAGTAACTCTCAAGATGTTGGTACGAGACATTGTTCTTGTTTACAAATTGTAACAGTAACGCTCAAGATGTTGGTACGAGACATTGTTCTTGTTTACAAATTGTAACAGTAACGCTCAAGATGTTGGTACGAGACATTGTTCTTGTTTACAAATTGTAACTGTAACTCTCAAGATGTTGGTACGAGACATTGTTCTTGTTTACAAATTGTAACAGTAACGCTCAAGATGTTGGTACGAGACATTGTTCTTGTTTACAAATTGTAACAGTAAGTGTCAAGATGTTGGTACGAGACATTGTTCTTGTTTACAAATTGTAACTGTAACTCTCAAGATGTTGGTACGAGACATTGTTCTTGTTTACAAATTGTAACAGTAACGCTCAAGATGTTGGTACGAGACATTGTTCTTGTTTACAAATTGTAACAGTAACGCTCAAGATGTTGGTACGAGACATTGTTCTTGTTTACAAATTGTAACAGTAACGCTCAAGATGTTGGTACGAGACATTGTTCTTGTTTACAAATTGTAACAGTAACGCTCAAGATGTTGGTACGAGACATTGTTCTTGTTTACAAATTGTAACAGTAACGCTCAAGATGTTGGTACGAGACATTGTTCTTGTTTACAAATTGTAACAGTAACGCTCAAGATGTTGGTACGAGTCATTGTTCTTGTTTACAAATTGTAACAGTAACTCTCAAGATGTTGGTACGAGACATTGTTCTTGTTTACAAATTGTAACAGTAACTCTCAAGATGTTGGTACGAGACATTGTTCTTGTTTACAAATTGTAACAGTAACTCTCAAGATGTTGGTACGAGACATTGTTCTTGTTTACAAATTGTAACAGTAACTCTCAAGATGTAGGTACGAGACATTGTTCTTGTTTACAAATTGTAACAGTAACTCTCAAGATGTTGGTACGAGACATTGTTCTTGTTTACAAATTGTAACATTAACTCTCAAGATGTTGGTACGAGACATCGTTCTTGTTTACAAATTGTAACAGTAACTCTCAAGATGTTGGTACGAGACATTGTTCTTGTTTACAAATTGTAACAGTAACTCTCAAGATGTTGGTACGAGACATTGTTCTTGTTTACAAATTGTAACAGTAACGCTCAAGATGTTGGTACGAGACATTGTTCTTGTTTACAAATTGTAACAGTAACGCTCAAGATGTTGGTACGAGACATTGTTCTTGTTTACAAATTGTAACTGTAACTCTCAAGATGTTGGTACGAGACATTGTTCTTGTTTACAAATTGTAACAGTAACGCTCAAGATGTTGGTACGAGACATTGTTCTTGTTTACAAATTGTAACAGTAAGTGTCAAGATGTTGGTACGAGACATTGTTCTTGTTTACAAATTGTAACAGTAAGTGTCAAGATGTTGGTACGAGACATTGTTCTTGTTTACAAATTGTAACAGTAACGCTCAAGATGTTGGTACGAGACATTGTTCTTGTTTACAAATTGTAACAGTAACGCTCAAGATGTTGGTACGAGACATTGTTCTTGTTTACAAATTGTAACAGTAACGCTCAAGATGTTGGTACGAGACATTGTTCTTGTTTACAAATTGTAACAGTAACGCTCAAGATGTTGGTACGAGACATTGTTCTTGTTTACAAATTGTAACAGTAAGTGTCAAGATGTTGGTGCGAGACATTGTTCTTGTTTACAAATTGTAACAGTAACGCTCAAGATGTTGGTACGAGACATTGTTCTTGTTTACAAATTGTAACAGTAACGCTCAAGATGTTGGTACGAGACATTGTTCTTGTTTACAAATTGTAACTGTAACTCTCAAGATGTTGGTACGAGACATTGTTCTTGTTTACAAATTGTAACAGTAACGCTCAAGATGTTGGTACGAGACATTGTTCTTGTTTACAAATTGTAACAGTAACGCTCAAGATGTTGGTACGAGACATTGTTCTTGTTTACAAATTGTAACAGTAACGCTCAAGATGTTGGTACGAGACATTGTTCTTGTTTACAAATTGTAACAGTAACGCTCAAGATGTTGGTACGAGACATTGTTCTTGTTTACAAATTGTAACAGTAACGCTCAAGATGTTGGTACGAGACATTGTTCTTGTTTACAAATTGTAACAGTAACGCTCAAGATGTTGGTACGAGTCATTGTTCTTGTTTACAAATTGTAACAGTAACTCTCAAGATGTTGGTACGAGACATTGTTCTTGTTTACAAATTGTAACAGTAACTCTCAAGATGTTGGTACGAGACATTGTTCTTGTTTACAAATTGTAACAGTAACTCTCAAGATGTTGGTACGAGACATTGTTCTTGTTTACAAATTGTAACAGTAACTCTCAAGATGTAGGTACGAGACATTGTTCTTGTTTACAAATTGTAACAGTAACTCTCAAGATGTTGGTACGAGACATTGTTCTTGTTTACAAATTGTAACATTAACTCTCAAGATGTTGGTACGAGACATCGTTCTTGTTTACAAATTGTAACAGTAACTCTCAAGATGTTGGTACGAGACATTGTTCTTGTTTACAAATTGTAACAGTAACTCTCAAGATGTTGGTACGAGACATTGTTCTTGTTTACAAATTGTAACAGTAACGCTCAAGATGTTGGTACGAGACATTGTTCTTGTTTACAAATTGTAACAGTAACGCTCAAGATGTTGGTACGAGACATTGTTCTTGTTTACAAATTGTAACTGTAACTCTCAAGATGTTGGTACGAGACATTGTTCTTGTTTACAAATTGTAACAGTAACGCTCAAGATGTTGGTACGAGACATTGTTCTTGTTTACAAATTGTAACAGTAAGTGTCAAGATGTTGGTACGAGACATTGTTCTTGTTTACAAATTGTAACAGTAAGTGTCAAGATGTTGGTACGAGACATTGTTCTTGTTTACAAATTGTAACAGTAACGCTCAAGATGTTGGTACGAGACATTGTTCTTGTTTACAAATTGTAACAGTAACGCTCAAGATGTTGGTACGAGACATTGTTCTTGTTTACACATTGTAACAGTAACGCTCAAGATGTTGGTACGAGACATTGTTCTTGTTTACAAATTGTAACAGTAACTCTCAAGATGTTGGTACGAGACATTGTTCTTGTTTACAAATTGTAACAGTAACGCTCAAGATGTTGGTACGAGACATTGTTCTTGTTTACAAATTGTAACAGTAACGCTCAAGATGTTGGTACGAGACATTGTTCTTGTTTACAAATTGTAACAGTAACGCTCAAGATGTTGGTACGAGACATTGTTCTTGTTTACAAATTGTAACAGTAACGCTCAAGATGTTGGTACGAGACATTGTTCTTGTTTACAAATTGTAACAGTAAGTGTCAAATTGTAAGAGTAAGTGTCAAATTGTTACAGTAAGTGTCAAACTGTTACAGCCACCACCCCGTCATCCTCCGCCCCGTTCCCTGTTCAGCATATTGCTCGATCATGTCCGTTATAGGTCAACAGTTGCGGTGGTTATTGATTCGACGACAATCCACGATATCTTGGTTTAAACATAAGTTTATTTTAACAAAGGTTACAATCATGACATGTATACAAAGTTCACAGAAACAGCAACAAGCTAGAAGCTTATAGTGGTGTTCCTGCATGACAGTACAACATAAGGCGGTAACGGCTGAAAAATTTGTCTCAATAAACCAAATCTATTAATAACGTAATGAACGTTGCATAATGATGATAAAGAAAGACAGTAAAGGAAGGAAGGAGGGAAAGAAGATGAATAAAAGAAGAGGGATGGGTAGGAGATGTGCAGAAGTTAAAGTTGTTGTCCGGCTTGTAGAGCATTTATTCTGATTTACCCAAAGCGGCCTGAACGTTTAATGAACGAGTGTACGGTGGAAACAATTTTCCTGTTCAGATCTGTGGAATACTGTCTGTCTCCGTTTAAAAGGTGGGGGAGGTGAATTATGTGATTGGGGAGGGTACAGTTTAAATGAAAAGCAAGCAAACATGAAAAGAAAATTGAATGAAAATTGTACATCAAAACAAAAATCAGTTTTAGAATACATATATACAGACCTGTTTACCAGTACGATTTGGGCGTATTTTGTACGCCAAATTATTATCGGTACGACAATACGCGACACACGCACAAAATACGACTAAGAAAAAGTCTAGAATACGTTTTCCGGTGTTGGTGTGCTGATTACGGGATGGTACAACTGATACCGGTTTCGGTCTAAGGGAGATAACCCTGACAGCGAGTCTTCAGCTGTGGAAACCTCGTTCAGTTGTTGGCACGTGCGATCGTCTGGACAATCGTGGCAAAATGAAGCAGAAAATGTTGTCAGTTTCGGGTGACTGTACCATGTCTAAACAGCAAAAGCAGCACATTTTCTTGGAGAAATGTAAGAAAGAGCCAGGAATTGTGAAGTCTACTGTGGGAAACAGTCATGCACACTGCAAGTATTGTAGGCCTAAATCAGATTTCAACTTCCGTTGCCTATGCCGGGAAATATGACATCGAACGACTGACACTGCAGTTCCAAAACTCACCTGGACAAGGTTGCTACAAAGAAATCCGCTGAAAGCTGCCAAGGAATTATAAAGTTCATTCCCGCAAAGCTAATCCTGCCAGAAGAAAAGGCTGTAGTCTGTGCTGAAGCAATGTTTTCTGAGATGATTGTAAAAATGAACTTGCCACTGTCAACCGCAGATGTTATTTCACGAAGTTCATCTTTTCATTATTAATCTGTTTGGAAGACACTGGTTATAATGCTACAAACTGACAGGTAAATAAAATTGTTTTATCCCTGTTGTATTGGAAGGAGTTAAATTCTGAAGGTGTCCACAAGACATGCTATTCTTACACAAACACGTTTACACCCACGCGTACATTTTCCCTAGCCCATATGGCTTTGCTTGCAAAGTACACCAACCTTTTGAAAAATACACTCAACTGTTTGGGAAAGTACTCTTGCTTCGGGTTTAAAGTAAACAGGTCTGTATATAATATTTATGGTGTTAGCGAGTAAGAGATAGGGAGGGAGAGAGGGAGGGAGGGAGGGGGAAAGTGAGAGAGAGGGGGAGAGTGAGAGAGAGAGAGAGAGAGAGAGAGAGAGAGAGAGAGAGAGAGAGAGAAAGAGAGAGAGAGAGAGACGAGTAGACGTATCGATTTTGTTTTCACTTTACATGTTTATCTGTTCGAAACGGCCGGACTGTCCAATAAATTCCTGCACTGCACGGGTTTTGATAGCAGCAATGTTACAACTGTGTAAATCACACCATCACAGAATACTCCCCCCCTCCCACCCTCCCCTCCGAACAATCAGTGAAGTTGTTTTAGTCGAGTCCGTCGGTGAAATCAATTCAACATCAACATGCAGCGTCAAGTCGCACCGGCTGGTTTCATCCATGTGCGCTACTTCGTGACGTCATCACACTCTCAAGCGCAATTAAACCAATTTCAATAACGTCATCACACTAACAAGCACAATTAAACCAATTTCAATAACGTCATCACACTCTCGAGCACAATTAAAACCAATTTCAATAACGTGTTCACACTTTCAAGCACATTCAAACCAATTTCGATGACGATTGACCACCAAAAAAAAATTTGCAAATATTTTGCCGGTGATATTTTCAGAATGTGTTGAAACAAGTGCGAAACACTTAGAGAAATCAATCGGACAGACTATATAATACATAATTTTGAATATGATGACATGCCAAGAATGATATTGGCGACTGGGTGGCCGAGTGGTAACGCACTTGCGCTCGGAAGCGAGAGGTTGCGAGTTCGACCCTGGGTCAGGGCGTTAGCAACTTTCTCCCCCCTTTCCTAACCTAGGTGGTGGGTTCAAGTGCTAGTCTTTCGGATGAGACGAAAAACCGAGGTCCCTTCGTGTACACTACATTGGGGTGTGCACGTTAAAGATCACACGATTGACAAAAGGGTCTTTCCTGGCAAAATTGTATAGGCATAGATAAAAATGTCCACCAAAATACGGAATAATAGGCCGAAAAAAGTAGGATATGCGCCGAAATGGCTGCGATCTGCTGGCCGATGTGAATGCGTGATGTATTGTGTAATAAAAAAAAAATAAAAAAAATAATTCCATCTCACACGGCATAAATAAATCCCTGCGCCTTGAATATGTGCGCGATATCAATTGCATAAAAAAAAGTTGAAAAAAAATCCCTGCGCTTAGAACTGTACCCACGGAATACGCGCGATATAAGCCTCCTATTGATTGATTGATTGATATAAACGAGGGTTGGGTAATTGAATGGGGTATCTAACCGACCAATTACAACCACAGGACCTATTTTGAAAGTGGTGTGAATCCCTGGTATACGTTTTTTGTAATGATGTGTTTGTAATTTAATCATTTCAACGTGTCTTACCGATATGGCTGGAAATATCGTAATTACATGACGTGTTTGCAGGCTAAAACTAGATCAGTTTGTCAATTCGCATGATCAAACTTCCTGGAGCATCTGA
Source organism: Littorina saxatilis (assembly GCF_037325665.1). Taxonomy (NCBI): domain Eukaryota; kingdom Metazoa; phylum Mollusca; class Gastropoda; order Littorinimorpha; family Littorinidae; genus Littorina; species Littorina saxatilis. Next base: position 482,300 of record NC_090261.1, read on the forward strand.
GCGATTTTAACCCCCAAAATGACACAATGCAGAGCAGAGTCCACACAATCACATTTAATAAACATTAAAACTATTGGCCGTGTCATTTTTGCACAGATCTGCAAAATGTACATTACCCCCATTTTGTAAAATGACACCAGAAGTTAAAACAAATATGCATTTTGAGCGATATGGGGCTGTTTCAAAGTGTTCACAATCTGCTATGTCAGAAATTAGATTGAATGATAAAGTCCCGAGCAAGCTAAGCCTGTTTTTATGTTAATGATACGCCAAAGATTCCAAATAAAAATATACAATGTATATATTCACGATGTCCCCAACAAATTTTACAGTGATTGGAAATTATACCTGCCTTTTTTCAAAATTAATAATTAGATTTGGTAAGAAATAATTATGTTTCATAACGATGGTCATTTGTACTATTATTCAAAAATGTATGAATTGAGATGTTAGCGCACCCCCCCCCCCCCCCCCTCGTGGCAAAGGCAGTGAAATTGACAAGAAGAGCGGGGTAGTAGTTGCGCTGAGCAGGATTGCACGCTTTTCTGTACCTCTCTTCGTTTTAACTTTCTGAGCGTGTTTTTAATCCAAACATATCATATCTATATGTTTTTAGAATCAGGAACCGACAAGGAATAAGATGAAATAGTTTTTAAAACGATTTCGGAAATTTAATTTTAATCATAATTTTTATATTTTTAATTTTCAGAGCTTGTTTTTAATCCGAATATAACATATCTATATGTTTTTGGAATCAGAACATGATGAAGAATAAAATAAAAGTAATTCTGAATCGTTTTATAAAAAAATAATTTTAATTACAATTTTCAGATTTTTAATGACCAAAGTCATTAATTAATTTGTAAGCCTCCATGCTGAAATGCAATAGCGAAGTCCGGCCTTCGTCGAAGATTGCTTGGCCAAAATTAATAAGGCGCTTTTAATGTTTAAGGTTCAAATAAACGAGACCCCACAGTACATGCGATCATTATTTCAGAAAGCAACAGACAGATATGGCTCAAACAAATTAATTTCCCCGCTACCCCGTATTGATTTATATAAAACCAGTTTAGCGTTTTCGGGCTCAACAATTTGGAATTCGCTACCATGTGAGATAAAGGGGTCAAGCACGATTAAACACTTCAAAGCGCAGCTTCGCAAATATCTGATGTCACGAACAGTTACATTCTAAAGCTGTTTCTAGCAAGAATGCATTGCTATCACTAACCGCTATATATTTTGTTGATAATGATAATGATGTCGACGATGATGATGATGATATTGAGTGCGAACGTGACTGCAGGGATGCGGCGCGCGTGTGTGTGAGAGTCGACTTTTCTTTTCCTTTGTATTATATTGACATACATGTACATTTCAATGTTCTATCATGCATTATGTATTCGGATAAGTAATGTTGTAATTAGTAATACTGTATGATTGCGATTGACAATTGACCTTTTATTGTCTTTATTTTTATATTTAGTCAAGTTTTGACTAAATATTTTAACATCGAGGGGGAATCAAAACGAGGGTCGTGGTGTATGTGCGTGTGTGTGTGTGTGTGTGTGTGTCTGTCTGTGTGTGTGTGTGTGTGTAGAGCGATTCAGACTAAACTACTGGACCGATCTTTATGAAATTTGACATGAGAGTTCCTGGGTATGAAATCCCCGAACGTTTTTTTCATTTTTTTGATAAATGTCTTTGATGACGTCATATCCGGCTTTTCGTGAAAGTTGAGGCGGCACTGTCACGCCCTCATTTTTCAACCAAATTGGTTGAAATTTTGGTCAAGTAATCTTCGACGAAGCCCGGACTTCGGTATTGCATTTCAGCTTGGTGGCTTAAAAATTAATTAATGACTTTGGTCATTAAAAATCTGAAAATTGTAAAAAAAAATAGAAATTTATAAAACGATCCAAATTTACGTTTATCTTATTTTCCATCATTTGCTGATTCCAAAAACATATAAATATGTTATATTCGGATTAAAAACAAGCTCTGAAAATTAAATATATAAAAATGATTATCAAAATTAAATTGTCGAAATCAATTTAAAAACACTTTCATCTTATTCCTTGTCGGTTCCTGATTCCAAAAACATATAGATATGATATGTTTGGATTAAAAACACGCTCAGAAAATTAAAACAAAGAGAGGTACAGAAAAGCGTGCTATCCTTCTTAGCGCAACTACTACCCCGCTCTTCTTGTCAATTTCACTGCCTTTGCCATGAGCGGTGGACTGACGATGCTACGAGTATACGGTCTTGCTGAAAAATGGCATTGCGTTCAGTTTCATTCTGTGAGTTCGACAGCTACTTGACTAAATATTGTATTTTCGCCTTACGCGACTTGTTTTGTCTTAGTTTAGCAGGGACAGATTGTCTCTCTCACTCTCTCTCTCAATTGGAATAATTGTGAAATTTATAATAATTAAATATGAAACATGTAATGATGAATGCATGATGCATTGTATGGACTCGACTGGCTGACCTTTAGTTCATGATAATTTCAGGTTTGAAATTAAAATACAGCAATATTATAACTACCCATACCATCATCTTTCTCAATGTTACATCTGATTCTGTTCAAGTTCAACATTGGTAAATGCTAAAAAGTACATTCTGAAAAACGCTCCTGACCACTATACATGTGTGTGTGTGTGTGTGTGTGTGTGTGTGTGTGTGTGTGTGTGTGTGTGTGTGTTTATGTGTGTGTGTGTGTGAGTGTGTGTGTGTGTGTGAGCGCATGTGAGTGTGAGCGTGTGTGTGTGTGTGTGTGTGTGTGTGTGTGTGTGTGTGTGTGTGTGCGGTAATAGAAAATACAGCATTATTAGCGTCATCTGCCGTGATGGTAAAACTGTGCATATTTGTGTACGATTGTGCTACTGCACGAACATTACCCTTGTGAGGGTGTGAGCATGATTTCGTGGCCTTTATCCTCCTGATCGATCTTTGTATTACCTTCGTTTTTACTGTGCTGTGCTTCAGGCTGTCACAGCAACTCTTTAACAAAGAGACGAGAAGAAACATTTTCTTGTCTTGCTTGAGACAGAGACTCGGTGTGTGCTTGCTTCTTTACTGTGCGCCTCTAATTGGACAGGCTTCAGTGCTTCAGCGACAGCAGAGTGTTCGGACGGTCAAGCTATTCTCCCCTTTCATATTATATGCTTTGAAAGCGGCTGCTGTTACCAGGCGACACATGTGTCAACATTGACTCCTATGACAAGTGCTTTGTGTTAGACTTGTTTAGAGTCTATTACATTAGTTTCGTTGTCTTAGTTTGGTTCTTTATTATCATTATAAACGGTAACATTACCGTTTTCTCTTTATTTTCCTGTTTTCTTGTGCTAATCTGCCTTTCGATTTTCTACTTGTTTATTGTTGCTTTCGTTGTTTTACTTAGTTTGTCGTCCGAAACATTTCCTTGTCTCTTTACTAGTTATTCTACGCTTGACGTTGAGTTTCTGCCTTATTTACCTATTGTACCTTATTGATAACGTCATTGTTTGACACATTGTGTTTCTAAATTATTCTTTCTTGTTTGACACATTTCTCTGTTCCTGCGAATTTGTTACAGATTGATCAAGAGATTTCAGTAGATATCTCGGACTATTTAACGTTCAAAAGCCAGAATACTGTTTATGTTCACAATGAATAGCTGTCCAAATTTATGACCCAGAAAAGAGGGTCTTCGTGTGGGCCACCTTAACATTAACCATGCAATTAACAAAATGAATGACGTATCTAGTATGCTTTTAAATTCTGGTTCAAATTTTCACATTTTCGGATTCTCAGAGTCACGATTATCTCAGCAGATTTCGGATGCCGATGTAGCTATTCCTGGTTATAACATACTACGTAGAGACCCACAGCAAAGTAAAGAAACTGGCTTGCTTCTGTACGTAAGTGAATCAGTTAGCTATACAAGATTGACACACCTTGAGCAGTTTGTGGAGTCGGTGTGGGTAGAAGTTAAAATGAAAGGAGCACCTCCACTCCTCATAGGTTTCTGTTATAGAAATCCTGTAGAGAGAGCAAATTGGTCGGATAATCTTACGCAGATGTTAGATGCAGTTTTACTCGAATCAAAGGAAATAATGTTATTGGGAGACTTTAATATTGATTTGCTTAAGCAGAACAAGCTATGGCTAGATATGCTTAACCTCTATAATCTCAAACAGATAGTAGACACCCCTACAAGAGTCACAGCATCTACAAGTACTTTGATAGATCATATTTATGTCACTGATCAACGTAACATTGTTGAATGTTGTGTTCCCGCCAGTGGTTGCAGCGATCATTTCCCTATCTGTCTGACGTGGTCGAGAAAGGGTGTAAAAATTCCAAAAGCCGGTCACAAGACAATAAAATACAGATCCTTTTCTAAATTCAACGAAGACACATTTCTTCACGACCTCTGTAACTCCTCCCTCTCTGATGTTTATAATTGTACGAATCCTGATGCTGCATTAACACACTGGCTCAATGCCTTCACTGACGTATATGATAAAGATGCTCCATGGAGAATTAAAAGAGTCAGACACATAGTGAAACCGAAATGGTTTGATGATGAATTACAAGATGCCATAGATAATCGCGACTTCTTAAAGTCAATCGGCAAGGAAGAGGAGTATAGAGAACAGAGAAATAAAGTAAACTCAATAAAACGATTAAACAAGTCGCGTAAGGCGAAAATACAACATTTAGTCAAGTAGCTGTCGAACTCACAGAATGAAACTGAACGCAACGCAACACAGCAAGACCGTATACTCGTAGCATCGTCACTCCACCGCCCGTGGCAAAGGCAATGCCAGTAGAATTGACAAGAAGAGCGGGGTATTCGTTGCGCTGAGAAAGATAGCACGCTTTTCTGTAGCTCTCTTCGTTTTAACTTTCTGAGCGTGTTTTTAATCCAAACACATCATATCTATATGTTTTTGGAATCAGGAACCGACAAGGAATAAGATGAAAGTGTTTTTAAATTGATTTCGAAAAAAAAATTTGATCATAATTTTTATATATTTAATTTTCAGAGCTTGTTGTTATTCCAAATATAACATATTTATATGTTTTTGGAATCAGCAAATGATGGAGAATAAGATGAACGTAAATTTGGATCGTTTTATAAAAAATGTGTTTTTTTACAATTTTCAGATTTTTAATGACCAAAGTCATTAATTAATTTTTAAGCCACCAAGCTGAAATGCAATACCGAAGTCCGGGCTTCGTCGAAGATTACTTGACCAAAATTTCAACCAATTTGGTTGAAAAATGAGGGCGTGACAGTGCCGCCTCAACTTTCACGAAAAACCGGATATGACGTCATCAAAGACATTGATCAAAAAAATGAAAAAAACGTTCGGGGATTTCATACCCAGGAACTCTCATGTCAAATTTCATAAAGATCGGTCCAGTAGTTTAGTCTGAATCGCTCTACACACACACACAGACACACACACACACACACACGCACACACACACGCACATACACCACGACCCTCGTCTCGATTCCCCCCTCTATGTTAAAACATTTAGTCAAAACTTGACTAAATGTAAAAAGAGAAAATATTTTCAAGACCTTGCTTCTTCAAAACAAAATCCAAAGAACATTTGGAAAGCCATAAATTTCTTTATTTGGTGTTTAACGTCGTTTTCAACCACGAAGGTTATATCGCGACGGGAAAGCCATAAATGAACTCACAAATAAAACTTCTGCATCTAAATCAAGTTGCGTTAGAGACATAACACCTGATGATCTAAATACACATTTTTCCAAAATAGCTGAAAAAGTTATTTTAAAGGATACAACTAACCTCAATAATTTGGAAGTTTTAGAAGACTTCTGTAAGTCAAAAGAAATTTCATCTCAATTAAATATTCCTTCGCTTACAGTGCCTGAAGTCTTTCAAGCACTCACACATTTAAAGCAAACAGGTACCCGGAGGATAGACGGATTAGATGGAAGAATTCTTAAGTTATCAGCCCCGGTAATTTCCGAAACTCTCACTTACATTTATAATCTCTGTTTAGACAAACAATATTTTCCAATAGCGCTCAAACAGGCAAAAATTATTCCTTTGTTTAAATCTGGTGAGAAGAAAGACCCCTCAAACTATAGACCGATTTCTATATTGTCTGTATTATCAAAGCCACTTGAAAAACATATAAACAAACACCTATTAGCGCACTTTGATCACAATCAATTATTTCACCCGAACCAGTCTGGCTTTAGGGCTAATCACTCGTGTCACACTGCCTTAATCTCTCTTGTTGATCATTGGTTGGACAAGATAAACGATAATGAATTTTGTGGTGCTGTATTTGTAGACTTTGCTAAAGCTTTTGATGTAATTGATCACAAGTTGTTACTCAGAAAACTCAAATTATATGGCCTCGGGACTGACTCAGTTAACCTCATTTGTTCTTTTCTCAGCAACAGGCAACAAAGTGTGCATGCGAACGCCTCGGCATCAAGTATGCAGGCTGTACGGCATGGGGTCCCACAAGGGTCAGTTTTAGGCCCTCTACTTTTCTCCATATACATAAATGACCTGCCCCTTCATATTAAAAACTTGTGTGAACTTTTTGCAGATGACACTACCATACACTCCAGTGACACCAATTTAAATCGTTTATCTGAATCACTGCAAGAAAGTTTAAACCAGCTGAGTGCATGGACTGAGCTAAATCATATATCCTGAACCCCCAAAAAACTAAATGCATGATAATAACAACTAGACAAAAACGACAGAACATAATCTCCACGTTTCCCGATTTAATTGTCAATGATGAAATTGTTTCAACAGTCAATCATCATAAAGTGTTGGGAGTTCTTTCTTTCTTTATTTGGTGTTTAACGTCGTTTTCAACCATTCAAGGTTATATCGCGACGGAGTGTTGGGAGTGACCATCGATAACAACCTGTCATGGTCACACCACATCGAACAACTTTCTAAAGTCATGTCCAAGAAAGTATATCTCTTATCTAGAATCAAGCACTTCCTGAATTTGGAAGCCAGGAAGTTATTCTTTAATGCCCATATTCAATCTGTTATTGATTACGCATCAACCTTATGGGATTCGGCAAGTGATAATTCACTAAAACCTATAATTAGATTACACAAACGAGCGTTGAAAGTAGTCTTAATAAAGAAAACAACCCTGAATGAATTAGACTACATAAACTTAGGCATTCTCCCTCTGAAGGCAAGACTTGGCTATAATCTTTCTTTCTTTCTTTATTTGGTGTTTAACGTCGTTTTCAACCATTCAAGGTTATATCGCGACGAGGAAAGGGGGAAGATGGGATTGGCTATAATAAATGTACCCTTATGAGCAAAATTATCACTGGATGTGTACCTGAAACTTTACGTACAAAATTTACCATGAGGAATTCACGTCAATTTATGAGATTAAACACTCCTGTTCCTCGGATTGACCTGTTTAACTCCAGTTTAGTGTATTCAGGTAGCAGTCTCTGGAACTCTCTTCCAACATTCCTGAGGCAAACTACCAGCACTGATAGTTTTAAAAGCAGATATTTGTCTTATGTAATGAAGTCAAAGTAAATGATATTTGTCTAAAATTGTTGTGGAGATCGCTAGATACCACTGGAATCGAATGGAAGGATAAAGAACATTATGGAACTTACTTTGATTTAGTGCGCAGTCACTCATGACGTAAGCGTAGACGCTCATCGAACAGATGGAACTGTGTAGATCTAACCAGATTAGAGTCGATGTTTCCCGAATATTCTCGTATGTCCATTAACTATATAAGTAGGGCTGCGCACACGTATTGTTGTTCTTTACCAGTCTTGCACTTGTTCTTTCTTACACTGTGCTGAGAGATATTGTCACCGTTGTTCCAGCTGTTAATAAATCTACAGAACCTACACAAATCGTTGTGTCTCCTTTGCGACTGAGAGTGACGAAAGGAAAAACACGACAACTGGCGTCGCCGACAGTTACTTCCCTTGTCTATTCGGAGTGACTTATTACTGCAAAATGACGGAAACAGAGCAGCTAATAACGCTTCTAAGGGAGCAGTTGGAGCAACAGCAACGCCAGCACAAGGAAGATATGGAGCAACAAATGCACCAGATGGAGATGATGATGAAAGTGTTCAGTGGTGCCGCAGCTTCTGCCAGGGAGGAAAGCTACGACGATCCGAGTGCTTCGAATCTACGTTTTCCCATTACTACACAGGCAGCTGCAATCCCATCTTTTGTTGCGTTTGATGCAACATCGGAACTGTGGCCTGACTACTGGTCAAGATTTTGCACGTTTGTGGTCGCCAACTCCGTGCCGGAGCAGCGCAAGGCTCAAGTTTTCTTGACGAATCAGACTGCTACGGTCTACAAACAACTGGCAAATCTGGCTACTCAGCAAAATCCGCCCAAGGACATCAACAGTTTGACAATGGACGAAATTGTCAAATTCATGAAAGAACAGTTCGACCCGAAACTCTTCATAGTGCGAGAACGTTTCAAGTTCTGGAGTGACATGAAACGGAAGCCAGGCGAAACTCTCCAGGAGTTAGCAGCGCGCATACGCCAAGACGCCGCTACCTGTGACTTTCCTTCGATCAAAAACCCACAAGACGAAGCTCTGAGACAGAGATTCATATGTTCTGTCAACAATGAGGCTGTCTTAAAGGCTCTATTCAAGATCAAGGACACAGAGCTGGATTTCGCACGTGCTGTCCAAGTCGCGATTGAGACTGAAGACGCAGCGATGGTTGCCAAGGAAACTGTCTACGGTTCCAAGACCATGCCAGTCAACAAGGTCCACCAGAACAAGACTACGGGTCCACGAAAGAACCACAAGCAGTCTAATTCCACAGACAGGAAGTGCTACCGATGTGGAAAGGCCCACAAAGCAACAGACTGCCCCTACAAAGAAGCCAAATGCCGATACTGTGACGTCACAGGACATTTGGAAGCTGTCTGTAGAAAAAAGCAACATCAGAATCGGGAACGACATTCCCAAGCTTCCGTGAAGAGAGTCACGAAAGCAGAGCTTGTCAACGCGATCCTCGGTGAAGTTCCCCAAGATACTCCTAGGTTGGATGTACCCATAACAATCCAGGACCGACAGTTCACCATGGAACTGGACACCGCAACTACGGGAAATTTTGTTTCTCTTCCGGTCTGGAGACAACTAGGAAAACCGAAGCTGGATGACGTCACACATCGTTACGAGTCTGCCAGCAAGCACGACCTGCCCGTGCTGGGAACTTTCATGGGCCAAACCAAGGATCCAGTGACTGGTAAGCAAAGCTCAATTCCGTACATCGTCACCAAGATCCCTCATCTGAATCTGCTAGGACGCAACGCAATCCAGACTCTGGGAATTTCTGTGGACAATGCTCTAGGACTGAGGAGCATAGAGAGTCACGCAAAGAGTGAGGGTGCAAAACCTACGCATCCAGCGACCTTCAACGCGCCTTATGCTGCCCTGCAACGAGATTGTCACAGACTGTCTGATAAATTCCCAAATCTCTTCAAACAAGAATTGGGATGTCTCAAGGACTTCGAACTGGACGTGAAGTTCAAGTCTGATGCGAAGCCGGTTTTTCACAAGGCACGTCCGGTACCTTTCGCTCTTCGTGATGACCTCGCCAAAGGCTACGAAGAAGGCATCGCCAAAGGAGTCTGGAAGCCAGTCCAGTTCAACGAATACGGAACGCCAGTGGTACCAATTCGTAAGGCACAAACCTCGGGCACCCTGAAGCCCAAGCTACGGATCTGTGGTGACTACTCAGTGGGCATCAATGATCAGCTTGAAGATCACCGTCATCCAATGCCACTCCCAGAGGAACTGATGCAGAAGCTAGGAGGTGGATTCGGATACACCAAGATCGATCTTGCTGATGCCTACAACCAGATCAAGCTGGCACCAGAGAGTCAACGCAGGCTAGCCCTCAGCACTCACCGTGGGGTACTCCTGCAGCAACGACTTCCTTTCGGGATAAAGTCAGCACCTGGTTACTTTCAAGAGATCATGGAAAACCTGACCTGTGATCTACCTGGTGTTGCCGTCTTCCAAGATGATATACTCGTCAGCGGGAAGGACGCCAACGACCACCTGAGCAACCTGGAACGTTTGCTCACTCGTCTGAACGACAAAGGACTCAGATGTCGTCGTAAAAAATGCGAGTTCGCACAAGCCAGTGTGGAATACCTTGGACATACCTTATCGGCCGAAGGGATCTCCAAAGGATCGAAGGTCGAGGCAGTTTTGAAAATGCCAGCCCCTACGGACGTCTCAAGCTTGAAGTCTTTCTTGGGCTCAGTTCAGTTTTACGGGAAGTTCATCCCTAACCTGGCCAGCATGGCAGAGCCGCTCTACCGCCTGACGAAGAAGGCGAACCCCTGGAAGTGGGGAGATGAGGAACAGGCAGCATTTGAACAGTTGAAAAATGTGCTTTCCTCGGATCAAGTTCTGGTACACTTCGATCCAAACAAGACTTTGGGACTAGCTTGTGACGCGTCCAACGTTGGAATTGGAGCAGTCCTATTTCATCGCTATCCAGATGGAAGCGAGCGCCCAATCGCCAACGTGTCCAAGACTCTCACGGCTGCAGAAAGGAACTACAGCCAAATCCACAAGGAGGCATCCAAGTCTCAGATGACTCCAGACTTGAAAGCTGTCGTCAAGGTAACCAGACAGTACAAGGCCGGAGATCCTGTGTATGCTCTGTACCATGGACCTCGCCGAGACAAACAACACCGATGGGTACCAGCAGTCATCAAGAAGTCTCTGGGTACTCGCTACTTCAACGTCATGGTCATTCCTCATGGTCCAGTATGGAGACGACACTGGGAACAGCTACAGCCACGCTACACCACTGAGGAAGACAATGAACCTGGTGAGGAAGTGGACACTGTTTCTGAACTTGTAACAGATCACCCCATGGAGATCTTGGAAACTGTGCCACAAACTCGGAGACAGACCAAACCCAAAGGTACTCCATCCGTTCCAGAGTATGGACCAGACAATCTAAGACGGTCAAAGAGAACACGCAAACCCACAGAGAGACTTTGCTGTTGATGCTTGAGGAGTAGCATCAGTTTAGGTGGGGAGGTGTTGTGGAGATCGCTAGATACCACTGGAATCGAATGGAAGGATAAAGAACATTATGGAACTTACTTTGATTTAGTGCGCAGTCACTCATGACGTAAGCGTAGACGCTCATCGAACAGATGGAACTGTGTAGATCTAACCAGATTAGAGTCGATGTTTCCCGAATATTCTCGTATGTCCATTAACTATATAAGTAGGGCTGCGCACACGTATTGTTGTTCTTTACCAGTCTTGCACTTGTTCTTTCTTACACTGTGCTGAGAGATATTGTCACCGTTGTTCCAGCTGTTAATAAATCTACAGAACCTACACAAATCGTTGTGTCTCCTTTGCGACTGAGAGTGACGAAAGGAAAAACACGACAAAAATGGTATTCAATTTTTGTATTAAACATGCCCCTCTCCTCTTTATTGGTATAATGTACACAAACCCTTTTCGAATGAAGGGACTTACAAACCAACCACTACATGTATTTAGATGTGTGATGATCTTAGCAATGTCTTGCTTGTTTGATTGATTTTCTTTAAAATGTAATGTATGGATTAGAGCATGATGTTGAGAAAGTGCAAGCTGCACTATACCACTTAATTCACATCAATCAACTCGCAATTTACCTCAATGCAATGCATTTTGTGTACATATGTGTAATGTGTTTTCACTTTAGTTATCTGTTAAAATGTAGAATTTTAGTTATCTATTTTCTATTTTTTATCTTGTATTTTTATTTCATTTTTTTAGTTAGTCCCTCTTTAGGGCGAGGGCTGGATGTAAAAAAGCAGACCACTGCTTAATCTACTACCCTCGTTAAACAAAGAAGTGTCATTGTCATTGTCATTCTCTCTCTCTCTCTCTCTCTCTCTCTCTCTCTCTCTCTCTCTCTCTCTCTCTCTCTCTCTCTCTCTCTCTCTCTCTCTCTCTCTCTCTCTCTCTCTCTCTCTCTCTCTCTCTCACTCTCTCTCTCACTCTCTCTCTCTCTCTCTAATTTGTTGACCTGTGGTCATTTGCGTTTGTATTTAAACATTGGTAAATCGTAAATTCTGATCAAAGGGGATGGTCAAACAGTGTCTTAAAAAATATATATCAACAAAATCTGTCGCGTACTGTCATTATTATAGGCCCACGTTTTAAACAAAGCTATGTCACGGAATGCAACATAAGTGGCTTAAAAAGTCGTGTTTTGTGTGTGCAGGATATCCGCTTGGACAGGACCTCAAGCTGAACAGCGATGTATTCTTCCATGGCTTCCATGAAAGTCTTCCACCTAACGGGCATTGCATACAGATGGTTACTTTTTAAGAATTCCTTTGACCAATTATCCCTCAGTTCCCAAATGAAACATGGAGCAATTCTAGACAAATGGGAGGACGTTAGCTTGGGTTATTTTTTGATCAGTTTACTTGTCATTAAATTTGTTACAATTAAGCAGAAATAATGTAGAATCTAACCAGGAGAGCTTTTGGTAGAAGGTATTTCCTGGGTCAAAAATGAATGCTTATTCTGATTGATGGGTGCTTCAAAGTAAATTAGAATAGAAGTTAGTGTGACTGCCTACTTCGAATTCATTTCCAAGACAGGACTGAGAAGTCGAGAAGCTCAGGAGAGTATCGTCATAAATCGTCTAGGTGTTCGTGCAAAACTGTTGGAAATGTCAGACTTTCCTTTAGAGATTTGTAAATACTAAAAACTGACTGAAAGTGAAATGCTAATAACTTCTACATCAATTGACTGGATAACTTCATATTCAGCATACATAAATTTGATTTTAAGCATGACCAGTTCACAAAAAGGCAAATTGGCAGGTTAAATGGTCCAACTTTTGTGTCACCAATGCTTTTCTGTCTAAGGATTGCCCTGAACCTAGCTGTAACTGCATGCTTTCTTCAGGTCATCGATAGCCTGGGGATTGAAGGGGATGTTTTTACATACTCAGACATTCAAAATAATCAAAAAAGTTAAAGCCTGAAGGGTTTAAATTAGGTAAGTATGGCTACCGCTCAATGTCAAAACTCGCTCTGTTGAGTCGACCCCCGAATTTGGAGAAAAAAAGTTGAAACTGCACAAAAGTCAGACCATCTAATCTAAAAAAAATTGCCACTTATTGGAAAGGCAGAACATAACGCTGAAATTAATGTAAACCATATATAAAATAATTTGTTCAACAGATGCAAAAGTTATTCGCATTGTTGTGGGTGTCATTTTTAGGGGGTTCACCCTGTAGAAGAGACAATTTTCTTTAATTATCAACCCCTAAAATATATTATCATTTGTTATGCAAGATCAACATTGACATATACTTCAAGACTCCTTATTGATTTTAGTAAATGGTGATTTTTTTGTGTGGTAACTTACTGATTCACTTTCTATTCACTTTACTCAGTAGACATAAGTCACGACAGGAAAAGCAAGGGAGGTAATTTTTTCGGAAGAAGTAGTTCGCTCCCCTGAGAACAATTGTCGCAGAATTGTTTGATTTTGTCCCTTCTAATAAGTATTGTTTAAACCAAATTGCTTTTAAATGTTGATGTAAAAGCTACAGTACCCCCCTCCCCCCAGTCAGGATGTTGAATTCTAGGTTGTGTCCATGTAAAATCCTGATCCTAGTCAAGATCCGAGTCGGTGAAACTACCTTTTTTCATGGGAACGACTGTGCCTCTTTATGCCACTCAAATTTACATACTTTGCAATCCATAATTGCAAGAAACTCAGTACAGGAAATACGTTGTTGTCGTGTTTTTAATATTACATGATGAAATAAAAAATTTAACAGCTGGTTACCCCCCGCGGGTTAGGGGGAGTCCCATATTGGTTGGGACTAGAAAGAATTTCCCCGATGCTACCCAGCATGTCGTAAGAGGCGACTAACGGTTCTGTTTCTTCTCTTCTTTTGTCTTATTTCTGCCTTACCAGTCATTTCACCTATATTTCCTTCCAAGAAAACTCTCCCTACTATTCCCTGCAGTTTTCCAATTCTTTTCTTGTTGCCTTATTTCTACGTGACTGGATCCATCACCTTTATTTCACTTACCAAAAGTCTTCTTTTCCACATCCTTATTTCTCTGCACCCCGCATGTCGTATGAGGCGACTAACGGATTCTGTTTCTCCTTTTACCCTTGTTAAGTGTTTCTTGTATAGAATATAGTCAATGTTTGTAAAGATTTTAGTCAAGCAGTATGTAAGAAATGTTTAGTCCTTTGTACTGGCTGCAATCTACTGGCCGTATAAAATTTCATCTCACACGGCATCACTGCAGAGCGCCTAGAACTGTACCCACGGAATATGCGCGATATAAGCCTCATTGATTGATTGATTGATTGTACTTGAAACTTGCATTCTCCCAGTAAGGTCATACATTGTACTACGTTGCAAGCCCCTGGAGCAATTTTTTGATTAGTGCTTTTGTGAACAAGAAACACTAAACAAGTGGCTCTATCCCATCTCCCCCCTTTCCCCTATCCCATCTCCCCCCTTTCCCTCGTCGCGATATAACCTTCGTGGTTGAAAACGACGTTAAACACCAAATAAAGAAAGAAAGAACAGCTGGTTTCTTAGTTAACTTTCTAGTTATTCGTGTAGGGCTTTCTTTCTCTGTCTGAATCTAAATCTAATCATTTCCTTCTGAGGCCGGAAATTTGTTGCAGGCATTGGTCAGCTTACATTTATTGTTACATTTTTTGTGGATATGTTATTAAGTGAGTCTGTGTTCCTATTATGGGTTGTCAGTGTGGTAAAACAAACAAATTAAGAAAAGCCCACGTGAAAGTAATTTACCCTTCATCATTATCAAAACATGCAGATACAGGTAATAAATATGTGTGATACCTTGAACAAATACGATGTTTGTTTTTTGCAGAACAAACACACACACACACACACACACACACACACACACACACACACACACACACACACACACACACACACACACACACAGCCAAAGTTTCAATATTAAAAAATCCTCGCACACAAATGTTTTTTTCTCAGATGAAATAATTATTTAAACAACTTCCTGAAACGGATGATTATATGTATTGCATGCGCTAGTAAACGTGTATATTCTGCACTTTATAATACCCTGCATGGATCTCCAAATCCAGAATAATGAAAAGTTCGTCAAATAGCCTTGCAGTACACACACGAACATGATAGAAGCTTGCCTACTCTCAGACTCGCTGGCTTACCGTTGGATCTTCGCTCAGACAAGTGTAGCTGTCTTGTCCTCTTGCTCCTGGCGCATAGATCTGCAATATGCAACATCATCTTTGATCTTTCGATCACAAGTCCAGTGCTCTACCACCTGAGCTACCCGGGCCCCCTTTAGTCAAGTTTTGACTAAATGTTTTAACGTAGAGGGGGAATCGAGATTTTTTCTTAGTTTTTTTTTTTTAGCCGTAAGCGCCATTTCTCATTTCGAATTTCTCAGTAACTGCTGTTCACAATGCAGCCGCAGTGAAACCAACAAAGGGGCCTCACTCTGGAAGAGTTTCCTGCTCCGATAAACATGGCGCTTACGGCTAAAAAAAAAACTCAGAAAAAATCAATTCTGCGTTCTTGATAGCAGTTTCGTCCAGACTGGACTCCAGCTTTTGCTTTTCTTATTTTTCTCTATCGTCCAAGCCCATAAAATCGAACAAGGCGGATTGCGTTTGGATTTCCCTCTTTCAGATGACTGAGATTGCCCCCCTTGAATCGTTCCGTGTCAAGGCCAGTTGTACTGGCCGTGTGTTCAAGATGCAGGTTCGGCGAGCTGCTCGGTGATTAGCAGTCAGGGTTGTTCCTCGGACTGGACGCCTTGCACGCAAGCAAAAGTTGTGTAAGCAGTTTTGGATCGTCTGACCACCAACAACAGTGTTGGTGGTAGCTTGTAGGCGTTGCCTAATGTTGTTTGCCGTAGCCATTCTTTGTTGCATGGCCTGCCTCTGAATGAAGCGATCCTCTCTTTGTGTGGTGACTGGGCCGACCAGAACGTTGTCGCTCCTGCACTCTTCCAGTTGCGTGGAATCTCTGTTTTAGTCTTGATGATGACAGAGGGAGCCACTGCAAGCCTCTGGGCCACTTGCCTGGCAGCAACACCGTCTTGTAGCCATCCTATTGCCCTTCCTCTATCCAAATCGCTCAGTTTTCTTCGTGGGGGCATGTTCAAGTTGCTACTGTTCATAATTGTGTCAGCGTGTCAACCTTTAAACACAAGCTGGTGAGCGATGTTCATAGCCAGGACCCTGTTGTAGCACGTGCATCACAACCTTTTGCCCTGGCATGCGTTCCGCAAATTTCATGGGGCTATAAAAAACACCCTTTTTTCTGAAATGCAGAAGCTTTTGAGAAGTCCCACACAGGGAAATAACTCTGCCTGCCAAACAAAATTCTAGGTCAAGACTCATTGTTCATTTGTTAATTCAAACACATTAATCTTTTAATTATAATGTCGATGTTTGATGTTTTGGCAATTTTTTATAATTAGATCCGTTTTTTCAACCGATCCTTAACTTTTTCTGAAGAGTGTATATGGACACACACACACATAAAGGGAAGACACACACACACACACACACACACACACACACAATCACACACACACACGATCAAATGTAAAACGAAGATGCCTATTTTGACCACCGTGACCACTGGCACAACGGACACTTGACCGACTATGTCAAGAGCAGGACACGGAAACAACAACAAGAGAGAAAACAAGAGATGGTGTGACATAGGTGCCCTCCCTACCTGTGTGAGGTGTGGAGGTGAGAGATGACTGGAGCGACAGACACGAGCGTTAGTCCCGTTACACAAGACGACGAGATGATCACACCGCTTTACTTGGTGCCATCATCTCCACATTCGTAATCACACCACTTCAGGCCAAATCCAACATGATGTCGGCCAGTCACTAGTTGGTACACAGTCATAACAAGGTTGACGACACAGGTACTGTCCCGCTCTGCAAGCAGAGCAGTGTGTGAAGGAAGGCGTGTTGTTTGACAGGCCGGGATGCGACGGCCGGGATCCACGTGCCGCGGCCAGTGCTTGTGTTGGCGCAACACACACAGTGCAGGCACTTACCCAACAGTCACACTCACACACAGAGCACCACGCTGCATGCAATGTGCCCCCCAATCTCCGAATTTCCATCTGGCTCATGCAGAGGCTGTTAGCTACGAACCCCCCCCCCCCCCCCCCCCCCTTCTCCATGTTGAGCACTTCACGTCACTGGATCTTACCAATTCCTCCCGACACCATTTTTATTTTGCACTTACCTCTTCTTTTTGTCGGAAGAGGGAGGGCTGGAGGGTTATCGCATTAAAGTTAGATTTCATTTCTTCTTGTGTAGCAAAGAATTTATCAGGAGAGCAATTAAAATTCTCAGAATGGCGGCTTCCACGCGAAGGCCAAACAAAAATACATGTTGGTTTAGGGTAGCGTGACTAAAAAAGATAGGGTCGGTAGGTCGGCTGTTTTTATATTTAGTCAAGTTTTGACTAAATATTTTAACATCGAGGGGGAATCGAAACGAGGGTCGTGGTGTATGTGCGTGTGTCTGTGTGTGTGTGTGTGTGTGTGTGTGTGTGTGTGTGTGTGTAGAGCGATTCAGACTAAACTACTGGACCGATCTTTATGAAATTTGACATGAGAGTTCCTGGGTATGAAATCCCCGAACGTTTTTTTCATTTTTTTGATAAATGTCTTTGATGACGTCATATCCGGCTTTTCGTGAAAGTTGAGGCGGCACTGTCACGCCCTCATTTTTCAACCAAATTGGTTGAAATTTTGGTCAAGTATTGTTCGACGAAGCCCGGACTTCGGTATTGCATTTCAGCTTGGTGGCTTAAAAATTAATTAATGACTTTGGTCATTAAAAATCTGAAAATTGGTAAAAAAAAATAAAAATTTATAAAACGATCCAAGTTTACGTTTATCTTATTCTCTATCATTTGCTGATTCCAAAAACATATAAATATGTTATATTCGGATTAAAAACAAGCTCTGAAAATTAAATATATAAAAATTATTATCAAATTTTTTTTTTCGAAATCAATTTAAAAACACTTTCATCTTATTCCTTGTCGGTTCCTGATTCCAAAAACATATACATATGATATGTTTGGATTAAAAACACGCTCAGAAAGTTAAAACGAAGAGAGGTACAGAAAAGCGTGCTATCCTTCTCAGCGCAAGTACTACCCCGCTCTTCTTGTCAATTTCACTGCCTTTGCCGTGCGCGGTGGACTGACGATGCTACGGTCTTGCTGCGTTGCATTGCGTTCAGTTTCATTCTGTGAGTTCGACAGCTACTTGACTAAATATTGTATTTTCGCCTTACGCGACTTGTTCTTTTTACATTTAGTCAAGTTTTGACTAAATGTTTGAACATAGAGGGGGAATCGAGACGAGGGTCGTGGTGTATGTGTGTCTGTGTGTGTGTGTGTGTGTGTGTGTGTGTGTGTGCGTGTGTGTGTGTAGAGCGATTCAGAGTAAACTACTGGACCTATCTTTATGAAATTTTACATGAGAGTTCCTGGGTATGATATCCCCGAAGGTTTTTTCCTTTTTTCTGATAAATGTCTTTGATGACGTCATATCCGGCTTTTTGTAAAAGTTGAGGCGGCACTGTCACACCCTCAATTTTCAATCAAATTGATTGAAATTTTGGCCAAGCAATCTTCGACGAAGGCCGGACTTCGGTATTGCATTTCAGCATGGAGGCTAACAAATTAATTAATGACTTTGGTCATTAAAAATCTGAACATTGTAATTAAAATTATTTTTTTATAAAACGATCCAAAATTACATTTATTTTATTCTTCATCATGTTCTGATTCCAAAAACATATAAATATAACACATATAAATATGTTATATTCGGATTAAAAACAAGCTCTGAAAATTAAAAATATAAAAATTATGATTAAAATTAAATTTCTGAAATCGTTTTAAAAACTATTTCATCTTATTCCTTGTCGGTTCCTGATTCCAAAAACATATAGACATGATATGTTTGGATTAAAAACACGCTCAGAAAGTTAAAACGAAGAGAGGTACAGTAAAGCGTGCTATGAAACAGGCTCGTCACTTTCACTGCCTTTTGCACTAGCGGCGGACTACGTTCAGTTTCATTCTGTGAGTTCCACAGCTTGACTAAATGTAGTAATTTCGCCTTACGCGACTTGTTTTACTTTAAGTCAAGTTTTGACTAAATGTTTTAACATAGAGGGGGAATCGAGACGAGGGTCGTGGTGTGTGTGTGTGTGTGTGTGTGTGTGTGTGTGTGTGTGTGTGTGTGTGTGTCTGTGCGTGTGTGTGTAGAGCGATTTAGAACAAACTACTGGACCGATCTTTATGAAATTTGACATGAGAGTTCCTGGGAATGATATCCCCAGAGGTTTTTTTTCTTTTTTTCGATAAATACCTTTGATGAGAAATGAACAAAAAGTTTCAGGGTCGGCGGGAAAAAATAGGTTCGGTCGGGTTACCCTAAACCAACATATATTTTTGTTTGGCCTAAGTGAGTACTCAGAAAAAAGGGACTGCACAAAAAGCCATGTGATTTATCGCAAGTGAATAACGACACACGAAACAAGCCAAACCAAGGACATTCCGTACAAAGCTTTACCAGTTTGCTCCGTCACCCTGCCATGCCCCCTCGCACCCTCCCACCCCCCCCCACCCCCCCCCCCCCTAACAAAAAAATCCACTCCCGGATCCCATTTGGTTGATATTTCTATGTACTCGTGACATGCTCATCACCAAATGGCAAATGCTGAACGATAACATGAGAGGTTGTGATGTCACTCTCTTCAGATTTCAGCATGAAATGTTCACCACCTGATTACACAACAAGAAACAAAGCACAAAGTGACCCAAGTATTGTATTGTCAACATACGGAAGCCCCATTATATGTTTGGCCCCATTTCTATGTTTGGCTCAATAAAAAGCATTTCTCTGAGTTCAACTCGCAAACCTCTGAGTTGTCCTTGCAGTAACTGCAGCACTCTCTGTCAACCTGAAAATAAGTCGTCACTTAGAAAAGCGTAACGCTGAGGAACGTTAAAGTCCCTGACCCTTTGTCTTTCATTCCGCTTTTTAACTCTAGTCTTTTTATTTCAACATTTTGTAAATGAGCACTCCGTGGGCGTGTGGCTAAGCCTAAGGCATATTTGATGAGGCTTTCGCCTCTTGATAACTAGAACGCTTTAAAATGCTGTTCACATGGCAGACTTGCCACCAACTTTGTGACCAACTTTAGTCGTTTGAAAATCGCTCCCGAGTCGTTGAGGCCGAATCGGGAAAAAGTCTGCCATGTGAACAGTCTGCCGTGTGAACAGTCTGCCATGTGAACAGTCTGCCATGTGAACGGTCTGCCATGTGAACAGTCTGCCATGTGAACAGTCTGCCATGTGAACAGTCTGCTATGTGAACAGTCTGCCATGTGAACAGTCTGCCATGTGAACAGTCTGCCATGTGAACAGTCTGCTATGTGAACAGTCTGCCATGTGAACAGTCTGCCATGTGAACAGTCTGCCATGTGAACAGTCTGCTATGTGAACAGTCTGCCATGTGAACAGTCTGCCATGTGAACAGTCTGCCATGTGAACAGTCTGCCATGTGAACAGTCTGCCATGTGAACAGTCTGCTATGTGAACAGTCTGCCATGTGAACAGTCTGCTGTGTGAACAGTCTGCCATGTGAACAGTCTGCCATGTGAACAGTCTGCCATGTGAACAGTCTGCCATGTGAACAGCCCCAGTGACTCGCGCCAGACTCGCGAACGACTCGCGCCAGACTCCAAAACCCAGTTGCACGGGGGATAACCGATCAAAGGCCGAGCGGAGGCCGAAGGCGGCGCCTGACACGTGTGAAGGCAAGTTTTGTCTGTTTGGGTTAGGGTAAGGCGAAAATACAACATTTAGTCAAGCTGTCGAACTCACAGAATGAAACTTAACGCAATGCAATTTTTCAGCAAGACCGTATACTCGTAGCATCGTAAGCCCACCGCTCGTGGCAAAGGCAGTGAAATTGACAAGAAGAGCGGGGTAGTAGTTGCGCTGAGAAGGATAGCACGCTTTTCTGTACCTCTCTTCGTTTTAACTTTCTGAGCGTGTTTTTAATCCAAACATATCATATCTATATGTTTTTGGAATCAGGAACCGACTAGAAATAAGATGAAAGTGTTTTTAAATTGATTTCGAAAATTTAATTTTGATCATAATTTTTATATTTTTAATTTTCAGAGCTTTTAATCCACATATAACATATTTATATGTTTTTGGAATCAGAAAATGATGAAAAATAAGATGAACGTAAATTTGGATCGTTTTATAAAAAATGTTTTTTTTTTTTAAATTTTCAGATTTTTAATTTTTAAGCCACCAAGCTGAAATGCAATACCGAAGTCCGGCCTTCGTCGAAGATTGCTTGGCCAAAATTTCAATCAATTTGATTGAAAAATGAGGGTGTGACAGTGCCGCCTCAACTTTTACAAAAAGCCGGATATGACGTCATGAAAGGTATTTATCGAAAAAAAGAAAAAAACTTCCGGGAATATCATTCCCAGGAACTCTCATGTCAAATTTCATAAAGATCGGTCCAGTAGTTTGGTCTGAATCGCTCTACACACACCAGGGGCGGACGAGGAGGGGGGGGGCACAGGGGGCACGTGCCCCCCCCCCCCCCCCCCCGAAAAAAAAAGAAGAAGAAAAAAAAAAGATTTTTCTATGCTGATTCTATGACCATTTCTAAGTTCAAATGGCACCAGATGGCACCATTTTGCTTCTTTGGGCAAAACAAATTTCCGGGGGGGCATGCCCCCGGACCCCCCTAGCAAATTCGGGCGCTTCGCGCCCATCACATTCACTTTCGATTCAAAGTGCCCCCCCCCCCCCCCCTTACAAAGCAACTGATCCGCCCCTGCACACACACACGCACAGACAGACAGACAGACAGACAGACAGACAGACAGACAGACAGACAGACACACACACCACGACCCTCGTCTCGATTCCCCCTCTATGTTAAAAAATTTAGTCAAAACTTGACTAAATATAACAAAAAGAGAATTGAATTGAATTGAATTGAATTGAACTTTATTTAACAAGGATTAAGATTTAAGGCTACGCCCCACTATTATAAGAGCGATGAAGAGAGAGAAGGGGTGGGGAGTGAGGGGGGGGGGGGGTGGAGAGAAAGAGAGAAGCCAGCTTGCGGACATTTATGCATCTCTTTTGTTTGTTGCTTGTTGTTGTATAATATGTGTGGATTGTGCCGGTATTTCCCCAGTGCGCATCTCGAGACGGTGTTGTGTGGCTGACTGTGCTTGTTGTTGTATAATATGTGTGGATTGTGCCGGTATTTCCCCAGTGCGCATCTCGAGACGGTGTTGTGTGGCTGACTGTGCTTGTTGTTGTATAATATGTGTGGATTGTGCCGGTATTTCCCCAGTGCGCATCTCGTGACGGTGTTGTGTGGCTGACTGTGCTTGTTGTTGTATAATATGTGTGGATTGTGCCGGTATTTCCCCAGTGCGCATCTCGAGACGGTGTTGTGTGGCTGACTGTGCTTGTTGTTGTATAATATGTGTGGATTGTGCCGGTATTTCCCCAGTGCGCATCTCGAGACGGTGTTGTGTGGCTGACTGTGCTTGTTGTTGTATAATATGTGTGGATTGTGCCGGTATTTCCCCAGTGCGCATCTCGAGACGGTGTTGTGTGGCTGACTGTGCTTGTTGTTGTATAATATGTGTGGATTGTGCCGGTATTTCCCCAGTGCGCATCTCGAGACGGTGTTGTGTGGCTGACTGTGCTTGTTGTTGTTTGAATATGTGTGGATTGTGCCGGTATTTCCCCAGTGCGCATCTCGTGACGGTGTTGTGTGGCTGACTGTGCTATCAGGCGCCTTGGGGGGTCAACACCTACCTCTCTCTGCCTACCTCTCATTTCACGGCTCATCCCACCTGGCAGGGAAAAGGTGTTCTGGTGTTCATACCCCCGTTTCTCTCAATGTCTCTCTCTCTCTCCGAACCCTTATAAATCAGGTTCAGTGACATGTCATCAGGGTCTGAATGTATTTGTTGAATTTTATGCGTGACTATAATTTATAACTGTGCAGATACTATTGCTGTTATTTTAACCACTATTGTAAGGGGCTGTGGCCTTAGACAATTAAAGATTATTTCTTGTTCTTGTTCTTGTTATCTCTCTCTCTCTCTCTCTCTCTCGATCTCTGTCTCTCTGTCTCTCTATCTCTGTGTCTATCTCTGTTTTTCTATCTTTCTCTGTCTGTTTATCTGTCTGTCTCTCCCTCTCTCTCACACACATTTCTGTCATTCTTGCAGTTGAGACAAGATATGATATTGTGTAAGGATCATCCCGTCAGTCAATACATCTCGCAAAGCATACACCCCCCCCCCCAACACACACACACACTCACGCACACACATACTATCACACACACACACACTCACACACATACACACACGCACACACTCCAAAAAATTTGGAAATAAGAAACCCGTGGCATATGCTTTTGTAATTGCATTTGCTGAGTGCGGCTATCTTGCCGCCAGGTAGCATCACGACTGGTGAAGTTGGGCCGTTACAAATCTTTATTCCTCGTAATTCTTCTCCCTGGAGAGCTGTCATGATCAGAGAGACTGGGCCTTGATTCCACCGCTGACGTGAACGTGCGTGGTGTGTGTTTGTTTACCTGGAACTCTCGTGGTGAGACTGATGAGGGGGGGGGGGGGGGGATAGAAATACCTGATGTCTAGATGCGGCCATGAGGCGTTTTTGGATGTTTTGGATTATGCAGCAACATGAAAGCTACAAAAGCTGATCTTTGGTGCCCGACTTGTTACAGTTTGAAAAGCAGCCGTAAGTCGACAATTTTAATGTTTGGATTATACTGCAAAATGAAAGCTACACAAGTCGCGTAAGGCGAAAATACATCATTTAGTCAAGCTGTCGAACTCACAGAATGAAACTGAACGCAATGCAATTTTTCAGCAAGACCGTATACTCGTAGCATCGTCAGTCCACCGCTCAGCATGGCAAAGGCAGTGAAATTGACAAGAAGAGCGGGGTAGTAGTTGCGCTGAGAAGGATAGCACGCTTTTCTGTACCTCTCTTCGTTTTAACTTTCTGAGCGTGTTTTTAATCCAAACATATCATATCTGTATGTTTTTGGAATCAGGAACCGACAAGGAATAAGATGAAAGTGTTTTTAAATTGATTTGGAAAATTTAATTTTGATCATAGTTTTTATATTTTTAATTTTCAGAGCTTGTTTTTAATCCAAATATAACATATTTATATGTTTTTGGAATCAGAAAATGATGAAGAATAAGATGAACGTAAATTTGGATCGTTTTATATAAAAAAAATTTGTTACAATTTTCAGATTTTTAATGACCAAAATCATTAATTAATTTTTAAGCCACCAAGCTGAAATGCAATACCGAAGTCCGGCCTTCGTCGAAGATTGCTTGGCCAAAATTTCAATCAATTTGATTGAAAAATTAGGGTGTGACAGTGCCGCCTCAACTTTTACAAAAAGCCGGATATGACGTCATCAAAAGTATTTATGAAAAAATTAAAAAAAATTCCGGGGATATCATTCCCAGGAACTCTCATGTCAAATTTCATAAAGATCGGTCCAGTAGTTTGGTCTGAATCGCTCTACACACACACACGCACACACACACATACACCACGACCGTCGTCTCGATTCCCCCCTCTACGTTAAAACATTTATTCAAAACTTGACTAAATGTAACAAGTCGCGTAAGGCGAAATTACTACATTTAATCAAGCTGTGGAACTCACAGAATGAAACTGAACGTAGTCCCCCGCTAGTGCAAAAGGCAGTGAAAGTGACGAGCCTGTTTGGCGCGGCAGCGGTTGCGCTGTGCTTCATAGCACGCTTTACTGTACCTCTCTTCGTATTAACTTTCTGAGCGTGTTTTTAATCCAAACATATCATATCTATATGTTTTTTGGAATCAGGAACCGACAAGGAATAAGATGAAATAGTTTTTGAAACGATTTCGGAAATTTAATTTTGATCATAATTTTTATATTTTTAATTTTCAGAGCTTGTTTTTAATCCAAATATAACATATTTATATGTTTTTGGAATCAGAAAATGATGAAGAATAAGATGAACGTAAATGTGGATCGTTTTATAATTTATTTTTTTTTTTACAATTTTCAGATTTTTAATGACCAAAGTCATCAGTTAATTTTTAAGCCACCAAACTGAAATGCAATACCGAAGTCCGGCCTTCGTCGAAGATTGCTTGGCCAAAATTTCAATCAATTTGATTGAAAAATGAGGGTGTGACAGTGCCGCCTCAACTTTTACAAAAAGCCGGATATGACGTCATCAAAGACATTTATCGAAAAAAAAGTCCGGGGATATCATTCCCAGGAACTCTCATGTCAAATTTCATAAAGATCGGTCCAGTAGTTTAGTCTGAATCGCTCTACACACACACACAGACGCACACACGCACACACACACACACACACACATACACCACGACCCTCGTCTCGATTCCCCCTCTATGTTAAAAAGGTGATCTTTGGTGCCCGACTTGTTACAGTTTGAAAAGCAGCAGTAAGTCGACAATTGTAATGTTTGGATTATACTGCAAAATAAAAGCTATGTCATATTTAACGAAGAGGGGGAATCGAGACGAGGGTCGTGGTGTATGTATAATAATAATAATAATAACGGGCATTTATAAAGCGCCTTATTAGAAGTTCAAAGCGCGTGACAACAATACATGTATACAAAAATCATACAATCACTGTCCGATTCAAACAACACATCATTTTTTGATTGAAATTTTGGCCAAGCAATCTTCGACGAAGGCCGGACTTCGGTATTGCATTTCAGCTTGGTGGCTTAAAAATTAATTAATGACTTTGGTCATTAAAAATCTGAAAATTGTAAAAAAAAACCATTTTTTATAAAACGATCCAAATTTAAAATTTACGTTATTCCTCATCATTTCCTGATCCCAAAAACATATAAATATGTTATATGTGGATTAAAAACAAGCTCTGAAAATTAAAAATATAAAAATTATGATCAAAATTAAATTTTCCAAATCAATTTAAAAACACTTTCATCTTATTTCTAGTCGGTTCCTGATTCCAAACACATATAGATATGATATATTTGGATTAAAAACACGCTCAGAAAGTTAAAACGAAGAGAGGTACAGAAAAGCGTGCTATCCTTCTCAGCGCAACTACTACCCCGCTCTTCTTGTCAATTTCACAGCCTTTGCCACAAGCGGTGGACTGGCGATGCTACGAGTGTACGGTCTTGCGGAAAAAATGCAATGCGTTCAGTTTCATTCTGTGAGTTCGACTGAGCTTGACTAAATGTTTTATTTTCGCCTTACGCGACTTGTTTTTACTAAATGTTTTGACTAAATGTTTTAACATAGAGGGGGAATCGAGACGAGGGTCGTGGTGCATGTGTATGTGTGTGTGTGTGTGTGTGTCTGTCTGTGCGTGTGTGTGTGTAGAGCGATTCAGACTAAACTACTGGACCGATCTTTATGAAATTTGACATGAGAGTTCCTGGGAATGATATCCCCGGAATTTTTTTTTCGATAAATGTCTTTGATGACGTCATATCCGGCTTTTTGTAAAAGTTGAGGCGGCACTGTCACACCCTCATTTTTCAATCAAATTGATTGAAATTTTGGCCAAGCAATCTTCGACGAAGGCCGGACTTCGGTATTGCATTTCAGCTTGGTGGCTTAAAAATTAATTAATGACTTTGGTCAATAAAAATCTGCAAATTGTAAAAAAAATTTTTTCATAAAACGATCCAAATTTACGTTCATCTTATTCTTCATCATTTCCTGATTCCAAAAAACATATAAATATGTTATATTTGGATTAAAAACAAGCTCTGAAAATTAAAAATATAAAAATTATGATCAAAATTAAATTTTCCAAATCAATTTAAAAACACTTTCATCTTATTTCTTGTCGGTTCCTGATTCCAAAAAACATATAGATATGATATGTTTGGATTAAAAACACGCTCAGAAAGTTAAAACGAAGAGAGGTACAGAAAGGCGTGCTATCCTTCTCAGCGCAACAACTACCCCGCTCTTCTTGTCAATTTCACTGCCTTTGCTACGAGCGGTGGACTGACGATGCTACGAGTATACGGTCTTGCCGAAAAATTGCAGTGCGTTCAGTTTCATTCTGTGAGTTCGACAGCTTGACTAAATGTTGTATTTTCGCCTTACGCGACTTGTTCTTTGTTTCTCTTTCAGTCTCTCGCACGCTCTCTCTTTCGACCGACAAAGGTGTACATGATAATATACACGTACGTTCGTATGCTTGCGGACGTGTGCGTGCATGCGTTACCGTGTACATGTGTGAGTGTGTGTGTGTAAGTGTGTGTGTGTTTGTGTGAGTGTGTGTGTGTGTGTGTGTGTGTGTGTGTGTGTGTGTATGTTTGTGTGTCTATGTGTCTGTCAGTCTGTCTGACTGAACGGCAGCAGCAAGACAAGGAATGTGTGACCTACTAATGCTTAAAGTGTTTGCAGTGTTTGCAGATAAAGGTGTGACGGCAGAGATGTCAGTGTCAGAGAAGACAGCCACAAGTGCAGCACCTTGTACTTGGTTTATTTCTGATTTTATTGCGTCCTTCGCGTACACTTGCTTCTCTCGCCAAGAAACACGGCGTTACGCGGAGTGACGCGGTCCGAGACGATGGCCAGGGGTGGAAACTTGCACGGACCGGCCTGCAGACATATAGCAGTAGTTACAGCGTAACGGTGGTTACAGAATCAATCAATCAATCAATAGGAAGCTTATATAGCGCGTATTCCGTGGGTACAGTTCTAAGCGCTTGTCGAAGAGTTGTCAACACAGGACTAACAAAGAAACTAACATCTACAGACGGACACGAACCCTTTCACACACAAGCAAACCCTGATATACATGTAACCGAGTGCCGAAACACTACGATCACCTCGGGAGGCGAAGTGCAATCAAACAGGATTGAAAATGTTAGGGCTAATTTCTTAGCCCTATAAAAACTGTTATGCAAACCCGAAGGTTTCCATGAACATACAGACAATCGGAAACCACCAGATCCCATCACAAACAGAATTCTACAATACACCGGTGTTGACTTTTAAAGGCCAACAACTCGGGTGCAGAGTCTGCTGTGAAAGGAGCGGTAACCTCCCCTGTCACAATCGCCCCCGTTTGAATGAACTTCGTCCCGAAGTTCCGAACCGGGGGACCACTGTCCATCCCAAGTTCGCAGAATGGGAACAGCACGAAAATGTTCAGTGGTCATATTATGCCATTACCTGAACATATCATGCCGAGTCCCATCCCTGCTCGCAAGCACCAGATGTAACCGAGTGCCGAAACACTACGATCACCTCGGGAGGCGAAGTGCAATCAAACAGGATTGAAAATGTTAGGGCTAATTTCTTAGCCCTATAAAAACTGTTATGCAAACCCGAAGGTTTCCATGAACATACAGACAATCGGAAACCACCAGATCCCATCACAAACAGAATTCTACAATACACCGGTGTTGACTTTTAAAGGCCAACAACTCGGGTGCAGAGTCTGCTGTGAAAGGAGCGGTAGCCTCCCCTGTCACAAACATACAACAAACACCTGTTTAACAACAATGTACACATCAATAGCTAGGTCCAAACAAAATAATATCAAGCACACACAAAACAGAGCACAGCACAAAAATGTCTTTTGGGGCACAACACATCAGGTCGAACATGAAAGTCGCAGCCAGCTACGGGAAGAACTGAGTCTTCAACCTACTCTTGAACGCGTCAAGAGAGGGGCTCTGGCGAAGCTCAAGCGGCAGGGAGTTCCAGACGGAGGGGCCCGCGGAGGGAAATGCACGCTGACCAGCAGATGCGAGATTTGAGCGAGGGATGTGAAGGCGGAGTGGGTCAGCAGCAGAACGAAAGGGACGGTCGGAGATCTGGGTGTACGGGTCCAGGGAGGATTGAAGGTACTCGGGAGCAGAGTCGTTGAGACACTTGTAGACCAGAGTGGACAGTTTGTAGGAGATTCGGGTGTTGACAGGGAGCCAGTGCAAGGAGCGAAGTAGGGGGGTGATGTGGTCTCGCTTCGTCTTCCTCAACGTCAGCCTGGCAGCAGCGTTCTGGACTCGTTGTATGCCATGAATGGATGAGGCGGGGAGGCCAGCCAGAAGGGAGTTGCAGTAGTCCAGACGACTGAAGATGAGGGAGACAACCAGCTTGACACAGGCGTCGTGGGTGAGGTAGCGACGGATGGAGGCGATGCGTCGTAGGTGGAAAAAGCAGGTCTTGATGATGAAGGAGATGTGTGTCTGCATGGAGAGAGTGGAGTCGAGAAAGACGTCAAGGCTCTTGACAGCAGGGGAGAATGGAACAGTCGCGTCATCCAGCTGGAGGTCGGTCACAGTGAGGGAAGCAATCTTCTGTCGTGTTCCAACGAGAAGGGCCTCCGTCTTCTAACTGTTCAGCTTCAACTTGTTCTCAGTCATTCTGTTCTTGATGTCAGTGAAACAACTGGAGATGGATCCCAGGAGATGGTCAACGTCCTCCGGCTTGGCGCTGTTCTGGAGCTGCGTGTCATCGGCAAAGGAGTTGTAGTTCAAGCCGTGGCGTTCGATGACCAGGGAGAGGGGTTGGATGTACAGGGTGAAAAGGACAGGGCCGAGGACAGACCCTTGTGGGACGCCGAAGCGGACAGGGACAGGCTGAGAAGAGAACGAATCAGTGGTGACAGTCTGAGAGCGGTTCTGGAGGTAGTTCCGGAACCAAGAGAGGGCGGTGTCGTGAATGCCGAACGTGGAACTGAGGCGATCGACGAGTAGCTGGTGGTCGATCGTGTCGAAGGCCGCGGAAAGGTCCAGCAGCACAAGGGCAGAGACGAGACCGCTATCTGTTGCGTTCGGGAGGTCCGTGGTGATTCGCAGGAGCGCCGTCTCGGTGCTGTGGTGAGGGCGGTACGCTGACTGGTACACTGGCATCAGCGAGTTCCGAGACAGGTGGGCGCTCAACTGCTCCAGGATGATACGCTCCAGAAGCTTGGAGAGGAAGGGCAGGTTGGACACAGGACGGTAGTTCTTCAACTCGTTGACGTCAAGGCCGGGTTTCTTGATGAGTGGGCGGACAACGGCAGACTTGAAGCAGTCGGAAACGACGCCTGTGGCCAGGGAGATGTTGATGATATCTGTGATAGACGGCAGGAGCTTGTCTAGACACTTGGTGAAGAGGAAGCCTGGCAGGGGGTCTAGCTCGCAGGTCTTGATGGCCGTCTTGGTGATGAGTCGCTTGACGTGGTTTTGAGTGACAGGCTGAAAGCACGTGAGGGGGGAGCCGGAGAAGGAGGGGGAGGGTGGGGACGGGACGAAGGGCTGCTGATCGAGTGTTCTCCGAAGCGTGTCAATCTTGTCCTTGAAGAACTCCGAGAATAACAGAACAGACCCTTCACCAACAGGCACACAGATAGCTGTAGTAACAGCGTAACGGTGATTACAGAACAGACCCTTCACCAACAGACAGACAGATAGCTGTAGTTATAACGTAACGGTGGTTACAGAACGGCTAAACCCTTCACCAACAGGCACACATATAGCAGTAGTTATAACGTAACGCTGGTTTCAGAACGGCATAACGCTTCACCAACAGGCACACAGATAGCTGTAGCTATAATGAAACGGCGGTTACTAGGGATGGCCAAATCGTCCGCCCGATCGCCAGGGGCGAATCAAACATCCGTCGGGCTAGTAGAAACCGCCTGGTAACTCGCCCGGCTGGCCAGTGAAAATTCTTGTCCAATATAATGCAACGCTTTTGGTTGTAATATCGAGTATCAAAGCCATGCAAACACTGCAGATGCAGCACCTTTGGTATGTACCGGGCCAGCGACATTTCTGGCGGGCTAGTGATATTTGGCCATCCCTGGTTACAGAACGGCTAAACCCTTCACCAACAGGCACACAGATAGCTGTAGTTATAATGTAACGGGGGTTACAGAACGGCTTAACCATTCACAAACAGGCAGATATCATTAGAACGTTAAATGGTTGTTCCAGGTTACATAAATAAAGGCTCCGACCTACAGCAGCAAGTTTAACTTTTTCAGCTAGACAACTAAATGAAAAAATATCACACACAAAAACCTAATACTAACATGAATATAATTAAAACATCAGAAAAGCAGGTTGACGTCACGTACCTAGCCGTTGTGGTGGTGACGTAATGAGGCGAAGCGGATGACGTCATCAGCCTGATCCTTCGCCTCTTTCGCCGCGTGTCCCAGTTCCCTGAGCTCCGCCACCAGCCCCCTCAGCCCCATCTCCAGCCGTACTGCACACACACACACGCACGCAAACGCACGCAAATGCACACACACACACACACACACACACACACACACACACACACACATGAAACAAATCCCAAGCTGTACACAAAACGGCTAGACATTGCATTCTTAGTATGTTTCCAAGAGGATGGATGGTCTCATCCCACGTGACCGCCTGCACTCATCTAAGATGGCGACCCGAATCTTTTTACAGGGGAAGGAATCTGCCGTTAACACTGGTGTCCAAACAGTTTTCTGATACATGTACTTAAAAAAACCAAGTCGCGTAAGGCGAA
Organism: Littorina saxatilis; assembly: GCF_037325665.1. Lineage (NCBI taxonomy): Eukaryota > Metazoa > Mollusca > Gastropoda > Littorinimorpha > Littorinidae > Littorina > Littorina saxatilis. Next base: position 514,051 of record NC_090261.1, read on the forward strand.
AATACAACATTTAGTCAAGCTGTCGAACTCACAGAATGAAACTGAACGCAATGCAATTTTTCAGCAAGACCGTATACTCGTAGCATCGTCAGTCCAACGCTCATGGCAAAGGCAGTGAAATTGACAAGAAGAGCGGGGTAGTAGTTGCGCTGAGAAGGATAGCACGCCTTTCTGTACCTCTCTTCGTTTTAACTTTCTGAGCGTGTTTTTAATCCAAACATATCATATCTATATATTTTTGGAATCAGGAACCGACAAGGAATAAGATGAAAATGTTTTTAAATTGATTTGGAAAATTTAATTTTGATCATAATTTTTATATTTTTAATTTTCAGAGCTTTTTTAATCAAAATATAACATATTTATATGTTTTTGGAATCAGAAAATGATGAAAAATAAGATGAACGTAAATTTGGATCGTTTTATAATTATTTGTTTTCTTTTACAATTTTCAGATTTTTAATGACCAAAGTCATTAATTAATTTTTAAGCCACCAAGCTGAAATGCAATACCGAAGTCCGGCCTTCGTCGAAGATTGCTTGGCCAAACTTTTAATCAATTTGATTGAAAAATGAGGGTGTGACAGTGCCGCCTCAACTTTTACAAAAAGCCGGATATGACGTCATAAAAGACATTTATCGAAAAAATGAAACAAGTTGCGTAAGGCGAAATTACTACATTTAGTCAAGCTGTCGAACTCACAGAATGAAACTGAACGTAGTCCGCCGCTAGTGCAAAAGGCAGTGAAAGTGACGAGCCTGTTTGGCGCGGTAGCGATTGCGCTGTGCTTCATAGCACGCTTTATTGTACCTCTCTTCGTTTTAACTTTCTGAGCGTGTTTTTAATCCAAACATATCATATCTATATGTTTTTGGAATCAGGAACCGACAAGAAATAAGATGAAATAGTTTTTAAAACGATTTCGGAAATTTAATTTTGATCATAATTTTTATATTTTTAATTTTCAGAGCTTGTTTTTAATCCAAATATAACATATTTATATGTTTTTGCAATCAGAAAATGACGAAGAATAAGATGAAATTGTCTTTGGATCGTTTAATAAAAAAATAATTTTAATTACAAGTTTCCGATTTTTAATGACCAAACTCACTCATTAGTTTTTATGCCACCAAGCTGAAATGCAATACCAAACCCCGGGCTTCGTCGAAGATTACTTTGCCAAAATTTCAATCATTTTGATTGAAAAATGAGGGTGTGACAGTGCCGCCTCAACTTTTACAAAAAGCCGGATATGACGTCATCAAAGATATTTATCGAAAAAATGAAAAAAACGTCCGGGGATATCATACCCAGGAACTCTCATGTCAAATTTCATAAAGATCGGCCCAGTAGTTTAGTCTGAATCGCTCTACACACACAGACAGACAGACAGACAGACAGACAGACACACATACACCACGACCCTCGTCTCGATTCCCCCCTCTATGTTAAAACATTTAGTCAAAACTTGACTAAATGTAAAAATCGTCCGGGGATATCATACCCAGAAACTCTCATGTCAAATTTCATAAAGATCGGTCCAGTAGTTTACTCTGAATCGCTCTACACACACACACGCACAGACAGACACACACACACACACACACACACACACACACACACACACACATACACCACGACCCTCGTCTCGATTCCCCCCTCTATGTTAAAACATTTAGTCAAAACTTGACTAAAGGTAAAAACCAAAAACAACAACAACATTTAAATGCACTGTAAAAAGTGTAAGACATATTGTAAAGAGTTAAAGTTGAGCATGTGTGTGCACGCTTGTCATTTAGTTTATCTGTTGGAGCATAGACCTATAAATAATTATAGGTCCCTGGTTGGAGCAAGTGTGCACGTAAACCATCACAGATACTGTTTGGCTTTTACACACAGTACAAACACCCTTTCATTTAAACACTCACCGCTTGAGAACATCCTAGGTGCCCTCCGTAAAGAGCGAGCAATTTTCAAAAAATTTATTTTTGCGTGGTTTATCTTACCCCTGAGCCATAGTGAACCCGTGTGATCCAGTTTCCCTTTTTCACAATGTTGTCGTCAGTTTGTAATTCGCTGTGAGCTTATCTGCAATAGCACGTTATTATGTACCTCTGACTATGCACGAAACAAACGACTGTGGTTCACAAGAACTCTAGCGATGGCTTGACTGTTCAAAGGAACTGGTGATAGGCAAAAACCGTCGTCTGCTACGAGAACCACGACCTTGCGTGACCCTGCTTCCGGGCATTTCTTTTTTCAAACTTTCAAAACTTCGAATTGTACTGATCTTGTCTTGATGAAAAAAGAATTCTTTTATGATTTAAGAATGTTTGTGTAACAAGCTGTCAATTTATTATTTAGATTTTAAAAGTTATGTCTAGCGCCAAAACGCACCACCGTCCGATTTTGTTATCAGACAATCCGCAAAATTAATTCTTTGAAAATTGCTCGCTCTTTACGTAGGGCACCTAGGATGCTCCCCTTCGGTGAGCGTTCAAATGGAAGGGTGTTTGTACTGTGTGCAAAAGCCTGACAGTATCTGTGATGGTTTACGGGAGGCTTACTGTGCCTTTAACTGTACAATATTAACTGTTCTGATTTTCGTGTGCCTCTCAGGTGACTTTTGGTGCAAGACAATGTGCCCGTGCTGCACCGTGTAGATTCGTCTTTCTATACAACCGTTTGGGCAAGTTTAACCCCTTTATCCTATATGTTAATGTTATGCAAGCATGAATCATTGTAGGCCCAAACCATGCAAACTAGGGCAGAGAAGTCCTTCATCATCATCATCATCATCATCATCATCATCATCATCATCATCATAGAACATGTTTCACTCACGGACATCCAGTTCGGAAACTGTCTCTGCTTCAGGGGCTGCTTCAGCTTCCGGTTCTGTGTGAAACAGGACGAGACATCATTGTCACTTTACTTCATTTAATTTAAAGCTGAATATTCATTACTTCAGCATGTTTTGCATATCGCTCAAATGTCATGCTGGTTTCTTTTTGCTGTACTGTGATTTGTCTTTTGTAAAGGGTCTGATTTTTGGTTAGATAGGTTACAGCACAAAGCCTTTGCCTAAAAGTAATATTCTTGAGCAATGAAAGTTAAAGTCAGCCAAAGCATTATTGACCTTATAAGATTTAACACAAACAGAAAAAGACAGAGAGAAAGCAACATACAGAAGAAGGAAAGGACAGAAAAAGCAGTCATAAGATTGTTGTGCAGTGGACAAGGAAGAAATATTGTGCTGTGGGCAGGAGGAAAACGAGCAAGCAATAATGGCAACAATGGCAATAATGGCAAGGCAAAAGCAAGGTTAAGGTAGCTTTCAATGAGGGTGATGCAGATCATCACCTGCAACCATTGCTGGACTGGGCGTGGTCCAGTTGTGACAAGGCGTGGTCCAGTTGTGACTAGGCGTGGTCCAGTTGTGACTAGGCGTGGTCCAGTTGTGACAAGGCGTGGTCCAGTTGTGACTAGGCGTGGTCCAGTTGTGACTAGGCGTGGTCCAGTTGTGACTAGGCGTGGTCCAGTTGTGACTAGGCGTGGTACTGTTGTGACTAGGCGTAAACCAGTTGTGACTAGGCGTAGTCCAGATCTGATGGGGAATGGTCCAGTTCTGATGGGGAATGGTCCAGTTCTGATGGGGAATGGTCCAGTTCTGATTGGGTGTGGTCCAGTTGTGACTTGGTGTGGTCCAGTTCTGATGGGGAATGGTCCAGTTATGTTGGGGTGTGGTCCAATTCTGATGGGGTGTGGTCCAGTTCTGACTGGGTGTGGTCCAGTTCTGATGGGGTGTGGTCCAGTTGTGACTGGGTGTGGTCCAGTTCTGATGGGGTGTGGTCCAGTTCTGTTGGGGAATGGTCCAGTTCTGATTGGGTGTGGTCCAGTTGTGACTTGGTGTGGTCCAGTTCTGATGGGGAATGGTCCAGTTATGTTGGGGTGTGGTCCAATTCTGATGGGGTGTGGTCCAGTTCTGACTGGGTGTGGTCCAGTTGTGACTGGGTGTGGTCCAGTTCTGATGGGGTGTGGTCCAGTTCTGACTGGGTCTGGTCCAGTTCTGATGGGGTGTGGTCCAGTTCTGTTGGGGTGTGGTCCAGTTCTGTTGGGGCATTGTCCAGTTCTGATTGGGTGTGGTCCAGTTGTGACTTGGTGTGGTCCAGTTCTGATGGGGAATGGTCCAGTTATGTTGGGGTGTGGTCCAATTCTGTTGGGGTGCGGTCCAGTTGTGACTGTGTGTGGTCCAGTTCTGATGGAGAATGGTCCAGTTCTGACTGGGTGTGGTCCAATTCTGATGGGGTGTGGTCCAGTTCTGACTGGGTCTGGTCCAGTTCTGATGGGGTGTGGTCCAGTTCTGTTGGGGTGTGGTCCAGTTCTGTTGGGGTGTAGTCCAGTTGTGGCTGGGTGTTGTCCAGTTCTGTTGGGGTGTGGTCCAATTGTGTTGGGGTGTGGTCCAGTTCTGCTGGGGTGAGGTCAAGTTGTGACTGGGTGTGATCCAGTTCTGCTGGGGAATGGTCCAGTTCTGTTGGGGCGTTGTCCAGTTCTGATTGGGTGTGGTCCAATTGTGACTGGGTGTGGTCCAGTTCTGATGGGGAATAGTCCAGTTATGATGGGGAAGGGTCCAGTTCTGATGGGGTGTGGTCCAGTTGTGACTGGGTGTGGTCCAGTTCTGATGGGGTGTGGTCCAGCTATGACTGGGTCTGGTCCAGTTCTGATGGGGTGTGGTCCAGTTGTGACTGGGTGTGGTCCAGTTCTGATGAGGTGTTGTCCAGTTGTGACTGGGTGTGGTCATGTTGTGACTTGGCATGGTCCAGTTATGTTGCGGTGTGGTCATATTCTGATGGGGAATGGTCCAGTTCTGATGGGGTGTGGTCCAGTTCTGATGGGGTGTGGTCCAGTTCTGTTGGGGTGTGGTCCAGTTCTGTTGGGGTGTAGTCCAGTTGTGTTGGGGTGTGGTCCAGTTTTGATGGGGTGTGGTCCAGTTCTGTTGGGGTGTGGTCCAGTTTTGATGGGGTGTGGTCCAGTTCTGTTGGGGTGTGGTCCAGTTTTGATGGGGCGTGGTCCAGTTAGTTTGGGGAGCGGTCCAGTTCTGTTGGGGGGTGGTCCAGTTCTGATCGGGTACGGTCCAATTCTGTTGGGGTATGGTCCAGATCTGTGTGGTCCAGTAACTCGTAAGATTCTGAGGGGCTATGGTCCAGGCAGGCGCAGGGGCAATGGAAACACTTTGAGGTGTCGGTGACTCCTTGACAGAGCCTGCAACAATCAGCATCAGTCACAGACAGCCTGAGAATTGTCTTTTAGTCGGGTTATGGCCTCAATGTGTCATAGACAGAGTTGTGTGTGTGTATATGTATGTGTGTATGTGTGTGTGTGTGTGTACACGTGTGTGTGTGTGTGTGTGTGTGTATGTGTGTATGTACACGTGTGTGTGTGTGTGTGTGTGTGTGTGTGTGTCTGTGTCTGTGTGTGTGTGTGTGTCTGTCTGTCTGTGTGTTTGTTAGTGTGTCGGTGTGTGTAAGCGCGCTTTCCGGTGTGTACCTTGCAGAGCACAGCCGCCCTGAGGGTTTTCATCCCAGCCATCAAAACAGTCCGCGATGTCGTCACACAGCCACGTGTTGGGGAAACAACGGCCGTCCGGCTGGGGGCACTGGAAATTGTCACTGGGACACGCCGCCTCTTGCTCTTCAGTCACTGAAAAACGTGCAGCATGAGTTATTGCAACGGACGTCATGGCGTCACTTCGCTGTGTCACTGAACATATCGGACATGATGACGTACAATTACGACTTTCAGTGGACATTGTGAACATCAAGACGGTGTGAATGAACAGCAAGAGTTGGCTTCTGTAGGACTGACCAGAAGACTTGACCTTGTGAAGGTAACTACTGTGGAGTTGCTCCAATGGCCGCTAGCCGTGGCGGAGTTAGTCAATCTGGCTGTGTGAGTGTCAGGTCAGTGCTCTGGGAGGTGTTGTCATCTATCATCTCATGATTCGGTCTCCCCCCCCCCGTCCCCCCATTCCCCTCTCCCCCATCCTCAAAGTCCCTTCTCTATCTATGTTATGATCATGGGCATGTGGCTTGCTGTCAGGGTGACAATCAATAGTGAAGATGTTGCATGTAGCTAAAGCACACGCACTGTTATTGGAGCAGGATCTACCTGCAGCACACATTCCACCCCCGTGTGTTTGTGTACAGGTATGTGGATTGCTATCAGTGTCACTGTGGAGTGGAGCAGGATCTACCTGCAGATCCTCGCTCCCTCCACCACCCCCCGCCATCCCCCTTCCCCGCCACGCCCGAGTAATGATGGGTGTTCCGAGGAAGGCTACCTGAAGCACATCCTCCCTGAAGGCTCTCGTCCCAGCCATCCTGACAGTCGGCCAGCTGGTCACACAGCCACGAGACCGGGAAACACGAACCCGGCTCACCCGGGCACTGGAACTGACCGCCACCACATGCTGACTGGGAGGACGTCACTGCAAAACAACACAGTCATACGTCATTATGACCGCCACTACATGTTGACTGGGAGGACGTCACTGCAACACAACAGTCATACGTCTTTATGACCGCCACTACATACTGATGGGGATGACGTCACTGCAACACAACACAGTCATACGTCATTATGACTACATGCTGATTGGGATGACGTCACTGCAACACAACACAGTCATACGTCATCATGACCGCTACTACATGCTGACTGGGAGGACGTCACTGCAACACAACACAGTCATACGTCATTATGACTACATGCTGATTGGGATGACGTCACTGCAACATAACAGTCATACGTCATTATGACCGCCACTGCAACGCAACAGTCATACGTCATTATGACTACATGCTGATTGGGATGGCGTCACTGCAACACAACACAGTCATACGTCATTATGACCGCCACTACATGCTGACCGTGATTACGTCAATGTAACAAAACACAGTCAAACGTCACTTTGACCACTGCTGCATGCTGACTTGGATTATGTCACTGCAACAGAACACAGTAATACGTCATTACGACCGCTACTACATGCCGACTGTGATGACGTCACCGTAACAGAACACAACTTTCTGAGCACATTTACAGAGTAAACTTCCAAGCTAAAATGCAACCCCATCGTCCGGACAGGGTCAAAGATTGTTTAACCAAAATGTCGAAGAACAATGAGTGGATACAACAATTTCTCCACTCAGTTTGAATATTCCTCCAGAAAAGTCCAAGTCTCCGTGTAGTGACGTGAGGGAGAGACTTACCCCCCAACGCCGCGAGAACCAGAAAAACAGGTAAGGAAGGTAGATTGGAAGACCGGACCCTCGCCATGGTGCAAGACATCTGAAGATAGTCACCTGTGTGAAACGAGACTGACCACTATTTTATACATGCGTGGAATAGTGCTACGTGTGTGCGCGCACGCGTGTGTTCGTGTGTGTGTTTATATGTGAAGTGTGTGTGTGTGTGTGTGTGTGTGTGTGTGTGTGTGTGTGTGTGTGCGCCACGGTGCGTGCGTGCGTGCGTGCGTGCGCACGGAAAGCGCTCGATCTGTTCTAGTCCATTGACACTGCACCTGTCCCTGAAGCTCACTTAAATAAATTCCCAGTGGTGCTTTTACCCGACCTAAGAACTGCCTGAAGACGGTGCATTACACAAAATGACAGGTGCGTCCTGTTTGTCACTCGGTCTTTGCAACTAATCTGTTCACATTCGGTCAATATTTGAATAATGACTTGGCCGCATACTTGAAGTGACCGAGATAAGAGTTTGACAGAGAGACAGAGACTAAGAGTTTGACAGAGAGACAGAGACTAAGAGTGAGAAGGGAGGTAGAGAAAGAAAGACACAAAGAGAGAGGGAGACATACAGACACAAAGAGAGAGGGAGACATACAGACACAAAGAGAGAGGGAGACATACAGACACAAAGAGAGAGGGAGACATACAGACAGAAAGAGAGAGGGAGACATACAGACAGAAAGAGAGAGGGAGACATACAGACACAAAGAGAGAGGGAGACATACAGACACAAAGAGAGAGGGAGACATACAGACACAAAGAGAGAGGGAGACATACAGACACAAAGAGAGAGGGAGACATACAGACAGAAAGAGAGAGGGAGACATACAGACACAAAGAGAGAGGGAGACATACAGACATAAAGAGAGAGGGAGACATACAGACACAAAGAGAGAGGGAGACATACAGACACAAAGAGAGAGGGAGACATACAGACACAAAGAGAGAGGGAGACATACAGACAGAAAGAGAGAGGGAGACATACAGACACAAAGAGAGAGGGAGACATACAGACACAAAGAGAGAGGGAGACATACAGACACAAAGAGAGAGGGAGACATACAGACACAAAGAGAGAGGGAGACATACAGACACAAAGAGAGAGGGAGACATACAGACACAAAGAGAGAGGGAGACATACAGACACAAAGAGAGAGGGAGACATACAGACACAAAGAGAGAGGGAGACATACAGACACAAAGAGAGAGGGAGACATACAGACACAAAGAGAGAGGGAGACATACAGACACAAAGAGAGAGGGAGACATACAGACACAAAGAGAGAGGGAGACATACAGACACAAAGAGAGAGGGAGACATACAGACACAAAGAGAGAGGGAGACATACAGACACAAAGAGAGAGGGAGACATACAGACACAAAGAGAGAGGGAGACATACAGACACAGAGAGAGAGGGAGACATACAGACACAAAGAGAGAGGGAGACATACAGACAGAAAGAGAGAGGGAGACATACAGACACAAAGAGAGAGGGAGACATACAGACACAAAGAGAGAGGGAGACATACAGACTAGACACAAAGAGAGAGGGAGACATACAGACAGAAAGAGAGAGGGAGACATACAGACACAAAGAGAGAGGGAGACATACAGACACAAAGAGAGAGGGAGACATACAGACACAAAGAGAGAGGGAGACATACAGACACAAAGAGAGAGGGAGACATACAGACACAAAGAGAGAGGGAGACATACAGACACAAAGAGAGAGGGAGACATACAGACACAAAGAGAGAGGGAGACATACAGACACAAAGAGAGAGGGAGACATACAGACACAAAGAGAGAGGGAGACATACAGACACAAAGAGAGAGGGAGACATACAGACACAAAGAGAGAGGGAGACATACAGACACAAAGAGAGAGGGAGACATACAGACACAAAGAGAGAGGGAGACATACAGACACAAAGAGAGAGGGAGACATACAGACACAAAGAGAGAGGGAGACATACAGACACAAAGAGAGAGGGAGACATACAGACAGAAAGAGAGAGGGAGACATACAGACACAAAGAGAGAGGGAGACATACAGACACAAAGAGAGAGGGAGACATACAGACACAAAGAGAGAGGGAGACATACAGACATAAAGAGAGAGGGAGACATACAGACACAGAGAGAGAGGGAGACATACAGACACAGAGAGAGAGGGAGACATACAGACACAAAGAGAGAGGGAGACATACAGACATAAAGAGAGAGGGAGACATACAGACATAAAGAGAGAGGGAGACATACAGACATAAAGAGAGAGGGAGACATACAGACACAAAGAGAGAGGGAGACATACAGACACAAAGAGAGAGGGAGACATACAGACACAAAGAGAGAGGGAGACATACAGACACAAAGAGAGAGGGAGACATACAGACACAAAGAGAGAGGGAGACATACAGACAGAAAGAGAGAGGGAGACATACAGACACAAAGAGAGAGGGAGACATACAGACTAGACACAAAGAGAGAGGGAGACATACAGACACAAAGAGAGAGGGAGACATACAGACACAAAGAGAGAGGGAGACATACAGACACAAAGAGAGAGGGAGACATACAGACAGAAAGAGAGAGGGAGACATACAGACACAAAGAGAGAGGGAGACATACAGACACAAAGAGAGAGAGAGACATACAGACACAAAGAGAGAGGGAGACATACAGACACAAAGAGAGAGGGAGACATACAGACACAAAGAGAGAGGGAGACATACAGACACAAAGAGAGAGGGAGACATACAGACACAAAGAGAGAGGGAGACATACAGACACAAAGAGAGAGGGAGACATACAGACACAAAGAGAGAGGGAGACATACAGACACAAAGAGAGAGGGAGACATACAGACACAAAGAGAGAGGGAGACATACAGACACAAAGAGAGAGGGAGACTTACAGACATAAAGAGAGAGGGAGACATACAGACACAAAGAGAGAGGGAGACATACAGACACAAAGAGAGAGGGAGACATACAGACACAAAGAGAGAGGGAGACATACAGACACAAAGAGAGAGGGAGACATACAGACACAAAGAGAGAGGGAGACATACAGACACAAAGAGAGAGGGAGACATACAGACATAAAGAGAGAGGGAGACATACAGACACAAAGAGAGAGGGAGACATACAGACATAAAGAGAGAGGGAGACATACAGACACAAAGAGAGAGGGAGACATACAGACTAGACACAAAGAGAGAGGGAGACATACAGACACAAAGAGAGAGGGAGACATACAGACACAAAGAGAGAGGGAGACATACAGACACAAAGAGAGAGGGAGACATACAGACTAGACACAAAGAGAGAGGGAGACATACAGACACAAAGAGAGAGGGAGACATACAGACACAAAGAGAGAGGGAGACATACAGACACAAAGAGAGAGGGAGACATACAGACACAAAGAGAGAGGGAGACATACAGACACAAAGAGAGAGGGAGACATACAGACATAAAGAGAGAGGGAGACATACAGACACAAAGAGAGAGGGAGACATACAGACTAGACACAAAGAGAGAGGGAGACATACAGACACAAAGAGAGAGGGAGACATACAGACACAAAGAGAGAGGGAGACATACAGACACAAAGAGAGAGGGAGACATACAGACACAAAGAGAGAGGGAGACATACAGACAGAAAGAGAGAGGGAGACATACAGACAGAAAGAGAGAGGGAGACATACAGACACAAAGAGAGAGGGAGACATACAGACACAAAGAGAGAGGGAGACATACAGACACAAAGAGAGAGGGAGACATACAGACACAAAGAGAGAGGGAGACATACAGACACAAAGAGAGAGGGAGACATACAGACACAAAGAGAGAGGGAGACATACAGACACAAAGAGAGAGGGAGACATACAGACACAAAGAGAGAGGGAGACATACAGACACAAAGAGAGAGGGAGACATACAGACACAAAGAGAGAGGGAGACATACAGACACAAAGAGAGAGGGAGACATACAGACACAAAGAGAGAGGGAGACATACAGACACAAAGAGAGAGGGAGACATACAGACACAAAGAGAGAGGGAGACATACAGACACAAAGAGAGAGGGAGACATACAGACACAAAGAGAGAGGGAGACATACAGACACAAAGAGAGAGGGAGACATACAGACACAAAGAGAGAGGGAGACATACAGACACAAAGAGAGAGGGAGACATACAGACACAAAGAGAGAGGGAGACATACAGACAGAAAGAGAGAGGGAGACATACAGACACAAAGAGAGAGGGAGACATACAGACACAAAGAGAGAGGGAGACATACAGACACAAAGAGAGAGGGAGACATACAGACACAAAGAGAGAGGGAGACATACAGACACAAAGAGAGAGGGAGACATACAGACACAAAGAGAGAGGGAGACATACAGACACAAAGAGAGAGGAAGACATACAGACATAAAGAGAGAGGGAGACATACAGACACAGAGAGAGAGGGAGACATACAGACACAGAGAGAGAGGGAGACATACAGACACAAAGAGAGAGGGAGACATACAGACACAAAGAGAGAGGGAGACATACAGACACAAAGAGAGAGGGAGACATACAGACACAAAGAGAGAGGGAGACATACAGACACAAAGAGAGAGGGAGACATACAGACACAAAGAGAGAGGGAGACATACAGACACAAAGAGAGAGGGAGACATACAGACACAAAGAGAGAGGGAGACATACAGACACAAAGAGAGAGGGAGACATACAGACTAGACACAAAGAGAGAGGGAGACATACAGACACAAAGAGAGAGGGAGACATACAGACACAAAGAGAGAGGGAGACATACAGACACAAAGAGAGAGGGAGACATACAGACACAAAGAGAGAGGGAGACATACAGACACAAAGAGAGAGGGAGACATACAGACACAAAGAGAGAGGGAGACATACAGACACAAAGAGAGAGGGAGACATACAGACACAAAGAGAGAGGGAGACATACAGACATAAAGAGAGAGGGAGACATACAGACACAAAGAGAGAGGGAGACATACAGACTAGACACAAAGAGAGAGGGAGACATACAGACACAAAGAGAGAGGGAGACATACAGACACAAAGAGAGAGGGAGACATACAGACACAAAGAGAGAGGGAGACATACAGACACAAAGAGAGAGGGAGACATACAGACACAAAGAGAGAGGGAGACATACAGACACAAAGAGAGAGGGAGACATACAGACACAGAGAGAGAGGGAGACATACAGACAGAAAGAGAGAGGGAGACATACAGACACAAAGAGAGAGGGAGACATACAGACACAAAGAGAGAGGGAGACATACAGACACAGAGAGAGAGGGAGACATACAGACAGAAAGAGAGAGGGAGACATACAGACACAAAGAGAGAGGGAGACATACAGACACAAAGAGAGAGGGAGACATACAGACAGAAAGAGAGAGGGAGACATACAGACACAAAGAGAGAGGGAGACATACAGACATGAAGAGAGAGAGGGAGACATACAGACACAAAGAGAGAGGGAGACATACAGACAGAAAGAGAGAGGGAGACATACAGACACAAAGAGAGAGGGAGACATACAGACACAAAGAGAGAGGGAGACATACAGACACAAAGAGAGAGGGAGACATACAGACACAAAGAGAGAGGGAGACATACAGACACAAAGAGAGAGGGAGACATACAGACACAAAGAGAGAGGGAGACATACAGACTAGACACAAAGAGAGAGGGAGACATACAGACACAAAGAGAGAGGGAGACATACAGACACAAAGAGAGAGGGAGACATACAGACACAAAGAGAGAGGGAGACATACAGACACAAAGAGAGAGGGAGACATACAGACACAAAGAGAGAGGGAGACATACAGACACAAAGAGAGAGGGAGACATACAGACACAAAGAGAGAGGGAGACATACAGACACAAAGAGAGAGGGAGACATACAGACACAAAGAGAGAGGGAGACATACAGACACAAAGAGAGAGGGAGACATACAGACACAGAGAGAGAGGGAGACATACAGACACAAAGAGAGAGGGAGACATACAGACACAAAGAGAGAGGGAGACATACAGACACAAAGAGAGAGGGAGACATACAGACAGAAAGAGAGAGGGAGACATACAGACACAAAGAGAGAGGGAGACATACAGACACAAAGACAGAGGGAGACATACAGACACAAAGAGAGAGGGAGACATACAGACACAAAGAGAGAGGGAGACATACAGACACAAAGAGAGAGGGAGACATACAGACACAAAGAGAGAGGGAGACATACAGACACAAAGAGAGAGGGAGACATACAGACACAAAGAGAGAGGGAGACATACAGACACAAAGAGAGAGGGAGACATACAGACACAAAGAGAGAGAGAGACATACAGACAGAAAGAGAGAGGGAGACATACAGACTAGACACAAAGAGAGAGGGAGACATACAGACACAAAGAGAGAGGGAGACATACAGACACAAAGAGAGAGGGAGACATACAGACAGAAAGAGAGAGGGAGACATACAGACACAAAGAGAGAGGGAGACATACAGACTAGACACAAAGAGAGAGGGAGACATACAGACAGAAAGAGAGAGGGAGACATACAGACAGAAAGAGAGAGGGAGACATACAGACACAAAGAGAGAGGGAGACATACAGACTAGACACAAAGAGAGAGGGAGACATACAGACACAAAGAGAGAGGGAGACATACAGACATAAAGAGAGAGGGAGACATACAGACACAAAGAGAGAGGGAGACATACAGACACAAAGAGAGAGGGAGACATACAGACACAGAGAGAGAGGGAGACATACAGACACAAAGAGAGAGGGAGACATACAGACATAAAGAGAGAGGGAGACATACAGACACAAAGAGAGAGGGAGACATACAGACACAAAGAGAGAGGGAGACATACAGACACAAAGAGAGAGGGAGACATACAGACACAAAGAGAGAGGGAGACATACAGACACAAAGAGAGAGGGAGACATACAGACATAAAGAGAGAGGGAGACATACAGACACAAAGAGAGAGGGAGACATACAGACTAGACACAAAGAGAGAGGGAGACATACAGACACAAAGAGAGAGGGAGACATACAGACACAAAGAGAGAGGGAGACATACAGACACAAAGAGAGAGGGAGACATACAGACTAGACACAAAGAGAGAGGGAGACATACAGACACAAAGAGAGAGGGAGACATACAGACACAAAGAGAGAGGGAGACATACAGACACAAAGAGAGAGGGAGACATACAGACACAAAGAGAGAGGGAGACATACAGACACAAAGAGAGAGGGAGACATACAGACATAAAGAGAGAGGGAGACATACAGACACAAAGAGAGAGGGAGACATACAGACTAGACACAAAGAGAGAGGGAGACATACAGACACAAAGAGAGAGGGAGACATACAGACATAAAGAGAGAGGGAGACATACAGACACAAAGAGAGAGGGAGACATACAGACTAGACACAAAGAGAGAGGGAGACATACAGACACAAAGAGAGAGGGAGACATACAGACACAAAGAGAGAGGGAGACATACAGACACAAAGAGAGAGGGAGACATACAGACTAGACACAAAGAGAGAGGGAGACATACAGACACAAAGAGAGAGGGAGACATACAGACACAAAGAGAGAGGGAGACATACAGACACAAAGAGAGAGGGAGACATACAGACACAAAGAGAGAGGGAGACATACAGACACAAAGAGAGAGGGAGACATACAGACATAAAGAGAGAGGGAGACATACAGACACAAAGAGAGAGGGAGACATACAGACTAGACACAAAGAGAGAGGGAGACATACAGACACAAAGAGAGAGGGAGACATACAGACACAAAGAGAGAGGGAGACATACAGACACAAAGAGAGAGGGAGACATACAGACACAAAGAGAGAGGGAGACATACAGACACAAAGAGAGAGGGAGACATACAGACATAAAGAGAGAGGGAGACATACAGACACAAAGAGAGAGGGAGACATACAGACTAGACACAAAGAGAGAGGGAGACATACAGACACAAAGAGAGAGGGAGACATACAGACACAAAGAGAGAGGGAGACATACAGACACAAAGAGAGAGGGAGACATACAGACACAAAGAGAGAGGGAGACATACAGACAGAAAGAGAGAGGGAGACATACAGACACAAAGAGAGAGGGAGACATACAGACACAAAGAGAGAGGGAGACATACAGACACAAAGAGAGAGGGAGACATACAGACACAAAGAGAGAGGGAGACATACAGACACAAAGAGAGAGGGAGACATACAGACACAAAGAGAGAGGGAGACATACAGACACAAAGAGAGAGGGAGACATACAGACACAAAGAGAGAGGGAGACATACAGACACAAAGAGAGAGGGAGACATACAGACACAAAGAGAGAGGGAGACATACAGACACAGAGAGAGAGGGAGACATACAGACACAAAGAGAGAGGGAGACATACAGACATAAAGAGAGAGGGAGACATACAGACACAGAGAGAGAGGGAGACATACAGACACAGAGAGAGAGGGAGACATACAGACACAAAGAGAGAGGGAGACATACAGACACAAAGAGAGAGGGAGACATACAGACAGAAAGAGAGAGGGAGACATACAGACACAAAGAGAGAGGGAGACATACAGACACAAAGAGAGAGGGAGACATACAGACACAAAGAGAGAGGGAGACATACAGACACAAAGAGAGAGGGAGACATACAGACACAAAGAGAGAGGAAGACATACAGACATAAAGAGAGAGGGAGACATACAGACTAGACACAAAGAGAGAGGGAGACATACAGACAGAAAGAGAGAGGGAGACATACAGACACAAAGAGAGAGGGAGACATACAGACACAAAGAGAGAGGGAGACATACAGACACAAAGAGAGAGGGAGACATACAGACACAAAGAGAGAGGGAGACATACAGACACAAAGAGAGAGGGAGACATACAGACACAAAGAGAGAGGGAGACATACAGACACAAAGAGAGAAGGAGACATACAGACAGAAAGAGAGAGGGAGACATACAGACACAAAGAGAGAGGGAGACATACAGACTAGACACAAAGAGAGAGGGAGACATACAGACAGAAAGAGAGAGGGAGACATACAGACACAAAGAGAGAGGGAGACATACAGACACAAAGAGAGAGGGAGACATACAGACACAAAGAGAGAGGGAGACATACAGACACAAAGAGAGAGGGAGACATACAGACATAAAGAGAGAGAGGGAGACACACAGACACAAAGAGAGAGGGAGACATACAGACAGAAAGAGAGAGGGAGACATACAGACACAAAGAGAGAGGGAGACATACAGACACAAAGAGAGAGGGAGACATACAGACACAAAGAGAGAGGGAGACATACAGACACAAAGAGAGAGGGAGACATACAGACACAAAGAGAGAGGGAGACATACAGACAGAAAGAGAGAGGGAGACATACAGACACAGAGAGAGAGGGAGACATACAGACAGAAAGAGAGAGGGAGACATACAGACACAAAGAGAGAGGGAGACATACAGACTAGACACAAAGAGAGAGGGAGACATACAGACACAAAGAGAGAGGGAGACATACAGACACAAAGAGAGAGGGAGACATACAGACAGAAAGAGAGAGGGAGACATACAGACACAAAGAGAGAGGGAGACATACAGACTAGACACAAAGAGAGAGGGAGACATACAGACACAAAGAGAGAGGGAGACATACAGACACAAAGAGAGAGGGAGACATACAGACACAAAGAGAGAGGGAGACATACAGACACAAAGAGAGAGGGAGACATACAGACACAAAGAGAGAGGGAGACATACAGACACAAAGAGAGAGGGAGACATACAGACACAAAGAGAGAGGGAGACATACAGACACAAAGAGAGAGGGAGACATACAGACACAAAGAGAGAGGGAGACATACAGACACAAAGAGAGAGGGAGACATACAGACACAAAGAGAGAGGGAGACATACAGACACAAAGAGAGAGGGAGACATACAGACACAAAGAGAGAGGGAGACATACAGACTAGACACAAAGAGAGAGGGAGACATACAGACACAAAGAGAGAGGGAGACATACAGACACAAAGAGAGAGGGAGACATACAGACAGAAAGAGAGAGGGAGACATACAGACACAAAGAGAGAGGGAGACATACAGACTAGACACAAAGAGAGAGGGAGACATACAGACAGAAAGAGAGAGGGAGACATACAGACAGAAAGAGAGAGGGAGACATACAGACACAAAGAGAGAGGGAGACATACAGACTAGACACAAAGAGAGAGGGAGACATACAGACAGAAAGAGAGAGGGAGACATACAGACAGAAAGAGAGAGGGAGACATACAGACACAAAGAGAGAGGGAGACATACAGACTAGACACGAAGAGAGAGGGAGACATACAGACAGAAAGAGAGAGGGAGACATACAGACAGAAAGAGAGAGGGAGACATACAGACACAAAGAGAGAGGGAGACATACAGACACAAAGAGAGAGGGAGACATACAGACACAAAGAGAGAGGGAGACATACAGACACAGAGAGAGAGGGAGACATACAGACACAAAGAGAGAGGGAGACATACAGACACAAAGAGAGAGGGAGACATACAGACAGAAAGAGAGAGGGAGACATACAGACACAAAGAGAGAGGGAGACATACAGACAGAAAGAGAGAGGGAGACATACAGACACAGAGAGAGAGGGAGACATACAGACACAAAGAGAGAGGGAGACATACAGACACAAAGAGAGAGGGAGACATACAGACACAAAGAGAGAGGGAGACATACAGACACAAAGAGAGAGGGAGACATACAGACACAAAGAGAGAGGGAGACATACAGACTAGACACAAAGAGAGAGGGAGACATACAGACACAAAGAGAGAGGGAGACATACAGACACAAAGAGAGAGGGAGACATACAGACACAAAGAGAGAGGGAGACATACAGACACAAAGAGAGAGGGAGACATACAGACATAAAGAGAGAGGGAGACATACAGACACAAAGAGAGAGGGAGACATACAGACACAAAGAGAGAGGGAGACATACAGACACAAAGAGAGAGGGAGACATACAGACACAAAGAGAGAGGGAGACATACAGACACAAAGAGAGAGGGAGACATACAGACACAAAGAGAGAGGGAGACATACAGACACAAAGAGAGAGGGAGACATACAGACACAAAGAGAGAGGGAGACATACAGACACAAAGAGAGAGGGAGACATACAGACACAAAGAGAGAGGGAGACATACAGACAGAAAGAGAGAGGGAGACATACAGACACAAAGAGAGAGGGAGACATACAGACACAAAGAGAGAGGGAGACATACAGACAGAAAGAGAGAGGGAGACATACAGACACAAAGAGAGAGGGAGACATACAGACACAAAGAGAGAGGGAGACATACAGACACAAAGAGAGAGGGAGACATACAGACACAAAGAGAGAGGGAGACATACAGACACAAAGAGAGAGGGAGACATACAGACACAAAGAGAGAGGGAGACATACAGACAGAAAGAGAGAGGGAGACATACAGACTAGACACAAAGAGAGAGGGAGACATACAGACACAAAGAGAGAGGGAGACATACAGACACAAAGAGAGAGGGAGACATACAGACACAAAGAGAGAGGGAGACATACAGACACAAAGAGAGAGGGAGACATACAGACACAAAGAGAGAGGGAGACATACAGACACAAAGAGAGAGGGAGACATACAGACACAAAGAGAGAGGGAGACATACAGACACAAAGAGAGAGGGAGACATACAGACACAAAGAGAGAGGGAGACATACAGACACAAAGAGAGAGGGAGACATACAGACACAAAGAGAGAGGGAGACATACAGACACAAAGAGAGAGGGAGACATACAGACACAAAGAGAGAGGGAGACATACAGACACAAAGAGAGAGGGAGACATACAGACACAAAGAGAGAGGGAGACATACAGACATAAAGAGAGAGGGAGACATACAGACACAAAGAGAGAGGGAGACATACAGACTAGACACAAAGAGAGAGGGAGACATACAGACACAAAGAGAGAGGGAGACATACAGACACAAAGAGAGAGGGAGACATACAGACACAAAGAGAGAGGGAGACATACAGACACAAAGAGAGAGGGAGACATACAGACAGAAAGAGAGAGGGAGACATACAGACACAAAGAGAGAGGGAGACATACAGACACAAAGAGAGAGGGAGACATACAGACACAAAGAGAGAGGGAGACATACAGACACAAAGAGAGAGGGAGACATACAGACACAAAGAGAGAGGGAGACATACAGACACAAAGAGAGAGGGAGACATACAGACACAAAGAGAGAGGGAGACATACAGACACAAAGAGAGAGGGAGACATACAGACACAAAGAGAGAGGGAGACATACAGACACAAAGAGAGAGGGAGACATACAGACATAAAGAGAGAGGGAGACATACAGACACAAAGAGAGAGGGAGACATACAGACACAAAGAGAGAGGGAGACATACAGACACAAAGAGAGAGGGAGACATACAGACACAAAGAGAGAGGGAGACATACAGACACAAAGAGAGAGGGAGACATACAGACACAAAGAGAGAGGGAGACATACAGACACAAAGAGAGAGGGAGACATACAGACACAAAGAGAGAGGGAGACATACAGACACAAAGAGAGAGGGAGACATACAGACACAAAGAGAGAGGGAGACATACAGACACAAAGAGAGAGGGAGACATACAGACACAAAGAGAGAGGGAGACATACAGACACAAAGAGAGAGGGAGACATACAGACACAAAGAGAGAGGGAGACATACAGACACAAAGAGAGAGGGAGACATACAGACACAAAGAGAGAGGGAGACATACAGACACAAAGAGAGAGGGAGACATACAGACACAAAGAGAGAGGGAGACATACAGACACAAAGAGAGAGGGAGACATACAGACACAAAGAGAGAGGGAGACATACAGACACAAAGAGAGAGGGAGACATACAGACACAAAGAGAGAGGGAGACATACAGACACAAAGAGAGAGGGAGACATACAGACACAAAGAGAGAGGGAGACATACAGACACAAAGAGAGAGGGAGACATACAGACACAAAGAGAGAGGGAGACATACAGACACAAAGAGAGAGGGAGACATACAGACACAAAGAGAGAGGGAGACATACAGACACAAAGAGAGAGGGAGACATACAGACACAAAGAGAGAGGGAGACATACAGACACAAAGAGAGAGGGAGACATACAGACACAAAGAGAGAGGGAGACATACAGACACAAAGAGAGAGGGAGACATACAGACACAAAGAGAGAGGGAGACATACAGACACAAAGAGAGAGGGAGACATACAGACACAAAGAGAGAGGGAGACATACAGACACAAAGAGAGAGGGAGACATACAGACACAAAGAGAGAGGGAGACATACAGACACAAAGAGAGAGGGAGACATACAGACACAAAGAGAGAGGGAGACATACAGACAGAAAGAGAGAGGGAGACATACAGACACAAAGAGAGAGGGAGACATACAGACACAAAGAGAGAGGGAGACATACAGACACAAAGAGAGAGGGAGACATACAGACACAAAGAGAGAGGGAGACATACAGACACAAAGAGAGAGGGAGACATACAGACACAAAGAGAGAGGGAGACATACAGACACAAAGAGAGAGGGAGACATACAGACACAAAGAGAGAGGGAGACATACAGACAGAAAGAGAGAGGGAGACATACAGACACAAAGAGAGAGGGAGACATACAGACTAGACACAAAGAGAGAGGGAGACATACAGACAGAAAGAGAGAGGGAGACATACAGACACAAAGAGAGAGGGAGACATACAGACACAAAGAGAGAGGGAGACATACAGACACAGAGAGAGAGGGAGACATACAGACACAAAGAGAGAGGGAGACATACAGACACAAAGAGAGAGGGAGACATACAGACACAAAGAGAGAGGGAGACATACAGACAGAAAGAGAGAGGGAGACATACAGACACAAAGAGAGAGGGAGACATACAGACACAAAGAGAGAGGGAGACATACAGACACAAAGAGAGAGGGAGACATACAGACACAAAGAGAGAGGGAGACATACAGACAGAAAGAGAGAGGGAGACATACAGACACAAAGAGAGAGGGAGACATACAGACACAAAGAGAGAGGGAGACATACAGACACAAAGAGAGAGGGAGACATACAGACACAAAGAGAGAGGGAGACATACAGACAGAAAGAGAGAGGGAGACATACAGACACAAAGAGAGAGGGAGACATACAGACACAAAGAGAGAGGGAGACATACAGACAGAAAGAGAGAGGGAGACATACAGACACAAAGAGAGAGGGAGACATACAGACTAGACACAAAGAGAGAGGGAGACATACAGACAGAAAGAGAGAGGGAGACATACAGACAGAAAGAGAGAGGGAGACATACAGACACAAAGAGAGAGGGAGACATACAGACTAGACACAAAGAGAGAGGGAGACATACAGACAGAAAGAGAGAGGGAGACATACAGACAGAAAGAGAGAGGGAGACATACAGACACAAAGAGAGAGGGAGACATACAGACTAGACACAAAGAGAGAGGGAGACATACAGACAGAAAGAGAGAGGGAGACATACAGACAGAAAGAGAGAGGGAGACATACAGACACAAAGAGAGAGGGAGACATACAGACACAAAGAGAGAGGGAGACATACAGACACAAAGAGAGAGGGAGACATACAGACAGAAAGAGAGAGGGAGACATACAGACACAAAGAGAGAGGGAGACATACAGACACAAAGAGAGAGGGAGACATACAGACAGAAAGAGAGAGGGAGACATACAGACACAGAGAGAGAGGGAGACATACAGACACAAAGAGAGAGGGAGACATACAGACACAAAGAGAGAGGGAGACATACAGACACAAAGAGAGAGGGAGACATACAGACAGAAAGAGAGAGGGAGACATACAGACACAGAGAGAGAGGGAGACATACAGACACAAAGAGAGAGGGAGACATACAGACACAAAGAGAGAGGGAGACATACAGACACAGAGAGAGAGGGAGACATACAGACACAAAGAGAGAGGGAGACATACAGACAGAAAGAGAGAGGGAGACATACAGACTAGACACAAAGAGAGAGGGAGACATACAGACACAAAGAGAGAGGGAGACATACAGACATAAAGAGAGAGGGAGACATACAGACATAAAGAGAGAGGGAGACATACAGACACAAAGAGAGAGGGAGACATACAGACAGAAAGAGAGAGGGAGACATACAGACATAAAGAGAGAGGGAGACATACAGACACAAAGAGAGAGGGAGACATACAGACACAAAGAGAGAGAGGGAGACATACAGACACAAAGAGAGAGAGAGACATACAGACACAAAGAGAGAGGGAGACATACAGACACAAAGAGAGAGGGAGACATACAGACACAAAGAGAGAGGGAGACATACAGACACAAAGAGAGAGGGAGACATACAGACACAAAGAGAGAGGGAGACATACAGACACAAAGAGAGAGGGAGACATACAGACACAAAGAGAGAGGGAGACATACAGACACAAAGAGAGAGGGAGACATACAGACACAAAGAGAGAGGGAGACATACAGACATAAAGAGAGAGGGAGACATACAGACACAAAGAGAGAGGGAGACATACAGACACAAAGAGAGAGGGAGACATACAGACACAAAGAGAGAGGGAGACATACAGACATAAAGAGAGAGGGAGACATACAGACACAAAGAGAGAGGGAGACATACAGACACAAAGAGAGAGGGAGACATACAGACACAAAGAGAGAGGGAGACATACAGACACAAAGAGAGAGGGAGACATACAGACACAAAGAGAGAGGGAGACATACAGACACAAAGAGAGAGGGAGACATACAGACACAAAGAGAGAGGGAGACATACAGACACAAAGAGAGAGGGAGACATACAGACACAAAGAGAGAGGGAGACATACAGACACAAAGAGAGAGGGAGACATACAGACATAAAGAGAGAGGGAGACATACAGACACAAAGAGAGAGGGAGACATACAGACACAAAGAGAGAGGGAGACATACAGACACAAAGAGAGAGGGAGACATACAGACATAAAGAGAGAGGGAGACATACAGACACAAAGAGAGAGGGAGACATACAGACACAAAGAGAGAGGGAGACATACAGACACAAAGAGAGAGGGAGACATACAGACACAAAGAGAGAGGGAGACATACAGACACAAAGAGAGAGGGAGACATACAGACAGAAAGAGAGAGGGAGACATACAGACACAAAGAGAGAGGGAGACATACAGACACAAAGAGAGAGGGAGACATACAGACAGAAAGAGAGAGGGAGACATACAGACACAAAGAGAGAGGGAGACATACAGACTAGACACAAAGAGAGAGGGAGACATACAGACAGAAAGAGAGAGGGAGACATACAGACACAAAGAGAGAGGGAGACATACAGACACAAAGAGAGAGGGAGACATACAGACACAAAGAGAGAGGGAGACATACAGACACAAAGAGAGAGGGAGACATACAGACATAAAGAGAGAGGGAGACATACAGACTAGACACAAAGAGAGAGGGAGACATACAGACAGAAAGAGAGAGGGAGACATACAGACACAAAGAGAGAGGGAGACATACAGACACAAAGAGAGAGGGAGACATACAGACACAAAGAGAGAGGGAGACATACAGACACAAAGAGAGAGGGAGACATACAGACACAAAGAGAGAGGGAGACATACAGACTAGACACAAAGAGAGAGGGAGACATACAGACAGAAAGAGAGAGGGAGACATACAGACACAAAGAGAGAGGGAGACATACAGACACAAAGAGAGAGGGAGACATACAGACACAAAGAGAGAGGGAGACATACAGACACAAAGAGAGAGGGAGACATACAGACAGAAAGAGAGAGGGAGACATACAGACAGAAAGAGAGAGGGAGACATACAGACACAAAGAGAGAGGGAGACATACAGACACAAAGAGAGAGGGAGACATACAGACACAAAGAGAGAGGGAGACATACAGACACAAAGAGAGAGGGAGACATACAGACACAAAGAGAGAGGGAGACATACAGACAGAAAGAGAGAGGGAGACATACAGACAGAAAGAGAGAGGGAGACATACAGACACAAAGAGAGAGGGAGACATACAGACACAAAGAGAGAGGGAGACATACAGACAGAAAAAGGCAGCCGGAGAGACAGACTGAGAAAGATGAAGAAACATACAGAGTGAGAGAGAAACGGGAAAATTACTAATTTTCCGGGAATAATTACTAACTTTCACCTGTTAATTACTAATTTTTAGTTTTGGCTCACTTCCTGACGGATTGCTAGTGCCAAAACTAAAAATTAGTCATTTTCCCGTGAAAATGAGTAACTAACAGGTGAAAACAGTAACTGACAGCGTTAATTTGTAATTATCAGGTGATAATGGGTAACCCCAGGTTTTGGCACTAGTAAGCCGTCATAGGGCTTACTAGTGCCAAAACCTCATAATTGTAATTATCAAGGGAATAATTACTAATTAACGCTGTCAGTTACTGTTTTCTCGTGTTAATTACTAATTTTCCCGGGAAAATTACTAACTTTCACCTGTTAATTACTAATTTTAAGTTTTGGCTCACTTCCTGACGGATTGCTAGTGCCAAAACTAAAAATTAGTCATTTTCCCGTGAAAATTACTAATTATCCCGTGAAAATGAGTAACTAACGAGTGAAAACAGTAACTGACAGCGTTAATTAGTAATTATCACGTGATAATGGGTAACCCCAGGTTTTGGGGAAAATTAGTAATAAACACGTCAAAATGGTAATTATCAAGGGAAAATTACTAATTTTCCCTTGATAATTACAATTATGAGGTTTTGGCACTAGTAAGCCGTCATAGAGGAGAGACAGAGAGGGTGAGAGAGGGAGTGATAGCGAGAGAGAGAGAGAGATTGTAGGAGGGGGGGGGCAGTTGGGATAGGAGGAAGAAACACATGAAAGGGAATAGGAGAGAGAGGGCGGAGACAGCCAGCCAGCCAGCTAGACGGACAGAACACTAGCCAGGTGACAATTTGAACACCTGGCACAGGTGAGCGCTCACGACACCCCGTAGCATCCGGTCTTCACTTTCAACCCTGACACAAACAGCACTTTACGCCCAAATCCCAAATAAACCAACAAATCTAAGTGAGCAAAAACAAACAAGTCGCGTAAGGCGAAATTACTACATTTAGTCAAGCTGTGGAACTCACAGAATGAAATTGAACGTAGTCCGCCGCTAGTGCAAAGGCAGTGAAAGTGACGAGCCTGTTTGGCGCGGTAGCGGTTGGGCTGTGCTTCATAGCACGCTTTACTGTACCTCTCTTCGTTTTAACTTTCTGAGCGTGTTTTAATCCAAACATATCATATCTATATGTTTTTGGAATCAGGAACCAACAAGGAATAAGATGAAAGTGTTTTTAAATTGATTTCGAAAATTTTATTTTGATCATAATTTTTAATTTTTTTAATTTTCAGAGCTTGTTTTTAATCCAAATATAACATATTTATATATTTTTGGAATCAGAAAATGATGAAAAATAAGATGAACGTAAATTTGGATCGTTTTATAAAATTTTGTTTTTTTTTACAATTTTCAGATTTTTAATGACCAAAGTCATAAATTAATTTTTAAGCCACCACGCTGAAATGCAATACCAAAGTCCGGCCTTTGTCGAAGAATGCTTGGCCAAAATTTCAATCAATTTGATTGAAAAATGAGCCGGGTGTGACAGTGCCGCCTCAACTTTTACAAAAAGCCGGATATGACGTCATTAAAGACATTTATCGAAAAAATGAAAAAAAGTCCGGGGATATCATACCCAGGAACTCTCATGTCAAATTTCATAAAGATCGGTCTAGTAGTTTACTCTGAATCGCTCTACACACACACACACACACAGACACACACACACACACACACACACAGACACACATACACCACGACCCTCGTCTCGATTCCCCCTCTATGTTAAAACATTTAGTCAAAACTTGACTAAATGTAAAAACACCTAAAAAGCGTATTGAATTAAGTTAAACAAACCAACAACAGAAATGCAATTTCTAATCATAAATTTAAGAGAAATAATGTAGAACAGTCACCAAAAGAAATGCTTCCAATGTGTTTGGCAGGTTTGAGTTTAATTTTTAGGTGAAGTACAGAAGAAACATTGACATTATTTTGATTGATGTCACCCAAAACAATGTATTTACAAATGTCAAGGTCTCCGCTATACTTCTCATCAAAGTATAGGTACACGTTTATGGACCACACGGCACAGTATCTGTATAACATTTCCCGAGTTCGAATAGAAATGAAAATCTCAGTTCCAATAAAAATGATAAATGATGGACGTCGTTTAAAAATGCGGCAATTAGACGAAAACTCAAAATTAAGTCATGGTGTCTCGACACGAGGGTCGTGGTGTATGTGTGTCTGTGCGCGCGTGTGTGTAGAGCGATTCAGAGTAAACTACTGGACCGATCTTTATGACATTTTACATAAGAGTTTCTGGGTATGATATCCCCAAACTTTTTTTCATTTTTTTGGATAAACGTCTTTGATGACGTCATATCCGGCTTTTTGTAAAAGTTGAGGCGGCACTGTCACACCCTCATTTTTCAATCAAATTGATTGAAATTTTGGCCAAGCAATCTTCGACGAAGGCCGGACTTTGATATTGCATTTCAGCTTGGAGGCTTAAAAATTAATTAATGACTTTGGTCATTAAAAATCTGAAAATTGTAATTACATTTGTTTTTATAAAACGATCCAAAATTACGGTCATCTTATTCTTCATCATTTTCTGATTCCAAAAACATATAAATATGTTATATTCGGATTAAAAACAAGCTCTGAAAATTAAAAATATAAAACTTATGATTAAAATAAAATTTCCGAAATCGATTTAGAAACACTGAATTTCATCTTATTCCTTGTCGGTTCCTGATTCCAAAAACATATAGATATGATATGTTTGGATTAAAAACACGCTCAGAAAGTTTAAAACGAAGACTGAGAGGTACAGAAAAGCGTGCTATGCAGCACAGCGCAACCACTACCGCGCTAAACAGGCTCGTCAATTTCACTGCCTTTTGCACGAGCGGCGGACTACGGTCATTGTGACAAAATGCAGTGCGTTCAGTTTCATTCTGTGAGTTCCACAGTTTGACTAAATGTAGTAATTTCGCCTTACACGACTTGTTTAATTTGTGATTTTAATTTTTTGTTTTATGCATTGATCTTTACTGTTTACTGTCTAAAAGAAAGTAAATATTAAAGCAAGCGATGGTAAGTGAAGGGATGTTCTTGGGATATCATTTGAACAGAAAATCGTGTCTTCCTCTGCAGCTGTGAATAATTTTTCATATTAAAATTGGTACGAAGCCAACAGCAGTGACGTGGTGTGCACACCAAGTGGTATCATTGTGGACACAGGCTAAGCCTCGCAGAAGGCGTGTGAGTGATCAGGGACCGGAAGCGAGGCGGAGCTGATTTCGATTGCATACGTAATTAGCAACCCATCCCGTCACCTGGCCAGCTGCATCCTGGGAAAATGTACAAAAGCCGTTGACTTGTGCACCTCGTCACTAGCCTTCTGTCGATCTGACCCAGACGTCCACCATCGCCACACCTGACCAGACGTTTCTAGCATCATGGGACTCAACTCACTGCTCGTTGTGGCGCTGCTCTGTGGAGTTGTTGCCCTTGCCCAGCGCTCTGGCAACCCCCGCTTTGGCGGCCGTAACTACTACTATGGCAACGGCACAGGTGGTAACACTACCAACGGCAACAGCACCTATGGCGGTGGTCACTACTATGGCAACAGTACAGGTGGCAACACAACGAACGGCAACAGCACCAATGGCAACAGCACCAATGGCAACGGCACCTACGGCGGTGGTCACTACTATGGCAACAGTACAGGTGGCAACACTACGAACGGCAACAGTCCCTTTGTCAACGGTACCTCTGGTGGGGGTCACTACTATGGCAACGGTACAGGTGGCAACAACACCAGCGGAAATCACACCAACGGCAACAACACCTACAGCGGTGGCCATTACTACGGCAACAACACTGGCAATGCTACCAACGGCAACAGCACCAACGGTAACAGCACGTACGGCGGTGGCTCCTACAACGGCAACAACTACCAAGGCGGCTACAGAGGTGAGGCGACTACAATTATTTTTTTATATTATTTTTTTAATTCTCTTTTTGTGAAGGTTTTTTGTTTTGTTTTGTACATGTATATGCTGTACATTACAGGACATCACCGAAACAAAGGGACAGAACCATACAACAGAAAAACACTTGAACAATTACAACATACATGGGGTGGGAGGATGGGCGGGGGAGGGGGGGATGTTCAGGGCTTGGTGGTCGCAGTATCAAAAGGATTTAAGAAAGAAAAAACGTAAGGGTTACATCAAAACATGCATATACAGGCGCCAATCCTTGTAAAATTTATCTACTGTATTATTCACAACTGCGTTATACTTTTCACAAATAAATCTTTGCTTAAAATTTCTACTAAATGTCTGAAAATGAGGGGTCTTTTTGTTCATTTTGGAAATATATACGTGGTGTTTGGCACAGATTACTAACACGTCAAAAGCTTTATCGGTGACTACATTGTTCGCAACTCCAAGAAGAACCAGTTCTTTAGACAGTTTTAAATTGTCACAATGGGTGCAGTTTGCCTTTAGCCAATTTACAAATTCTATCCAAAAAGTCTGCACTTTATCACACTCCCAAAACATATGTAAAAGGGTTTCTTCATTTCTACCGCAAAATGAGGCGACTACAATTATTTAGCGGTTCTAAGTTACACGCATATGTAGCTGGTGCAAAAGTATCCTTACATGACTGACCCATTGACGGAGGGCGGTAACAGCTACAACGACATCGCTATTCTCCTTGACAGTATCGGTACCAGTAGCATTGTAACAGACCGTGCAGTGTCTGAAGCATAACATAGGTCTGACAGTATCAGTACCAGTAGCATTGTAACAGACCGTGCAGTGTCTGAAACATAACATAGGTCTGACAGTATCGGTACCAGTAGCATTGTAACAGACCGTGCAGTGTCTGAAACATAACATAGGTCTGACAGTATCAGTACCAGTAGCATTGTAACAGACCGTGCAGTGTCTGAAACATAACATAGGTCTGACAGTATCGGTACCAGTAGCATTGTAACAGACCGTGCAGTGTCTGAAGCATAACATAGGTCTGACAGTATCAGTACCAGTAGCATTGTAACAGACCGTGCAGTGTCTGAAACATAACATAGGTCTGACAGTATCAGTACCAGTAGCATTGTAACAGACCGTGCAGTGTCTGAAACATAACATAGGTCTGACAGTATCGGTACCAGTAGCATTGTAACAGACCGTGCAGTGTCTGAAACATAACATAGGTCTGACAGTATCGGTACCAGTAGCATTGTAACAGACCGTGCAGTGTCTGAAGCATAACATAGGTCTGACAGTATCAGTACCAGTAGCATTGTAACAGACCGTGCAGTGTCTGAAACATAACATAGGTCTGACAGTATCGGTACCAGTAGCATTGTAACAGACCGTGCAGTGTCTGAAGCATAACATAGGTCTGACAGTATCGGTACCAGTAGCATTGTAACAGACCGTGCAGTGTCTGAAACATAACATAGGTCTGACAGTATCGGTACCAGTAGCATTGTAACAGACCGTGCAGTGTCTGAAACATAACATAGGTCTGACAGTATCGGTACCAGTAGCATTGTAACAGACCGTGCAGTGTCTGAAACATAACATAGGTCTGACAGTATCGGTACCAGTAGCATTGTAACAGACCGTGCAGTGTCTGAAACATAACATAGGTCTGACAGTATCGGTACCAGTAGCATTGTAACAGACCGTGCAGTGTCTGAAACATAACATAGGTCTGACAGTATCGGTACCAGTAGCATTGTAACAGACCGTGCAGTGTCTGAAACATAACATAGGTCTGACAGTATCAGTACCAGTAGCATTGTAACAGACCGTGCAGTGTCTGAAACATAACATAGGTCTGACAGTATCGGTACCAGTAGCATTGTAACAGACCGTGCAGTGTCTGAAGCATAACATAGGTCTGACAGTATCTTAAACAGTAACACTGCAACAGATCCGACAGCCGTTGGAGGCATAACCATATGAGTAACATTGTAAGAGGTGTGTTACACACAGCAGCAGTAACATTGTAAGAGGTGTGTTACACGTAGCAGCAGTAACATTGTAAGAGGTGTGTTACACACAGCAGCAGTAACATTGTAAAAGGTGTGTCACACACAGCAGCAGTAACAA
The DNA here is from genome assembly GCF_037325665.1 of Littorina saxatilis. Classification (NCBI taxonomy): domain Eukaryota; kingdom Metazoa; phylum Mollusca; class Gastropoda; order Littorinimorpha; family Littorinidae; genus Littorina; species Littorina saxatilis. Next base: position 544,891 of record NC_090261.1, read on the forward strand.
TGTAAGAGGTGTGTTACTAACAGCAGCAGTAACATTGTAAGAGGTGTGTCACACACAGCAGCAGTAACATTGTAAGAGGTGTGTTACTAGCAGCAGCAGTAACATTGTAAGAGGAGTGTTACTAGTAGCAGCAGTAACATTGTAAGAGGTGTGATACTAGCAGCAGTAGTAACATTGTAAGAGGTGTGATACCAGCAGCAGCAGTAACATTGTAAGATGTGTGATACTAGCAGCAGCAGTAACATTGTAAGAGGTGTAAGAGGTGTGATACTAGCAGCAGCAGTAACATTGTAAGATGTGTGATACTAGCAGCAGTAGTAACATTGTAAGAGGTGTGATACTAGCAGCAGCAGTAACATTGTAAGATGTGGGATACTAGCAGCAGTAGTAACATTGTAAGAGGTGTGATACTAGCAGCAGCAGTAACATTGTAAGAGGTGTGATACTAGCAGCAGCAGTAACATTGTAAGATGTGTGATACTAGCAGCAGTAGTAACATTGTAAGATGTGTGATACTAGCAGCAGTAGTAACAATGTGAGAGGTGTGATACTAGCAGCAGCAGTAACATTGTAAGAGGTATGATACTAGCAGCAGTAACATTGTAAGAGGTGTGTTACACACAGTAGCAGTAACATTGTAATACTAGCAGCAGCAGTAACATTGTAAGAGGTGTGTTACTAGCAGCAGCAGTAACATTGTAAGAGGAGTGTTACTAGCAGCAGCAGTAACCCTGTAAGAGGTGTCATGCTAGCAGCAACAGTACACAAGTCTATCAAGAGGTTGTCAGTAAACATAGGAACATGTGTATGAACAGAAACACTGTATCTGCTCTCGTAGCTCTGGGCTCGTATTCTTGAAAAAGCTGCAATATTGTGTCCTTTAAAGTCAAACTGTCGTTTAACTACCGCCCGGTATTTATTTTTACTGCCCAGTAATTATTTATTTTCCCCCGGTATTAATGTGTGTCTGGCGGAAGGTCGGCAGCTACCAGAATTGGTTATTTTTAGAATAGGAGATTCCTCATGCTTGCTCCTCTCTACAAAAAATACTTTGAACAAGATATATTCTTGAAAAAGCTGCAACTCATATACTGGCCTGTAAAACTCAATAAGTCCGCCAACTGCTAAGTGTTATTTATGAAACACCGGTAAGTCCTTACCGGGTTGTCTCCGAGCTGTAAAGTTAGAGAACCCATCCCCCTCCTGTAAAGTCGCTACCTGTCAGTAACTTCACCAACACTGTCCATTAAAACCGTCAAGTTTGAATAAATCTTGTTCAAATATTGTTCGTAGATTTATGTCCCTCATGGACACACATTGGTGTCATTTAAGCACCGATGCATTGCGGTCAAATACGAGCTTCTGCTCGCGAAAGATTTCAACCGATGCTCAATCATAACGGCGTGTTGCGGAAGAGTGCTTGCGTCTTGTTTAATGCATTACAGTGGCGAGGATTTGGTGTCTGATTTCGTAGCCGAACGGTTATCGAATTCGCCTGCTGCGCGGTTGTCGAGTTCGAATCGCCATCAGGCCCTATTTTTATTTTATTTTTACTCTTTGTCATTTGTTTGTTTTTGTTTATTTTCTTCGTGTGCAAAAGAGTACGTTGTAATATCAAAATTGATTTAAAAAATTAATCTTAGGCGAGATTGAGGTTTTTTTTAAAATTGATGGTTAACATGATATTACCGTTAACTACCTTGTATACGCCCACCCACCCTATGTACCAGTTTTGCCCAAAAGTGGGGGGTGGGCGTTTACCAGGTACTATACCCTTGGCAGGAGCGGGTCCTTAGCTAGAAAAACGATATTTTGGTCATTTGTCATAAAAGTGTTCAAAGGATGCGTTATTGCACAAAACTCCCCCCCTCTCTCTCTCTCTCCCTCTCTCACACACACGCACACACACACACACGCACACACACACACACACACCCACACACACACACACACACACTCACACACTCACACTAACGAGGGCTTTAAAATCGTGATCGTGATTGGCGTTTTTTGACCTTTCTGTGACCGTGATTGCCGAAATTTCCATTTCTGTGATCGTGATGGGACTTTGCCCGTGATCCGTGATGACAAAAAAAAATCAAGTCTCGTGATCGTGATCGTCATTTGTTTTCGTGATCGTGATGGGCATTATTGCAAAGCATTTTATTTTCAACGTACATTTTTCACAGCTGTATCACTCTATGATCCTCTATTCGTCAAGGTGTTTGTGATCGTGAAAACAAAAATGAAGGTAACTGTGATCGTGAAAGCTAAAATTTCCCTTCCCGTGATCGTGATGATACCCCCCTTTGTGGGCCCTCACTAACACTAACACACAAAATCAACCTCTTCAGACATCACTTCCCGCCAAAGATGAAGCTTTGAAGATGAAGACTATTGTTTGAGCAGTCCGCGGTACAAGCCATCAACAACTGTACGAGTCAGGCTTTATTTCACTTTAAGAGAGGCGTAAACGTCAAAAATTGATATTATTTCACAAGATTGTACACCGTAAGGTGCCAAACTACTAACTTGCGATATTGCCACCATTAATATCAACTAATAATCCATATCGCCAGCGCAGACCTTTAGATAGGAAAGTTCCATCGTTTAACACTGAATTATACAAAAACTCATTTCTCCCATCTACAACACAACTCTGGAATTCTTTACCACACTACATAAAACTTAGTAAGTCCCTCAAGCACTTTTTGTCAAAAAACGATTTAAGTCCGCCATGTTATTGGTATTCTGGAGATCTCATATCACAAACAATTCACTGTAAGCTCAGGCTATATATATAAGTGATCTTAATAACGATCTAGTGAGACGACACGTTGCTACAGATGCATTTTGTGACTGCAGATTTCCATCCGAAACCGTAAAACACTTCCTATTAGATTGTCCAAATTATCGCGAAGCACGTCAAGAAACCATCCCGAGAAACCGACGCAACTCGCTCACATCTTGAGGCTCTGTCATCTCTATGATAGCCTTGACCTTTGGCAGATCAGGTTGAATGCCGTCTTGGCTGATCGTGTGACCCAGAAAGTCAAGCTTCGTTTTCCGAAACTCACACTTTTCTTTGTTCAGCTTGAGCCCCGCCTGTCTTACGCGCTCTAGAACCTGCCTGAGACGTTCATCATGCTCTGCCTCAGAGTCGCCACTGACAACGACATCATCCATGAAGCAAACGACTCCTTCTATGCCTTGAAGCATGTCTTCCATGGTTCTTTGGAAGATTTCGGGTGCGAGTGAAATCCCGAACGGCAACCGTTTGAAGTAAAACCTTCCAAATGGCGTCATGAACGTTGTCAGTTTTGCTGACTCTTCCTGCAGAGGAATTTGCCAGAAACCGGAAGTCGCATCGAGTTTTGTAAAAACTTTCGCCCCTGCGAGTTTGTGTGTCATGTCTTCCAACGTTGGAAGTGTGTAGCGCTCCCGCTTGACCGACCGATTCAAACGTTTCAAATCAACACAGATGCGAACGTTTTCATTCTTTTTCAATACTGGTACGATCGGGGAACACCAGTCTGTCGGTTCGGTGACCTTTTCTATGATGCCATCCGAAAGCATGCGTTGAAGTTCTCTCTCAACTTTTGGTAACAACGGAATCGGAACGCGTCTTGGAACTGAAATGCTGTACGGTTCTGCGTCTTCATTCAGAACGATCTTGATTGGATCACATTTGACTGGGACGCCTATGTCCCCAAATGCTAAGTTGTTCATTTCATCTAGCCTCTTAACTAGACCTAGCTTCAAAGCTGTGCTCCTGCTGAGGAGACTATCTGTTTCCCCTCTCAAAACGTAAACTCTGAAGGTTGTACGCTTTCCCTTAAAGCTTGTTTGCGCTACGAACTGACCCATGTTCTCAACAGGACCTCCCGGGGACTCTAGTTTGGCATGACTAGTGTGAAGTTTGGGTCTTGGACTCATCTTTTTGAACTCAGATTCCGAAATGACAGATACTTCAGCCCCTGTGTCTATATTTTGAAATTGACCACCCTATTTAATATGCTAAGGGAAACTCTCCATGGTGGTTCGTTTTCTGTGGTTTCTAGACTACCCAAAAAGAACTTCTCGCCCTGTTCAGAGTTAGTGAGATTGTCCAGTGTTTGCTTGGACCGGCACACAGACTGAAAATGGTTAGATTTACCACAGGCTCGACATGTTTTCCCTATTGCTGGACAGACTGTACCTCTTTCGTGTGGACTGTTACCACACTTGTAGCACGAACGTTGGCCTGACTGTCTGCCGCCGCGCTGACTTGTGCTGCCGCGGCCGCCGCGATGACCGGAGAAACCTTGAGCGCCGCCTCGGTGACCATGGTTACGGCCTCTTCCTCTCTGGAAACTGCTGCCGCCAACACTGGATTTGTTGACTTCGTCCAGGTTGCTGCTAACGCCACGCTGCGCTGCCATCTGTGCCTTTACTTGCTCGTGCTGGCGAGCCATCGTCACTGCCTTGTCCAAATCTAGATCTGGTTCGAGCTGAAGCTTTTGAGACAAGTTCTGATCTGTAATCACCTATGTCTTGTGATACATATTTGGTGCAAGTTCTTTCTGACCTCGGGATGTTAAGATAACGTTCTTTTTGTACAGGCAAATTGTTGTTTAATGTTCTAAACTTCATCATTGAAACACATTGCTGATATGGCAGGTGTGTGACATAGTCTTCACATGCAACATTTTCAATCCTATTTGATTGCACTTCGCCTCCCGAGGTGATCGTAGTGTTTCGGCACTCGGTTACATAGTTTTTCGTGTGCGGACGGATCAACACTGCTCATTACCGAGGCTTTCCTGATTGCTGTCGTAGGTCAAAAAGGACTTCCATCTGACTGTGTGTCTGCGTGTGTGTGCGTGTGCGTGTGTGTGTGTGTGTGTGTCTCTCTCTCTTTAGTAAAGGAGAGACGCAGGGTAAAGCTAGTGATAATGTGAGACGCAGGGTAAAGCTAGTGATAATGTGAGAGACGCAGGGTAAAGCTAGTGATAATGTGAGAGACGCAGGGTAAAGCTAGTGATAATGTGAGAGACGCAGGGTAAAGCTAGTGATAATGTGAGAGACGCAGGGTAAAGCTAGTGATAATGTGAGAGACGCAGGGTAAAGCTAGTGATAATGTGAGAGACGCAGGGTAAAGCTAGTGATAATGTGAGAGACGCAGGGTAAAGCTAGTGATAATGTGAGAGACGCAGGGTAAAGCTAGTGATAATGTGAGAGACGCAGGGTAAAGCTAGTGATAATGAGAGACGCAGGGTAAAGCTAGTGATAATGTGAGAGACGCAGGGTAAAGCTAGTGATAATGTGAGAGACGCAGGGTAAAGCTAGTGATAATGTGAGAGACGCAGGGTAAAGCTAGTGATAATGTGAGAGACGCAGGGTAAAGCTAGTGATAATGAGAGACGCAGGGTAAAGCTAGTGATAATGTGAGAGACGCAGGGTAAAGCTAGTGATAATGAGAGACGCAGGGTAAAGCTAGTGATAATGTGAGAGACGCAGGGTAAAGCTAGTGATAATGAGAGACGCAGGGTAAAGCTAGTGATAATGAGAGAGACGCAGGGTAAAGCTAGTGATAATGTGAGACGCAGGGTAAAGCTAGTGATAATGAGAGAGACGCAGGGTAAAGCTAGTGATAATGTGAGACGCAGGGTAAAGCTAGTGATAATGTGAGAGACGCAGGGTAAAGCTAGTGATAATGCAGTGAGTGATGCGTGCAACATGTGTGAAGGTGCTTGTGCCAGCTGGCCGTGTCGGAACGGCGGGAGGTGCCAGGAATCCAGCTCTGGGAGCGGCTACACCTGTCTCTGTCCACAGGGGTTGTACGGCTCGAACTGTCAGCAGAGTGAGTGACCATACATCACACACTCACACACTCACACACACACACGCACACGCACAAAAGGTTTCAGGTAAAGGTATACTAACATGACCACAAACACAAAATTAATTCAACTTCTGTGCATTAGGCTAGCAAGAGCAAGTGACGTAAAAGTAATCGCCGACAGAATCAAGAAATAGTATTGCGGGTTGCTGCTAGGAAAAACAAACAAACAAACAAACAATCAAATCTCCGAAGTTGGACAGAATCAGAACCGTTAGTTTCTTGCTTAGATTCGATAAAGATGAAGTGAATATTTGTTAGGAAGCTGTATTATTTGAAAAATACAGGATCATGCCAAGCCATAAAACTAATTGTGTGTGTGTGTGTGTGTGTGTGTGTGTGTGTGTGTGTGTGTGTGTGTGTGTGTGTGTGTGTGTGTGTGTGTTTTGCAGATCAAGAAGAGTACATAAGTAAGTATAATTTTCTCTCCTTGATCTTGATTTGTGTTTATTCGGCTCAGTCAACAAAGAAAACTAATATCTGACGCGAACACCTCCTTCTCTCTCTCTTTCTCTTTCTCTCTTCTGGCTTCCTCAAAAAGTCAAATCAAATCAAACCAAGCCTTAGGCTTAAGTCCCCAGTCTAAGGATCTCTGTAAATTTGTCTTAAAGTTCTGATGACTCTCAGTATTTATTTATTTTTTTTATTTACGAGGATTTATATCGCGCACGTATCTCACCAAACAAGGCGACTCAAGGCGCATGTTACCTATTAATGCCGTGTGAGATGGAATTTTTTACACAATATATCACGCATTCACATCGGCCAGTAGATCGACTGCCTTTAGGCGCTGCATCCACCTTTCACGGCCTATTATTCCAGGTCACACGGGTATTTTGGTGGACATTTTTATCTACGCCTATACAATTTTGCCAGGAAAGACCCTTTTGTCAATCGTGGGATCTTTAACGTGCATACCCCAATGTAGTGTACACGAAGGGACCTCGGTTTATCGTCTCATCTGAAAGACTAGCACTTGAACCCACCACCTAGGTTAGGAAAGGGGGGAGAAAATTGCTAACGCCCTAAGCCACAGTATATTAAAAACACATTTTTTTCGTCGGATCTGATGCAACAATACGAACAATCACAGTGATTGAAGACTCCGTTATACCTATTAGGTTTCTTTTTGTACAAAGAATTAGCGTTTCATATATGATATAAAGTTTTGATCACGAATTTTCTCAAGAGCGTGTATGTTTTCAGTAATTTCTTGTTAGGGTACAAACAGATTGTATAGTGGTTGGATGTGTAAAGCCATTGGGTGTTCTGGTTTTGTACAAAATCCTATGATTTCGTTTCATCGTTTCTTACTGCTTTTCAATACGGGTGTCTGTGTAAACAAGTGATTACAGTAGTATCTAGCTCTCCGGGCGAGGGCTGGTTATACTGAAAAATCTCGCTTGTATGATTATGCCCAAACCCTCTGAAATAAAATGTTGTCTTGTCTTGCCTCTTGTCATAGCCTACGCACTCGCAGTCTTGCAATGCATTAACGGTGATTTCAACTTTTCCTCCGCTTTCTGTCGCCAGGAGAAATGTGGCGTCGCATTATGGCATCCTTCTCGCGGGCCGGCAACTTCTTCGGCGGGAGGTAACTCTGCTGCACCACCACGAGCCTCGGCTTCCTGGCGTGACGTCATGGCGGCTCTTTCATCGTGCAAGCAGTAGTTGGACACGTAGTTGACACCACATGCTTACTCTCTCAACAAAAGTCCATGCACCTACTTTCTACACCCAGAGCACCTTACTACATTCAAGCTGAAATAGTCAAGAATGAAGTTGACGTCACCATGAATAATGCAAATCACCAGAGTTTGAAGATCTTTCAAGATCGAACATCATCACGGACCAGTAAGTTAACAATGTTGTTCAGGTGATAATAATTGTGGTCACCAACATTGCAGACTGTATTAGCTGCCTTTTACAAAAATTTGTTTAGCAATTCTCGAAGGATGCAGACTTAACTTTGCCCCCAGCTGACCTTTGGATTTATTAGATAATACCACTGAAAGCTTAAGCAGTGGGTCAAGAACTCTGACTATAAAAGCTTGATGAAATAAACTACAAAAAATACTATACCACGTTCACAATCTCTTTGCAAACGCGAGTGTGTGTGTGTGTGTGTGTGTGTGTGTGTGTGTGTGTGTGTGTGTGTGTGTGTGTGTGTGTGTATGTGTGTGTGTGTAATAATAATAATAATAAAACATTCTTTTATAGCGCTATTCACCGCCAAATGGCAGTCTCATGGCGCTTTACATTGGACATTAAAATTTAACATTTTACATATAAAAAGTTTTCTTGTAAGAAATAACATACAGCATTAAAAAAAATTCATAGACAACGACCACTTGTAAGATAATCTAGAAAAATTGTTTTTAAAAAAGATGGAAAAAACAAAAACAAACAAGTCGCGTAAGGCGAAATTACTACATTTAGTCAAGCTGTGGAACTCACACAATGAAACTGAACGCACTGCATTTTTTCACAATGACCGTAGTCCGCCGCTTGTGCAAAACGGAGTGAAACTGACGAACCTGTTCAGCGCGGTAGTGGTTTCGCTGTGCTGCATAGCACGCTTTTCTGTACCTCTCTTCGTTTTAACTTTCTGAGCGTGTTTTTAATCCAAACATATCATATCTATATGTTTTTTTTAATCAGGAACCGACAAGGAATAAGATGAAATTGTTTTTAAATCGATTTCGGAAATTTAGTTTTGATCATAATTTTTATATTTTTAATTTTCAGAGCTTGTTTTTAATCCAAATATAACATATTTATGTGTTTTTGGAATCAGAACATGATGAAGAATAAGATGAACGTAAATTTGGATCGTTTTATAAAAACATTTTAATTACAATTTTCAGATTTTTAATGACTAAAGTCATGAATTAATGTTTACACCACCAAGCTGAAATGCAATACCGAAGTCCGGCCTTCGTCGAAGATTGCTTTAAATAAATTTCAATCAATTTGATTGAAAAATGAGGGTGTGACAGTGCCGCCTCAACTTTTACAAAAAGCAGGATATGACGTCATCAAAAGTATCCCAGGAACTCTCATGTAAAATTTCATAAAGATCGGTCTAGTAGTTTGGTCTGAATCGCTCTACACACACACACACACACACACGCACAGACAGACAGACAGACAGACAGACAGACACACACACACACACACACACACACACACGCACAGACAGACAGACAGACAGACAGACACACACACACACACACACACCATGACCCTCGTCTCGATTCCCCCTCTATGTTAAAACATTTAGTCAAAACTTGACTAAATGTAACAAGTCGCGTAAGGCGAAAATACAATATTTAGTCAAGTAGCTGTCGAACTCACAGAATGAAACTGAACGCAATGCAACGCAGTCCACCGCTCACGGCATAGGCAGTGAAATTGACAAGAAGAGCGGGGTAGTGGTTACGCTATGCTGCATAGCACGCTTTTCTGTACCTCTCTTCGTTTTAACTTTCTGAGCGTGTTTTTAATCCAAACATATCATATCTATATATTTTTGGAATCAGGAACCGACAAGGAATAAGATGAAAGTGTTTTTCAATTGATTTCGAAAAAAAAATTTTGATAATAATTTTTATATATTTAATTTTCAGAGCTTGTTTTTAATCCGAATATAACATATTTATATGTTTTTGGAATCAGCAAATGATGGAGAATAAGATAAACGTAAATTTGGATCGTTTTATAAATTTTTTTTTTTTTTTACAATTTTCAGATTTTTAATGACCAAAGTCATTAATTAATTTTTAAGCCACCAAGCTGAAATGCAATACTTAATCCCGGGCTTCGTCGAAGAGTACTTGACCAAAATTTCAACCAATTTGGTTGAAAAATGAGGGCGTGACAGTGCCGCCTCAACTTTCACGAAAAGCCGGATATGACGTCATCAAAGACATTTATCAAAAAAATGAAAAAAACGTTCGGGGATTTCATACCCAGGAACTCTCATGTCAAATTTCATAAAGATCGGTCCAGTAGTTTAGTCTGAATCGCTCTACACACACACACACACACACACACACACACAGACACACGCACATACACCACGACCCTCGTTTCGATTCCCCCTCGATGTTAAAATATTTAGTCAAAACTTGACTAAATATAAAAACGTAAGATAAGTAAAAGACACAAAGTTACACATAAAAAGTCTGACAATAAAACAGAACTCACATAAAAGCGTACAGATCTAAAACAGAACGAAGATGTAACACAGACTGTGGGGCAACATTAAACAACTAACAACAGGCATACTGTATTATAATACTACATTAGGACTTTTAAACCTAATACACATAAAAACATCGAATTCAATTCATCATACAATACAGGCATTAATACAATAAATTATTGGGAAAAAAGTTTTGAGGAACAACTACAACACAGTCATGTAAAGGTCAAGGTCAAGCATGTGAGTCGTATGGGCTTTGCCCTTCTTGTTTATTTGTTTGTTTATATTGAAGTGTGTGTGTTTGTGTGTGTGTGTGTGTGTGTGTGTGTGTGTGTGTGTGTGTGTGTGTGTGTGTGTAAGTGTGTGGACGCGTGTGTGTATGTGTACGTGTGTGTGTGTTTTGTACTTCGTTTCATGTGTGTATTGTAGTAGGGACTAGCTGTAATGGTATTATCCTTCCGTAATACATTTTACGAGTTCGAGCTCTCTCTCTCTCTCTCTCTCTCTCTCTCTCTTCTCTCTCTCTCTCTCTCTCTCTCTCTCTCTATCTCTCTCTCGTTCTCTCGCTCTCTCTCTCTCCAAAAATTAAATTAATAAATTAAGTTATGTTAAACATTGACACTTTTTATCATTGGAAATTGTACTTAAAATGCAGTATGAAAATTTATTTTTAAATTTGTATCTGTATATACAGTTATAATGTATTAAGTTTGATGTGATAGTTCTTTGATTATATTGTTTTCTGTTCTTGTTGACCCTATATTAGGGCGAGGGCTGGATGTAAAAAAGCAATATTCTTGCTTATCTATTACCCTCGATAATAAAGATTTTGTCTTGTCTTGTCTTGTCTCCAAATTCATATCTCTGGTTGGTTGGTTTGTTGATGTGTTTTAGAGGTCGTGTGCCCTTGTTTGCTTTGGTTTTGGCGTCCTTAAAGATATTGCAGTCAAGCAGTCATTTCGGCGAAGTTTATAGTGACAAATTTAGTTCAAGAAGTACAAGGAACATTCGCTGTCTTCTAATTTGGACAGACCTGCAATGGTTAAGTCAAAAATGCTCCGCAACTACGTTCATTTGTATAAACCGGTGTTAATTAAATCGATTCGACTGCCAAATTGTCCCTATTGCGTAGTTTATGGTGTGATTTCAGACCTTATTGACTTTAGGGGTAAAGATTAAGAGAACTCATACTACGTATAATTTGAAATACCTGGATGATCTCGACCGGATGTTGTTTGGGTAATGTTGTTGTTGTTGTTGTTGTTGTTGTTGTTGTTGTTGTTAACATAAGGTCAAATAATAACTTGCACACTCTCTTTGTCCACAGTAACGTGTCCAGTACCCACAATGGACAGCCTGGTGCACGTCCAGTCGTCCAGCTGTTTCCAGGTCATCAGTCATAACACTGTGCGCAAGAACTGGACAGATGCACGTGACGCCTGTGACAGTGAAGGGGGGAGACTGGCCGTGCTGGACACGAAGGACAAGATGGACGTTATGAGGAACAATCCGGGTGAGTGTGTAGGAGAAGCTGTTCGAAAAGTATGTTTTGTGGGTTGTGCTTGATTCGTCTCTTGAAAGGGTTCAAGAAAGCAAGTTGAAGCCTCAATCCGCCTCACATGAGATTTACAGAACGATGACATCTTTCACTTAAACAGCAATACTAACCTTATGGGACACACTCACAATAGCATTCAACAACATTATATGACACTTACAAATCTCTTGAATTGCTATTTAGCGCGCTTTAACCACACACCAGGGGCCAGTTTCATAAGCCAGAAACACAGTCGACCAACTGCAGTTGTCCGAGAGAACCACAGTAATCCGACGTTATCGGGTTTTACGAACAATATTTCATTCGGCCGACTGCCAATTTTAGTCTTAGGTATGACCCCACGACCTCCCGATCACGGGGCGGACGCCTTACCACTAGGCCAACGTACCGTGCCGGTCCTCCTTCATCCTTACTGTGAATAGTAGTAGTAATGATACAGTAAGGATGAAGGAGGACCGGCACGGTTGGCCTAGTGGTAAGGCGTCCGCCCCGTGATCGGGAGGTCGTGGGGTCATACCTAAGACTTTAAAATTGGCAATCTAGTGGCTGCTCCGCCTGGCGTCTGGCATTATGGGGTTAGTGCTAGGACTGGTTGGTCCGGTGTCAGAATAATGTGACTGGGTGAGACATGAAGCCTGTGCTGCGACTTCTGTTTTGTGTGTGGCGCACGTTATGTCAAAGCAGCACCGCCCTGATATGGCCCTTCGTGATCGGCTGGGCGTTAAGCAAACAAACAAAAAGGATGAAGGAGAAAATAATAATCGACCGGCGCTTTGATACAAGCTCCTGTGGTATCAGTTGAATCGCGCGTTACCTGGAGAATAACAATGGGACTTACAAAGAAATTGTCACTTTGCACCATTAGAGCAGAAACAAGAATAATGTTCAGCTTTTTCTTTTGTATATTTTGCCTTTACTTTTTGTGTCGACAGATTGATTGGTTCTTGTAATCAAACAGGCCAGATTATTCCGGTTATAACAAAATTGCTAGCGCGATCGCGGGCTAACTTGTGTGCCTCCGAATGTTGTTTACGCTGTCGAAGTCATGCATTTCTTTGTTCCATCTAAAACGTTATTGATTCTTGGTTGTTAAAAAGGGTTTTGTACTAGTTCTCTCATCCAACTGTAGGCAAGGTATCGCAAAAGTAACTATTTTCAAGAGTATTTAATTATGAGATGAAACTTCTCCCATTCAATCTTTTTATGATCCATTATCGAATTTCTGGTCCTCAGATAGCTTTCAAAGTTAAAACAATTGAAGATTCTACGTTTAAAAAAATGTTGATAATAATTTTTATATATTTAATTTTCAGAGCTTGTTGTTAATCCAAATATAACATATTTATATGTTATTGGAATCAGCAAATAATGGAGAATAAGATGAACGTAAATTTGGATCGTTTTATAAAATGTTTTGTTTTTTTACAATTTTCAGATTTTTAATGACCAAAGTCATTAATTAATTTTTAAGCCACCACGCTGAAATGCAATACTGAAGTCCGGGCTTCGTCGAACATTACTTTACCAAAATTTCAACCAATTTGGTTGAAAAATGAGGGCGTGACAGTGCCGCCTCAACTTTCACGAAAAGCCGGATATGACGTCATCAAAGACATTTATCAAAAAAATGAAAAAAACGTCTGAGGATATCATACCCAGGAACTCTCATGTCAAAATTTATAAAGATCGGTCCAGTAGTTTGGTCTGAATCGCTCTACACGCACGCACACACACACACACACACATACACCACGACCCTCGTCTCGATTCCCCCCTCGATGTTAAAACATTTAGTCATAACTTGACTAAATGTAAAAATGGAATCGCTTGCTACTGCTTTTTATGTCCAGTTTCTGTCTTATGCTTGTTGAGGTAGTGTGGGCTGGGGAAAGTCTTGTCACAAACTCTGCAGGTGGTGTAGTATTTGGTCTTTTTGGCTGGTGGAGTACCGTCGATGTCACGGTCAGATTCACGCTTGCCACGTGCGCATTTCGTTCTGTGCACAAGGCGGGTGTGTCTATTTCCACCTGCAGCAGAGCCGAAGACCCAGCAGCAGCCTGGCTCAGTGCAGCGGCCAGTCACACCACCAACTCCCAGTGATGTTGTGTAGGCAGTGTCTGGGCCCGCTGTCTTCAGCTCCAGGTATGTCTTGAAGTGGCTGTCATCTGCTGATGGTGTTGGAGCATAGAACAGCGCTCCCTTCTCAGGCGTCGGAAGTGCATCCAGCACATCTCTGCACTCGATGGGATGTTGGAAGCAGTGGCTGCAGGCACGTTCACCACACTTCTTAAAGATGACAGAGTAGTGGCGCTTGTCAATGTGCTTTGAGAAAAGCTGCCACTCCTTGTCAATCTTGGCAAGGGCTGGGGTGGAATACACTGTGGAGATGCCCACCTTGAAGTATCACATTCTCGTAGTCGTTGTACCGTTGGAGTCCAGGGACCGTAGTTGTGCATGGCACCTTCACTGGTCTCACCTGGTGGCCATCAAATGTCTTTGACTCAAGGACGTTTGACAGCACAGCCAGATTGCTGTCGAACAAGATTGCCTCCTTCTCACGCCGCTCCTGTCCCCCTAGCTTCTGCCTTGTAGGAGGGAACCGCTCTCCTACCAGCCTGTCTGGCAGAACCAGACCTGCCAATTCTCCACTGATCGGTGACCATGCATGTTCAATGGGGTTCATCGCACTGTGTCCTGGTGCGTAGGTCACTGCCAGATTTCTTTGCAGCAATCCACTCGGCCTGTGCTGCCTTGAACCGATCTTGTCTCGACGACTTTTTGTGAAGTTGGCAGTACATATTGACGAAGGATTCATACCGAGAAGATGGTGTTTGAAAGATGCACTCTAATTCTGAAGTCGGCATTTTTAGTGGTTTGATATTCGTCTATGCGGGAAAAGTCCAAATCCACCGGCCACACATACACCATGTAGTGAACATTATTAAACTCGGGTTTCTTATTTTAATAACAGAAAGCAATTGAACTGTACTCGCCACTACCGTAAATGGACGTTTAGTGGTGAGTACAGTTCAATTGCTGTCTTTTATTCTCTTCCCTCTCAACCTTCAGCCACTGCTTTATATTCACATTTCTTATTTTAGCAAGTTGACATGATACTGAACACTGTTTACCCTTTCTTTGAACGTTGTATTAATAATACCAAGGAATGTCACTCACTACAGGCGCGGGAAAAATTACAAAATAATATTTTGTTGAGTTTCCAAAAAAAATAAAAATTCCAAATTGATGGCTAACCCACCCACCCAATTCCAAATTTTTTTTGGAGTTTTGGAATTTTTTTTAATTCTGTAAGACCCCTTACGGGGACACGACTGCCAGATGGCCAGATCGACACTGCGCTTTCAACAGCGCTTCCTCGCGCAGACACTGGAAACACGCTGTGCAGATTAACCTGTAGGAAATCTCCTTTGGTATCTTCTTTATCTATTTTTCTGGAGCTACGAAACCAAACAATGTAAATGTGAAATCGTCTTCTCCGAATCGGCGAACTGCAGCTCGGTGATAACTGTATCTATACCACAATCCTTCACGCGATCTGACCTAACCTTGACCCCTGACCTGGTCTACATACCACACACAACACAAACCAGTCAGCTGTTTTTACCCCCCCCCCCAAAAAAAAAAAACAACCCCTACCACCCGTTTTCTTTGGATACACACTTTAACTACATACGTGCCGACGAAATGTTGATCATTGCTTCAATACTTTGAAGCTGTTGCTTGAATAATAACCAGGTAAAATTAGTATTTCGGTGTTCAGTCAAATGTTAAAGTTTCTACCACAGACATACATACATACGCACGCACGCACGCACAGACAGACACAAGTTAGCATCGCATAGGCTACACTTACGTGAGCCAAAAATTATGATTAAAATTAAATTTCCGAAATCGTTTTAAAAACAATTTCATCTTATTCCTTGTCGGTTCCTGATTCCAAAAACATATAGATATGATATGTTTGGATTAAAAACACGCTCAGAAAGTTAAAACGAAGAGAGGTACAGTAAAGCGTGCTATGCAGCACAGCGCAACCGCTACCGCGCTGAACAGGCTCGTCACTTTCACTGCCTTTTGCACTAGCGGCGGACTACGGTCATTGTGAAAAAATGCAGTGCGTTCAGTTTCATTCTGTGAGTTCCACAGCTTGACTAAATGTAGTAATTTCGCCTTACGCGACTTGTTGTTTATTGCTAATAACTAGCTTGTTTTCTTGCGAAGAAGTTTCATTTTGTGGTTGGTAGTCCTTCTCTCTTAGTTTAACCGTTAGGCCTAAATAGAGTGAAATAGCTTTGATAGACATTCAGCAAAAATAAAATACAGAAAAAATTCACAAATGGTCCATATTAGGAGCCTCGGCCTTCACGAATCACTGTAAAAAGCCCCCTATACTTCAAAATAACATGATACAACTTAGTGTGCAAGTCAGACAAATTCAAATATGCTTTAGATTTAGCTGTTTCGGGTTGATGAGAGCATTATTTGAAGCACACCAGGAAACTGAAGAAGCTTATCAAAAACAGAGTAAAAATAAGTGAAATTATCAACTTAAAAAAAAGAGAGACTATTTGTTATATTTTTTTGAAATCTCCAGGGCTAGTTATAGGCTGTGGACAGAAACGAGTCCGTTTTATGCAGCAAATTTAGAGTTAACGCTGCCAAAAGTGAATAAAAGCGAAAAAGCCTAACGGTTTTGAGGTTTGTGTTTCTGCAACTGTTTTGACATGTGCAACTTATCCAGAGAGGGTGAATAAAGCGAATGAAATTGTTTTGAGCGCTCTAGCGCCGTTAGTTTGTCAGAACCGGAGGTGGTCCATATTAGGAGCCGGTCCATATTAGGAGCCTTTTCCTTACATCCTTTTCTAACTGCACGAAACAAATTGTTTGAAAATGTCTCACTCTCAACAGAAAGCAGCCAGGATGCTCCCCAGCGGTAAGCGTTCAAATGGGAGTATGTTTGTACTGTCTGTAAAAGCTCGGGAGGCTCAGGGATCAGAAACAGATTGTTAACGGGAGACAAATGGTGGCTTTAAGTGTTTTCTGACTTTTCGTTGTGCATCTTGCGATTACAGAGATAATTTGTAATTTGAAAATTGACCATGAATCGCCGCTGTAATTATCAACATTTATTGGGTCTTTGAGAGTGAATGCTTACAATCGTTGTCCTCGAAAACACGAATCCAAAGCCGCGATGGTTCCACCCATTAAACAATCAGCCTGATTGGCTTTTACTTTGACGATCCACGTTTCGCCTTAAAGCTCAAACCCATTCACCCACCTCGATTTGTTACATGGGCAAGTGTTATTTGTTCCCCAGCTGGTTATGAATGAAAACTCGTGAAAATGATGACAAGACCACTGACCTGACAACGGTGTAAACACAGTACATGTATTCCTGACTGACTGGTGATTTGAGAGTGGCCAGGGACCCTTCAACCTGTTCAAGTCACAACTGTCATCCTCTTCTGTATTATAGCAAGTCACAGGAAGGTATCGCACAACTCACCTTTGCCAGCAGACAAGTGAATGTTGTCATTTCAAGGAAAATCTCCATGAAGGAGGCGACTTTTTCGGTCATCCTCTGTTGACACAGAAGAAAAGTCTACTTGATTGTTTGGTGGTCACCTGACCTCAGCTATAGTGTAACAACGCGTCAACCTTGACACACCCGTTTACCTTGACACACCCGTTTATCTAGCCTACCACATGTACAACACGTCACTGATACGTCATTGTGTAACAACGCGTCAACCTTGACACGCCCGTTTATCTAGCCCACCACATGTACAACACGTCACTACTACATCATTGTGTAACAACGCGTCAACCTTGACACGCCCGTTTATCTAGCCCACCACATGTAGTGAGTACAACATGTCACTACTACATCATAGTCAACATCTGACATACACCAATATAACAATAGTTTACAACAATTTAGAATCTTGAACCACTGTAACATAGCTAGTAATCACTCATAGCAGAAAAAACATCAGGCATCATTAGTACACTTTCATCCAATACTGTGAATGCACAACTGAACACTCTCATGAATTTTAATACAATCAAATGCATACTCATGAACAAAAATAACTAAATATTAAAAATCAAAATGAAGCAAATCAAATGGACCAAGATTAAGCCATCAATGTTGAGAAAAGCCAGATAGCAAGATGCAACCCGAAGCTAGTGTCTTTGAGTGCAGTTAGATAGAGAGTGGGTGTGTCTGTGGGTGTAGCTAGATGGAGAGTGGGTGTGTCTGTGAGTGTAGCTAGATGGAGAGTGGGTGTGTCTGTGAGTGTAGCTAGATGGAGAGTGGGTGTGTCTGTGAGTGTAATTAGATGGAGAGTGGGTGTGTCTGTGACGTGGGTGTAGCTAGATGGAGAGTGGGGGTGTCTGTGAGTGTAGCTAGATGGAGAGTGGGTGTGTCTGTGAGTGTAGCTAGATGGAGAGTGGGTGTGTCTGTGAGTGTAGCTAGATAGAGAGTGGGTGTGTCTGTGAGTGTAGCTAGATGGAGAGTGGGTGTGTCTGTGAGTGTAGCTAGATGGAGAGTGGGTGTGTCTGTGAGTGTAATTAGATGGAGAGTGGGTGTGTCTGTGAGTGTAGCTAGATGGAGAGTGGGTGTGTCTGTGAGTGTAGCTAGATGGAGAGTGGGGGCGTCTGTGAGTGTAGCTAGATGGAGAGTGGGTGTGTCTGTGAGTGTAATTACATGGAGAGTGGGTGTGTCAGTGAGTGTAGCTAGATGGAGAGTGGGTGTGTCTGTGAGTGTAGCTAGATGGAGACTGTGAGTGTAATTAGATGGAGAGTGGGTGTGTCTATGAGTGCAGCTAGATGGAGAGTGGGTGTGTCTTTGAGTGTAATTAGTTGGAGAGTGGGTGTGTCTGTGAGTGTAGCTAGATGGAGAGTGGGTGTGTCTATGAGTATAATTAGATGGAGAGTGGGTGTGTCTGTGAGTGCAGCTAGATGGAGAATGTTTGTGTCTGTAAGTGAGGCTAGATGGAGAGTGGGTGTGTTTGTGAGTGTAGCTAGATGGAGAGTGTTTGTGTCTGTAAGTGAGGCTAGATGGAGAGTGGGTGTGTTTGTGAGTGTAACTAGATGGTGAGTGGGTGTGTCTATGAGTGCAGCTAGATGGAGTGTTTGTGTCTGTGAGTGAGGCTAAATGGAGAGTGGGTGATCTGTGAGTGCAGCTAGGTGGAGAGTGGGTGTGTCTGTGAGTGTAATTAGATGGAGAGTAGGTGTGTCTGTGAGTGCAGCTAGATTGAGAGTGTGTCTGTGAGTGAGGCTAGATAGAGAGTGTGTGTGATAGTGAGTGTAGCTAGATGGAGAGTGGGTGTGTCTGTGAGTGTAGTTAGATGGAGAGTGGGTGTGTTTGAGTGCAGCTAGATGGAGAGTGGGTGTGTCCGTGAGTGTAATTAGATGGAGAGTGGGTGTGTCTGTGAGTGCAGCTAGATTGAGAGTGTTTGTGTCTGTGGGTGTAGCTAGATGGAGAGGGGATGTGTCTGTGAGTGTAGCTAGATGGAGAGTGGGTGTGTCTGTGGGTGTAGCTACATGTGGAGTTATTCGCTGTTCAGGCTGTTGATAGAAAGATGCAACACGGAGCTAGTGTCTGTGAGTGTAGCTAGATGGAGAGTGGGTGTGTCTTTGAGTGCAGCTAGATGGAGAGTGGGTGTGTCTGTGAGTAAAGTTAGATGTAGAGCTGTTCGCTGGCCAGGCTGTCGCTGAAGGGTTGTACCAGGCCACTGGTGAGGAAGTTGAAGATGAGACCGAATGTGACGGAGATGGGCAGGGCTGGCAACGCCTTCTTGAAG
The DNA here is from genome assembly GCF_037325665.1 of Littorina saxatilis. NCBI lineage: Eukaryota > Metazoa > Mollusca > Gastropoda > Littorinimorpha > Littorinidae > Littorina > Littorina saxatilis. The sequence goes on from NC_090261.1 coordinate 564,366, forward strand.
ATGGCCAGCAGCAGCAGTGTGAAGCACAGGCCCTAAAACCACACGCACCTGCATTAGTTCTTCAAACCACAGGCACCTGCATTAGATCTTCAAACCACAGGCACCTGCACTAGTTCTTCAAACCACAGGCACCTGCACTAGTTCTTCAAACCACAGACACCTGCACTAGTTCTTCAAATCACAGGCACCTACATTAGCTCTTCAAACCACACGAACCTGCATTAGTTATTTAAACCACAGGCACCTGCACTAGTTCTTCAAACCACAGGCACCTGCATTAGTTCTTCAAACATCGGGCACCTCCACTAGTTCTTCAAACCACAGACACCTGCACTAGTTCTTCAAACCACAGGCACCTACATTAGATCTTGAAACCACACGAACCTGCATTACTTATTCAAACCACAGGCACCTGCACTAGTTCTTCAAACCACAGGCACCTGCATTAGTTCTTCAAACATCGGGCACCTGCACTAGTTCTTCAAACCACATACACCTGCACTAGTTCTTCAAACCACAGGCACCTGCACTAGTTCCTCAAACCACAGACACCTGCACTAGTTCTTCAAACCACTGGCACCTGCACTAGTTCTTCAAACCACTGACACCTGCACTAGTTCTTCAAACCACAGGCATCTGCACTAGTTCTTCAAACCACAGGCAATTACATTAGATCTTCAAACCACACGCACCTGCATTAGTTATTCAAACCACAGGCACCTGCACTAGTTCTTCAAACCACAGGCACCTGCATTAGTTCTTTAAACCACACGCACCTGCACTAGTTCTTCAAACCACAGGCACCTGCATTAGATCTTTAAACCACACGCACCTGGATTTGTTCTTCAAACCACAGGCACCTGCATTAGTTCTTCAAACTACACCACCTTTCATTAGTTTTTCAAACCTCAGGCCTCTCAATTAGTTCTTCAAACCACACACCCCTACATTAGTTCTTCAAACCACACACCCCTACATTAGATCTTCAAACCACACACCCCTACATTAGTTCTTCAAACCACACACCCCTACATTAGTTCTTCAAATCACACACCCCTATTTTAGTTCTTCAAACCACACACCCCTACATTAGTTCTTCAAACCACACACCCCTACATTAGTTCTTCAAACCACACACCCCTTCATTAGATCTTCAAACCACACACCCCTACATTAGTTCTTCAAACCACACACCCCTACATTAGTTCTTCAAACCACATACCCCTACATTAGTTCTTCAAAGCACACCCCTACATTAGTTCTTCAAACCACACACCCCTACATTAGTTCTTCAAACCACACACCCCTACATTAGATCTTCAAACCACACACCCCTACATTAGTTCTTCAAACCACACACCCCTACATTAGTTCTTCAAACCACACACCCCTACATTAGTTCTTCAAACCACACACCCCTACATTAGTTCTTCAACCCACACACCCCTACATTAGTTCTTCAAACCACACCCCTACATTAGTTCTTCAAACCACACACCCCTACATTAGTTCTTCAAAGCACACACCCCTACATTAGTTCTTCAAACCACACACCCCTACATTAGTTAATAATAATAATAATAACGATTACTTATATAGCGCGTAAACCTCGTGGTGACAAGCCCAGAGTGCTTTACACTTACACAATCATAATACAAACAAGGAAAGAGAACTAAATCCGAATAAATTCAAACATAGTCACACACACCCACACACGCACGCACACACACACGCACACACACACACACGCACGCGCGCGCGCACACACACACACACAATCTTTCTTTCGTCATTGTCAATGTTCAGGTAACCCGCAATGTCATTCCATGTACGCATACGTTATACTAGTACAACACACACAGGCACATACACATCTTCACGAACGCCACACTTTAGTAGATAATACACGTGGCAGCGCCAATGACTCACCGATCATGGGATCTCCTTCAGAGGTCTAACTTAAACATGTGTGTTTTGAGGGCTGTTCTAAAGGCAGATGGTGACTGGGAATCCCTAATGCTCCGGGGGATTTTCTCCCAGACAAGAGGTCCCTGGTACTTGAAGGATCTCTCAAATCCATAGTTAGTTGATTTTCTGTTTCTTTTTGGTTTACTAAGTACATTGGTATCTGTTGCAGAGCGAAGAGAGGAGAGGTTTGAATATTTTGATAACATCTCAGAGAGATAAGCAGGTCCTGTACCATGAAAGAAAGAGAAACAAATGCATGCAATTTTGTATTGAATACGACTTCTTACAGGCAGCCAGTGAAGAGATCTCAAAACAGGTGTGATGTGGTGTCTTTTAGGGGTCTTTGTGATTAATCTAGCGGAGTTGTTCTGTACTTTCTGCAGTTTTTCAATGAGATAGTCAAAAGAACCAGAAAGAAGGGCATTTCCGTAATCTAGCCTTGAAAGAACGAGAGAGCAAATGAGGGTTTTTGTAGCATCGGAAGAAAGGCAGTGGCGGATGGAGCTAATTTTTCTCAGTTCATAGTAGGCATTTCTACAGACAGTGGAGACTTGTTGTTTGAAGCAGAGAGTTTCGTCGAAGATGACACCGAGGTTTCGTACTTGAGAAGCCAACTGAATATCAGTTCCAGCTATAGAGATTTGGGCAGGAAGGGATGGTTTTTTTTAAGAGAAGGGGGTACAACTAGCATGATCTCGGTCTTGTCGTCATTAAGTTTCAATTTATTTTCGGTCATCCACAATTTCAAGTCAGAGATGCAGTTCTTAGTTGTCTCGATTGTGTTGGGGAGGTCAGTAATAGGGCCAGATTTTTGTAACTGAGTGTCATCAGCAAAGCTTTCATAGGAAACAGAGTGGCGAGAGATGACATTAGATATTGGTTTCGTGTACATGATGAATAGCACCGGGCCAAGTACAGATCCTTGGGGGACACCGAAAGTCAATGGGGATGGAGCAGATTGGAAGCCGTCAATGGAGACTATCTGAGAGCGGTCTGTGAGGTAGGACTTAAACCAAGCTAAGGCAGTGTGGCAAATACCAAAAGAATTGTGAAGTCTTGTTAGGAGAACGGAGTGGTCAATAGTGTCAAATGCTGCCGAGAGATCTAATAGAGAAAGGACAGACACATGCTTTTGATCGAGAGCTAAGAGAAGGTCATTTGCAACTTTGATGAGAGCGGTTTCTGTTGAGTGGCCAGCCCTATACGCGGACTGATGGGGGTCGAGGAGCTTGTTCTGGGTGAGGTGCCCAATGATCTGAGAGAGAACTATCTTTTCAAGTAATTTCGAGAAAAAAGGAAGATTTGAAACGGGTCTGAAGTTTTTTAGGCAGTTAGGGTCTAGGGAAGGTTTTTTAAGCAGAGGGCGGACTACCGCCGATTTGTATACAGATGGGAAGATCCCGGTGGCCAGCGAATCATTGACGATACCGGTAATACATGGAACTAGCGCATCAATACACTGGTTGAGAATGCACGAGGGCAATGGGTCAAGCTCACATGTCTTACGGTTGGATTCAGCAATTTTTTCTCTGACAAAACATTCTGACACATGGTGAAAACCCGAGAAAGATGTTCCTGAGAATTTTTTCTCTGTGAATTTGCTGGTGGTGGAGGTTAGCTGAGAGTCAAGTTCTTGTCGTATTGTCTGTACTTTAATTCTAAAGTAATCGGAAAATTCACAGGGTAGACGACTTGGAGTGTATATGGTCGGGAGAGGACAGTTTTTCTCTTTACCAAGCAGACTATTTGTGACAGAATACAGCTGCTTCATAGTCTTAGCTGCGAGTACCTGGGCTGAGTTATATGCAGTTTTGGCAGCTTCAACAAAGCGATTAACCTGGTGTTTAGCTCTGTTAAAAATCTCTGTGTCGATGTACGTGCTCGACGGTCGCAGCATGCGGCGTTCAGCTCTGCGTCGCTCCTGCTTCAGTGGCCGCAGCTCATCAGCGACAGCGCTATACCATTCACATGAAGACCGCGACGACACCTTGCGACGTCTTGGCGGGGCATGTGAGTCTAGAGCATCTTTGAGATACTGGTCGAGTTGATGAGCGGCGGGATGGACGGAAGAGTTGATGGAGGCCAGCATGTCCTCTGTCAGGGCAGCAACATCAACAGCGGCGATATTCCTTCTCATGACGAAGGTAGGGCGATGTTCAGGTTTAGGGAGAAATAAGTCCAGTACAGCACAGTAGTGATCCGAGGGTAGAGTGTAATCCATAGTCAAAGACTTGATGATCGATTCATCATCTCGGCAAACAACCCAATCCAAGGTGTGTCCGTTGCGCTGTGTTGGAACGGTGATGGTTTGGGAGAGTTTGAATACGTTGAGAGTTCTTCAAACCACACACCCCTACATTAGATTTTTTCAAACCACACACCCCTACATTAGTTCTTCAAACCACACACCCCTACATTAGTTCTTCAAACCACACACCCCTACATTAGTTCTTCAAACCACACACCCCTACATTAGTTCTTCAAACCACACACCCCAACATTAGTTCTTCAAACCACACACCCCTACATTAGTTCTTCAAACCACACACCCCTACATTAGATCTTCAAACCACATACCCCTACATTAGTTCTTCAAACCACACACCCCTACATTAGTTCTTCAAACCACACACCCCTACATTAGTTCTTCAAACCACACACCCCTACATTAGATCTTCAAACCACACACCCCTACATTAGTTCTTCAAACCACACACCCCTTCATTAGTTCTTCAAACCACACACCCCTACATTAGTTCTTCAAACCACACACCCCTACATTAGTTCTTCAAACCACACACCCCTACATTAGATCTTCAAACCACACACCCCTACATTAGTTCTTCAAAGCACACACCCCTACATTAGTTCTTCAAACCACACACCCCTACATTAGTTCTTCAAAGCACACACCCCTACATTAGTTCTTCAAAGCACACACCCCTACATTAGTTCTTCAAACCACACACCCCTACATTAGTTCTTCAAACCACACACCCCTACATTAGTTCTTCAAACCACACACCCCTACATTAGTTCTTCAAACCACACACCCCTACATTAGTTCTTCAAAGCACACACCCCTACATTAGTTCTTCAAACCCCACACCCCTACATTAGTTCTTCAAACCACACACCCCTACATTAGTTCTTCAAACCACACACCCCTATATTAGTTCTTCAAACCACACACCCCTATATTAGTTCTTCAAACCACACACCCCTACATTAGTTCTTCAAACCACACACCCCTACATTAGTTCTTCAAACCACACACCCCTATATTAGTTCTTCAAACCACACACCCCTACATTAGTTCTTCAAACCACACACCCCTACATTAGTTCTTCAAACCACACACCCCTACATTAGTTCTTCAAAACACACCCCCCTACATTAGTTCTTCAAACCACACACCCCTACATTAGTTCTTCAAACCACACACCCCTACATTAGATCTTCAAACCACACACCCCTACATTAGATCTTCAACCCACACACCCCTACATTAGTTCTTCAAACCACACACCCCTACATTAGATCTTCAAACCACACACCCCTACATTAGATCTTCAAACCACACACCCCTACATTAGTTCTTCAAACCACACACCCCTACATTAGTTCTTCAAACCACACACCCCTACATTAGATCTTCAAACCACACACCCCTACATTAGTTCTTCAAACCACACACCCCTACATTAGATCTTCAAACCACACACCCCTACATTAGTTCTTCAAACCACACACCCCTACATTAGTTCTTCAAACCACACACCCCTACATTAGTTCTTCAAACCACACACCCCTACATTAGTTCTTCAAACCACACACCCCTACATTAGTTCTTCAAACCACACACCCCTACATTAGTTCTTCAAACCACACACCCCTACATTAGTTCTTCAAACCACACACCCCTACATTAGTTCTTCAAACCACACACCCCTACATTAGTTCTTCAAACCACACACCCCTACATTAGTTCTTCAAACCACACACTCCTACATTAGTTCTTCAAACCACACACCCCTACATTAGTTCTTCAAACCACACACCCCTACATTAGTTCTTCAAACCACACACCCCTACATTAGTTCTTCAAACCACACACCCCTACATTAGTTCTTCAAACCACACACCCCTACATTAGTTCTTCAAACCACACACCCCTACATTAGTTCTTCATACCACACACCCCTACATTAGTTCTTCAAACCACACACCCCTACATTAGTTCTTCAAACCACACACCCCTACATTAGTTCTTCAAAGCACACACCCCTACATTAGTTCTTCAAACCACACACCCCTACATTAGTTCTTCATACCACACACCCCTACATTAGTTCTTCATACCACACACCCCTACATTAGTTCTTCAAACCACACACCCCTACATTAGTTCTTCAAACCACACACCCCTACATTAGTTCCTCAAACCACACACCCCTACATTAGTTCTTCAAAGCACACACCCCTACATTAGTTCTTCAAACCACACACCCCTACATTAGTTCTTCATACCACACACCCCTACATTAGTTCTTCATACCACACACCCCTACATTAGTTCTTCAAACCACACACCCCTACATTAGTTCTTCAAACCACACACCCCTACATTAGTTCTTCAAACCACACACCCCTACATTAGTTCCTCAAACCACACACCCCTACATTAGTTCTTCAAACCACACACCCCTACATTAGTTCTTCAAACCACACACCCCTACATTAGTTCTTCATACCACACACCCCTACATTAGTTCTTCATACCACACACCCCTACATTAGTTCTTCAAACCACACCCCTACATTAGTTCTTCATACCACACACCCCTTCACCTTCATCAGGTTTTCAAACAAGGAAGGCAATATATGTCAACCATCACTACTTCAGCTACTTTCCTAGTTTGTTTTCAAAAAAGAAAGAAACTATCTTGTGACAAACAGGGGGGATAACGAGGTTGGTACCTCCCGCTGAAGGGTTATCATACAGTTGTTGAAAGACAGGAGACTGTTAACACAACAGATGTCAAACACAGGTGACTAGTGGCACACTGTTAGGATGAAATGAGCACTCACGATGAGAATGGCGACGAAACAGGCGAGGGTGGTGTTCCAGTCGCCGTTGGAGGCTGCCTTGCCCACCAGCACACTGTAGAAGATGAAGTCTCCCAGCCCCAACTTCACCCCGCCTGTTGCAACACAGCATCACACGTCACTGACAGTTAGGGATAGAGATAAGGATAGGGATAAGGATAGGGATAAGGATAGGGATAAGGATAGGGATAGGGATAAGGATTGGGATAAAGATAGGGACAGGAGGCCTTGCCCACCAGCACACTGTAGAAGATGAAGTCTCCCAGCCCCAACTTCACCCCGCCTGTAGCAACACAGCATCACACGTCACTGACAGTTAGGGATAGAGATAAGGATAGGGATAAGGATAGGGATAAGGATAGGAATAAGGATAGGGATAAGGAAAAGGATTGGGATAAAGATAGGGACAGGAGGCCTTGCCCACCAGTACACTGTAGAAGATGGAAGTCTCCCAGCCCCAACTTCACCCCGCCTGCAGCAACACAGCATCACACGTCACTGACAGTCGGGGGTAAAAATAAGGATTAAGGATAAGGATAGGGATACGGATAGGGATAAGGATAGGGATAAGGATAAGGATAAGGATAGGGATAAGGATAGGGATAAGGATAGGGATAGGGATAGGGATAAGGATAGGGATAAGGATAGGGACAGGAGGCCTTGCCTACCTGCACACTGTAGAAGATGAAGTCTCCCAGCCCAACTAAACCCCGCCTGTAGCAACACAGCATCACACGTCACGGACAGTTAGGGATAAGGATAGGGATAAGGATAGGGATAGGGATAAGGATAGGAGTCCTCACCCACCAGCATAGAAGTCTCCCAGCCCTAACTTCACACTTGCTAAAGTCAGAAACAGGAACTTAACACATCAGCTTAACAACAAAACAACGCCAGTGTTGTTCCCAGACTCAGTCGGAGTAAAACAGGACTACAGTCACTCTGTCTCTGAATAGTAGTATTAGCAACAGAACACCGACATCTGTCAGAAAAGATGCAAGACCCTTTTTTACAAATGGAAATTGTTTCTACAGCCTTGAGTTTTGAAACTGATAGATTTGAGCTAATCCGACATCAATTTGGGAAGCTTCTACCCTTTTCTTGGAAATGGGTATGCCATATACATTGTCTGATAAAAAAAGCCCAGCATGCGATTCTTCAATGCACACCATTGGGAGACCGGCACGGTTGACCTAGTGGTAAGGCGTCCGCCCCGTGATCGGGAGATCGTGGGTTCAAACCCCGGCCGGGTCATACCTAAGACTTTAAAATTGGCAATCTAGTGGCTGCTCCGCCTGGCGTCTGCCATTGTGGGGTTAGTGCTAGGACTGGTTGGTCCGGTGTCAGAATAATGTGACTGGGTGAGACATGAAGCCTGTGCTGCGACTTCTGTCTTGTGTGTGGCGCACGTTATATGTCAAAGCAGCACCGCCCTGATATGGCCCTTCGTGGTCGGCTGGGCGTTAAGCAAACAAACAAACTCCATTGGGAGAACCTGCACTGAGCCTGTTCACTGGCAAGCAGGACAGAGCCCACATTGCTATCCTCCCACAAGACAAAACAAAATTAAACAAGTCGCGTAAGGCGAAAATACAACATTTAGTCAAGCTGTCGAACTCACAGAATGAAACTGAACGCAATGCAATTTTTCAGCAAGACCGTATACTCGTAGCATCGTCAGTCCACCGCTCGTGGCAAGGTGGTGAAATTGACAAGAATAGCGGGGTAGTAGTTGCGCTGAGAAGGATAGCACGCTTTTCTGTACCTCTCTTCGTTTTAACTTTCTGAGCGTGTTTTTAATCCAAACATATCATATCTATATGTTTTTGGAATCAGGAACAGACAGGGAATAAGATGAAAGTGTTTTTGAATTGATTTCAAAAATGTAATTTTGATAATAATTTTTATATTTTTAATTTTCAGAGCTTGTTTTTAATCCAAATATAACATATTTATATGTTTTTGGAATCAGGAAATGATGAAGAATAAGATGAACGTAAATTTGGATCGTTTTATAAAAAAAATTTTTTTTTTACAATTTTCAGATTTTTAATGACCAAATTCATTAATTAATTTTTAAGCCACCAAGCTGAAATGCAATACCGAAGTCCGGCCTTCGTCGAAGATTGCTTGGCCAAAATTTTAATCAATTTGATTGAAAAATGAGGGTGTGACAGTGCCGCCTCAACTTTTACAAAAAGCCGGAAATGACGCGCGCGCGCGCGACGTCATCAAAGACATTTATCGAAAAAAAGAAAAACAAGAAGAGCAAACGCTCGATCGAGTCACTTTCGCAGTTCTGAATATTATATGAGGCATCAGATGGACAGGAAGAAATTGCTATTCACAACACAATACAGATGTAAATAATTTGATGTAAAGAATAATCCTATAAAGTTTGAATCAAATCCGATGAATAGTTTCAGAGATATGATATTTCAATTTTTTTCCTTCAAGACATACCTGTGACCTTGAAAAAGGTCAAAGGTCACCAAAGCAGACGTCAAAGTGTAGAGGTCACTGGGAGTCACGTTCACATAAAATTTGAGCCCGGTCACTTTTATAGTTTCCGAGAAAAGCCCAACGTTAAGTTGTGTGTTGCCGAACAGAAAAGGCTAGTTATCTCCCTTGTTTTTCTGATAACGTTCGTAAAAGGCTACAGATGTAAATACTTTGATGTAAAGAATAATCCTACAAAGTTTCAATCACATCCGATGAACTTTGTCAAAGATATAAAATGTCTAATTTTTCCTTTGACGCTGACCTGTGACCTTGAAAAAGGTCAAAGGTCAACGAAACCATCGTTAAAGTGTAGAGGTCATTGGAGGTCACGACTAAACAAAATATGAGCCGGATCGCTTTGATAGTTTCCGAGAAAAGTCCAACGTTAAGGTGGTGTCTACGGACGGCCGGCCGGCCGGACGGCCGGCCGGACAGACTAACACTGACCGATTACATAGAGTCACTTTTTCTCAAGTGACTCAAAAAGTCCGGGGATATCATTCCCAGGAACTCTCATGTAAAATTTCATAAAGATTGGTCCAGTAGTTTAGTCTGAATCGCTCTACACACACACACGCACAGACAGACACACACAGACAGACAGACACACACACACACACACACACACACACACACACACACACACACATACACCACACCCTCGTCTCGATTCCCCCCTCTACGTTAAAACATTTAGTCAAAACTTGACTAAATGTAAAAAGAAAACAAACAAGTCGCGTAAGGCGAAAATACAACATTTAGTCAAGTAGCTGTCGAACTCACAGAATGAAACTAAACGCAATGCAACGAAGCAAGACCGTATACTCGTAACATCGTCAGTCCACCGCTCACGGCAAAGGCAGTGAAATTGACAAGAAGAGCGGGGTAGTAGTTGCGCTGAGAACGATAGCACGCTTTTCTGTACCTCTCTTCGTTTTAACTTTCTGAGCGTGTTTTTAATCCAAACATATCATATCTATATGTTTTTGGAATCAGGAACCGACAAGGAATAAGATGAAAGTGTTTTTAAATTGATTTGGACAATTTAATTTTGATCATAATTTTTATATATTTAATTTTCAGAGCTTGTTTTTAATCCAAATATAACATATTTATATGTTTTTGGAATCAGCAAATGATGGAGAATAAGATGAACGTAAATTTGGAAAGAAATATGTTTTTTACAATTTTCAGATTTTTAATGACCAAAGTCATTAATTATTTTTTAAGCCACCACGCTGAAATGCAATACCGAAGTCCGGGCTTCGTCGAACAATACTTGACCAAAATTTCAACCAATTTGGTTGAAAAATGAGGGCGTGACAGTGCCGCCTCAACTTTCACGAAAAGCCGGATATGACGTCATCAAAGACATTTATCAAAAAAATGAAAAAAACCTATGGGGATATCATACCCAGGAACATTCATGTCAAATTTCATAAAGATCGGTCCAGTAGTTTGGTCTGAATCGCTCTACACGCACGCACACACACACACACACACACACACACATACACCACGACCCTCGTCTCGATTCCCCCCTCGATGTTAAAACATTTAGTCATAACTTGACTAAATGTAAAAAACACAAACAGTAAAAAAGTAAAACAAGTCGCGTAAGGCGAAAATACAACATTTAGTCAAGTAGCTGTCGAACTCACAGAATGAAACTGAACGCAATGCAACGCAGCAAGACCGTATACTCGTAGCATCGTCAGTCCACCGCGCACGGCAGTGAAATTGACAAGAAGAGCGGGGTAGTACTTGCGCTGAGAAGGATAGCACGCTTTTTATATTTAGTCAAGTTTTGACTAAATATTTTAACATCGAGGGGGAATCGAAACGAGGGTCGTGGTGTATGTGCGTGTGTCTGTGTGTCTGTGTGTGTGTGTGTGTAGAGCGATTCAGACTAAACTACTGGACCGATCTTTATGAAATTTGACATGAGAGTTCCTGGGTATGAAATCCCCGAACGTCTTTTTCATTTTTTTGATAAATGTCTTTGATGACGTCATATCCGGCTTTTCGTGAAAGTTGAGGCGGCACTGTCACGCCCTCATTTTTCAACCAAATTGGTTGAAATTTTGGTCAAGTAATCTTCGACAAAGCCCGGACTTCGGTATTGCATTTCAGCTTGGTGGCTTAAAAATTAATCAATGACTTTGGTCATTAAAAATCTGAAAATTGTAAAAAAAAATAAAAATTTATAAAACGATCCAAATTTACGTTTATCTTATTCTCCATCATTTGCTGATTCCAAAAACATATAAATATGTTATATTCGGATTAAAAACAAGGTCTGAAAATTAAATATATAAACATTATTATCAAAATTAAATTGTCCAAATCAATTTAAAAACACTTTCATCTTATTCCTTGTCGGTTCCTGATTCCAAAAACATATAGATATGATATGTTTGGATTAAAAACACGCTCAGAAAGTTAAAACAAAGAGAGGTACAGAAAAGCGTGCTATCCTTCTTAGCGCAACTACTACCCCGCTCTTCTTGTCAATTTCACTGCCTTTGCCATGAGCGGTGGACTGACGATGCTACGAGTATACGGTCTTGCTGAAAAATGGCATTGCGTTCAGTTTCATTCTGTGAGTTCGACAGCTACTTGACTAAATATTGCATTTTCGCCTTACGCGACTTGTCTTTACCTCTTTTCGTTTTAACTTTCTGAGCGTGTTTTTAATCCAAACATATCATATCTATATGTTTTTGGAATCAGGAACCGACAAGGAATAAGATGAAGGTGTTTTTAAATTGATTTGGACAATTATTTTTATATTTTTAATTTTCAGAGCTTGTTTTTAAATCCAAATATAACATTTTTATATATTTTTGGAATCAGAAAATGATAAAGAATAAGATGTACGTAAATTTGGATCGTTTTATAAAAATAATAATTTTTTTAAAAATTTCAGATTTTTAATGACCAAACTCACTCATTAGTTTTTAAGCCACCAAGCTGAAATGCAATACCAAACCCCGGCCTTTGTCGAAGATTACTTGACCAAAATTTCAACCAATTTGGTTGAAAAATGAGAGCGTGACAGTGCCGCCTCAACTTTCACGAAAAGCCGGATATGACGTCATCAAAGACATTCATAGAAAAAATGAAAAAAACTTATGGGGATTTCATACCCAGGAACTCTCATGTCAAATTTCATAAAGATCGGTCCAGTAGTTTAGTCTGAATCGCTCTACACACACACACACAGACAGACAGACAGACAGACAGACAGACACACACACACACATACACCACGACCCTCGTCTCGATTCCCCCCTCTACGTTAAAATATTTAGTCAAAACTTGACTAAATATAATTAGTCAAAACTTGACTAAATATAACAGCCAAAAAAACCCACACAAAATCTCAGAAAGTTTGAAAAAAGGGATAACTAACGTTCCTCATCATCCTCGTCATCTGCCTGTTGCTGGTTGCCTTGTTGTTGCGCAGCGGGGGTCTGTGCGCTGCCTGCCTGCTGCCTGGCGGTGGAACTGTTGGGGGCCTTGTGGTTTTGGGCCTTCACTGCGCTGCGAGCGTTACCTGGACTGTTGCTACGCGGACCCTTGTCACGCAGGTGTTTCTCTACCCCCCCGTCGTCCACTTCCTCTCTCCCTCCCGCTGCCCCTCCCTTTGTCCCTGTATCCACTGAAACAAGATCCAACCCTCCATTACTGCTGCAGCTGAGTAATCAAGTTGTGTGCTGTCAATATCACATGTTATCACCCTGTCCCTGTATCCACCAGAGGTATCTGGTAGAAGTGACATTGTTAGTGTGATAAGGTGGAGTGGAAGGGGTGTGCACAGATCAGGAAGCATTCAATAGAGACGCCAAGTCAAGGGTTGCAGTAACGTGACTTTTATTTAACATATATACCAGAAGGTACTCCTCAACGTGTAGCACAAATCCGTCACATGAAATTATTGAAACTTCAACACAATCCTCCGAGGAAATCCGGTCACCTCGCTGATATAAAACCAGCTCTTCACACTTCTTCTACAAGTAGGCTACGTCCGTTTTACTTGTCCCGTGAATACACTTGAAGCTCCGCCACAACGAAGTTAATGGCTCAAACTATAAAATACTACTCTCTGCAGTTACACACCAAAACAGTTATCGCCGGTTCAATTGTGACAGGGTGACCAGTCACCAATTATAGAGTAAAGTTTTGTTATTGTCCAGTCTAGTGTCTGGAGTTCTTTATGATGTTTTGTTATTGTCCAGTCTAGTGTGTGGAGTTCTTTATGATGTTTTGTTATTGTCCAGTCTAGTGTGTGGAGTTCTTTATGATGTTTTGTTATTGTCCAGTCTAGTGTGTGGAGTTCTTTATGATGTTTTGTTATTGTCCAGTCTAGTGTGTGGAGTTCTTTATGATGTTTTGTTATTGTCCAGTCTAGTGTGTGGAGTTCTTTATGTTTTGTTATTGTCCAGTCTAGTGTGTGGAGTTCTTTATGATGTTTTGTTATTGTCCAGTCTAGTGTGTGGAGTTCTTTATGATGTTTTGTTATTGTCCAGTCTAGTGTGTGGAGTTCTTTATGTTTTGTTATTGTCCAGTCTAGTGTGTGGAGTTCTTTATGATGTTTTGTTATTGTCCAGTCTAGTGTGTGGAGTTCTTTATGTTTTGTTATTGTCCAGTCTAGTGTGTGGAGTTCTTTATGTTTTGTTATTGTCCAGTCTAGTGTGTGGAGTTCTTTATGATGTTTTGTTATTGTCCAGTCTAGTGTGTGGAGTTCTTTATGTTTTGTTATTGTCCAGTCTAGTGTGTGGAGTTCTTTATGATGTTTTGTTATTGTCCAGTCTAGTGTGTGGAGTTCTTTATGATGTTTTGTTATTGTCCAGTCTAGTGTGTGGAGTTCTTTATGATGTTTTGTTATTGTCCAGTCTAGTGTGTGGAGTTCTTTATGATGTTTTGTTATTGTCCAGTCTAGTGTGTGGAGTTCTTTATGATGTTTTGTTATTGTCCAGTCTAGTGTGTGGAGTTCTTTATGATGTTTTGTTATTGTCCAGTCTAGTGTGTGGAGTTCTTTATGATGTTTTGTTATTGTCCAGTCTAGTGTGTGGAGTTCTTTATGATGTTTTGTTATTGTCCAGTCTAGTGTGTGGAGTTCTTTATGATGTTTTGTTATTGTCCAGTCTAGTGTGTGGAGTTCTTTATGATGTTTTGTTATTGTCCAGTCTAGTGTGTGGAGTTCTTTATGATGTTTTGTTATTGTCCAGTCTAGTGTCTGGAGTTCTTTATGATGTTTTGTTATTGTCCAGTCTAGTGTCTGGAGTTCTTTATGATGTTTTGTTATTGTCCAGTCTAGTGTGTGGAGTTCTTTATGTTTTGTTATTGTCCAGTCTAGTGTGTGGAGTTCTTTATGATGTTTTGTTATTGTCCAGTCTAGTGTGTGGAGTTCTTTATGATGTTTTGTTATTGTCCAGTCTAGTGTGTGGAGTTCTTTATGATGTTTTGTTATTGTCCAGTCTAGTGTGTGGAGTTCTTTATGTTTTGTTATTGTCCA
This sequence comes from Littorina saxatilis, assembly GCF_037325665.1. Classification (NCBI taxonomy): domain Eukaryota; kingdom Metazoa; phylum Mollusca; class Gastropoda; order Littorinimorpha; family Littorinidae; genus Littorina; species Littorina saxatilis. Next base: position 579,466 of record NC_090261.1, read on the forward strand.
GTCTAGTGTGTGGAGTTCTTTATGATGTTTTGTTATTGTCCAGTCTAGTGTCTGGAGTTCTTTATGATGTTTTGTTATTGTCCAGTCTAGTGTGTGGAGTTCTTTATGATGTTTTGTTATTGTCCAGTCTAGTGTGTGGAGTTCTTTATGATGTTTTGTTATTGTCCAGTCTAGTGTGTGGAGTTCTTTATGATGTTTTGTTATTGTCCAGTCTAGTGTGTGGAGTTCTTTATGATGTTTTGTGTAATGCCATTTTATGGTCTCCCATAAATTAATTTATGTTCCTCCCTGGTTTGTGTCAGAAATTACTACATTTAAGGGTTTGTTCACGAACTGCCTCCCCTGTCTACTCCACCAGGAATTAACCGCCTTCCACACTCATGCTATGAACAAACGCAAACACATTGGTGATGGTATTGTCGCTGAGAATCTGTTCTAAGTTAAATGTTGAGATGCACATGTCCAGTCACCGGTAGATCCTTTGAACTTAAGCCGCTCTCCTAGAAAGAAACGGGAGCCGGGGAGCCTGCAGGTGTTGTTACGTCATATGGCGGCCTGTCTGTCTCTGTATCCCTCGGCTAGCTACATGTAGCAGTGGTTTTCAAGAAGGTGTTAATTCCTTTGTCGGATCGGGTGGACCGAATACCAGCTCAGCTGACAGGTGGTCAGTTGCGTAACTGTTATGACCGACCCGGTGTGAAAGGATGAGGTGTCCGCTTGTTTGAAAGTCCGGCGGCCTTCTTTTCCTAGGAAAATGTGTCCCTGGACTTTGTGTCCTAGGAACATAAGTCCCTGGACTCTATTTCCTAGGAAAAAGTGTCCTATTTCCCAGGCTGGAAAGTCCGCACAGGAGCGTTGAGGTAGGACACATTTTCCGGACAGAGAGTCCGCTTTGTTCTCCGGAATTGTTGCAAGTTTTCGTATTGTGTATATGCTTATTACACACACACACACACACACACACACAAACACACACACACACACACGCACACACACACACACACACACATGCGCGCGCGCACACACATTCACATGCGCGCGCGCACACACACATATGTATATCAAAGCGATATACATATTCTGGTATTGTTTTCAGCACATTTATTCGTGAAAATTTTTCAATTGAGACGCTGTATCCGCCCGTACGAGTTTTTTTCCACCTGATGTTTGCATTTCTGTCCCTTGGCGAAGATCGTGTAGGGACCAATTAAAGCCAGGGGTCCAACTCCTTGCCACCCTTGCGGTCACCTCTGACGTTGTTTTTTTTCATCACCTTTTGGCCTATCTGGAGCATTTCCTAAAATCATGTTCAGTAGAATTAGACACACACACACACACACACACACACACACACACACAGACACATACACACACACACACACACACACACACACACAAACATCACTTTAAGTGTAACTGAAAAAGCTACAAAACGACCGAAACAAATCAGGCGCAGTTGCGCCATTTAAATGCATTACACGTCACGAGATAAATAGAATACATACCGTGTAGTTCCTTTGTGCTGCTCTCCTAATTGACCGTTTGATGTTCAGGGTGGCAAGGGTAGGGTATTTCTGATTTAGAAGGTAGTTTTCCACGTCTGAGAATCGCACGTTCTGTCCCCGCACCATCTTCCTTGTGTGTGACAGCAATTTTGTGACTCCCCAAAATGTATACCATTGCTAACAATGCCAGGTGGTGACAATTGCACGAGTATTAGGCTGTACCCTTTTGGAAAGTGATAGAACGTTCTTATTGCTGACATGCCTCCTTCTCTCTTAGATACCCCTGTATTTCGTGTTGAAAATGCTTAGGACAGCACCTGGAAACCGCACGACTTTAGACAATTCTACATTATTTCAACAAAAGCAACAAGGGGAAGGGGGGGGGGGACGAGGGGTATAAAGATTGACTGATTGTTCGACTGATTCTAGTATTGTGCTTACGAATAAATAGAATACACATTTGCACACACAACTATGTCTGCAACCACAACAACTTAAGAAAAATTATTAAAAAGCGTTTCGATCGCAAGATTTGTACCTGGAAAGATAATGAACCTAACACAAGGAAACCGAAAAGCTAATGACACAGAAAAACAGATCAGACAAAACGGGAATCGCACCGAAGACCTCCAAACTCCGAAACCAACACCATAGCAACTGCGCCAACGAGGAAGCGATGAGAGCTCACGATTTTTAAGTCTACTTATAGCTAACGCGGCCGAGTGCCAACAACCAAGGACACCTTCACCTTGGTATGTGTAACAGGAAAAGATGTCCCCCAGGACTCAAAGTCCGACCCTAAATATAGACTAGGACTTTCTGTCCTGGGAAAATTTGTCCGCTGAAAGTTTAGGAAAATGTGTCCGGGTGGGGACTATCGTTCCTAGGAACAGGAGCGCGTAGGGCTCCCGTTCCTATACGGGCTCCTGTTCCTATACGGGCTCCCGTTCCTGTACGGGCTCCTGTTCTTAGGAACGAAAGTCCGTAGGACTCTTTTTCCCAGCGGACTACTTTTCCTTTTACACCGGGGTAGCCGCCGATAACACGTGCGTGTGGTAATGTTTGATGCGCTCAGATCAAAGTCTCGTTAAGAGGGTGTGAATCCCTTTGAATTTGATACGGAGAAGCGTGTCAGCTGCGGTTGGAAGGTCTTAATCGCTTACCCCCCCCCCCCCCTTCTTCTTGTCTTTAACCAATGGAATGGCTTATTATCTTAGAATGTTGTGTTGCTAATAGTTACTAGGATTTTGATTGGATGGTTGTGACTCTAGCTAAAGTTTGATTATGTATGTACATGCTAGGGTGTGAGAGAGAACAAAGAGAACGCGAGAGAGAGTGGACGTATTTTGTTGTGACAGGGCCGGACCAAATGAGTTGTAAGGGGGGGGGGTTCCTCCTTTTTTGGGGGGCAAATCAGCGAAGTGGCGAGGCGCGCGAACTAGGGGGGTCCGGGGGCATGCTCCCCCGGAAAATTTTTGAAAAACGGTTAAACTCTGTGCAATCTGGTGCATTCTGGGCCTTGTTTTGAGGGTTAAGAGCAGCATTGTTTTGGTGGGGGGGGGGGGGGGGGGACTTTTTCTCATCGGATTTCACATTGAATAAAATTTGTTAGAGACACACACAAAATTTATTTTAAAAAAAAAATAAAAAAATAAAAACAATCAAAGCAAGGTACATGCTTTTTCCAGGGGTGGGGTTCCGGAACCCCTGGACCCCCCCCCCCCCCTGGGTCCGGCCCTGTTGTGTGCTCCACTAACTGACTTCCGGTAATAGTAAAATAAAGTCACGTTACTACAAGCCCTGACTTGGCGTTTCTATTCAATGCTTCCTGCCTGAGCACCCCTCCTCCTTCACCACCCCATCACACAATCACCACCCCATCACACAATCACCACCCCATCACACAATCACCACCCCATCACACAATCACCACCCCATCACACAATCACCACCCCATCACACAATCACCACCCCATCACACAATCACAACTTGAACAACACAATCCAAAATCACAACCGTCTTCACGCTATCGAATCACACGGAACTGAGACTGAACCACGCTACCTATATTAGCACACTGCAGTTTAAACAATCAACCAAGGCCTGATTTGTTAATTCCAGGCCTTGAAGCAGTCTGGGTAGAAACTAAATTATTGCAAGAAACTGTGCTGGTTGGTTCATTTTACCGACCACCAGACTCTCGGATTGATTATTGGCACTTGGTTGACGAATCTGTAAAGCAAGTAATGAGAACACCACATAAATTTCTAATTCTTGGAGACTTTAACGAAGATTTTTTGAATAATCCATCTCCCCACTTTCTTGATTTAATACAAAAAAACAATCTGCACCAGCTCGTTACTGAACCCACACGTATTACAGAAACTAAATCCTCATGCATCGATCTGATCCTGACCACGAGTATAAACTTAATCAGTGAAGTTGTAGTGTTACCCCCCATTTGTAGTGACCATTCTGTGCCATGTGTAAAATTAACGTCACAGAGATTAAAAAAAGGTCAGTTCAAAAGGACTATATATAATTATGCCAAGTTAGATGTTGATACTTTTTTGTTTGAATTGAACAAAATTGATCTTTTGAACACAGTTTTAAATGCGTCCATTGACGAAGCTGCTGCCTTGTTTTCTGAACATTTATTCCGTGTTGCAAAAACATGTATGCCTGTTAAGATAATAACAGTACGTGAAGATGATGCCCCATGGATGACTGAACATATTTTACAATTACGAAACGCAAAAAATTGTATACATCAAGTTGCTAAGCGCTTAAATACACCTGAGCAGTGGGCATTATTCCGCCTGACTAGAAATCAGTATACAGATGAAATTCGTAAAAGAAAAAGAGATTATTTTCTAGAACTTGATGAGAGGATAAATTGTAAACAGAACTTCGGAAGCAAAAATTGGTGGCAACTTGTTAATTCCTTTTTGAAGAAAAAAGGTGTTGCATGTAACGAAATTCCACCGCTAGAAGATAATGGAAAAATTATTGATAACATTTGTGAAAAAACGATTTTGTTTAATAATTATTTTGAAAGCCAGTCTGAAGTTGAAAATCCAGACGATCCCCTGCCCGAGGCAAATTGGTGTAATACATCTTTATCGACTTTTGAATTAACAGAAGCTGAAGTTGTCCAAGTGTTAAGGAATTTAAATTTATCCAAGGCCGTGGGCCCTGACGGAATCTATACATACATATAAATAAAAGAGAGTGTCTGTCTGTGTGTGTGTGTGTGTGTGTGTGTGTCTGTCTGTCTGTGGTCGCCATACCTCAGAGATGGCAAAAGATAAGCACAAGATATTTTGCATGCACACTGCCCTAGACCCACAAATGTGCACCTGGGTTTTAGTTTCTCCAGACATTGTTTCCTTCCTCGGATAATTACCCTCCCCATCTATCAATACAGTCTATATAGTGCAAGGGAGGTAAGTCATGCTTCGTCACCCACGGAAGGGAGGTAACTCTCATCAAACCAGTATACCGTGTCATTCTCAAGGGTTACCCCCCGCCCGCTATCATCCCGCCGCCCCCCCCCCCCCCCCCCCCCCCACACACACACACACACTAACCCTGCCCCCTGCTCCCCCTCCCTGCCTTCCAGATCATCGCGAATAATGTTTACGAAACGATCGCCTCAGTGAAAGATCACGAGAATTTACAGATTTCTCTCCCCTGTTCAAAAAGGTATGACGCGCTCACTCATGAGGTATGCGTGCTTTTGATCAGACGGTAACTACAGTGGGTGTGAGAAGGGGTAAACAAATCACGAAGAACACGTTGAACCAAATAGAAACTTGCTTTGCCTATACATCCAAATGTATGAGCTCACACTGTCATTTTTCTTATCCACATTGGAATAAGATTCGAGAGGTTTCTGAGAGAGGGGAGAGCAGAAACACCCGGGCGAAGCCGGGCCTGACTGCTAGTACATATAAATAAAAGAGAGTGTCTGTCTGTCTGTGTGTGTGTGTGTGTGTGTCTGTCTGTCTGTGATCGCCAAAGCTCCGAGAAGGGAGGGGGCAGGAAGACGTTGTCGTGCATGTGCACTCCTGTGACTGTGAAGATGTGCACCTGACCACCACAGCCGCTGCCGACGCCGCTGCGCTGCCAGCCCTCCAATCTATACATCTTTCTATCTATACATATAATAAAAGAGAGTGTCTGTCTGTCTGTCTGTCTGTCTGTCTGTGGTCGCCATACCTCTGAGATGGCAAGAGGCAGGAACAAGATAGTGTGCACGTACACTCCCTAGGTGCCGCAGATGTGCACCTGGGTTTTAGTTTCTTGATTCACTGTTTCCTTTCTCAGATTATGGACCTCCCATTTATTGAATACAGCCTATATGGTGCAAGACCAGTTCAGTGCCTACTGTTCACCTGTAGCAAGCACATCATGCCAGTGATATTAGAGACTCGCTGTTGCTCCTATGAGGGGAAGAAATGAAGAATGAAAAATTAACTGGACAGTTCCGGAAATTTCTAGAAGGTAAGGGAGATAACTGTTCACCTGTAGCAAGCACATCATGCCAGTGATATTAGAGACTTGCTATTGCTCCTATGAGGGGAAGAAATGAAGAATGAAAAATTAACTGGACAGTTCCAGAAATTTCTAGAAGGTAAGGGAGATAACTCTTTTTTGTCTGCGGTCGCCATACCTCTGAGATGGCAAGAGGCAGGAACAAGATAGTGTGCACGTACACTCCCTAGGTGTCGCAGATGTGCACCTGGGTTTTAGTTTCTTGATTCATTGTTTCCTTTCTCAGATTATGGACCTCCCATTTATTGAATACAGCCTATATGGTGCAAGACCAGTTCAGTGCCTACTGTTCACCTGTAGCAAGCACATCATGCCAGTGATATTAGAGACTCGCTGTTGCTCCTATGAGGGGAAGAAATGAAGAATGAAAAATTAACTGGACAGTTCCGGAAATTTCTAGAAGGTAAGGGAGATAACTCTTTTTTGTCTGTGGTCGCCATACCTCTGAGATGGCAAGAGGCAGGAACAAGATAGTGTGCACGTACACTCCCTAGGTGCCGCAGATGTGCACCTGGGTTTTAGTTTCTTGATTCATTGTTTCCTTTCTCAGATTATGGACCTCCCATTTATTGAATACAGCCTATATGGTGCAAGACCAGTTCAGTGCCTACTGTTCACCTGTAGCAAGCACATCATGCCAGTGATATTAGAGACTCGCTATTGCTCCTATGAGGGGAAGAAATGAAGAAAGAAAAATTAACTGGACAGTTCCGGAAATTTCTAGAAGGTAAGGGAGATAACTCTTTTTTTGTATCCAAACAAAGGAGGTAAAGCTAATGATAATGGGATAGCGAGCGTCTTAAATTGCTACAGGACTCCGCTTACTCCCGGGCGAAGCCGGGCTTAACTGCTAGTACATATAAATAAAAGAGAGTGTCTGTCTCTGTGTGTGTGTGTGTGTGTGTCTGTCTGTCTGTGGTCGCCATACCTCTGAGATGGCAAGAGGCAGGAACAAGATAGTGTGCACGTACACTCCCTAGGTGCCGCAGATGTGCACCTGGGTTTTAGTTTCTTGATTCATTGTTTCCTTTCTCAGATTATGGACCTCCCATTTATTGAATACAGCCTATATGGTGCAAGACCAGTTCAGTGCCTACTGTTCTCCTGTAGCAAGCACATCATGCCAGTGATATTAGAGACTCGCTATTGCTCCTATGAGGAGAAGAAATGAAGAATGAAAAATTAACTGGACAGTTCCGGAAATTTCTAGAAGGTAAGGGAGATAACTCTTTTTTTGTATCCAAACAAAGGAGGTAAAGCTAATGATAATGGGATAGCGAGCGTCTCGCTCCGCTTACTCCCGGGCGAAGCCGGGCTTAACTGCTAGTACATAATAAATTGCTTGTAGATGGATTACCTGTTATCGTTCCACCGCTTACAGTTCTCTTTAACAGATCCTTGTCTGAGGGTGTTTTTCCAGTTGTCTGGAAAACTGCTCACATTACGCCCATTTTTAAGAAAGGCGATAGGAGTGCTTGTTCCAACTACCGTCCAATCTCTTTGCTGAGTTGTATTGGGAAGGTGCTTGAAAAATGTATACAAATCCGTGTGTTTGGTTATTTGAAAAATTATGATTTGATTACACACTGCCAATCTGGTTTTATTGCTGGTGATTCGACTGTTTATCAACTATTGAGTATATATGATGATTTTTGTGTTGCACTTCATAAAAACATTATGTCACAGGCAATATTTTTTGATGTATCCAAAGCTTTTGATAAAGTCTGGCATCGCGGTCTGCTCCACAAGCTTGAGGCGATAGGTATAAGAGGTCCCTTGCTTGTTTGTTTGGTTTGAACATTACTTGAGCGATCGCAGACAAGCAGTAGTACTGAAAGGAACCAAATCAAGTTATGCCACCCCTTCTGCTGGTGTCCCTCAGGGTTCTGTCTTAGGACCTCTTTTATTTCTCATTTATATTAACGATATTGGTGTTGGTCTTGAATCAGTGTTGAAACTCTTTGCAGACGATACGAGTATGTATTTAAGTTTAGATAACGATGATGTACGAGCAGAGATTTTGAATTCTGATTTGGATAAAATTCGCACATGGGCTTCTAAATGGAAAGTCACTTTTAATTGTCAAAAGACAGAATTGTTGGACATTTGTAGGCAACAAAATGTTTTACGTCCACCATTGTATTTCGAAGATGCACACTTAGTTGATGTTGAAAATCACAAGCACCTTGGCGTCATTCTACAAGGTAATTGTAAATGGGATTCCCACATAAAAAGTCTAATTTCTAAATGTAGAAAGTCAATTGCGTGCTTTGGTTTATTCAAGCATCGTTTAAACAGAAAATCACTTGAAGTTATATATAAATCCTTTATATTACCATTGTTTGATTATGCGGACGTTATCTGGGATAACTGTACACAGTGTTTGGCAGACGAGTTGGAGACATTGCATCTCGATGCAATCCGAATCATTGTAGGTGCAGTACGTGGCACAAGCCACCAAAAACTGTATAACGAATCGGGTTTTGTGCCCCTGAAAGAAAGGCGACGTCGTCATAAACTTTTGCTGTATTATAAAATTGTAAATCGTTTAACTCCAGAATATTTATATTCCAAACTGCCGGTCCTGGTTTCCGATGTAAATCCTTACCACAGACGACGCCCTCTTGAACGTAAGTTTCCATTGTGCAGAAGTGAGTTATATAAATCTTCATTTTTTCCTTCAACGACAGCTTTGTGGAATAATCTTCCAGAAAATATACAACAAACGCAGTCAGTTGGTGAATTTAAAAGGTATTTGACCGATGGAGATGTTGTTCCACAGTATTATTATTTAGGCAACCGCCAGGGACAGGTACTTCACAGCAGGTTGAGATTAAACATGAGCGATTTGCAACAAGACTTAGTTAACCGACACCTCTCTGATAATTTAGAATGTACGTGTGGAGCATGCCCGGAAGATTCTGAACATTTCTTGTTACACTGTCCAAAATTTAAAGAACATAGAACCATTTTATTCAATAGTCTGCCAACACACGTTCTAGACTGCAAAACACTCTTGTTTGGAAATACTGATTTAACTATATCTTTGAACACGAAAATATTCTCTGTTGTACAAGACTATGTTATGTTAACTAATCGCTTCGGCTAATATTATATTAACTGTGCAATTGATGTAGCCAGGCATTCTCTCTCTCCCTCTCTCTCTCTCTCTCTCTCTCTCTCTCTCTCTCTCTCTCTCTCTCTCTCTCTCTCTCTCTCTCCCTGTCTCTCTCTTTACCCTATTTGTATAAAATATAATTAAAGATTATCAAGATAAGTGTTGAAGCTATCACTTGTTCGCCATGTTTTGCTATCGGAATGTGTATTGATTATAATTTCAAGAACGTGTCCATAAGCAATCTGCTTGTTAACGTTCTTAATGTTGTTATTGTCTGAAACGTGTGTATGAGAATTTAAATAAACACGCTTAAACCAAACAATCAACCAATCAGGGCCCAGGAACACCCACAGGCAACAACACACAACGATCCTGGCAGCAGACACAAGCGTCAGTGGGCCGAGGGGGGGGGGGGGGGTGTAGTAGTTAGGCAGGGACTAAAGAGAGGAACAATTAATGACCGTGAATAACTTTACTCTATCATTGGTGACATGACAGTTCACCCTGTCACATTAGCAGCGACAGAGATATGTCACTGAGAATGTGACACCTACCTGAGGTACTGGCAGAGGTGACATTGTTGGCAGCGACAGAGATATGTCACTGAGAATGTGACACCTACCTGAGGTACTGGCAGAGGTGGCATTGTTGGCAGCGGCAGAGATATGTCACTGAGAATGTGACACCTACCTGAGGTACTGGCAGAGGTGACATTGTTGGCAGCGACAGAGATATGTCACTGAGAATGTGACACCTACCTGAGGTACTGGCAGAGGTGACATTGTTGGCAGCGGCAGAGATAAGTCACTGAGAATGTGACACCTACCTGAGGTACTGGCAGAGGTGACATTGTTGGCAGCGGCAGAGATATATCACTGAGAATGTGACACCTACCTGAGGTACTGGCAGAGGTGACATTGTTGGCAGCGGCAGAGATATGTCACTGAGAATGTGACACCTACCTGAGGTACTGGCAGAGGTGACATTGTTGGCAGCGGCAGCAATGACCTGGGAGGCAACGGAAGAGTTGTTGTCAGAAGCAGCAGGGGCGGAGGGGGGAGAGTTGGAGGCCAGGCTGGGTTGACCGGGTGTGGCGCTGCCTGTCTGACTTGTCTGTGGCGCTGCCTGTCTCTTGCCTTTCTTCTTCTGGTCCTTGTCATCACTGTCTGCCATGCCCGCAATCTGCCACAGCATCGCTGCACACACACACACACACACACACACACACACACACACACACACACATAATCATACACAAACAATCACACATAATTCACACATAATTATTATTATTATTATTGTGATCATTTTTATGCGCCTAATCTAGATATAGCCCTAGGCGCTTACATATTAATTTTTGCCGTTTGAAATGGAATTTTTTACAGACAGACAGACAAACAGACATTTTTTACACACAATATATAACGCATTCACATCGGCCAGTAAAGCTCAGTAGCCTATCAGGCGAGCATTCACCTTTCACGGCCTTTATTCCAAGTCAAACGGGTATTTGGTGGACATTTTTATCTATGCCTATACAATTTTGCCAGGAAAGACCCTTTTGTCAATCGTGGGATCTTTAACGTGCACACCCCAATGTAGTGTACACGAAGGGACCTCGGTTTTTCGTCTCATCCGAAAGACTAGCACTTGAACCCACCACCTAGGTTAGGAAAGGGGGGGAGAAAATTGCGGCCTGACCCAGGGTCGAACACGCAGCCTCTCGCTTCCGAGCGCAAGTGCGTTACCACTCGGCCACCCAGTCCTAACATCACAACTATAACAACTAGACAAGTGGTTGCATCTGATTTCAGAATTAGTGTAGCTTTTGTTCTTTTTTTCCAACATTACTGTCCAATGTGCTGTGCGATACATTCTACATCACGTCTGGTTCGCGTCTTATGGAACAAAAGGTTAATGGACACATTGTTTTCTTCTTGGAGTATTCTCCAATAAACTTGGCGTATTTTCAGAAAAAGGAATGTACCATGTGGAAGTCATTGTGTGCTTGTGTGTGCGAGTGAGTGTGCGAGCGCGTGTGAGTACTGTTGTTAGTTTAGCATTGTGTTTTTACATTTAGTCAAGTTTTGACTAAATGTTTTAACGTAGAGGGGGAATCGAGACGAGGGTCGTGGTGTATGTGTGTCTGTCTGTCTGTCTGTGCGTGTGTGTGTGTGTGTGTGTCTGTCTGTCTGTGTGTGTGTGTGTGTGTGTGTGTGTGTGTGTAGAGCGATTCATACTAAACTACTGGGCCGATCTTTATGAAATTTGACTTGAGAGTTCCTGGGTATGATATCCCCGGACTTTTTTTCATTTTTTCGATAAATACCTTTGATGACGTCATATCCGGCTTTTTGTAAAAGTTGAGGCGGCACTGCACTGTCACACCCTCATTTTTCAATCAAATTGATTGAAATTTTGGCAAAGCAATCTTCGACGAAGGCCGGGGTTTGCTATTGCATTTCAGCTTGGTGGCTTAAAAACTAATGAGTGAGTTTGATCATTAAAAATCGGAAACTTGTAATTAAAATTAATTTTTTATTAAACGATCCAAAACCAATTTCATCTTATTCTTCGTCATTTTCTGATTCCAAAAACATATACATATGTTATATTTGGATTAAAAGCAAGCTCTGAAAATTAAAAATATAAAAATTATGATCAAAATTAAATTTCTGAAATCGTTTTAAAAACTATTTCATCTTATTCCTTGTCGGTTCCTGATTCCAAAAACATATAGATATGATATGTTTGGATTAAAAACACGCTCAGAAAGTTAAAACGAAGAGAGGTACAGTAAAGCGTGCTATGAAGCATAATACTGTAGCGCAATCGCTACCGCGCCAAACAGGCTCGTCACTTTCACTGCCTTTTGCACAAGCGGCGGACTACGTTCAGTTTCATTCTGGGAGTTCCACAGCTTGACTAAATGTAGTAATTTCGCCTTACGCGACTTGTTTGTTCCTTTTTACATTTAGTCAAGTTTTGACTAAATGTTTTAACATAGAGGGGGGAATCGAGACGAGGGTCGTGGTGCATGTGTGTGTGTCTGTGTGTGTGTGTAGAGCGATTCAGACTAAACTACTGGACCGATCTTTATTAAATTTGACATGAGAGTTCCTGGGTATGATATCCCCGGACTTTTTTTCATTTTTTCGATAAATACCTTTGATGACGTCATATCCGGCTTTTTGTAAAAGTTGAGGCGGCACTGTCACACCCTCATTTTTCAATTAAATTGATTGAAATTTTGGCCAAGCAATCTTCGACAAAGGCCGGGGTTTGCTATTGCATTTCAGCTTGGTGGCTTAAAAACTAATGAGTGAGTTTGGTCATTAAAAATCGGAAACTTGTAATTATAATTATTTTTTATTAAACGATCCAAAAACAATTTCATCTTATTCTTCGTCATTTTCTGATTCCAAAAACATATACATATGTTATATTTGGATTAAAAACAATCTCTGAAAATTAAAAATATAAAAATTATGATCAAAATTAAATTTCCTAAATCGATTTAAAAACAATTTCATCTTATTCCTTGTCGGTTCCTGATTCCAAAACCATATAGATATGATATGTTTGGATTAAAAACACGCTCAGAAAGTTAAAACGAAGAGATGCACAGAAAAGCGTGCCATGCAGCACAGCGAAACCACTACCGCGCTAAACAGGCTCGTCAGTTTCACTCCGTTTTGCACAAGCGGCGGACTACGGTTATTGTGAAAAAATGCAGTGCGTTCAGTTCCATTCTGGGAGTTCCACAGCTTGACTAAATGTAGTAATTTCGCCTTACGCGACTTGTATTGTTATATGATTGTCTACCATAATTCACCATTATTATTTTGACATTATTTCAAACTTGTTATATTACAATTGTCCGCCAAATTTCATTTGCTTTTAAGAGTACGCTCATAAGCCTAGCTTGTTGTGCTCCATGTTCCTTATTTCATGTATGCGGCAATATTCTAATGAAATTTACTGAATAAACTTGTTTAAACCAAAAATGACTGTAGTCCACACAAGATTTGAATACCGATGATGCAAACAAGCTTAAGCCTTCGCACGCGTCCGTTGCACCGTTAAATAAGTTTACCAACACATTTAAAACTAATGCTTCTTTCAATGTTTAATCATGTTATGTAATTAAAAGCTGTAATCATTGATCTAATGCCGAGTAATAAAGTTTTTTGTTCAATCATTAAGATAAACAGTGCCCCAGTAAACAGACAGGAATGACGGGATGCGCTTGTTAAGAAAAGTAGTCTAGGAATTTTTCTCGTCGTATTTTATTTCAACCGAGCGTAGCCTACTGATTGTATTCTAGACAAATAGGCGTACACAATACGGCGAAATCGTAGGGGTTCCCATGTCTGTATGGGACTTACAGGTGTAGATGAGTCCCGGGAAGAGGGGTTCGTTTCGTTGCGAGGCCAACTCAACCAGCATGCGCAGCGGTCCCTGGGGGCACAGCACCGCCACCAGGTCTGTCACAACATCAACACATGACATGACACATGGTGTGATATATGGCACAGCACCGCCACCAGGTCTGTCACAACATCAACACATGACATGACACATGGTGTGATATATGGCACAGCACCGCCACCAGGTCTGTCACAACATCAACACATGGCATGACACATGGTGTGATATATGGCACAGCACCGCCACCAGGTCTGTCACAACATCAACGCATGGCATGACACATGGTGTGATATATGGCACAGCACCGCCACCAGGTCTGTCACAACATCAACACATGGCATGACACATGGTGTGACACATGACACAGCACCGCCACCAGGTCTGTCACAACATCAACACATGGCATGACACATGGTGTGATATATGGCACAGCACCGGCACCTGGTCTGTCACAACATGAAGACATGGCATGACACATGGTGTGATATTTGGCACAGCACCGCCACCAGGTCTGTCACAACATCAACACATGACATGACACATGGTGTGATATATGGCACAGCACCGCCACCAGGTCTGTCACAACATCAACACATGACATGACACATGGTGTGATATATGGCACAGCACCGCCACCAGGTCTGTCACAACATCAACACATGGCATGACACATGGTGTGATATATGGCACAGCACCGCCACCAGGTCTGTCACAACATGAACACATGGCATGACACATGGTGTGATATTAGGCACAGCACCGCCACCAGGTCTATCCCAATATGAACACATGGCATGACACATGGTGTGATATATGGCACAGCACCGCCACCAGATCTGTCACAACATTAACACATGGCATGACACATGGTGTGATATATGGCACAGCACCGCCACCAGGTCTGTCACAACATGAAGACATGGCATGACACATGGTGTGATATATGGCACAGCACCGCCACCACCTATGTCACAACATGAACACATTGCATGAAACATGGTGTGATAAATGACACAGCACCGCCACCACCTATGTCACAGAATACAGAATACAGAATACAGAATCTTTAATTGCCCAAGGTTGGGAATTTGTTATGACATTGGAACCGCAATGATTGCGGTTAAGAAACATTTCAATCCAGCCATATACACCAACACACGCATCATTTATACAAACTGATCAACAACATTAATTTAAAAACAACACTGGACAGCATAAGTTTAAAAATACATTCACTAAAACTAGCAGTATACACTCAAAGCTTCCTCGCCTCAAGTCACACACACACACACACACACACACACACACACACATACATACATACATACACACACCTTTTTATATAAAAGTATCACAGAAATGAGCACCATATGGAAGTTAAAAGTAGATTAAAGAGATACAGCTATCACAGCACTTTAATATCCGCAATCAATACAACCCGACTATTCAGGGACGCGCGGGTATCGTCTTGACCGCTTGTGGGAAGAATCTCTGTCCGAATCTACATGTCCTGCTTTTAATTGCTCGAAACCGCCTACCTGATGGTAAGGGTTCAAACAGACAGAATGCAGGGTGCGTGGGGTCATGTATGATGTTCTGAGATTTCTTCACGACACGAGCTGAGAACAGGGAATCTAATGAGGGTAGATCACATCCTATCACCCTAGCTTCTGTTTTCACGATTTTCTGCAGGTCCCTCTTTTCCTTTTGGGTAGCACTGCTGTACCACACAGTCATGGAGAAGGTGAGGACACTCTCTACCATAGCACGGTAGAATTGCGTAAGGATTTCTGCACACACACCAAATTTCCTCAGTTGTCTGAGGTAAAGGCGCTGGTGTGCTTTTTTTTAACGATACCCACCGTGTTGGTTTCCCAGCTGAGGCCACTGGTGATGGTAGTGCCAAGGAATTTAAACGACTCCACTTGCTCTACCACTTCTCTTTCACAACATGAACACATGGCATGACACATGGTGTGATATATGGCACAGCACCGCCACCAGGTCTGTCACAACATGAACACATGGCATGACACATGGTGTGATATATGGCACAGCACCGCCACCAGGTCTGTCACAACATGAACACATGGCATGACACATGGTGTGATATATGGCACAGCACCGCAACCAGGTCTGTCACAACATGAACACATGGCATGACACATGGTGTGATATATGGCACAGCACCGCCACCAGGTCTGTCACAACATGAACACATGGCATGACACATGGTGGGATATATGGCACAGCACCGCAACCAGGTCTGTCACAACATGAACACATGGCATGACACATGGTGTGATATATGGCACAGCACCGCCACCAGGTCTGTCACAACATGAACACATGGCATGACACATGGTGTGATATATGGCACAGCACCGCCACCAGGTCTATCACAACATGAACACATGGCATGACACAAGGAGTGACAAATGACACAGCACCGCCACCAGGTCTGTCACAACATGAACACATTGCACGACACATGGTGTGACACATGACACAGCACCGCCACCAGGTCTGTCACAACATGAACACATTGCATGACACATGGCATGACACAGCTCCGCCACCAGGTCTGTCACAACATGAACACATGGCTTGACACATGGCTTGACACATGACACAGCACCGCCACCAGGTCTGTCACAACATGAACACAGGGAAAGACACACGGTGTGATACATGACACAGCACCGGCACCAGGTCTGTTACAACATGAACACATTGAATGACACATGGTGTAATACACGGTGTGATACATGACACAGCACTGCCACCAGGTCTGTCACAACATGAACACAGGGCAAGACACATGGTGTGACCCATCGTGTGATACAAGACACAGCATCGCCACCAGGTGTGTCACAACATGAACTGCATGGCATAACACATGGCGTGACACATGACACAGCACCGCCACCAGGTCTGTCACAACATGAACACATGGCATGACACATAGTGTGATACATAACACAGCACCGCCACCAGGTCTGTCACAACATGAACACATGGCATGACACATGGTGTGATACATAACACAGCACCGCCACCAGGTCTGTCACAACATGAACACATGGCATGACACATGGTGTGATACATAACACAGCACCGCCACCAGGTCTGTCACAACATGAACACATGGCATGACACATGGTGTGATACATAACACAGCACCGCCACCAGGTCTGTCACAACATGAACACATTGCATGACACATGGCATGACACATGTGACATCATCAACAAGTACAAGCTACTCAGCATTTCATCTCAACATGTGTCTGTGTACCTTTCATTCAACAAGCAACACAGATATTTTCCTTCGTCACTACATGAAGTCCTGACAGCTAGACCCTTCGTCACTACATGAAGTCCTGACAGCTAGACCCTTCGTCACTACATGAAGTCCTGACAGCTAGACCCTTCGTCACTACATGAAGTCCTGACAGCTAGACCCTTAAGGGAAAGTGAGAGAAGGTGTGGACAGAGGAAGGACAAGCCGAGAGGGGATCCATGGTGATAACATGGCAAGAGAGGGAGTACAGGGAGAGAGAGAGGGAGTACAGGGAGAGAGAGAGGGAGTACAGGGAGAGAGAGAGGGAGTACAGGGAGAATGAGAATGAAGAGAGTGTCCGTGCAGAGCAGACCAGCGTGGCCCAGACACTCACCCCACACCACCATGACACCCAGCACCACATACAGAGTCCAGTCCGACAGGTACTTGATGAGAGAGTGAGTACAGAGAGTGAGTATAGAGTGAGTTCAGAGAGTGAGTACAGAGAGTGAGTACAGAGAGTGAGTACAGAGAGAGTGAGAGTGAAGAGAGAGAGAGCGTAGACCAGCGTGGCCCAGACACTGACCCCACACCACCATGACGCCAAGCACCACCCACAGGGTCCAGTCCGGCAGGTACTTGATGAAGACGAGCGCCATCAGAGCCGAGATTACGATCAAGTACAGCTGTTGTAACAGCAGCGGGCCCTTCCAGTGAATGCACACCATCCCCACCACGCCAAAGTTCCACAGCAAGATGACGAGCGTGAAGTAGTCCAGGGGCACGTTGTACGCACGCAGCACCTCCCTGAACACATGGCAACACACATTGTATTGACCTCCCTGAACACATGGCAACACACATTGTTTTGACCTCCCTGAACACATGGCAACACATTGTATTGACCTCCCTGAACACATGGCAACACACATTGTATTGACCTCCCTGAACACATGGCAACACACATTGTATTGACCTTCCTGAACACATGGCAACACACATTGTATTTACCTCTTTGAACACATGACAACACACATTGTATTGACCTCCCTGAACACATGGCAACACACATTGTATTGACCTCCCTGAACACATGGCAACACACATTGTATTGACCTCCCTGAACACAACACACATTGTATTGACCTCCCTGAACACATGGCAACACACATTGTATTGACCTCCCTGAACACATGGGAACACACATTGTATTGACCTCCCTGAACACATGGCAACACACATTGTATTGACCTCCCTGAACACAACACACATTGTTGTGACCTCCCTGAACACATGGCAACACACATTGTATTGACCTCCCTGAACACATGGCAACACACATTGTATTGTGCACAATTCCAATTAATAGGCATTCCTGCTGGTAAACATTCCTACACTGCACTTCAGAGAATCCATTATGGTTCTGATGAAAGATATGACTGTCATGCTCACAATCGTGTGGTTTTTGAGTAACAACATAACTCACTGTGAGCACACACAAAAAGACTGACCACACACACAGTGCCATAAGAGTGTATTTCAACCTTCAAGACAAACAACTCAACTACTACAACAGTCCAATATAAGGCTTTCCAAACCCGATTCAAACTTCATCACAATATTTCTTGCTCTCAGATATGACATAAGTTGCACACACGATACATTACATTCCCTGTTTTTGCATTGTTTGAATGAAGAAAGGTACTTACGACAGGTAGATGATACATTACATTCCCTGTTTGTGCATTGTTTGAATGAAGAAAGGTACGTACGACAGGTAGATGAAGGAGAACAAGAACAGCATCATTAAGGAGGATCCGATCAGCCAGCCGTGAATAAACTGAAACAATTATTATAAATATGATGCATTTACATAGCCAAAATCTTGGCAATTCAATACCTGTTTAAAACAATACAGCTTCCCTCGTTTTGTTGTTTCTGAACTCAGCGCTGTAAGTAGGAGTAAAGACAGGCAGTTAAATGCAGAGGTGGAAGTGGCCCTTAAACGCTGCCCGAATCCTACAGTGATAAGCAAACCTTGCAGAAAGAAGCAATGTGCAACAAACAAAAAGCCAACATTGCCTGGCCAGCCTGGGCTAACATTTTACTTTCTCCCAACTGACAAATGAGGAAAACCAAAAAACAAACCACATGTAAGTTTTCAAAGCATTAAGCCAGGGACCCAAAGCTACTGCAAAGAGTAAGGGTAACTAAACCTAACATTTACACATCAATACTGACGGGTGCATCAGGCCAGGGGGTGTACCTTGTAGCACTCGTACCAAACCTAACCTTTACACAGCAATACTGATTGGTGCATCAGGCCAAGGGGTGTACCTTGTAGCATTCGTACCAAACCTAACGTTTACACAGCAATACTGATTGATGCATCAGGCCAGGGGGTGTACCTTGTATGTAGCACTCGTACCAAACCTAACCTTTACACAGCAATACTGATTGGTGCATCAGGCCAGGGGGTGTACCTTGTAGCACTCGTACCAAACCTAACCTTTACACAGCAATACTGATTGGTGCATCAGGCCAAGGGGTGTACCTTGTAGCACTCGTACCAAACCTAACATTTACACAGCAAAACTGATTGGTGCATCAGGCCAGGGGGTGTACCTTGTAGCACTCGTACCAAAGCTAACCTTTACACAGCAATACTGATTGGTGCATCAGGCCAGGGGGTGTACCTTGTAGCACTCGTACTTGTAGAGGAGGACCAGCAAGGTCGTCATAGTGATGACGATGCACAGAATAATGGCGGCGTTGGCGAAGGATTGCCACAGCTTGGTGCCTGTGTCCTCTGTCTTCTCGTGGAACGGTGTGTACACCCTGCAAGTCACAAGCCACACATGTTTCACAGCTTGACACTGTACACCCTGCAAGTCACACATCCACACATGTTTCACAGCTTGACACTGTACACCCTGCAAGTCACACATCCACACATGTTTCACAGCTTGACACGGTACACCCTGCAAGTCACAAGCCACACATGTTTCACAGCTTGACACGGTACACCCTGCAAGTCACAAGCCACACATGTTTCACAGCTTGACACGGTACACCCTGCAAGTCACAAGCCACACATGTTTCACAGCTTGACACGGTACACCCTGCAAGTCACAAGCCACACATGTTTCACAGCTTGACACGGTACACCCTGCAAGTCACAAGCCACACATGTTTCACAGCTTGACACGGTACACCCTGCAAGTCACAAGCCACACATGTTTCACAGCTTGACACGGTACACCCTGCAAGTCACAAGCCACACATGTTTCACAGCTTGACACGGTACACCCTGCAAGTCACAAGCCACACATGTTTCACAGCTTGACACGGTACACCCTGCAAGTCACAAGCCACACATGTTTCACAGCTTGACACGGTACACCCTGCAAGTCACAAGCCACACATGTTTCACAGCTTGACACGGTACACCCTGCAAGTCACAAGCCACACATGTTTCACAGCTTGACACGGTACACCCTGCAAGTCACAAGCCACACATGTTTCACAGCTTGACACGGTACACCCTGCAAGTCACAAGCCACACATGTTTCACAGCTTGACACGGTACACCCTGCAAGTCACAAGCCACACATGTTTCACAGCTTGACACGGTACACCCTGCAAGTCACAAGCCACACATGTTTCACAGCTTGACACGGTACACCCTGCAAGTCACAAGCCACACATGTTTCACAGCTTGACACGGTACACCCTGCAAGTCACAAGCCACACATGTTTCACAGCTTGACACGGTACACCCTGCAAGTCACAAGCCACACATGTTTCACAGCTTGACACGGTACACCCTGCAAGTCACAAGCCACACATGTTTCACAGCTTGACACTGTACACCCTGCAAGTCACAAGCCACACATGTTTCACAGCTTGACACGGTACACCCTGCAAGTCACAAGCCACACATGTTTCACAGCTTGACACGGTACACCCTGCAAGTCACAAGCCACACATGTTTCACAGCTTGACACGGTACACCCTGCAAGTCACAAGCCACACATGTTTCACAGCTTGACACGGTACACCCTGCAAGTCACAAGCCACACATGTTTCACAGCTTGACACGGTACACCCTGCAAGTCACAAGCCACACATGTTTCACAGCTTGACACGGTACACCCTGCAAGTCACAAGCCACACATGTTTCACAGCTTGACACGGTACACCCTGCAAGTCACAAGCCACACATGTTTCACAGCTTGACACTGTACACCCTGCAAGTCACAAGCCACACATGTTTCACAGCTTGACACTGTACACCCTGCAAGTCACAAGCCACACATGTTTCACAGCTTGACACGGTACACCCTGCAAGTCACAAGCCACACATGTTTCACAGCTTGACACGGTACACCCTGCAAGTCACAAGCCACACATGTTTCACAGCTTGACACGGTACACCCTGCAAGTCACAAGCCACACATGTTTCACAGCTTGACACGGTACACCCTGCAAGTCACAAGCCACACATGTTTCACAGCTTGACACGGTACACCCTGCAAGTCACAAGCCACACATGTTTCACAGCTTGACACGGTACACCCTGCAAGTCACAAGCCACACATGTTTCACAGCTTGACACGGTACACCCTGCAAGTCACACATCCACACATGTTTCACAGCTTGACACGGTACACCCTGCAAGTCACACATCCACACATGTTTCACAGCTTGACACGGTACACCCTGCAAGTCACACATCCACACATGTTTCACAGCTTGACACTGTACACCCTGCAAGTCACACATCCACACATGTTTCACAGCTTGACACTGTACACCCTGCAAGTCACAAGCCACACATTTTTCACAGCTTGACACTGTACACCCGGCAAGTCACAAATCCACACATGTTTCACAACTGTACACTGTACACGCTAAAAGTCACAAATCAACAATGTTTCACAACTTGACACGTTACACGCTAAAAGTCACAAATCAACACATGTTTCACAACTTGACACTATACACGCTGAAAGTTACAAATCAACACATGTTTCACAACTTTACACGCCAAAAGTCACAAGCCACACATGTTTCACAACTTGACACTCTACACGCTGCAAGTCACAAATCAACACATGTTTCACAACTTGACACGGTACATGCTGCAAGTCACAAATCAACACATGTTTCACAACTTGACACTCTACACCTTGCAAGTCACAAATCAACACATGTTTCACAACTTGACACTCTACACGCTGAAAGTCACAAATCAACACATGTTTCACAACTTTACACGCCAAAAGTCACAAGCCACACATGTTTCACAACTTGACACTCTACACGCTGCAAGTCACAAATCAACACATGTTTCACAACTTGACACGGTACATGCTGCAAGTCACAAATCAACACATGTTTCACAACTTGACACTCTACACCTTGCAAGTCACAAATCAACACATGTTTCACAACTTGACACTCTACACGCTGAAAGTCACAAATCAACACATGTTTCACAACTTGACACTCTACACCTTGCAAGTCACAAATCAACACATGTTTCACAACTTGACACTCTACACGCTGCAAGTCACAAATCAACACATGTTTCACAACTTGACACTCTACACGCTGCAAGTCACAAATCAACACATGTTTCACAACTTGACACTCTACACGCTGCAAGTCACAAGCCACACATCAACACCTGTTTCAAACCAAATGCTGACTCACACATATTAAGCTATGACTTGTGTACACTGACACCCACCCCACTCTATAGCTTCTCAAAAGGCAGCATACCAACTCACAGATAGACGTCACCGGTGCTGTAGAAACTGATGGAGCTGATGGTTGCCACCACGACGGCCATGCAGAGTGTGACGGGAATGAAGAGCATGATGACGTGTTGGGCTCCATACAGCAATGTCTCCTCTTCTTCCTCTTCCTCCTCCTGCTGTGAGCGAGGCTGCTGCTGCTGCGGCTGGTTGCGACGGACTGGTCCTCCATCGCCTGGCGGTGCTGCATCCTTGGTGAGCGGTGCCTGCTTGTTTGGGTCACGAATCCCAACCACAATGTTGTCCGCCGATTGCCCCATGTTGTTGCTGGTGTTGAGCAACAGGTCGGGGTTGTCTCCCCTTTCCTGTGTTATCAATCCAACTTTAAACAAAGCTCTACACAACATAGTCTGTACACTCTGCGTCATCAATCTAACGGATGCAGAAGTTCTGAAATGTCTACTTGCATGACGGGTGGATAACTTTTAAAATTCACTAGCCCACAGAAGTTTGTGCTGGCACAAAACTTTTTGCATTATTTTGCCAAAGGAACGGTAGTTTTTCTATAATGATTTAATAATAAGGATGTTTTCAAGGCTAAAGACAAACTGTTAGCCAAACCATTTCAATAATAAATAGGCAAGAGTTATTGGCAACACGGATTGATGTATTTTCAAACAATATTAAAGGGAACAACTGTACTGTTGAAAACTAGAAACTGCCTCTCCACAAGATGACCCAACTGCTGGTCGCCTGACGGGCTAGTCATTCGCCCGGCAAATTACCACTGGCCATGAGTGACTGTGCTAGTTTCTGCATCCCTGAAAGTCCTCTTTTTTACCATCTACACACACACACACACACACACACACACACACACACACACACACACACACACACACACACACACACACACACACACACACATATGATTATTATGAAGGCAGTTGACTAGTATCACAAAATGTAGACACCCTATGTACATTCTTCTTCTCTTCTTCTTCTTCGTTCACGGGCTGAAAGTGAAGCTCCCACATTCACTCATGTTTTTGCACGAGTTGACTTTTACGTGTATGGGCGTTTTTACCCCGCCATTCACTGATTCAGGCAGCCATACGCCGCTTTCGGGGGAAGCATGCTGGGTATTTTCGTGTTTCTAAAACCCACCGAACTCTGACATGGATTACAGGATCTACACTATCCGTCATAAAAAAAATGACGGGACTGGGTTTTGAGGTTGGAAGACCTGTTTTTCGTAATTGTTGTTTTGCGTTCACATTTCCCTACCACCCAAGCGCGTTGTTGCTTTTGTACCAAAATTAATCCCCAATTGTAATATTTATTTGTATTGAAGTTTGTAAAATGCTGAATTTTTGCAACCATACTGTAAAACGTTATTACAGTTTAATAACACTTTTCTGAAAAGTTCCATTTCGTCGAACAAACTCTTCAAATCACCATGATATTTTACACGCGTTTTTGCAATTTGTGTTATCAATACTCATGTCAAATCTAAAAGCAATACAATGAGCCATTACAAAACAACACGGTTTTTACCCACATAGCCCACACAAAAATTACACAAAAACAAGCCTTTTACGGCTTCAAAATGGCAAAACAACACTGCTAGACACAACAGCTGAACCAAATAAATCGTTATGGGTAAAAAATGAGTTGTTCTTCCATTTGATATCAAAAACGGGGTCACTCTTGCTTAATCTTATTTTGTGTGTATTTTAGTGTCTGCAAGTTTGCTTTTGCGAATTTGATTTTGGGGGGTGTCCTAGGTCTCCGGTACACTGCATTGACTGATTTATGAAAAATGACACTCTTTATTTCAGACGGTAGAGGAATAAATTACCTTTCTGGCAATATACTTGGTTTTAATATAACTGGCCGCATCACAAAGATCTACAGCAAAATGTATCTGTGTACTTTTTTTATGACGGGTAGTGTAGACTCAGATCATCAGATTATTTTTCTGTGGCAGCTTAAAGCTTACCATTTGATTGTCATATGTAGCAGGAATTCCATCATCATCAGCAGCTACACCTACGTCTGCTTCAATCAGGCGTGCTGGAGATGTGCTTGTCACGTCCATGATGTCGTCCAGCTGAGTACTTCGACTGTTGGAGGGCTGTCTGCTCATGAGACTAGTCCGCTCGTTTGGCTCATCTGGTCTGTTGTGGGTACCGGTAAGCAAGTCGGCACTCATTCAAATGGTTTCAGTGATAACAGAGTGATACAGTGAATGTGACCAGTCTACCACCTACAGTAACACCACACAACGGACAAAGGATAGGTAGGGTCCCACAGGATAAAAAGGGGGAAACAACCAGATCCACAACAGCGTCAAACAAAAAGTCTGTTCAGCCATGCACCACCACCAATCTATTTTCCAAAGAAGTAACTTCGATAAAAATAAGAATTAAGTCAGGTACGAATAATAACTGTCAAGAGTGTTAGGAAAGAACACTTCAATGCTTCATACGTTAGAGCTTATACAGAAAACGCCAGAGAAAGAAAGAACGCGCGAGAAATAATATGACGTCATTAATCATCATTACAATTTACACTGTACATCACGTGCCGTCATTCCATTCTTTCCATAAGCTCACCATCCTGAAGAAGCCAGTCATGCCGAAATATAGCTATTCTGATGAACACGTGGGGGAATTCGGGGGCTGTGATTGGATGGTCTCTTCCGATCATCAAAGCATATTGTCAATAACAAAGACGCATGGTTCCGGTTTCTTCCACGTGTATAAAGTACACGCATACCTCGCCAGGTTTGTTTCTGTGACTAGTCGACAGACGATGCCATTTGCTTTGTGTGTGTTTTTGTTGTTGCTTACTGTACATGACATACATTACGTGTAAAATCCAGTTCTTTAACAGGCAACAAACCTTGCAAATTTCCAGAAGCTGCAATCTGAAGCGACCTATCTCTGATTCTAGCAGACGATCTCTCCAATGTTTAACACAAAATCAGCAAACTCTCCTGTCACATAGAACGTCCATTGTATAGTGCAATGTTGAAATGAAGTTACCGGTCTGAAACATTTAGTCGTTTCTTCTGAGACAATCCTTGTTCTCTTATCATCTACAGATTTACCGCAATCTTCACCACGCGAATTCCCAACAGAAGTCAGACTTTCGAACATACAATATACGTAGGCAAGCATGATACGTCATGACGTCATATGATTCCTAGCATATTGACGTAATCCTAAACATCCGGTTATCTCGAGTTTTCTCCGTAATACATGTCCGTGGGTTTTTCAATGTTCGGTTATTTCCGTGGCTAAGGGGCGGACCTAGTTGTGGATAAGGGGGGGGTTCCAAATTGGAGCAGGGGTCCAGGGGCCACTTAGGCCCCGGTGGGGTCCATGGGCAAAGCCCTGGGGGGGGTCTGGGGGGCTTTGCCCCCCAGATGCTGAAGGAATTTTATTTTTTTAGGTCAATCGGAGGCCTCTCGTGGAAGATAACAAGGTAAAACAAGTCGCGTAAAGCGGGGCTCACACACAGGCGGAGCAAGCGGAGCAGGCTGCTCCGATCCTGCTCCGCTCTCCACCTGCCCTCTCACACACAAGCTCCGGTTCCGGAGCAGGCTGCTCCGATCCTGCTCCGGTAGGGGATTCCCCTATGATATGACGTAGTTTCTCCACTCGCGCAGTCTGATGGGAAATATTTTTACACGTGGATAAGAAGTGGCGGGAAAAAAACACCGTGATGTTTACCAAAGGAGACAAAAGTCTTGTCTTTTATCGCAATTACTGAACATATTTCTAAATGGACTCTGTATAAGTCAGTGTGTCACTGTGCGTGTGTGCCAGTGCGTTTTAGAGCTTTTCAGACACAAACTATGTGAGTGTGGGGGTCGGGTGAAGAGAGAGGTGGACTAACAACTGTTGGGACATGTTTTAAGTTTTGGTTCTTTTTTGTTTTATTGAGTTATATCCGAAGCTTCAAAGATGTTGAATGTGTATAGTTACACTAGCTTCCATGGAATCCATTCTTTTTTTTTTAGATCTACTACTAACAATCTCTCTTGCAGACGGTTAGACTGTTGCTTTATGTTACGCGCAATATGGCTTTGATTTAGATTGAGTTTTTTTCATTTTGTGTGTGGTTTGATTTAGCTTCACTCTACTCAGAAGAAATGTTTTAAACATGATTAACAAAATATTACTTTATGGATGTTTGCAAATAGAAACGTACGTGTGTCAACAGCGCAACAAGTTTCTAAAGAGGACGATATAGAACGCTCATGGCCGGACCGTATCAGGTTGGGGGGGCCCCCAATTGTGTCAGTTAGGGGTTCATTAGTTGAGGGCGCTAGGGAGGTCTGGACGTTTTGAAATGTAGATGAGAATATGTGGAATCTAGCTGGCGCGTTCTCCGAATATTTGTCATGATTTATTGATTTTTATTTTATTTTCACCCTTGGAGGAGATACATGTTCAGGCCGGGGGGGGGGGGGGGGTGACAGGAACCCCCCCTGGATCCGTCCTTGACGCTAGACAAAAAAGTATCTGTGCTGTAGCTTTTTTTATGTTTTATCTCACCCTCATTTTTGAATGTTGTTTTCACACACACACACACACACACACACACACACACACACACACACACTTTTGATCCCATTCCATGTATTGCGAAGACTTTATTCAGGGTTTTTTAGCTAGTACTTAAACATCCAATTTCAAAGCACAAGTCTGAGCTGAGAATAGAGATGCATAAATGTGTAAAATAATGGTGATTTGTGATCAAAACACTTCACAGGGAAGCTTGTTTATATGTCATGTATGTGTCTTCCATCGCCCTGGCAACATCAGAACTCCACACCAGCCTGCAAAAGTATAAACATAAAGGGTGACACAAATGAAACAAATGCAGCCCATAAAAATGCTTAATACTTCTTGACCTGTTGACCTAGTTAGTTAATATTTGGCGATTATTAACTATATCTTATGCATGACAAAGGTCAACACAGTGGCGAGTTCACAGGTCAAATGGAGGGGTAATTTGGAACACTTTTGAGTTTTGATCTAGCTGTAATCTTCTTTTTTCAGCACATTTTCAACCAAAAAAAAGGACTAAAACATTACGTCTCCAATGAGTTAACAAGATCGTAAGATTTTGTTGATCTTGTCCGAGTGGATTGTGTGTATACAAGTGTTATCTGATAGTTACCTTATTGCTTCATGTGTCATTAACGGTGTAACTGGTTGTCTGAGGGATGCATTGACTAAGATCTCATAAATGCCGTTAATGGTCTTGCAGGCAACTCAGTTAGCTATCCTGCCTATGCAACTGACTCACGAAGTCTCGCACACAGATAAACAAATGAGGGAAGGGGCCTGTGTCGTCTTCAACCAATAAACACACACACACACACACACACACACACACACGCGCGCGCGCACTAAAGATGAATATTGCATATGCATAATGCAGAAGAAGACAACTTAATCTGATAATCTATAGATGTAGTGACTGGTGCAATATTTAACGAATTTAAAAGGACGACTCTGAAATGTATCATGTGAACCAACTTCTCAATAAACAAAATGAAGACCAGTTTAAAAAGTTACCTGTTTCATTTTGGAATGTTTTTGGTCCCATCACATCTCTGATGTACACTCCATAGACGCACTGTAGTAATAAAAAAAAACTGTTTAAGGAGAAAAAAGATTATGCAGGGAGGAAGAACAGTAAGAACAACAGAATCAGCAGCAACATTCACTAATCTTACTCCACATAACACATAACACTGAATCTCAGTGAAGAGTTAGTGATCCAAATATTTTAATTAAACAGAGAGACACAGAGAGATTGAGAAGGAGACAACAGCTATGTGCATGTGCGTGTGTGTTTGTGTGTGTGTGTGTGTGTGTGTGTGAGGGGAAATTTAGTCATTGAAAACTAAACACTTTCTACTCTTCAATATCAACAGTCATAGACATAAGATTAAGAGCCACTGGGAAAGTTGGACATGAACATGTATATATGTTGCAGGTGAGGAGGGGGGGGGGGGGGAGCTGGAGGGTCTTTGTTGTTTGTAGATTATAACTTAGCACAAATTCCTGTTTTGTAACACTGTAATGTATAAGTAGAAATGACTGTGGAATAACTTTCTTCTGTTATATCAGTATGATTATTTGCAAAGTTACCCGGATCATTGTGGCATCCTCTTAATCCTATCACGTCTGAGACTTTAGTAGACGTGCCTGTAGAGGGAAGGGATGGGGGAAGGGGGTGGAGGGTGGGCATAGAGAGTGTCGGTGTAATATGAAGGAGGGAGGGGAGAACCATTGGTAAATAAAACTCTTATAATATCAAAAGTTCTGAAACAAAGGCAGATAGCAACAGATGTTACACCGAGAGTGGGGGGGGGGGGGGGACTTTTAGAGGGTTAGTTGTTGGACTGTAGTATCTGAATAGCAGTGCTATGGGGTGAGGGTGGTGCTGGGGCGGAGTATGTATCGTATGTAACTTGAATTGGATATTAATAAGCATGATCACTGAGACTAGAGCTAAAAACGGTGTTAATCTTCACAGACATTAC
This sequence comes from Littorina saxatilis, assembly GCF_037325665.1. NCBI lineage: Eukaryota > Metazoa > Mollusca > Gastropoda > Littorinimorpha > Littorinidae > Littorina > Littorina saxatilis. The sequence continues at coordinate 608,693 of NC_090261.1, forward strand.
ATAATATGAATTCACAAGCATGTACCTTTTGTTTTGCCCTTGAGTTTGGTAGAAGGCAATATTGAGTGTCGAACACAAGTTGCATTGATCACTGACACTGCGTCACCCTGCGGTCAATCTCCTCTGATCTGCAGATTGCACCTGCACAAACCCAAACAATGTTATGATCGCAAAAAGCCTGCATAGCCAATGGATCTAAGAACACAAACACTCGATGGATCTAATTAGAGAGTCTGCAAACGAGTCATTTTACGTTGGAAATTTAATGACAATCTGTCAGTCAATGAAGCAGATAGATCTGTCCCTGCGATTGTTTTTGCAAGCAGATACATGTTTGAACTTCACTTATCCCGTTATCATTCAACAAATTGATATCTTGCATGATGAATTTTGTGCCGAGGAGCTGAACAAACAATCAAAATCAAGCAAGTGGTACATTCAGAAGACAAACTTCAGTCGCAAAAAACAAACTGACGAGAAAGAACCTAGCTTAATTACTGCTGTATTGATTTCGGCCAAACCAACGCATTTGCATACCGAAGTCATTCCTCCTTTGATTCCAATCATTGTACATGATCTTAATGCAAAAATATATACGAAAACGAGCTGATCGAAATGAGTAACATTGCACCTGCATTGACTGTACTGCAAAAGCGAAGGTCGTCTGCGACTGGAGATTTCGAAGTTGAACAGCAGCGTTTCTTCACACTCAGCTGTTGGCTTCCTCGGAAAAGTGAAAAGCGTGACTTGAAATCTAGCGGAAACCACATTCTATCTTTCCGTTTCGGTATTCTTGTGTAAAATCCATGAAAAAGTTCTTTCGAAAAAGGCGGCCGTCGTTATTTGGGATGCCACCTAGTGTCACACTACTATTTCCGGAGAAAGTGATGAGTGCGCTGATTGGCTGCACCGCTGCACCGGAGCCAAAAAATAGAAACGTGTCCTATTCCTTGCTCCGCACCGCACACACAACTTTCTCCACTCCTGCAACGGAAGTAGCGTCATCTCTCCGCCTGGTGCAGCCTACTCCACCCTTGCTCCGCTTGCTCCACCTGTGTGTGAGCCCCGCTTAAGGCGAAAATACAATATTTAGTCAAGTAGCTGTCGAACTCACAGAATGAAACTGAACGCAACGCAACGCAGCAAGACCGTATACTCGTAGCATCGTCACTCCACCGCCCGTGGCAAAGGCAGTGCACGTGGAATTGACAAGAAGAGCGGGGTATTCGTTGCGCTGAGAAGGATAGCACGCTTTTCTGTACCTCTCTTCGTTTTAACTTTCTGAGCGTGTTTTTAATCCAAACATATCATATCTATATATTTTTGGAATCAGGAACCGACAAGGAATAAGATGAAAGTGTTTTTAAATTGATTTCGAAAAAAAAAATGTTGATAATAATTTTTATATATTTAATTTTCAGAGCTTGTTTTTAATCCGAATATAACATATTTATATGTTTTTGGAATCAGCAAATGATGGAGAATAAGATAAACGTAAATTTGGATCGTTTTATAAATTTTTATTTTTTTTTACAATTTTCCGATTTTTAATGACCAAAGTCATTAATTAATTTTTAAGCCACCAAGCTGAAATGCAATACCGAACCCCGGGCTTCGTCGAAGAGTACTTGACCAAAATTTCAACCAATTTGGTTGAAAAATGAGGGCGTGACAGTGCCGCCTCAACTTTCACGAAAAGCCGGATATGACGTCATCAAAGACATTTATCAAAAAAATGAAAAAAACGTTCGGGGATTTCATACCCAGGAACTCTCATGTCAAATTTCATAAAGATCGGTCCAGTAGTTTAGTCTGAATCGCTCTACACACACACACACACACACACACAGACACACACACACACGCACACACACACGCACATACACCACGACCCTCGTTTCGATTCCCCCTCGATGTTAAAATATTTAGTCAAAACTTGACTAAATATAAAAAAACCGGATGGGGGGTGGGGGGGGGGGGGGGGTTCCGGGCACCCAGGAACCCCCCCCTAGGACGGTCCGCCCCTGGGCTTCATGCGGAAAGTGAACCGTCGTCTGCAATCAACGACATGGACCATTCTGGTACTTGTTGATGACAAAAACATGATTTTAACACAGAATTTAATGTCAGAATAGCTATATAAACGCTATTGTGATTTCATCGTAGCAATAGGGTCCGATATTTAGACTCGAACAAGTATAATGCGACTCGTCTTCGACTCGTCAGCATTATACTTGTCTCCTGCTACGCTGAAAACACAATAGCTGGTAATATTGATAAAAAAAACAAGTCGCGTAAGGCGAAAATGTCACACGCTTTCCTTCTTTGCCACTACTAAAGCAAACGTGTGCAAGATGTAGAGGTTACATGCCGAGTCTCAGTGATTATTAAAAATAATGGTCGAAGTTGGCGGATCATGAAAAATGCGAGCTTCAGCGAGCTTTTTCATGACCGCGAACTGAGACCATTATTTTTAATAATCACTGAGACGAGGTGTGTAACCTCTTTATTCCTCCTTTCTTCAGTTATTCAAAAAAACCAGGAGTTTTTGTGCGAAAGTTTGATCGAATCCGAATCACTCAACCAGTCAACCTGCGCAGGCGATCGATTAATGCGCGGTTGTATAGTTCCGTGCAAATCATTCCATTCTGTTAACACTTCTTGTCAGTTTCCCTGTTTTAGACTAAAATCAAGTACACAGATATGCTGTTATTCTGCTGTGGCGGTAAAGGCAGATATTGTGTGTTCTGTTTATGTTTTAGTATCGTTTAGGATAATGTTCTTTCGTCAAATGGGACTAGCAGACGAACTTTTGCACCCGTGTTCCAACGTTAATTACTGTATGAAGTTCAGTTTTCTGGGGAAAATAGTGTATGAAACCGCTTTATGTTGTTTAAATTGATGAGATGTGTGCATTTGGTTGCGTGTGATCTGTTTATAAAATGAAATATTGTTGAAAACTGACCGTCGGATTGCAGTCAGTGTTGTCGAAGAAACTGCGTTAAAAGAAGGGGAACTACTCTTGTCGGCAAGAGTATGAGTTACTTGCCTTGGGAATTTGCTTGTGATGAACGGTGTGTGCACGGCAGATCTAGATTCAGAAAACAACCTAACTCATGGATTTTATATGGAGATTCATGTGTTCAGGCCTGTAGTTGTTAATTTAAATGCGGTATGTTTGTATTGTTTGCTCCAGAGATGTATATTTCGTACGTATAGAGCGTTCGGAACTTTTCAGTCGCAAAAGTAGTACCAAAACAGAACAGCTTCTCAACCCATTGCACTATCGAGGATTCAGGCTGTTGCTGGCTCGTTATTTGTTTGGTTGCTGGGTCATTATCGAACAAGAGGCGAAGCCATCAAGGCTCACGTAAGAAATCGACAAACAGAAACACAAACTCAATCACTCCGTCACACATACACACACACACACACACACACACACACACACACACACATACACACACACACACACACACACACACACACACACAGAGAAAGAGCATAGGTGAAACTGTGCAAGAAAGCGAGACACTAGATCTAGATCTGTCTGTCTGCATGTAGCCTACTTACAGGGACACGACTGCCAACTAGTCAGTCTCGGCCCGCTCAAAATAATAATGACCGAGACTTTCAGTACTTCCTTCGCGTGACGTCTAACCCTCTTACGTCATAATGTGACGTCAATGTAATGTGACGTCTTCAAATGTTAGAGTTTCTACCACAGACATACACACGCACGCACGCACATACGCACATACGCACGCACGCACAGACAGACAAAGTTACGATCGCATAGGCTACACTTACGTGAGCCAAAAATAACTAGCTCTACAAGTTTACAGAGGTAAAGAAGCAGAGGGGGGAATAATGTATGTTACACGCTTTGGAGCATGTGCAAGAACGGATTCAAACTCAAAATCGTCCCTCCAAAAAACCCAAAATGCACACACGACTTTTATTTCTCCTGCTGTTATCGTTTCTTCTCTTTACAAATTCTTCAACGCTGAGAATACTGAAAACGGCATCCCAGACGACAGTACTGTTTCCATACGCGAATTTAGCTGCCCTTGGAAAGTGGCTCGCTCAGGAGGCCTGTTAGTCTGAATCTAGAAGGACAGAGTTATGAACATAGATTTATCCTACATACGTGAGAGAGACACCCGTGAGATAATAATCGTTCAAATCACACGTGTGTATATCATGCAAATGGGGTTATGTCAAGCAAGTCTGGCAGGGACCTGTTTTTCCACTGCTTATGATGCCAAAGTCACCGAGACAAACGTCATTATAGAAACAAAAATTGCGCTCGCTAATTACCCTCGATGAATCTTTAGAACTAACACGTCACGCCACACTTTCAGAGTGACGTTTCTTTGCTTTGACGTAATAGATTGCACGAGGCTTTAGAAGAGATCGAGGTTCCAAAACAAGCGTCTTCAATTTATCTGTCTCGACGGCAGGACATTTTCAGTAAAATACACGCAAGTACAGTATGTAGGATAAACAGAATACTACATGGCTTGCTGTGTCGTACCCGCAGATTTACACTCGTTGCTTTTTCAAATAGTGAACAGCTCGCTTTCGCTCGCAGTTCAATATTTTAAAAAAACAACTCGTGTAAATCTGGTACGACACAGCAAGCCATGTAGTATTCTCTATGACAAAGATCCCGGAAAGAACAAACATTTCGCGGATGCAGACACAGAAAGACGTCATGAAGATTGCAATGCTTCAAAAGATACGGACTGTGACGATGACTGTGACGTCATTCACATATACCGAGACGTCATTTATAGTTGTTCGGTGACTTTCGTCAAAAAGTAGATCTCTCCACAATGGCTGCTCCTGTGTTTAGGTTTATCAAGCGTGAGTACGCAAAATGTGTTTGTTCTCTCCTCTGTTGAAGCTGTGAGACATAATCGCCATTACGAGTTAGTCGTGTGACAGAGAGTTCTCTTGCACACTCGACTGCTGCTGTTTCACTCCGGCTAAAGCCGTCGTGAAACATCTACAGTCTCGTGTGCAAGAAAACTCTCTGTCACACGACTAGCTCGTAATAGCGGGTAATACAACATTTAGTCAAGTAGCTGTCGAACTCACAGAATGAAACTGAACGCAATGCCATTTTTCAGCAAGACCGTATACTCGTAGCATCGTCAGTCCACCGCTCATGGCAAAGGCAGTGAAATTGACAAGAAGAGCGGGGTAGTAGTTGCGCTAAGAAGGATAGCACGCTTTTCTGTACCTCTCTTTGTTTTAACTTTCTGAGCGTGTTTTTAATCCAAACATATCATATCTATATGTTTTTGGAATCAGGAACCGACAAGGAATAAGATGAAAGTGTTTTTAAATTGATTTCGACAATTTAATTTTGATAATAATTTTGATATATTTAATTTTCAGAGCTTGTTTTTAATCCAAATATAACATATTTATATGTTTTTGGAATCAGAAAATGATGGAGAATAAGATGAACGTAAATTTGGATCGTTTTATAACTTTTTTTTTACAATTTTCCGATTTTTAATGACCAAAGTCATTAATTAATTTTTAAGCCACCAAGCTGAAATGCAATACCGAAGTCCGGGCTTCGTCGAAGATTACTTGACCAAAATTTCAACCAATTTGGTTGAAAAATGAGAGCGTGACAGTGCCGCCTCAACTTTCACGAAAAGCCGGATATGACGTCATAAAAGACATTTATTAAAAAAATGAAAAAAACGTCTGGGGATTTCATACCCAGGAACTCTCATGTCAAATTTCATAAAGATCGGTCCAGTAGTTTAGTCTGAATCGCTCTACACAGACACACAGACACACGCACATACACCACGACCCTTGTCTCGATTCCCTCCTCGATGTTAAAACATTTAGTCATAACTTGACTAAATGTAAAAAGTACCTAACCTGGTTAATTACTGGTGTGTTTTCTTTTTATTCAAATGTTAGATCTGTTAACAGCTATTGTGTTTTCAGCGTAGCAATACACCGATTAACAGTTCCCCGGCCATTTTAGATTCGCACATGCGCAGATCTTTTTCTACGAGCACTTTTCCTTCTTCTTCCTCTTCCGGTTTCCTGTTTTTGAGAAAATGCGCATCCGCAGATCGTTTTTTTCGAGAGTTGTTTCTTCTTTTTACATTTAGTCAAGTTTTGACTAAATGTTTTAACATAGAGGGGGAATCGAGACGAAGGTCGTGGTGTATGTGCGTGTGTGTGTGTAGAGCGATTCAGACCAAACTACAGGACCGAACTTTATGAAATTTTACATGAGAGTTCCTCTTAATGATATCCCCGGATATTTTTTTTATTTTTTTCGATAAATACCTTTGATGACGTCATATCCGGCTTTTTGTAAAAGTTGAGGCGGCACTGTCACACCCTCATTTTTCAATCAAATTGATTGAAATTTTGGCAAAGCAATTTTCGACAAAGGCCGGACTTCAGTATTGCATTTCAGCTTGGTGGCTTAAACATTAAAAATCTGAAAATTGTAAAAAATATTTTTTTTATAAAACGATCTAAATTTACGTTCATCTTATTCTTCATCATTTTCTGATTCCAAAAACATATAAATATGTTATATTTGGATTAAAAACAAGCTCTGAAAATTAAATATATCAAAATTATGATCAAAATTAAATTTTCGAAATCAACTTATTCCTTGTCGGTTCCTGATTCCAAAAACATATAGATATGATATGTTTGGATTAAAAACACGCTCAGAAAGTTAAAACGAAGAGAGGTACAGAAAAGCGTGCTATCCTTCTCAGCGCAACTACTACCCCGCTCTTCTTGTCAATTTCACTGCCTTTGCCACGAGCGGTGGACTGACGATGCTACGAGTATACGGTCTTGCTGAAAAATTGCTCTGCGTTCAGTTTCATTCTGTGAGTTCGACAGCTTGACTAAATGTTGTATTTTCGCCTTACGCGACTTGTTCCTGTTCCGGTTGATTTGAGAAAGCGTAGATTCAGTCAGCAGAAAGTGCAATTTTGTAGTCTTCCAGCACTGAAGTTGCTTTTGAGTGTTCGAAGAAAGAGTGTAACGGTTCTAAGGATCACATCGGGCACACAAACACGCGATTTTCCTTTTTTTTCCCCCCCCTTTGATTTGAACGCGTGCGCAGATCGTTTTTTGGTTTAAGCGTGTTTTATTCAATTTCTCATACACACGTTTCAAACAATAACATTAAGAACGTTAACAAGCAGATTGCTTATGGACACGTTCTTGAAATGATAATCAATACACATTCCGATAACAAAACATGGCGAACAAGTGATAATCTTGATAATCTTTCATTATATTTTATACAAATACGATGAAGAGAGAGAGAGAGAGAGAGAGAGAGAGAGAGAGAGAGAGAGAGAGAGAGAGAGAGAGAGAGAGAGGGAGATAGAGAGAGAGAGAGAGAGAGAGAGAGAGAGAGAGAGAGAGAGAGAGAGAGACTGAGTAGACGAGAGAGAGAGAGGGAGATAGAGAATGCCTGGCTGCACAGATAATATAATATCAGCCGAAGCGATTATTTAACATAACATAGTCTTGTACAACAGAGAATATTTTCGTGTTCAAAGATATAGTTAAATCAGTATTTCAAAACAAGAGTGTTTTGCAGTCTAGAACGTGTGTTGGCAGACTATTGAATAAAATGGTTCTATGTTCTTTAAATTTTGGACAGTGTAACAAGAAATGTTCAGAATCTTCCGGGCATGCTCCACACGTACATTCTAAATTACCAGAGAGGTGTCGGTTAACTAAGTCTTGTTGCAAATCGCTCATGTTTAATCTCAACCTGCTGTGAAATACCTGTGCCTGGCGGTTGCCTAAATAATAATACTGTGGAACAACAACATCTCCATCGGTCAAATACCTTTTAAATTCACCAACTGACTGTGTTTGTTGTATATTTTCTGGAAGAATTATTCCACAAAGCTGTCGTTGAAGGAAAAAATGAAGATTTATATAACTCACTTCTGCACAATGGAACCTTACGTTCAAGAGGGCGTCGTCTGTGGTAAGGATTTACATCGGAAACCAGGACAGGCAGTTTGGAATATAAATATTCTGGGGTTAAACGATTTACAATTTTATAATACAGCAAAAGTTTATGACGACGTCGCCTCTCTTTCAGGGGCACAAAACCCGATTCGTTATACAGTTTTTGGTGGCTTGTGCCACGTACTGCACCTACAATGATTCGGATTGCATCGAGATTCAATGTCTCCAACTCGTCTTGTTTGTTTGTTTATTTGTTGCTTAACGTCCAGCCGACTACGCAGAGCCATATCAGGACGAGGAAGGGGGGGATGAAGGGGGCCACTTGTCAAGCGATTCCTGTTTACAAATGCACTAACCCATTACTTGTGTCCCAGCAGGCTTTAGTAAAACTAAATTAATACCTACTGGAAGATTACCAGTTTCCAGTATGTTAAAATAGGCTTAACCTATCTACTGCTGGACTTACATCAGAACACTAACAGATTAAACTATACATGAATCGCGAGACAAGCGGCAAGAGAAGAGATTTTTGGAAAAAATACAGGTGAATGAGCAAGAAGGCAGAAAAAGGAAAAGAATTCATGAAGAAAAAGAGAGCATGACAGGAAAGAGGAACCAAAAATCTACCTAACAGCAAACTAGAAAGCTCCTGCGGTTCCAAAAACAGGAGGGGCCTTTAATTTCATAACCGCAGTGCCCCACTGCGGGATCCAACTCGTCTGCCAAACACTGTGTACTGTTATCCCAAATAACGTCCACGTAATCAAACAATGGTAACATAAAGGATTTATATATAACTTCAAGTGATTTTCTGTTTAAACGATGCTTGACTAAACCAAAACACGCAATTGACTTTCTACATTTAGCAGTTTGACTTTTTATGTGGGAATCCCATTTACAATTACCTTGTAGAATGACGCCAAGGTGCTTGTGATTTTCAACATCAACTAAGTGTGCATCTTCGAAATACAATGGTGGAAGTAAAAAATGTTGTTGCCTACAAATGTCCAACAATTCTGTCTTTTGACAATTAAAAGTGACTTTCCATTTAGAAGCCCATGTGCGAATTTTATCCAAATCAGAATTCAAAATCTCTGCTCGTACATCATCGTTATCTAAACTTAAATACATACTCGTATCGTCTGCAAAGAGTTTCAACACTGATTCAAGACCAACACCAATATCGTTAATATAAATGAGAAATAAAAGAGGTCCTAAGCCAGAACCCTGAGGGACACCAGCAGAAGGGGTAGCATAACTTGATTTGGTTCCTTTCAGTACTACAGCTTGCCTGCGATCGCTCAAGTAATGTTCAAACCAAACAAGCAAGGGACCTCTTATACCTATCGCCTCAAGCTTGTGGAGCAGACCGCGATGCCAGACTTAATCAAAAGCTTTTGATACATCAAAAAATATTGCTTGTGACATAATGTTTTTATCAAGTGCAACACAAAAATCATCATATATACTCAATAGTTGATAAACAGTCGAATCACCAGCAATAAAACCAGATTGGCAGTGTGTAATCAAATCATAATTTTGCAAATAACCAAACACACGGATTTGTATACATTTTTCGAGCACCTTCCCAATACAACTCAGCAAAGAGATTGGACGGTAGTTGGAACAAGCACTCCTATCGCCTTTCTTAAAAATGGGCGTAATGTGAGCAGTTTTCCAGACAACTGGAAAAACACCCTCAGACAAGGATCTGTTAAAGAGAACTGTAAGCGGTGAAACGATAACAGGTAATCCAACTACAAGCAATTTATTATGTATTCCGTCAGGGCCCACGGCCTTGGATAAATTTAAATTCCTTACCACTTGAACAACTTCAGCTTCTGTTAATTCAAAAGTCGGTAAAGATGTATTACACCAATTTGCCTCGGGCAGGGGATCGTCTGGATTTTCAACTTTAGACTGGCTTTCAAAATAATTATTAAACAAAATCGTTTTTTCACAAATGTTATCAATAATTTTTCCCTTATCCTCTAGCGGTGGAATTTCGTTACGTGCAACACCTTTTTTCTTCAAAAAGGAATTAACAAGTTGCCACCAATTTTTGCTTCCGAAGTTCTGTTTACAATTTATCCTCTCATCTCTTTTTCTTTTACGAATTTCATCTGTATACTGATTTCTAGTCAGGCGGAATAATGCCCACTGCTCAGGTGTATTTAAGCGCTTAGCAACTTGATGTATACAATATTTTGCGTTTCGTAATTGTAAAATATGTTCAGTCATCCATGGGGCATCATCTTCACGTACTGTTATTATCTTAACAGGCATACATGTTTTTGCCACACGGAATAAATGTTCAGAAAACAAGGCAGCAGCTTCGTCAATTTGTTTGTTTGTTTATTTGTTGCTTAACGTCCAGCCGACTACGCACAGCCATATCAGGACGAGGAAGGGGGGGATGAAGGGGGCCACTTGTCAAGCGATTCCTGTTTACAAATGCACTAACCCATTACTTGTGTCCCAGCAGGCTTTAGTAAAACTAAATTAATACCTACTGGAAGATTACCAGTTTCCAGTATGTTAAAATAGGCTTAACCTATCTACTGCTGGACTTACATCAGAACACTAACAGATTAAACTATACATGAATCGCGAGACAAGCGGCAAGAGAAGAGATTTTTGGAAAAAATACAGGTGAATGAGCAAGAAGGCAGAAAAAAGAAAAGAATTCATGAAGAAAAAGAGAGCATGACAGGAAAGAGGAACCAAAAATCTACCTAACAGCAAACTAGAAAGCTCCTGCGGTTCCAAAAACAGGAGGGGCCTTTAATTTCATAACCGCAGTGCCCCACTGCGGGAAGCTTCGTCAATGGACGCATTTAAAACTGTGTTCAAAAGATCAATTTTTTTTCAATTCAAACAAAAATGTATCAACATCTAACTTGGCATAATTATATATAGTCCTTTTGAACTGATTTTTTTTAATCTCTGTGACGTTAATTTTACACATGGCACAGAATGGTCGCTACAAATGGGGGGTAACACTACAACTTCACTAATTAAGTTTATACTCGTGGTCAGGACCAGATCAATGCATGAGGATTTAGTTTCTGTCTTCTTCTTCTTCTTTTCAATCGCCGATCAACAGATGCAGGACACTGCCACTACAGAGGAGCTATGGACAACCTTCAAGGAAAAGCTCCAGAAAGCAGTGAAGACGTCTGTGCCACACAAGATGTCCCGGCCTAAAGTCAGTCAGCCCTGGGTGACCGCTGACCTGCAAAGTCTGATCAACAGAAAAGACCGAGCCTACCGCAACATGAAGAAACTCGGCTCCGACGACCTCAAAACCTACATGAAACAGCTGCGTAGGGAAGTACAGCGGCGGCTGCACCACAGCTACTGGAAATACCTCAACAACATCTTCACAGGTGAAGATGACCCGGAAAGAGCTGGAAAGAACAAGCGTTTCTGGACGTATATGAAGAACCAGAAATCTACCGGCACCGGTGTTGCACCTCTGAAGAAGGATGGCCAGCTGACGTCCGACCCAATAGCACAGGCGGAGGTCCTCAACGCACGTAAGTTCCAGTCAGTGTTTGGCGACGGCGCTGCGTTCAGTGAGGAAGAGTTTGAGGCCAGGACTGGCGTGCCGGTCTGGGCATCGAGCACTCCTCCCATGGATGAGATCCACATTACAGCGCATGGCGTCCAGAAACTGATGGCAAACTTGAATCCAAACAAGGCGACAGGACCTGATGGGATTAGCCCACGGGTTCTCAAAGAACTGGCAAGGGAGCTGGCACCAGGCCTCACCGCCGTCTTCCAGTCATCACTTACCACCGGCTCAGTTCCAGCTGACTGGAAGGACGCGCACGTCACTCCGATCTTCAAAAAGGGAGAGAAGTACAATCCAGCCAATTACAGGCCGGTGTCTCTCACCTGCGTGGCGTGCAAGCTCATGGAGCACATCGTGGTGAGCGCCATGCTGCAACATTTTGACAACAACGACGTCCTCGACGATAATCAACACGGCTTTCGTCGAAGTCGGTCCTGCGAGACTCAGCTCCTAGACTTCACTGAAGAGCTCACGAGCAACCTGGAGGGTGGGAAGCAGACGGACGTGTTGATCATGGATCTGGCGAAAGCATTTGATCGCGTCAACCACAGTCTGCTTACCCACAAACTCCGAAACTTCGGTGTCCGAGGAGCTGTACTTGCTTGGATCGAGAACTTTCTCCATCAAAGACGTCAGGCCGTGGTGGTGAACGGCAGTCGCTCCTCGTTTGGCAGCGTCCGCTCAGGGGTGCCGCAGGGCTCGGTGCTGACGCTATTCTTAGCGTACATTAACGACCTCCCGGAGAGACTGACGGCACTAGCGCGCCTGTTTGCGGATGACACTGCAGTGTACAGGGTGGTGACTAGCGTAACAAGACCTCCATCGCCTAGCCGAGTGGGAGAAGAACTGGGACATGCAGTTCCACCCTGCAAAGTGCAACACCCTGCCTGTTACGAGGAGCAGACGCCCACTACAGCCCTCTTACCAGCTCCACAGGCATACGATGGAGACAGTGAAGGCGGTCAAGTACCTGGGTGTGACCATTCAGAGTGACCTGTGCTGGGACGACCATATCAACAACATCGTCAGCAAGGCAAACAAGACCCTGGGGTTCCTGCGGCGCAATCTGAAGATCTCATCAAGATCCGTGAAAGAGCAGGCGTACAAGGCCTTTGTCAGGCCTATCCTGGAGTACGCCTCGTCAGTATGGGACCCGCACACCCAGAAGAACATCGACAAGCTGGAGGCCGTCCAGAGACGAGCTGCCCGATTCGTCTGCAACCGCTACCACAACACGTCAAGTGTCAGCCGGATGCTGGACTCCCTTGGGTGGCAGTCTCTGGAGGAGCGCAGGAAGCTTGCCCGCCTATCGATGCTCTACAAGATCACGAACAGCATCGTCCACTGTCCGGGCATCAAGTCGAAGCTGGCCCCCTTACCACCACGCCAGCGAAGAGGCCATTGCCAGCAGTTCGGCCTCATCACCTGCCGCACTCAGTATCGGAGTGCCGCTTTTCTACCCAGCACAGTGAAGGACTGGAACTCTCTACCAGCAGCTGTCGTCGAGGCCCGCACTGTCGACACCTTTGTCAGTTTTGTGTCGCGCGCCTCGCACTAAACCAGCAGCCACTGTGACTCATGTCCCCTCCCCCCCATACTCCCCAACCTGTGAATTTTAATGGACTTTTGGATGCTGGAAACGCTGCTTTATTGGACTTGCGCAACATCCCATCAAGTGCCGAAATAATCACTACTGTTGATTGTGGGCAGTAATGGAAAGACAAGACAAGACACTAGTCCAGATCTTGAGATATAATTAGTGGTCCTCTGCAGCGCAGCCACTGGCCCGTACAGCTTGTTGTGCAGGGACTCCGGCATTGCAATAGCCAGATTTCCTCTCTCAGCACCTGGTGGTTCCTGCAGTCTCGTAGGATGTGGGCCGTGTCCTGCTCTGCTTCTCCACAAGAACACATGGGGGAGGGCACAACGTAATACGTGTGGGTTCAGTAACGAGCTGGTGCAGATTGTTTTTTTGTATTAAATTAAGAAAGTGGGGAGATGGATTATTCAAAAAATCTTCGTTAAAGTCTCTAAAAATTAGACATTTATGTGGTGTTCTCATTACTTGCTTTACAAACTCGTCAACCAAGTGCCAATAATCAATCCGAGAGTCTGGTGGTCGGTAAAATGAACCAACCATCACAGTTTCTTGCAATAATTTAGTTTTTACCCAGACTGCTTCAAGGCCTGGAATTAACAAATCAGGCCTTGGTTTGCAAATAAAATCGTTTTTCACGTAAACAGCTACCCCTCCATATCCATCTGGCCTATCAAGACGCACTGGGGGATGAAATCCTTTGAGGCATAAACTGTCATTTGATATCGAGTCACACAACCAAGTTTCTGACAAAGTCACAATATCGTGCTCTTTAACTTCACATTGTAAAATATCAATCTTGTTTCGGAAACTACGTACATTTATGTGCAAAATAGAGGTATCTTTAACATGCTCTCTACCAGGCGGGCCTGGGTTTGGGTGGACATCACCTGACAATAAAACCATCAGCAAAATGACAAAAACATGTGTCACAAAACTATGCACGAATATAATGTTCCAGAGCATATGCCCGTAACGCTTACTTCCAATTGGTTGACTAAAATAGGAAGGTTGCGATTTTGAGTCAGGTATGGGTTGTGGAGTTAAAACATTCTATATTTTTCTCGAAGTACACACACAAGAAATGTGCATGGAAAAAGATGAAGAGAGCTGTTCGAAAACCATTTTGTCCGTGAAAAACTAAAAGCATATATACCAAAACGGTGTCAAAATCAAGAAAAAATAATTTTTGCGAGCACCTGGCCGATATTGCGTAAAAACAACCAACCCTGGATCTGAAACTAACGATGTCTAAAGGCATTCAAAATTTAGGTTACAAATTCTTTGAAGAAGAAGAACCAGGGCTGGGCATCGGTATCTAGGCATGGGACAAGCATCAGTGAACGGGTCTCTCTCTCTAAAAGGGAATAACAGTGGTTAAGGAGCGAAAAACAGGGGAAAGCTATAGCGAAAAGCAGCTAAACAAAGAGGTCATAAACGTTTTTATACAAAATAGGAAAACAAAATGAACTTGATGAACATGACACAATATTGACATGGTCATAGTCAAAATCGCTGACGCGGCTGTCGGAAAAAAGTTGACAAAATGAACGGAGATGAAATAGTCCTGAGTGTATACAACATGAAACAAATGACAAATCGTTTTTTGCGAGTATGTTTGTACTTCTTCCTCTTCCGCTTTCCTTCTTCGTTCCATGTAAACGCCGAAACTGTTAACTGACACGTGTTTCTTTCAGGCGAGATATTCTTTCGGCTAGAGGCGAGAGTGTCTATGAAACGGTTTAATGGCTAGCTATAATTTAGTATAAATATAAATATATATAAACCATAGATATAAATAGATCTATGATTGAATCCACTTGATTCAGGTCTGTATGTCTGAATGTGTGCTGAATGCATCAATACAAGACAAGGAACACAACATGGTGTCAGAAGCTGGCGCTGTCTGAATGTGTGCTGAATGCATCAATACAAGACAAGGAACACAACATGGTGTCAGAAGCTGGCGCTGTCTGAATGTGTGCTGAATGCATCAATACAAGACAAGGAACACAACATGGTGTCAGAAGCTGGCGCTGTCTGAATGTGTGCTGAATGCATCAATACAAGACAAGGAACACAACATGGTGTCAGAAGCTGGCGCTGTCTGAATGTGTGCTGAATGCATCAATACAAGACAAGGAACACAACATGGTGTCAGAAGCTGGCGCTGTCTGAATGTGTGCTGAATGCATCAATACAAGACAAGGAACACAACATGGTGTCAGAAGCTGGCGCTGTCTGAATGTGTGCTGAATGCATCAATACAAGACAAGGAACACAACATGGTGTCAGAAGCTGGCGCTGTCTGAATGTGTGCTGAATGCATCAATACAAGACAAGGAACACAACATGGTGTCAGAAGCTGGCGCTGTCTGAATGTGTGCTGAATGCATCAATACAAGACAAGGAACACAACATGGTGTCAGAAGCTGGCGCTGTCTGAATGTGTGCTGAATGCATCAATACAAGACAAGGAACACAACATGGTGTCAGAAGCTGGCGCTGTCTGAATGTGTGCTGAATGCATCAATACAAGACAAGGAACACAACATGGTGTCAGAAGCTGGCGCTGTCTGAATGTGTGCTGAATGCATCAATACAAGACAAGGAACACAACATGGTGTCAGAAGCTGGCGCTGTCTGAATGTGTGCTGAATGCATCAATACAAGACAAGGAACACAACATGGTGTCAGAAGCTGGCGCTGTCTGAATGTGTGCTGAATGCATCAATACAAGACAAGGAACACAACATGGTGTCAGAAGCTGGCGCTGTCTGAATGTGTGCTGAATGCATCAATACAAGACAAGGAACACAACATGGTGTCAGAAGCTGGCGCTGTCTGAATGTGTGCTGAATGCATCAATACAAGACAAGGAACACAACATGGTGTCAGAAGCTGGCGCTGTCTGAATGTGTGCTGAATGCATCAATACAAGACAAGGAACACAACATGGTGTCAGAAGCTGGCGCTGTCTGAATGTGTGCTGAATGCATCAATACAAGACAAGGAACACAACATGGTGTCAGAAGCTGGCGCTGTCTGAATGTGTGCTGAATGCATCAATACAAGACAAGGAACACAACATGGTGTCAGAAGCTGGCGCTGTCTGAATGTGTGCTGAATGCATCAATACAAGACAAGGAACACAACATGGTGTCAGAAGCTGGCGCTGTCTGAATGTGTGCTGAATGCATCAATACAAGACAAGGAACACAACATGGTGTCAGAAGCTGGCGCTGTCTGAATGTGTGCTGAATGCATCAATACAAGACAAGGAACACAACATGGTGTCAGAAGCTGGCGCTGTCTGAATGTGTGCTGAATGCATCAATACAAGACAAGGAACACAACATGGTGTCAGAAGCTGGCGCTGTCTGAATGTGTGCTGAATGCATCAATACAAGACAAGGAACACAACATGGTGTCAGAAGCTGGCGCTGTCTGAATGTGTGCTGAATGCATCAATACAAGACAAGGAACACAACATGGTGTCAGAAGCTGGCGCTGTCTGAATGTGTGCTGAATGCATCAATACAAGACAAGGAACACAACATGGTGTCAGAAGCTGGCGCTGTCTGAATGTGTGCTGAATGCATCAATACAAGACAAGGAACACAACATGGTGTCAGAAGCTGGCGCTGTCTGAATGTGTGCTGAATGCATCAATACAAGACAAGGAACACAACATGGTGTCAGAAGCTGGCGCTGTCTAATCACGAGAGGCATCAGAGATCAAACAAGTGGCGTAAGGCGAAATAACAACATTTAGTCAAGCTGTCGAACTCACAGAATGAAACTGAACGCACTGCTTTTTTCCCAAAGACCACATACTCGTAGTTTCGTCAGTCCACCGCTCGTGGCAAAGGCAGTGAAATCGACAAGCCATGCAGAATAGTGCGGTAGTGGTCGCGCTGAGCAGGATAACACGCTTTTCTGTATGTCTATCTTTCTTTCTTTATTTGGTGTTTAACGTCGTTTTCAACCACGAAGGTTATATCGCGACGAGGGAAAGGGGGAGATGGGATAGGGGAAAGGGGGGAGATGGGATAGAGCCACTTGTTAAGTGTTTCTTGTTCACAAAAGCACTAATCAAAAAATTGCTCCAGGGGCTTGCAACGTAGTACAATATATGACCTTACTGGGAGAATGCAAGTTTCCAGTACAAAGGACTAAACATTTCTTACATACTGCTTGACTAAAATCTTTACAAACATTGACTATATTCTATACAAGAACCACTTAACAAGGGTTAAAGGAGAAACAGAATCCGTTAGTCGCCTCATACGACATGCAGAGAAATAAGGATGTGGAAAAGAAGACTTTTGGTAAGTGAAATAAAGGTGATGGATCCAGTCAGGTAGAAATAAGACAACAAGAAAAGAATTGGAAAACTGCAGGGAATAGTAGGGAGAGTTTTCTTGGAAGGAAATATAGGTGAAAGGACTGGTAAGGCAGAAATAAGACAAAAGAAGAGAAGAAACAGAACCGTTAGTCGCCTCTTACTAACTGGGTAGCATCGGGTAAATTCTTTCTAGTCCCAACCAATATGGGACTCCCCCTAACCCGCGGGGGGTCTGTATGTCTATTCTTTTTAGCTTACTGAGTTTGTTTTCAATCCAAACATATCATATCTATATGTTTTTGGAATCAGGAACCGACAAGGAATAAAATGAAATTGTTCTTAAATCGATTTCGGAAAATTAATTTTAATCATAATTTTCATATTTGTAATTTTCAGAGCTTGTTTGTAATCCAAATATAACATATGTATATGTTTTTGGAATCAGAAAATGACGAAGAATAAGATGAAATTATTTTTGGATCGTTTAATAAAAAAATAATTTTAATTACAAGTTTCCGATTTTTAATGACCAAACTCATTCATTAGTTTTTGAGCCACCAATCTGAAATGCAATACCAAAGTCCGGCCTTCGTCGAAAATTGCTTTGCCAAAATTTCAATCAATTTGATTGAAAAATGAGGGTGTGACAGTGCCGCCTCAACTTTTACAAAAAGCCGGATATGCCGTCATCAAAAGTATCTATCGAAAAAAATAATAATAATAATAACAATAATAATAAATAACTTTTCTATAGCGCGAGTCCCATCAATTGGCTCCAGGCGCTTTACAGATTCATTATAGAATAAACTAGCACAAATCAACAAGCATACAAAGCATACATTTAACTGAGACATAACACCAAGATCCCAAGCACTAAGCAAAACTTAGCGTACAATGTTAAAAGTACACACACACACTGTACACACACACGCACACACACACGCACGCACGCGCACACACAAAGATACCATTGACAAATAGACCATAAAGCACATACAGGGTAGAGAGTTCCAAAACAGAATAGAGTTGTGGAGAGTCTACTCAGGCTAAGCAAAGGCTTTACGAAACAGGTATGTTTTGAGTTGTGTTTTGAAGGAGGAAAGGCTGCTGGAGTCACGGATAGAACTTGGAAGCGAGTTCCAGACGGTCGGAATCTGGTACCTAAAGGTTCTTTCACCAAAGGTCTTGGTCCTGGTTTTGGGGATGCGAAGGAGTTTTTCAGAGGAGGATCTGAGAGAACGGGATGGCTCGTAGATACTGAGGGAATGGGACAAATAGGGGGGAAGTGATTTCTCAAAACAGCGGTACCCTAACAGAGCCAGCTTGTACTCGATTCTATACTTCATAGGAAGCCAGTGAAGGGTGGTAAGTAGGGGAGTGACATGGTCTTTCTTAGACTTCTGCAGAATGAGCCTTGCAGCACTGTTCTGGACTCTCTGTAAGCGATCAAGTTCTTCAGTGGGGAGGCCGGCAAGCAATGAGTTGCAGTAGTCAAGTCGACTCAAGATCAGAGAGGAGACAAGTTGAACAGTGGCTTGGAGTGTCAAGAATGATCTGACAGAGGAAATCTTGCGCAACTAAAAAAAGGCACATTTACAAACAAAACTAATGTGTTTTTGCATTGTCAGAGCAGAGTCCAGGTACACGCCTAGGTCCTTAACAGCGGTTTGGGAGACAATCTGAGTGTCGCCTATTGTCAGGAAAGTACAGTCCGGGGATATCATTCCCAGGAACTCTCATGTCAAACTTCATAAATATCGGTCCAGTAGTTTAGTCTGAATCGCTCTACACACACACACGCACAGACAGACAGACAGACAGACCCACACACACACACACACACACATACACCACGACCCTCGTCTCGATTCCCCCTCTATGTTAAAACATTTAGTCAAAAACCACGCAGGTTATATCGCGACAAGGAAAGGGGGAAGATGGGATAGAGCCACTTGTCAATTGTTTCTTGTTCACAAAAGCACTAATCAAAAATTTGCTCGAGGGGCTTGCAACGTAGTACAATATATTACCTTACTGGGAGAATGCAAGTTTCCAGTACAAAGGACTTAACATTTCTTACATACTGCTTGACTAAAATCTTTACAAAAATTGACTATATTCTATACAAGAAACACTTAACAAGGGTAAAAAGAGAAACAGAATCCGTTAGTCGCCTCTTACGACATGCTGGGGAGCATCAGGTAAATTCTTCCCCCTAACCCGCGGGGGCTGGTGCACAAAACAGTTTTCCTGATCACAAATCATGGTGTGAAACTTTCTTTACAACTTTCTTTCACAAAGTGTACGTATTTTTCTAGTAATAGGCGTGTTCCCTGTTTTGAGTGAACACTGTTTTCGTGGTGCACTACCAGTGTTTAAAAAAAAAAAAAATGCAAAAAAAACACAGTGGCCATAATTTCTCTTTATTTGAATGAATTTCAACTTCACAAAGATTGTTGTAGAGTGCATATTTTAAAAAATCAATGCATGAAGAATTTGAAAAAACAGTTGGTTATACCTACCTATAGAAGGCGACATTTTCGGTCATCCTCTGTTGACACAGAAGAAAAGTCTACTTGACCTCAGCCATAGTGTAACAACGCGTCAACCTTGACACACCCGTTTATCTAGCCTACCACATGTACAACACGTCACTACTACATCATTGTGTAACAACGCGTCAACCTTGACAGGCCCGTTTATCTAGCCTATCAATCAATATGAGGCTCATATCGCGCGTATTCCGTGGATACAGTTCTAAGCGCAGGGATTTATTTTTTTATTTTATTTTTATTTTATGCAATTTATATCGCGCACATATTCAAGGCGCAGGGATTTATTTATGCCGTGTGAGATGGAATTTTTTTACACAATACATCACGCATTAACATCGGCCAGCAGATCGCAGCCATTTCAACGCATATCCTACTTTTCACGGCCTATTATTCCAAGTCACACGGGTATTTTGGTGGACATTCTTATCTATGCCTATACAATTTTGCCAGGAAAGACCCTTTTGTCAATCGTGGGATCTTTAACGTAGTGTACACGAAGGGACCTCGGTTTTTCATCTCATCCGAAAGACTAGCACTTAAACCCACCACCTAGGTTAGGAAAGGGGGAGAAAATTGCTAACGCCCTGACCCAGGGTCGAACTCGCAACCTCTCGCTTCTGATCGCAAGTGCGTTACCACTCGGCCACTCAGCCTACCACATGTACAACACGTCACAACTACATCATAGTCAACATCTCACATACACCAATATAACAATAGTTTACAACAATTTAAAATCTTGAACCAATGTAACATATAGCTAGTAATCACTCATAGCAGAAAAAAAGATCAGGCATCATAAGTACACTTTCATCCATTACTGTCAATGCACAACTGAACACTCTCCATTTCATGAATTTTAATACAAACAAATGCATACTCATGAACAAAAAATTTATTAAATATTAAAAATCAAAATGAAGCAAATCAAATGACCTAGATTAAGCCATCAGTGTTAAGAAAAGCCAGATAGAAAGTGTGCTCGAGTTATCTACACCAAGCTGAAAATCATGTCTGTCAC
Organism: Littorina saxatilis; assembly: GCF_037325665.1. Lineage (NCBI taxonomy): Eukaryota > Metazoa > Mollusca > Gastropoda > Littorinimorpha > Littorinidae > Littorina > Littorina saxatilis. Next base: position 629,792 of record NC_090261.1, read on the forward strand.
TGGTCTGCTATGTCTCACCACCGTAAAATATGTCAACAGTCATACACAGAAATCCCCCTAAATGAAGAGAATTGTTTGTGCAAATGAAACATTTGTTAAACTGAATTGAACATAGTTTTCTACTTCCATTTTAAAGAGGCTACTGACACATGAATAAATAAAACAAAACAAATAAATAAACATAAAAACAAAAAAAACAATAGAAAATAAAAATATATCTTTTCATCTTTAGTTTCTTGTCATTAGCTTTGTGAACACAGCAGCTCCCCCTCTTCCCCTTTTTCCTCATTTTCTTGTTAGCAGTATCTGTCTGTTGACTTTGACAGCATGTTTGACACAATCTACAATAATCAATAATAAAAACAACAATGAACAAGTCGCGTAAGGCGAAATTACTACATTTAGTCAAGCTGTGGAACTCACAAAATGAAACTGAACGCACTGCATTTTTTCACAATGACCGTAGTCCGCCGCTTCTGCATAATGGAGTGAAACTGACGAGCCTGTTCAGCGCGGTAGTGGTTTCGCTGTGCTGCATAGCACGCTTTTCTGTACCTCTCTTCGTTTTAACTTTCTGAGCGTGTTTTTAATCCAAACATATCATATCTATATGTTTTTGGAATCAGGAACCCACAAGGAATAAGATGAAATTGTTTTTAAATCGATTTCGGAAATTCAATTTTGATCATAATTTTTATATTTTTAATTTTGTAGAGCTTGTTTTTAATCCAAATATAACATATTTATATGTTTTTGGAATCAGAAAATGATGTAGAATAAGATGAACGTAAATTTGGATCGTTTTATTTAAAAAAAAAATTTATTACAATTTTCAGATGTTTAATGACCAAAGTCATTAATTAATTTTTAAGCCACCAAGCTGAAATGCAATACCGAAGTCCGGCCTTCGTCGAAGATTTCTTTACAAAAATTTCAATCAATTTGATTGAAAAATGAGGGTGTGACAGTGCCGCCTCAACTTTTACAAAAAGCCGGATATGACGTCATCAAAAGTATTTATCGAAAAAAAGAAAAAACAGTCCGGGGATATCATTACCAGGAACTCTCATGTCAAATTTCATCAAGATCAGTTCAGTAGTTTGGTCTGAATCGCTCTACACACACACACCCACAGACAGACACACAGACACACACACACACACACATACACCACGACCCTCGTCTCGATTCCCCCCTCTATGTTAAAACATTTAGTCAAAACTTGACTAATGTAATAATAAATACAACAAATAAGAAAACCTCATTTCAAGACATCCACAGAGCTATCTCGTATTTTAAATAGTCAGGGAGTCAGACAGCGGAAGGGAGACAACTCACAAAACTGCTTTGTTTCCATTTTTCTTCTTTGTTTTAAAAAACGTTTTCACTATGCAGTGAGTATTTCTTGTGCATTGACTCTGCACCCACATTCACATCAGGAACAATTCTGTCTGCACCGAGAAATTGAATTGTCGTAAAACCTGAGTTAAGATAGGTTTGCAAAGCTGCAATCCTTATATGCAGTGCAATTGTCTAGATTGCTCCTTAAAACTCATCGAGCACATTTGTTACAACAAAACAAACAAAAAATAACTTGTATGCAGGGTTCTGCTTGTGTTAGCAAATGGGGCAAGAGCAGATGGAATGACTTATGTTTAAAAGTGCACAAATATTTATAAATAACCTTTTTTGCTGAAGACAACCCATCAGGAGATCTCATGAAACACATGTTGCGAAAGTACAGCTTCAGGTCATGCGAGCCACACCTTCATTCAATCAACACTGTCACTCATTGCAGTCACTTACACTGTTACAGTGGTGCCTACACAGCCACTTATTCACCACCACTGCACACCGGTCAGTCATTCACATTCATATCACACCTGTCGTTCACATTCATATCACACCTGTCGTTCACATTCATATCACACCTGTCGTTCACATTCATATCACACCTGTCGTTCACATTCATATCACACCTGTCGCATCGCACCAGTCCCTTACATTCATTTGACATGTGTCACTCAGTCATTCCTCAGTGGTGTTTCTAACCTTGTGTTGCAATCACGACAGTGGTCAGTAAAACCATGTCTACTCCGCATCCAGCAGTCACAGCTTCCACCTCCCCATTCCTTATCGCTCCTTTCACACCTCAAATTCATCCTTGTTTCTAAGTCAGCCAAACCCCTGTCATTACTCTCTCAAAACCATTCAATCTCCAATCATCCTTGTTTCTAAGTCAGCCAAACCCCTGTCATTACTCTCTCAAAACCATTCAATCTCCAATCATCCTTGTTTCTAAGTCAGCCAAACCCCTGTCATTACTCTCTCAAAACCATTCAATCTCCAATCATTCTTTACATGTCGTCACTCCTAAGCACAAACTTGAACAATTCCTCAATGACACTACATACATGGACGAGTAAAACTCGCTTTTTTCAAACATGTCCACAGACCATGCATCCAACATTGTAGCTAGATGTAGAGCTGTTCGCTGGCCAGGCTGTCGCTGAAGGGTTGCACCAGGCCACTGGTGACGAAGTTGAAGATGAGACCGAAGGTGATGGAGATGGGCAGAGCTGGCAACGCCTTCTTGAAGATGGCCAGCAGCAGCAGTGTGAAGCACAGGCCCTAAAACCACACGCACCTGCATTAGTTCTTCAAAGCACACACCCCTACATTAGTTCTTCAAACCACACACCCCTACATTAGTTCTTCAAACCACACCCCCCTACATTAGTTCTTCAAACCACACACCCCTACACTAGTTCTTCAAACCACACACCCCTTCATTAGTTCTTCAAACCACACCCCCCTACACTAGTTCTTCAAACCACACACCCCAACATTAGTTCTTCAAACCACACCCCCCTACATTAGTTCTTCAAAGCACACACCCCTACATTAGTTCTTCAAAGCACACACCCCTACATTAGTTCTTCAAACCACACACCCCTACATTAGTTCTTCAAAGCACACACCCCTACATTAGTTCTTCAAAGCACACACCTCTACATTAGTTCTTCTAAGCACACCCCCCTACATTAGTTCTTCAAACCACACACCCCTACATTAGTTCTTCAAACCACACACCCCTACATTAGTTCTTCAAACCACATACCCCTACATTAGTTCTTCAAACCACACACCCCTACATTAGTTCTTCAAACCACACACCCCTACATTAGTTCTTCAAACCACACACCCCTACATTAGTTCTTCAAACCACACACCCCTACATTAGTTCTTCAAAGCACACACCCCTACATTAGTTCTTCAAACCACACACCCCTACATTAGTTCTTCAAACCACACACCCCTACATTAGTTCTTCAAACCACACCCCTACATTAGTTCTTCAAACCACACACCCCTACATTAGTTCTTCAAACCACACACCCCTACATTAGTTCTTCCAACCACACACCCCTACATTAGTTCTTCAAACCACACACCCCTACATTAGTTCTTCATACCACACACCCCTACATTAGTTCTTCAAACCACACACCCCTACATTAGTTCTTCATACCACACACCCCTACATTAGTTCTTCAAACCACACACCCCTACATTAGTTCTTCATACCACACGCCCCTACATTAGTTCTTCAAACCACACACCCCTACATTAGTTCTTCAAACCACACACCCCTACATTAGTTCTTCAAACCACACACCCCTACATTAGTTCTTCAAACCACACACCCCTACATTAGTTCTTCATACCACACGCCCCTTCACCTTCATTAGGTTTTCAAACAAGGAAGGCAATATATGTCAACCATCACTACTTCAGCTACTTTCCTAGTTTGTTTTCAAAAAAGAAAGAAACTATCTTGTGACGAACAGGGGGGATAACGAGGTTGGTACCTCCCGCTGAAGGGTTATCATACAGTTGTTGTCACAAAGACAGGAGACTGTTAACACAACAGATGTCAAACACAGGTGACTAGTGGCACACTGTTAGGATGAAATGAGCACTCACGATGAGAATGGCGACAAAACAGGCGAGGGTGGTGTTCCAGTCGCCGTTGGAGGCTGCCTTGCCCACCAGTACACTGTAGAAGATGAAGTCTCCCAGCCCCAACTTCACCCCGCCTGTAGCAACACAGCATCACACGTCACTGACAGTTAGGGGTAGAGATAAGGATAGGGATAAGGATAGGGATAAGGATAGGAATAAGGATAGGGATAAGGATAAGGATAGGGATAAGGATAGGGATAAGGATAGGGATAAGGATTGGGATAGAGATAAGGATAGGGATAAGGATAGGGATAAGGATAGGGATAAGGATAAGGATAGGGATAAGGATAGGAACTGGAGGCCTTGCCCACCAGCACACTGTAGAAGATAAATTATTCCCCCCTCGGCTTCTTTTTCTCTGTAAACTTGTAGGGCTAGTTATTTTTCGGTAACTTACCCAACAACCAAAATCACTTACCCAACAACAGGCCTGAATCCTCGATAGCTCATGGGTAGAGACTGTACACATTGTGGATCTACTTTTTGCGACTCGAAAGTTCACAACACTCTAATGTACAAAATATACATTTCTGGAGCAAACAATACAAGTTACAACCATACCGCATTTAAACCAGCAAATACAGGCTTGAACACATGAATCTCAATATAAAACCCATGAGTTTGGTTGTTTTCTGAATTCAGATCTGCCGTGCAGAATCGTTTATCGCTAGCAAGATTCCAAGGAAAAGTAACTCTCATACTTTGTCTAGCGATACGAGTAGTTCCCCTTCCAGATTTCGGCTGCATCGACAAGACTGCAATCTGACGGTCAGTTTTCAACAATATTTCATTTTATAAACAGATCACACGCAATCAATTGCAAACATTTAATCAACTTAAAGAACATGCAACGGTTTCATACACTATTTTGCCCCAGAAAACTGAACTTCATACAGTTTTTAAATGTTGGAACACGGGTGTAAAACTTCGTCTGCTTGTCTCATTCGAGGAAAGAACATTTCTTGAGCGATACCAAAACATGAACAGAACAAACACTTTCTGCCTTTACCGCCACAGCAGAATGACAACATAACTGTGTACTTGATTTTAGTTCAAAACATGGAAACTGACAAAAAGTGTTAACAGAATTGAATGATTTGCACAGAACTATTCAACCGTGCATTAATCGATCGCCTGTGCAGGTAGACTGGTTGGGTGAATATGATTCAATCAAACTTTCGCACAAAAACTCCTCTTTTTTTTGAATAACTGAAGAAAGGAGGAATAAAGAGGTTACATACCTCATCTCAGTGATTATCAAAAATAATGGTCGAAGTTAGCGGATCATGAAAAATGCGAGCTTCAGCTGAGACTCGGCATGTAACCTCTACGTTTCCCAGCCCCAATTTCACCCCGCCCCACAGCATCACATGTCATTGACAGTTAATTAGGGTTAGGGATAAGGATAATGACAGGACCAAGAGACCTCACCCACCAGCATAGCAGTCCCCCAACTCCAACTCAGGCATGGGAATTCCAAAATAGAAAAAACTCTGAAAATAGGCCATGATCCAGGGGCCTTGTAGGCCCCGGCGGGGTACAGATGCAGAGCCCCCCTGGTCCCCCCCGAACGGGGCTCTGCACCTGTACCTCGCTGGGGCCTATAAGGCCCCTGGACCACGGCCTATTTTCAGAGTTTTTTCTATTTTGGAATTCAGTTGGATCTGGACTGGAAAAAATTAACCAAATTTCCCGGCTGTACAAAACAATGATCTACTACATCTGTACAGTAATGTCAAAACTATGGGAAGGTCGACCGGACAAAAGTCAGAACAATGCGTCAAATGGCAACAGTATCTGAAAACAAGACTGCAACACTACCACCAAGCAGCCTCAACAACACCAACAAGAGATTACCTCCACTACCAATGACAACAAAACAAGACTGCTACACTACCACCAAGCAGCCTCAACAACACCAACAAGAGATTACCTTCACTACCAATGACAACAAAACAAGACGGCAACACTACCACCAAGCAGCCTCAACAACGCCAACAAGAGATTACCTTCACTACCAATGACAACAAAACAAAAACAGCATATCAATCTCTGAAGGAAAACACCCGCAACAACTGTGCAACAAAACAGGACAACAGTCACTCTGTCTCTGAATAGTAGTATTAGCAACAGAACACTGACATCTGTCAGAAAAGATGCAATGGAAATTGTTTCTACAGCCTTGAGTTTTGAAACTGATAGATTTGAGCTAATCCGACATAAATTTTGGTAGCTTCTGCCGGTCACCGTTTGGTGACGCGAGACGGGATCGGACTCTGTCAGGGCTTGCGCCGAGAGCTGACCTTTCTGAAAATCCTGTTTCGCGCGCCTGTGTCAATCGCAGACAGGCGACTCAGCCAGCGGGCGAGCGAAAGGACAGGTGTCGCTGAGTCACGTGGTGTTTGCGCTGTGCACACTGCGAGCCACGACAGGTGAGAATCTTTCTTTCTACTACTGAAGCCAACACGAGGAGTCGTGTTGAGATTATCCGAGTGACCGGTTTGTAGTCAACACGTGGTAACAACTGGGGAACTGCATGCCTGACTGTTTGAGAACACAGGGTTGGCATTCGACGGGACGCACAGTCCAGAAATTGGCTTGACTGTCGACGGGACGCACGGTCCAGAAATTGGCTTGACTGTCGACGGGCAGGGAACAAGCAGACATCTCAAGCACGAGAGCATGCTTCAATGAGAGCAGAATATTGGCATGAGCTTATGAGGTACTTAGCCCTTAATTTACGCTAGTGTGTACGTCAGTGAGTGTGCGGTGTCTCCTCTGTTGTATTGTATATCTTCCCATGTAGCGAATAAAATTAATATGCTGTTTATTGCGCTAGGCTTTACCTGTAAAATGACAGAGATGGGGAAAGGGGAGAAAACGTGAGTTATGACTTGCAGTATGTTCCTTTCAGGTGAGTTATGACTTGCAGTATGTTCCTTTCAGGTGAGTTATGACTTGCAGTATGTTCCTTTCAGGTGAGTTATGACTTGCAGTATGTTCCTTTCAGGTGAGTTATGACTTGCAGTATGTTCCTTTCAGGTGAGTTATGACTTGCAGTATGTTCCTTTCAGGTGAGTTATGACTTGCAGTATGTTCCTTTCAGGTGAGTTATGACTTGCAGTATGTTCCTTTCAGGTGAGTTATGACTTGCAGTATGTTCCTTTCAGGTGAGTTATGACTTGCAGTATGTTCCTTTCAGGTGAGTTATGACTTGCAGTATGTTCCTTTCAGGTGAGTTATGACTTGCAGTATGTTCCTTTCAGGTGAGTTATGACTTGCAGTATGTTCCTTTCAGGTGAGTTATGACTTGCAGTATGTTCCTTTCAGGTGAGTTATGACTTGCAGTATGTTCCTTTCAGGTGAGTTATGACTTGCAGTATGTTCCTTTCAGGTGAGTTATGACTTGCAGTATGTTCCTTTCAGGTGAGTTATGACTTGCAGTATGTTCCTTTCAGGTGAGTTATGACTTGCAGTATGTTCCTTTCAGGTGAGTTATGACTTGCAGTATGTTCCTTTCAGGTGAGTTATGACTTGCAGTATGTTCCTTTCAGGTGAGTTATGACTTGCAGTATGTTCGTTTCAGGTGCACGCGGCTTGCTGAGAGGGGAAAAGATAGACGATGTTAAAAGGTGGAGGAAGGGGGTGGTTGCGACATGGTAACTGCACCTCAACTCTCTGTTTTTAGCTCTTCGCCTTGGTCTTCGCACTTGTCTTCACCTTGAGCTTCACATTGGGCTTTGCATTTGACATCACCTACTTCTTGGGCAACGTAGTCATATAGATTGACTGAGTGGACAACACGTGGTGAACTGGGGGACCCTTCCACTGCACAGTGAACAAGGAACGGCGAGGCTACATCAGCGTCCCATACTCCTTGAAACACTCACACTGAGTTGAGTGCAACCATGCAGTAAACCCTTTCACCTATCGTCTACTCATGTCTTGTTTCCCTATGATGAACTTGTAGCCGAGGCAGCGTGAAGATACCTGAGCAAAATTTCATTGCAGAGGTATAGTTAGGTACTTCCATCTTTGCACGGTCAGCGTGCTACTTTAATTTTCAACAGTTGCTGATTCTGAGTCAGAGTCAGATTTTGTCGGACGTCATCTTTATTCTTTGATTTTGGTCACGAGAAGGGAGGAGGCGAGTTTGCATGTAAACAGGCACTTGAAACTGTTTACTTTGGTTGGATTGATCTCTGTTTTGTATGACTGCGAGACTGGGTGGCCGAGTGGTAACGCACTTGCGCTCGGAAGCGAGAGGTTGCGAGTTCGACCCTGGGTCAGGGCGTTAGCAATTTTCTTCCCCCTTTCCTAACCTAGGTGGTGGGTTCAAGTGCTAGTCTTTCGGATGAGACGAAAAACCGAGGTCCCTTCGTGTACACTACATTGGGGTGTGCACGTTAAAGATCCCACGATTGACAAAAGGGTCTTTCCTGGCAAAATTGTATAGGCACAGATAAAAAATGTCCACCAAAATACCCGTGTGACTTGGAATAATAGGCCGTGAAAAGTAGGATATGCGCCGAAATGGCTGCAATCTGCTGGTCGATGTGAATGCGTAATGTATTGTGTAAAAAATTCCATCTCACACGGCATAAATAGATCCCTGCGCCTTGAGTCCGAGTCTGGAGATACGCGCGCGATATAAGACTTCATATAACGTTTCTAGTCATTCACCTGATCATGAAACGTGACACTGCCCTTTTCTTGGAATACCATATACCTTGTCTGATAAAAAGCCCAGCATGCGATTCTTCAATGCACAAACAAACAAAACGACACAAAATCTAAGAAAGTTTGAAAAAAGGGATAACTGACGTTCCTCATCATCCTCGTCATCTGCCTGTTGGTGGTTGCCTTGTTGCTGCGCAGCGGGGGTCTGTGCGCTGCCTGCCTGCTGCCTGGCGGTGGAGCTGTTGGGGGCCGTGTGGTTCAGGGCCTCCACTGCGCTGCGAGCCTGCTGCGACTCTGTGCTGGAGGTGAGAGCGTTGCCAGGACTGTTGCTACGCGGACCCTTGGCACGCAGGTGTTCCTCAAACCCCCCGTCGTCCACTTCCTCTCTCCCTCCCGCTGCCCCTCCCCCTGGCCCTGTATCCACTGAAACAAGATCCAACCCTCCATTACTGCTGCAGTCATTGTGTGCTGTCAATATCATGTTATTACCCTGTCCCTGTATCCACTGAAACAAGATCCAACCCTCCATTACTGCTGCAGTCATTGTGTGCTGTCAATATCACATGTTATTACCCTGTCCCTGTATCCACTGAAACAAGATCCAACCCTCCATTACTGCTGCAGTCATTGTGTGCTGTCAATATCACATGTTATTACCCTGTCCCTGTATCCACTGAAACAAGATCCAACCCTCCATTACTGCTTCAGCTGAATCATTGTGTGCTGTCAATATCACATGTTATTACCCTGTCCCTGTATCCACTGAAACAAGATCCAACCCTCCATTACTGCTGCAGTCATTGTGTGCTGTCAATATCACATGTTATTACCCTGTCCCTGTATCCACTGAAACAAGATCCAACCCTCCATTACTGCTGCAGTCATTGTGTGCTGTCAATATCACATGTTATTACACTGTCCCTGTATCCACTGAAACAAGATCCAACCCTCCATTACTGCTGCAGTCATTGTGTGCTGTCAATATCACATGTTATTACCCTGTCCCTGTATCCACTGAAACAAGATCCAACCCTCCATTACTGCTGCAGTCATTGTGTGCTGTCAATATCACATGTTATTACCCTGTCCCTGTATCCACTGAAACAAGATCCAACCCTCCATTACTGCTGCAGTCATTGTGTGCTGTCAATATCACATGTTATTACTCTGTCCTTGTATCCACTGAAACAAGATCCAACCCTCCATTACAGCTGCAAATGAGTCATTGTGCCCTGTCAATATCACATGTTATTAAATAGTATAGTCACTCATGGTCTCTTTTCCTTTTTGTGTAGTTGCAAGAACTATGGTTGCTTGTGGTCACATCTTCATGCACTACTCACTGGTTCACAGTGTCGTGATGATCTCAGGAAACTCGACATTCAAAAATTTTAGTAATAAATTTTCATTTGATTAATATACTTACCCAAATCACATATAGCAATTAACCCTAGTTCAGTGCTGGTAACGCTGTACGCGTCCCCTTGGTAACAAGGGAGACAACTCTAAACAAGTCGCGCAAGGCGAAAATACAATATTTAGTCAAGTAGCTGTCGAACTCACAGAATGAAACTGAACGCAGCAAGACCGTATACTCGTAGCATCGTCACTCCACCGCCCGTGGCAAAGGCAGTGCCCGTGGAATTGACAAGAAGAGCGGGGTATTCGTTGCGCTAAGAAGGATAGCACGCTTTTCTGTACCTCTCTTCGTTTTAACTTTCTGAGCGTGTTTTTAATCCAAACATATCATATCTATATATTTTTGGAATCAGGAACCGACAAGGAATACGATGAAAGTGTTTTTAAATTGATTTCGAAAAAAAAAATTTGATAATAATTTTTATATATTTAATTTTCAGAGCTTGTTTTTAATCCAAATATAACATATTGATATGTTTTTGGAATCAGCAAATGATGGAGAATAAGATAAACGTAAATTTGGATCGTTTTATAAATTTTTAATTTTTTTTACAATTTTCAGATTTTTAATGACCAAAGTCATTAATTAATTTTTAAGCCACCAAGCTGAAATGCAATACCGAACCCCGGGCTTCGTCGAAGAGTACTTGACCAAAATTTCAACCAATTTGGTTGAAAAATGAGGGCGTGACAGTGCCGCCTCAACTTTCACGAAAAGCCGGATATGACGTCATCAAAGACATTTATCAAAAAAATGAAAAAAACGTTCGGGGATTTCATACCCAGGAACTCTCATGTCAAATTTCATAAAGATCGGTCCAGTAGTTTAGTCTGAATCGCTCTACACACACACACACACACACAGACACACACACAGACACACACACACACGCACACACGCACATACACCACGACCCTCGTTTCGATTCCCCCTCGATGTTAAAATATTTAGTCAAAACTTGACTAAATATAAAAAGAGTGACCAATACCCATACTGGTATCAAGGCCAGACCAATACTTAGTCTGTCTTCCGTATGCGTGCGCATACGCCACCATTTGTAGTCATTCTAACCGAAGCCCAACTCACTTCTTTTTTTAGAAATATATACCCCCAACAGCGGGGAGGCGGGAGGGAATAAACGATGTGAGTTGGGTAAGTATATTAATCAAATGAAAATTTATTACTAAAATTTTTGATTAAATTACATATCTTACCCAACTCACATATAGCAGATTTCTACTGTAGGTGGCGGGCACTCACCATATCAACAACGAAGGACCTGTCCTGCCGCTACCAAAGCTGGCAACGCAGAACTGCCATCCTGTCGAGTTCCAGCAACATCTCTCAGATAGAAGTTGATGAACACATCTTCAGAGCGCCAGTAAGCCGACTCAAGGACCTCTGAGAGGCGCCCAGAACGGAGAACCGCTAACGACGAAGCCCAGGCTCTAGCCTCATGGGCTTTGGCCGCAGTAAGAGGCAAGATCGCTCGATTATCGCTTGACTGGCTTTGCCACCAGATGTAGGCCTGCCTAATCGTTGTGGAAACCCACTTGGCCAAAGTGACTCTCGAAATGTCCTTCCCCCGAACCGTGTTGAGGGAGATTAAAAGCAGTTTCTGTGTTTCAGAGCGAATAGGCAAAGTCCGAGACAGGTAGCTGCTGAGGGCTCTAACGGGGCAGTTAAATACATCAGGGTCTCCAGGAGCAAGAACATTGCTCAAAGGGGGAATGCGAATAAGAGGGGATGTTTGACCAGGCTTCTGGTTCTTAGCAAGAAAGTCAGGTCTAAATTTAAGAGAAATAGAGCCATCCTTTTCTAATGAAATATCCCTTGAAAGTCCCGATAACGCATGAACTTCGCTACCCCTCCTAGAGGTAGCAAGTAAAACCAGGAAAAGAGTCTTTCGCGTTACATTAGCCAAACTGGCTGCATGGAGAGGCTCAAACTCATCAGAAGCAAGAAACCGCAAAACCAAAAACAGGTCCCAAGCAGGGAGCTGTGCCTTGGAACGAGCTGTGTCAAGAGAAGCGCCCTTGATGACACTAGCAATAACCCCACCCAGGTCTTGTGACCTAACTGCTCAAGAGTAGAAGAGATCGAAGATCTAACTCGCAGAGAAGAGGGAGAACCTCCTTGATCTGCTAGCCAGGACAAGTGGTTGGCCACCTGCATAGACCTAGGAGAGAGAGGATCAACGCCGTTTACCAAACACCATTTCGACCAAGCCGCCCAGTGTGAAGAATACACTGAGTTGGTTGAATCCCTGTGAGCATGCTGCACCAAATTCAGAGTTGAGGCTGATGCCCCTGCACGGAGCAGAGAGACTCTGACAGAATCCACCCGTGAAGCTGTAGCGCTTGTGGATTTTCGTGCGGTATGCCTGACCGAGGCTGTAACAGATCGCCCTTTCTTACGCCGAGTGGAATTGGAGGACGAACTGTAAGACAGAGTAGATCGGGATACCAGTGCTGGCTGGGCCAAAGAGGAGCAACCAGAACCAGTGCTGGCTGGGCCAAAGAGGAGCAACCAGAACCAGTGCTGGCTGGGCCAAAGAGGAGCAATCAGAACCAGCGCTGGCTGGGCCAAAGAGGAGCAATCAGAACCAGTGCGGGCTGGGCCAAAGAGGAGCAATCAGAACCAGTGCTGGCTGGGCCAAAGAGGAGCAACCAGAACCAGTGCTGGCTGGGCCAAAGAGGAGCAATCAGAACCAGCGCTGGCCTCTCTATGTCTGCCTTTCTCACAACTCTGCCCAGAAGGCGAAAGGGAGGAAAGGCATAGGCCACCAGACTTGACCAATCCATCTCGAGTGCGTTTACCCCCCATGCTTGAGGGTCCGGGAACGGTGACACAAAGAGAGGCAGTCTGGTGGAAAACTTTGTCGCAAACAAGTCGATGAACGGCTTGTTCACCTGAGCCCAGAGACGATGTAGAGCCTGGTGGGACAGTGTCCACCCTGAATGTAGGACTTTGTCCCCCCTGCTCAGGGCATCTGCCAAAACATTGAGACTGCCCTTCAGATATGTTGCTGACAGAAGGATGTGATGAGTGTTGCACCATATCAGTAAGCGACAAGCGCTGTCTGACAGACTCTGAGACCGAGTCCCACCCTGGCGGTTTGTTTGTTTGTTTGTTTGTTTAACGCCCAGCCGACCACGAAGGGCCATATCAGGGCGGTGCTGCTTTGACATATAACGTGCGCCACACACAAGACAGAAGTCGCAGCACAGGCTTCATGTCTCACCCAGTCAAATTATTCTGACACCGGACCAACCAGTCCTAGCACTAACCCCCTAATGCCAGGCAGAGCAGCCACTAGATTGCCAATTTTAAAGTCTTAGGTATGACCCGGCCGGGGTTCGAACCCACGACCTCCCGATCACGGGGCGGACGCCTTACCACTAGGCCAACCGTGCCGGTCCCTGGCGGTTTATGTAGACCGCTACAGTCATGTTGTCTGTATGTAACCTGACATGGCTGTCTATCAGAAGAGGCAGAAACGCCTGAAGACCAAAAGCAACAGCCTATAACTCCAGTGCATTTATGTGCCAAGAGACCTGATTGGCGTCCCAAACCCCTGACGCCGTCTGCTCTGCCAGATGTGCTCCCCAACCTGTCCGGGAGGCGTCCGTGAACAGATCGTTCTCCGGGGAAGGGGGAGCAATGGGAACTCCCTGCGAAACCCAGGGAAGGAGCCACACACACGTGGTACGGCCGAACCAACTCCCCAACTCGACCTGAACATTCCAGTCTTGAGTCGCTTGGTTCCATTCTGCTTGCAGAGCTGCCTGAAACGGCCTTTTGTGAACTCTGCCAAGAGGAACCAGCGGAGCCATAGATTCCATCTGACCCAGCAGCGAGGACAACTCCCGAGCCGTGGATAATATACAAAGAGATTCTTTCCGTAAAGAGAGCGAATCAAAGCCTGCAACTTGTCCACCCTTCTCTGAGAAGGGCGGACTGACCAATTCAAGGTGTTGAACTCCATCCCCAGATAAGTGAAATGTTGGGACGGTTCCAACTCCGACTTCAGCAGATTCACTATGAAGCCGAGTTGCCATGCCAGACTGAGAACCCTCTGTGTGTGCGTTCTGCAAAGGTCCTGGTCCAGATATGCCCTCAAACGCACACCCTCCTGTCTCACCAGGGCACAGAGCTGACGAATGACCATGGTGAATATCCAAGGGGAGAGAGAGAGACCGAAAGGAAGAGCTCGGAACTGGAAAATTTTCTCTCCCCAGCGGAAGCGCAGCCATTTCCTGTCCGCCGAGTGCATGAGCACATGGAAATAGGCGTCCGTCAAGTCGACAGAAGTGGCCCAGTCTCCTGGCCAGAGAGCCTCTCTCACAGAGGCAGGAGTCTCCATTGTAAATTTTACAACTAGAAGATATCTGTTCAGAGTTGACAGATCGAGAACCGGTCACCATGCCCCTGAAGCTTTGGAGACAACAAAAAGTCTGCCATAGAACCCCAGAGACCCCTGATCGTGAATCTCCTCGATCGCTTCTTTGAAAAGGAGGGAAGTCACCTCTCCCTGCACAGCTGACTTGGCCTCCGGGTCTCTTGGGAACTTGAAAGGCGGAAGTATCCTGGTCAGAGGAGCCTTTCCCTCTGCCCAGAGAAGACGGAATCCCGAACGCACTATCCCTAAGATCCACTCGCTGGCCACCATGTGTGACCAGGAAGCGAGAGCCCTGGAGGGTCCGCCCGCCACCACGAAGGTGGGGGCTACAGGGATCAGCGGTTCGGGAAGGCATCATTGGGGGTGGGGCTTATGCCCCGACCCCCTAGAACCACCAAAAGAAAAGCCCCTCTTCTGATAAGGAGCACCTCGCCCCCTATCTCGAGAAGAAGTGCTCTGGTTCTGTGCCTTGCCCCCACCAGAGGAAGAAGGCTGTGCCTTGTTCTGAACCTGAGGCTTGCTCTGCGCTTTCTGGAAACCCTGATGCGCAATACGAGCAATGGCTAAATCTCTTGCATCTTGAGTCTCTTTTTGCAGAGCATCGAGAGATGTACGACCCAAGAGAGAGCCCTCCGTGAAAGGTGAGACCTTCAGATTATCAATCGTGCCTTTGTCTCTGATCCAAGGCCCAGCTAGAAAAGCCGATCTGCGAGAATGTACTGCGTGAGTATACAGTCTGGCCGAAAGATTCATCTGTTCCGGCGAAACCCTGGCTAAAGTAGCCAAAAGAGTAGTCACATCCTCTGAGGAGGCATCAAACCGAAATTCAAATGGATCAAGCGAAGTTGCAATCGACCTTGACAATGATCTCTGGAGAGACTCCGACACGGAAGCCAACTCCAACAGACCTTCCAGTTTCTTCCAATGCCAAAAGGTAGGCTTCAGTATAGGGGACAGGCCTGTCCCTACTATACCCATCCTCCCTCAGAGTGGCAAGTTCCGGTGTAACCGGAAGAGCTGACTTGGGTAGAGCAAATACCTCAATCAGATTGATAGGCTGAGTACCCAGTTTGAAATTCCGAAAGCCAGCCGAACAAGAAGGAGCTTGTTGATCAGCTTGAGCAAGCCAAGGCTTAGCCGACTCAGGTGCCTCACTGTGTTGTGACAACAAAGGCACAGTAGAGCTCTGAGTACTCGACTGAGGGCGAAATTTCATCAGAACTTTCGACATCTCGAAGGCCACAGACGGTGATTCCCGAAACCGGAAAGGACATTTAGCCTCCTTGGAACTCCGGAAATCACTGAGATGTAATGAATGGCGGTTATGGTGTTTATAGTTGAAGGGATATAACTAGTGCTTTTTGTAATACAAAGAGTTTGTCAGGAGTTGTTTAACTTTGAGTGGAAAGTTTTGACAACTCAGTAAAATTCCATGGTTAGCTACGGGCGGGTCAAACTGGGTTCGCAGCACGTGAGTTTACAACTGTGCGAGTTGTTCACGTTATAATCGCAACCGCCTGATTTTGTGAGTTGTGATTGTAAACTGCCTGACAATTGAAAGTCATTCGACCTGGGCTCTCGGATGAGAAAACCTGCTCTTGCTTTTGATGTCAACTTTGGAAGAAAACATTTGATCTTGATGTCAACCTTGGAACCGGGAAACATTGCCGGGATGACTTGGACTTTTGTATGGGTGCCGCCATATTGGAAGATGAGGTACTTTGCTAGTTTTGTGTGAACTTGAACATTTCTTTTGTATGCGCGGACATGACTTGTGTACTTGAATAATTTCGGAATTGTATAATTTTCTTGTGCTCGGTTGGTGTGTTTTTGAATATTGTTAGTTTGTTACAGTAGGGTGTTATATTTTGTAACAGGCCGCCCCAGTCTGACTTGTGCGGGGTGGTGCCAGTGTGGCGAGGGTGCGATGGAGGCCGTAAGGTTGAAGGCTAGCTACATCGTCACCTCTACATAACGTAAAAGTTATGTTTTGTTTATTTGCTTTCTTGTCCTTGTAAATATGTTATGACATTGACAATGAATGAGTGAGTTTCAAAAGGTCGTGGACAATGAATGAATGAGTTTCAAAAGGTCATGAATTGATTATTGTAAGCAAGAAAATATTTGAGAATTTGAAGAATGAGTTGATAATTGCTATGTCAGAAACAAACCAATTTGTATGTTCTAATTAAACCATTGGCTATTGTTTGGAAAGAATGAGTTGGTGAAAGACTACAAATTCTTCTAATCTTCTCTCTGCTTTCCTAAACTTCTGAGCGGGAGTCAGATGATTGACTGTGTGTGTGTGTGTGCACATATAAAGAATCTGGAAGGAGATTAATAAGGATAAATACGGATCTTCTTTATTTCAAATCTCTTACATGAGAGCAGAAGGTGGTGGAACAAACTGAGCCTTAGACTCAACCACCCCTTCCTCAAAATACTTGATAGACTCAACCGCCCCTTCCTCAAAATACTTGAAAGCCGTTTCCGCTGCCAACGCAACAGCGTTTTACAGCTTCTGCGGCAACCTGAATTCAGTGCATTCCCCCATAGCGGAAGCACCATCATCAGTACACCCTTCATGCACATCCGTGCAATCCGGAAGCTGACCCCCACATTGACTATCATAGTTCAACGGGGAGTCAGCTTTACTGCCCTCTTCCTGCCCCCAGGGCGGAAGCGGAAGCTGCACACCCTGGCCCAAATCTTCCGATAAGGCGGGGTGCACCAAGACTTCCGTTCGCTTCTCAGGGTCCTTACCCTGAACTGACCGACCGCCTGAGCGTAATTGGCCAGCCCAGAGATCAGAACTTTCGCCCCGACGAAGTACGAGGGGGGTTACTTTCTCCTGAGAACGCGCTACGCTTTGGCCGGAGAACCCGGTTACTTGCGTAGCTGACATACCTTTAGACTGAACTGGAACGCCGGAAGACGGACCACTCAACGAAAGGAAGTGACGGTCATCAGCATCCTGTGAAGCATGAACATCCACGTGCGTGACCGTGGCGGAAGGGGAAGGGCGAACCTTGGCCAGAGAAGCGACATCCGCCACCCCGGAAGGAAGAGCCCGAAGCTCCGCTCTCGTGGAAGAAATCTCTGCAGCCAAAGATGAAACCTGCGAACTGAGCGAAAGCAGCAAAGCAGCTACGTCCGCAGAAGCCAAACCAGAACCCACAGAAGAGGAAGTCCCTTTAACAGACATATCTTCATGAACAACCTTGTCCGAGGACCTAACAGGCAAAATGGAGGTAGCCGGTAAATCGACCAAAACATCAATACATTTCTTGGAGGTCGGTTCTAAAACAGAAACAACAGCCTGGCCGGTTTGTTTAGATTTCCTAGGCGTTTTCTTAGACGGAGAGGCCTCAGCAGCCACCTGTTTGGGAGTATGCCTCTTCCTGGCACTATCAGCCATGACAAAAAGACTCAAGAAAAAATTTGCAGAAAAATTTTACAAGTCCAAATTGTGGCCAAAATGTCGCCAAAATCATAAAAAAACAAGGAAAGATCTCACCCCAACATTGTAGCAAAGTCAGAACGAAGAGTAGAAAACCAAGAGGAATGTAACGAAGTCAAAAGACTCGGTGACAACGGCTGTAAAACAGCCAGAGCGTACAAAACAGCGACCAACTTGACTGAGTGCTGAGGTAGGAATGACTACAAATGGTGGCGTATGCGCACGCATACGGAAGACAGACTCAGTATTGGTCTGGCCTTGATACCAGTATGGGTATTGGTCACTCTTTTTTAGAGTTGTCTCCCTTGTTACCGAGGAGACGCGTACAGCGTTACTAGCACTGAACTAGGGTTAATTGCTATATATGTGAGTTGGGTAAGATATGTAATTTAATGAGGGGTTTAAAAACAGTGTCGTTTGTCACACTGAGCAATTACCTGTCACTGAGAATGTGACACCTACCTGAGGTACTGGTAGAGGTGACATTGTTGGCAGCGCCAGCAATGACCTGGGAGGCAACGGTAGAGTTGTTGTCAGTGGCAGCAGGGGTGGAGGGGGGAGAGTTGGAGGCCAGGCTGGGTGTGGCGCTGCCTGTCTGACTTGTCTGGCTGTTCCTCTTGCCTTTCTTCTTCTTCTGGTCCTTGTCATCACTGTCTGCCATGCCCGCCACCTGCCACATCATTGTCGCTGCACACGCACACATAATCACACACAAACAATCACACATAATTCACACATAATTGCAACTGTAACTGTTAGCGCACACATACATTATCAGTCATTTCAATGCTGATATAAACTGCTGACAAATTCTCCACAACTGTAACTGTTAGCGCACACATACATTATCAGTCATTTCAATGCTGATATAAACTGCTGACAAATTCTCCACAACTGTAACTGTTAGCGCACACATACATTATCAGTCATTTCAATGCTGATATAAACTGCTGACAAATTCTCCACAACTGTAACTGTTAGCGCACACATACATTATCAGTCATTTCAATGCTGATATAAACTGCTGACAAATTCTCCACAACTGTAACTGTTAGCGCACACATACATTATCAGTCATTTCAATGCTGATATAAACTGCTGACAAATTCTCCACAACTGTAACTGTTAGCGCACACATACATTATCAGTCATTTCAATGCTGATATAAACTGCTGACAAATTCTCCACAACTGTAACTGTTAGCGCACACATACATTATCAGTCATTTCAATGCTGATATAAACTGCTGACAAATTCTCCACAACTGTAACTGTTAGCGCACACATACATTATCAGTCATTTCAATGCTGATATAAACTGCTGACAAATTCTCCACAACTGTGTCCTCAAAGAAGAGAAAGGACTTTGCACTGTTTCAACAAACTCATCATTGTTTATTCACTTACACTTCAACTGGCTAGGGAGGCGTGGAACTATTCAACTTACAGGAGTAGATGAGTCCCGGGAAGATGGGCTCGTTTCGTTGCGAGGCCGTCTCCACCAGCATGCGCAGCGGTCCCTTTGGACACAGCACCGCCACCAGGTCTGTCACAACATGAACACATGGCATGACACATGGTGTGATACATTACACAGCACCACAACCAGGTCTGTCACAACATGAACACATGGCAGGACACATGGTGTGATACATGACATAGCACCGCCACCAGGTCTGTCACAACATGAACACATGGCATGACACATGGTGTGATACATTACACAGCACCACAACCAGGTCTGTCACAACATGAACACATGGCAGGACACATGGTGTGATACATTACATAGCACCGCCACCAGGTCTGTCACAACATGAACACATTTCATTTCTTTTCATTTTCATTAATTTATCGTCCCATCGCGTGGAAATTTGGGTCGCTTCCTCCCAGTGGAAAGCTAGCAGCAACAGAGCCGCGCTAGCCAGGTGTCTGCGTGTTTAGGTGTATTCAGCCACCTGCACTTATGGCAGAATGACCAAGGTCTTTTACGTGCCATTGTAGTGACTTCTGTCTCTGGGTCTGCACATAAAGTTGACCCGTGTACGTCCCGGCCACAATTCAAACACAGGGCATGACACATGGTGTGACACATGACACAGCACCGATCTGTCACAACATGAACACAGGGCATGACAAGTGGTGTGACACATTTTGTGATTCATGACACAGCACCACACTTGATGAGAGAGTGAGTACAGAGAGTGAGTACAGAGAGTGTGAGTAAAGAGAGAGTGAGTACAGAGAGTGTGAGTACAGATAGAGTGAGTACAGAGAGTGAGTACAGAGAGTGAGTACAGAGAGTGTGAGTAAAGAGAGAGTGAGTACAGAGAGTGTGAGTACAGATAGAGTGAGTACAGAGAGTGAGTACAGAGAGTGAGTACAGAGAGTGTGAGTACAGAGAGTGAGTACAGAGAGTGGGTACAGAGAGTGGGTACAGAGAGTGAGTACAGAGAGCGGGTACAGGGAGTGAGTACAGAGAGAGAGTACAGAGAGTGAGTACAGAGAGTGGGTACAGAGAGTGAGTACAGAGAGTGAGTACAGAGAGTGAGTACAGAGAGTGAGTACAGAGAGTGAGTACAGAGAGTGTGAGTAAAGAGAGAGTGAGTACAGAGAGTGGGTACAGAGAGTGAGTACAGAGAGCGGGTACAGAGAGTGAGTACAGAGAGTGGGTACAGAGAATGAGTACAGAGAGCGGGTACAGAGAGTGAGTACAGAGAGTGGGTACAGAGAGTGAGTACAGAGAGTGGGTACAGATAGCGGGTACAGAGAGTGGGTACAGAGAGTGAGTACAGAGAGTGAGTACAGAGAGTGAGTACAGAGAGTGGGTACAGATAGCGGGTACAGAGAGTGAGTACAGAGAGTGAGTACAGAGAGTGAGTACAGAGAGTGGGTACAGAGAGTGAGTACATAGAGTGGGTACAGAGAGTGAGTACAGAGAGTGAGTACAGAGAGTGAGTACAGAGAGTGAGTACAGAGAGTGGGTACAGAGAGTGAGTACATAGAGTGGGTACAGAGAGTGAGTACAGAGAGCGGGTACAGAGAGTGAGTACAGAGAGTGGGTACAGAGAGTGAGTACAGAGAGCGGGTACAGAGAGTGAGTACAGAGAGTGAGTACAGAGAGTGAGTACAGAGAGTGAGTACAGAGAGTGTGAGTAAAGAGAGAGTGAGTACAGAGAGTGGGTACAGATAGCGGGTACAGAGAGTGGGTACAGAGAGTGAGTACAGAGAGTGGGTACAGAGAGTGGGTACAGAGAGTGAGTACAGAGAGTGAGTACAGAGAGTGAGTACAGAGAGTGAGTACAGAGAGTGAGTACATAGAGTGAGTACATAGAGTGGGTACAGAGGGTGGGTACAGAGAGTGAGTACAGAGAGTGAGTACAGAGAGTGAGTACAGAGAGTGAGTACAGAGAGTGGGTACAGAGAGTGGGTACAGAGAGTGGGTACAGAGAGCGGGTACAGAGAGTGAGTACAGAGAGTGAGTACAGAGAGTGGGTACAGAGAGTGAGTACAGAGAGTGGGTACAGAGAGTGAGTACAGAGAGTGAGTACAGAGAGTGAGTACAGAGAGTGGGTACAGAGAGTGAGTACAGAGAGTGAGTACAGAGAGTGGGTACAGAGAGTGAGTACAGAGAGTGGGTACAGAGAGTGGGTACAGAGAGTGAGTACAGAGAGAGTGTACAGAGAGAGAAAGTAGACGAGCGTGGCTCAGACACTGACCCCACACCACCATGACGCCAAGCACCACCCACAGGGTCCAGTCCGGTAGGTACTTGATGAAGATGAGCGCCATCAGAGCCGAGATGACGATTAGGTATAGCTGTTGTAACAGCAGCGGGCCCTTCCAGTGAATGCACACCATCCCCACCACGCCAAAGTTCCAGATTAGGATGACGAGCGTGATGTAGTCCAGGGGCACGTTGTACGCACGCAGCACCTCCCTGAACACATGACAACACACATTGTATTGACCTCCCTGAACACAACACACATTGTATTGACCTCCCTGAACACAACACACATTGTATTGACATTCCTGAACACATGGCAACACATATTAAATTGAGCTTCCTAAACACATGGCAACACACATTGTACTGACCTCCCTGAACACATGGCAACACGCTTTGTATAGACCTCCCTGAACACATGGCAACACACATTGTATTGACCTGCCTGAACACATGGCAACACACATTGTATTGACCTTCCTGAACACACGGCAACACGCATTGTATTGACCTGCCTGAACACATGGCAACACGCATTGTATTGATCTTCCTGAACACATGGCAACACACATTGTATTGACCTGCCTGAACACACGGCAACACGCATTGTATTGATCATGAACACATGGCAACACACATTGTATTGACCCTGAACACATGGCAACACACATTGTACTGACCTCCCTGAACACATGACAACACACATTGTACTGACCTTCACCGGATCACGCTTTGGACTACGCAGTCCGGATGATGTGGGTCGTGTAAGACCCATACTTTTCAAAGAAGGATTCAACGTAAAAAATATGGGTCGTACACGACCCACGTCACTGGAATAGGGATTAACGTTTTGTCGCCTCTTTGCAGAGTATGGGTCGTACATGACCCACGTCATCCGAATAAGGATAAACACATACAATTCCTTACGTAATTCCAGATGGGTCGTCCATGACCCACATCATCCGGACTGTGTAGTTCAAACTACGTCATTGTTCATTAGTTTGTTTACAAAGATAATCTTTTAAAAGTTAGGCAATGGGATGGTCGTATGGTGATTGGAGATTACATGAAGTCTCAATCAAAGACTACAAATAGTTTCAGAGATAGACGATTTTGTAAGGCTCTGGGTCGTCCACGACCCACGAAGCATGGTCAAGGTTTATAGGCATTCCTGCTGATAAGCATTCCTGCAGTTACTGCATTACAGAGAATCCATTATGGTTCTGATGAAAGATGTGACTGTCAGTGTCATGCTCACAATCCTGAGGTTTTTGAGTTACAACATAACTTACTGTGAGCACACACAAAATGACTGACCACACACACAGTGCCATAAGAGTGTATTTCAACCTTCAAGACAAACAACTCAACTACTACATCAGTCCAATATATATAAGCCTTTGCTAACCCGATTCAAACTTTATCACAATATTTCTTGCTCTCAGATATGAAATAAATATACTGTTGCACACATGATACATTACATTCCCTGTTTTTGCGTTGTTTGAATGAAAAAAGGTACGTACAACAGGTAGATGATACATTACATTCCCTGTTTGTGCATTGTTTGAATGAAGAAAGGTACGTACGACAGGTAAATGTAGGAGAACAAGAACAGCAACATGACGGAGGATCCAATCAGCCAGCCGTGAATAATCTGAAACAATTATTAGAAATATGATGGATTCATTTTGCCCAAAACTCAGAAATTTGATACCTGTTAACCTTCACCGGATCACGCTTTGGACTACACAGTCCGGATGATGTGGGTCGCGTACGACCCATACTTTCCAATAAAGGATTCAGCGTAAAAAGTATGGGTCGTACACAACTCACGCCATCCCAATAGGAATAAAAGTTTTGCCGCCTCTTTGCAGAGTATGGGTCGTACATGACCCACGCCATCCGAATAAGGATAAACTACGTACAATCCCTTATGTAATTCCATACATCATCCGGACTGTGTAGTTCAAATTACGTCATCGTTTATTTGTTTGTTAACAAAGATAATCTTTTAAAAGTTGGGCAATGGGATGGTCGTATGGTGATTGGAGATTACATGAAGTCTCAATCAAAAACTCCAAATAGTTTCAGAGATAAAGACGATTTTGTGAGGCTCTGGGTCGTCCACGAAGCACAGTGAAGGTTAAAACAAAACCTACAGTGATAAGCAAACCTTGCAGAAAGAAGCAATGTGCAACAACAAAAAAGCCAACATTGCCTGGCCAGCCTGGGGAATGCATGAATCCTAAGTTCATGTACACATACATTTTACTTTCGCCCAACTGACAAATGAGAAAAAAGAAAAAAAACTCATATGTAAGTTTTCAAAGCAACAAGCCAGGGACCTAAAACTACTGCAAAGAGTATAGGTAGCCAAACCTAATGTTTACACAGCAATACTGACGGGTGCATCAGGCCAGGGGGTGTACCTTGTAGCACTCGTACCAAACCTAACGTTTACACAGCAATACTGATTGGTGCATCAGGCCAGGGGGTATACCTTGTAGCACTCGTACTTGTAGAGGACGAGCAGCACAATCGTCATGGTGATGATCACGCCAAGCAGGATGCCGGCGTTGGCGAAGGATTGCCACAGCTTGGTGCCCGTGTCCTCTGTCTTCTCGTGGAACGGTGTGTACACCCTGCAAGTCACAAGCCACACATGTTTCACAGCTTGACACTGTACACCCTGCAAGTCACAAGCCACATGTTTCACAGCTTGACACGGTACACCCTAAAAGTCACAAGCCACATGTTTCACAGCTTGACACTGTACACCCTGCAAGTCACAAGCCACACATGTTTCACAGCTTGACACGGTACACCCTGCAAGTCACAAGCCACACATGTTTCACAGCTTGACACGGTACACCCTGCAAGTCACAAGCCACACATGTTTCACAGCTTGACACGGTACACCCTGCAAGTCACAAGCCACATGTTTCACAGCTTGACACGGTACACCCTGCAAGTCACAAGCCACACATGTTTCACAGCTTGACACGGTACACCCTGCAAGTCACAAGCCACACATGTTTCACAGCTTGACACGGTACACCCTGCAAGTCACAAGCCACACATGTTTCACAGCTTGACACGGTACACCCTGCAAGTCACAAGCCACACATGTTTCACAGCTTGACACGGTACACCCTGCAAGTCACAAGCCACACATGTTTCACAGCTTGACACTGTACACCCTGCAAGTCACAAGCCACATGTTTCACAGCTTGACACGGTACACCCTGCAAGTCACAAGCCACACATGTTTCACAGCTTGACACGGTACACCCTGCAAGTCACAAGCCACACATGTTTCACAGCTTGACACTGTACACCCTGCAAGTCACAAGCCACACATGTTTCACAGCTTGACACGGTACACCCTGCAAGTCACAAGCCACACATGTTTCACAGCTTGACACGGTACACCCTGCAAGTCACAAGCCACACATGTTTCACAGCTTGACACGGTACACCCTGCAAGTCACAAGCCACACATGTTTCACAGCTTGACACGGTACACCCTGCAAGTCACAAGCCACACATGTTTCACAGCTTGACACGGTACACCCTGCAAGTCACAAGCCACACATGTTTCACAGCTTGACACGGTACACCCTGCAAGTCACAAGCCACACATGTTTCACAGCTTGACACGGTACACCCTGCAAGTCACAAGCCACACATGTTTCACAGCTTGACACGGTACACCCTGCAAGTCACAAGCCACACATGTTTCACAGCTTGACACTGTACACCCTGCAAGTCACAAGCCACACATGTTTCACAGCTTGACACGGTACACCCTGCAAGTCACAAGCCACACATGTTTCACAGCTTGACACGGTACACCCTGCAAGTCACAAGCCACACATGTTTCACAGCTTGACACGGTACACCCTAAAAGTCACAAGCCACACATGTTACACAACTTGACACAGTACACGCTGAGAGTCACAAGCTACACATGTTTCACAACTTGACACAGTACACCCTGCAAGTCACAAGCCACACATCACCACGTCTTTCAAACCAAATGCAAACTCACACATATACTGTGATGATAGATCTAGCTATCACTTGTGTACAAACTGACACCCACCCTTCCTCGACCCAATGACTTCCTAAATGGCAGCATACCAACTCACAGATAGGTGTCACCGGTGCTGTAGAAACTAATGGAGCTGATGGTTGCCACCACGACGGCCATGCAGAGTGTGACGGGAATGAAGAGCATGATGACGTGTTTGGCTCCATACAGCAATGTCTCCTCTTCTTCCTCTTCCTCCTCCTGCTGTGAGCGAGGCTGCTGCTGCTGCGGCTGGTTGCGACGGACTGGTCCTCTGTCGCCTGCTGCATCCATGGTGAGAGGTGCCTGCCTGTTGGGGTCACGAATCTCAACCACAATGTTGTCCGCCGATTGCCCCATGTTGTTGCTGGTGTTGAGCGACAGGTCGGGGTCGTCTCCCCTTACCTGTGTTATCAATCCAACGTTATACAAAGCTCTGTAGTCTGTAGCCTCTGTGTCATCAATCTAACGGATGCAGAAGTTCTAAAATGTCTACTTGCATGACAGGTGGATAACTTTAAATTCACTAGCCCAAAGAACATTGTGCTAGCACAAACTTTTTGCATTAATCTCCCAAAAGAACGGTAGTTTTTCTATAATGATTTAATAATAATCACATTTTTAAGGCAGCTAAAGACAAACTTTTAGTCAAAACATTTCAATGATAAATAGGCAAGAGTTATTGGCAACACGGATTGTAGTATTTGTCATACCTGTCAAGTCCTACGCATTCTGCGTAATTCTTACGGATTTTCGGTGTTTTTTGGGTCCTACGTCGTATACCTCAAACCATACGCATTTTCAGCATTAAAAAAAAAAAAAAAAAATTTTTTTTGTTTGTTGTTGCTGGCATGGACTGCCGTTCATTCATTTCTGAGGAGGAGCTTGCACCAGCCACACAACAGAAGTTCTGGCATGATGTGCGCCAGTTCTACATGGCCTGTGTGAGGAAAATGTTGAATAAATTTCCATTTGGCAGTGAAACCCTGCAACACCTTCAAGTGCTGGATCACAGTCTGGGAGCTGACACACTGACTGCCTTCTTACAGGTCAAAATTAACTCTGATGCATGCTGCCATGATTTTAAGGTGACTGGCAGCATGATTGACAAAGCAAAGATTTGCACAGATGAATACAACAAAGAACACAAGTGACAAGTGACAAAAAAAATGAACGAACAAGAGTGCAGTGTAAATGTATTACATGTAGTGGTAAATAAAGAGCAGTTTGTGTAGAAAGGAATTTATGTGTTTTACTTTTAGTTTGTGAAAACCAATCTGATTGGTTTAGTGTGTATGCGTGAGAAGTTGAATTTGTGCGTTTAACCACATCCTGATCCACGCATTAACTATGGTTTTTGATCCCCAACTATGGTTTCTTATGCCATTTACTATGGTCAGAGGCCAAAAGTACTTGACAGGTATGATTTGTACACATCTTATGTAGATTAATGGATTAACGCTGATCAGATTATTTTTCTGTTGCAGCTAGCTTACCATTTGATTGTCATAGGTAGCAGGAGTTCCATCATCATCAGCAGCTACACCTACGTCTGCTTCAATCAGGCGTGCTGGAGATGCGCTTGTCACGTCCATGATGTCGTCCAGCTGAGTACTTCGACTGTTGGAGGGCTGTCTGCTCATGAGACTAGTCCGCTCGTTTGGCTCATCTGGTCTGTTGTGGGTACCGGTAAGCAAGTCGGCACTCATTCAAATGGTTTCAGTGATAATAGAGTGATAAAGTGAATGTGACCAAACAGTGCAGCAGCGCCCAGTGTACCACCTACACTTACACCACACAACGGACAAAGGATAGGTAGGGTCCCACAGGAAAGAAAGGGGGAAACCAGCAGATCCACTACAGCGTCAAACAAAAAGTCTGTTCAGCCATGCACCACCACCAATCTATTTTCGAAAGAAATAACGTCAATGAAAAAAAGAACTCAGTTACGAATAATGTCTGTTACAGTGTTAGAAAAGAACACTTCATACGTTAGAATACTTAGATACTCGTGATCAACTCGGTGACTCACTCAGTTCGCTGGAAAGGAATACAACACGAAAGATTTGTCTACATTTTTCACTGATTAGAAAGTAAGGCTGTTCGATTCCATCACCGCAAGGGTAGGTGGGGGAAAAGTTATTACAAAAACAAGAGGAACCGGACAAGTTTTGTATCAAATTCTTACGTTTGCACTGTTTTTCTCTCTTTGCTAGATGGTCTATCTAAACAGGAAGTTACTCCTGCTACATACGTCACAACCAACTTCACACAAAGGGAGTAATCATTGTCATTGACCACAGTTCAGAGTTAATGTAGAGATTCTGCTGAAACAGCAGCTTTTTGTTTTATTCTTATGACGTAAGTCTCTGTACTTTAAATCATATTAAAAAAACACGTCATTAATGTGTTGACAAATGACACACAAAGATTGATCTTTTTCTAATGTTTCTACTAGGCACTCTAATTATCTTTTAACAGAAGGCTACTGGAATAGTGATCAATGTCAGATAAAAAGGAATCATAGATTTCAACTTGTTAATAGATGAGCTGAATAATAAAACCTCTTTTGACAGAAAAATGTAGATTAAAGAAATGAAAGTACTTCCGTCGACTATTAATAACCAAGTCAAAACTTGACTAAATGTTTTAACATTGAGGGGGAATCGAGACGAGGGTCGTGGTGTGTGTGTGTGTGTGTGTGTGTCTGTGCGTGTGTGTGTGTAGAGCGATTCAGACCAAACTACTGGACCGATCTTTATGAAATTTGACATGAGAGTTCCTGGGAATGATATCCCCGGAAATGTTTTTCTTTTTTTCGATAAATACTTTTGATGACGTCATATCCGGCTTTTTGTAAAAGTTGAGGCGGCACTGTCACACCCTCATTTTTCAATTAAATTGATTGAAATTTTGGCCAAGCAATCTTCGACGAAGGCCGGGATTGGGTATTGCATTTCAGCTTGATGGCTTAAAAAACTAATGAGTGAGTTTGGTCATTAAAAATGGGAAACTTGTAATTAAAATTATTTTTTTATTAAACGATCCAAAAACAATTTCATCTTATTCTTCATCATTTTCTGATTCCAAAAACATATACCTATGTTATATTTGGATTAAAAACAAGCTCTTAAAATTAAAAATATAAAAATTATGATCAAAATTAAATTTTCGAAATGAAAGAGTGTGACATGAAGTTCTTGTACATCATTGTAAAGAGTGTGAATGACGTTTTAGTTTAGATGTCAAGCGCTTAGAGCAAGCCTTTTTAACGAAAGTTTTTGATTTAGCGCTATATAAATGTTCTTATTATTATTATTATTATTATTTAAAAACAATTTCATCTCATTCCTTGTCGGTTCCTGATTCCAAAAACATATAGATAGATATGATATGTTTGGATTAAAAACACGCTCACAACAAAAGCGAGCTATGCAGCACTGCGAAACCACTACTGCGCTGAACAGGCTCGTCAGTTTCACTCCGTTTTGCACAAGCGGCGGACTACGGTCATTGTGAAAAAATGCAGTGCGTTCAGTTTCATTCTGTGAGTTCCACAACTTGACTAAATGTAGTAATTTCGCCTTACGCGACTTGTTTCTTCTTCGTTTTAAAAACATTTTTTGTGAATTAATTCTTCATACAGTGACAGCTTGTCTGCCAGTTGATCGGGGTCAGTGTCATGAGTGGTTTAACTGTGTGCGTCACAAAAGTAGCACTGTGTAGAAATGGTCAGTATTACCAAGCAGTGCATGTGTGTTGCATGTGGTGGCTAGCTGTTTAGCTAGACAGGTATCATGCATCCTGTGCGGCCTGTCAACATGTCGGGAGGGATGTTCTTCATTTCCTACCAACGGGCACTTTCCTCATGTCATATGACAGAAGAAGTTATAAGACAAGTCGCGTAAGGCGAAAATACAACATTTAGTCAAGCTGTCGAACTCAGACTGAACTCAATGCAATTTTTCAGCAAGACCGTATACTCGTAGCATCGTCAGTCCACCGCTCGTGGCAAAGGCAGTGAAATTGACAAGAAGAGCGGGGTGGTAGTTGCACTGAGAACGATAGCACGCTTTTTATATTTAGTCAAGTTTTGACTAAATATTTTAACATCGAGGGGGAATCGAAACGAGGGTCGTGGTGTATGTGTGTGTGTGTGTGTGTGCGTGCGTGCGTGCGTGTAGAGCGATTCAGACCAAACTACTGGGCCGATCTTTATGAAATTTTACATGAGAGTTCCTGGGATTGATATCCCCGAACGTTTTTCTCCTTTTTTTGATAAATGTCTTTGATGACGTCATATCCGGCTTTTCGTGAAAGTTGAGGCGGCACTGTCACGCCCTCATTTTTCAACCAAATTGGTTCAAATTTTGGTCAAGTAATCTTCGACGAAGCCCGGGGTTCGGTATTGCATTTCAGCTTGGTGGCTTAAAAATTAATTAATGACTTTGGTCATTAAAAATCGGAAAATTGTAAAAAAAAATAAAAATTTATAAAACGATCCAAATGTACGTTTATCTTATTCTCCATCATTTGCTGATTCCAAAAACATATAAATATGTTATATTCGGATTAAAAACAAGCTCTGAAAATTAAATATATAAAAATTATTATCAAAATTAAATTGTCCAAATCAATTTAAAAACACTTTCATCTTATTCCTTGTCGGTTCCTGATTCCAAAAACATATAGATATGATATGTTTGGATTAAAAACACGCTCAGAAAGTTAAAACAAAGAGAGGTACAGAAAAGCGTGCTATCCTTCTTAGCGCAACTACTACCCCGCTCTTCTTGTCAATTTCACTGCCTTTGCCATGAGCGGTGGCCTGACGATGCTACGAGTAAAATGGCATTGCGTTCAGTTTCATTCTGTGAGTTCGACAGCTACTTGACTAAAATTATTGTATTTTCGCCTTACGCGACTTGTCTGTATCTCTCTTTGGTTTAACTTTCTGAGCGTGTTTTTAATCCAAACATATCATATCTATATGTTTTTGGAATCAGGAACCGACAAGAAATAAGATGAAAGTGCTTTTAAATTGATTTCAAAAATTTAATTTTGATCATAATTTTTATATTTTATATTTTCAGAGCTTGTTTTTAATCCAAATATAACATATTTATATGTTTTTGGAATCAGAAAATGATGAAGAATAAGATGAACGTAAATTTGGATCGCTTAATAATGTTTTGGTTTTTTTACAATTTTCAGATTTTTAATGACCAAAGTCATTAATTAATTTTTAAGCCAACAAGCTGAAATGCAATACCGAAGTCCGGCCTTTGTTGAAGATTGCTTGGCCAAAATTTCAATCAATTTGATTAAAAATTGAGTGTGTGACAGTGCCGCCTCAACTTTTACAAAAAGCCGGATATGACGTCATCAAAGACATTTATCGAAAAAATGAAAAAAAACGTCCGGGGATATCATTCCCAGAAACTCTCATGTAAAATTTCATAAAGATCGGTCCAGTAGTTTAGTCTGAATCGCTCTACACACACACACGCACAGACACACACACACACTGACACACACACACACACACATACACCACGACCCTCGTCTGGATTCCCCCCTCTATGTTAAAACATTTAGTCATAACTTGACTAAATGTAAACAAGTCGCGTAAGGCGAAAATACAACATTTAGTCAAGTAGCTGTCGAACTCACAGAATGAAACTGAACGCAATGCAACGCAGCGAGACCGTATACTCGTAGCATCGTCAGTCCACCGCTCATGGCAAAGGCAGTGAAATTGACAAGAAGAGCGGGGTAGTAGTTGCGCTGAGAAGGATAGCACGCTTTTCTGTACCTCTCTTCGTTTTAACTTTCTGAGTGTGTTTTCAATCCAAACATATCATATCTATATGTTTTTGGAATCAGGAACCGACAAGGAATAAGATGAAAGTGTTTTTAAATTGATTTCGAAAATTTAATTTTGATCATAATTTTTATATTTTTAATGTTCAGAGCTTGTTTTTAATCCAAATATAACATATTTATATGGTTTTGGAATCAGAAAATGATGGAGAATAAGATGAACGTAAATTTGGATCGTTTTATAAAAAATTTTTTTTTTACAATTTTCAGATTTTTAATGACCAAAGTCATTAATTAATTTTTAAGCCACCAAGCTGAAATGCAATACCGAAGTCCGGGCTTCGTCGGAGATTACCCGACCAAAATTTCAACCAATTTGGTTGAAAAATGAGAGCGTGACAGTGCCGCCTCAACTTTCACGAAAAGCCGGATATGACGTCATCAAAGACATTTATCAAAAAAATGAAAAAAACGTCTGAGGATATCATACCCAGGAACTCTCATGTCAAATTTCATAAAGATCGGTCCAGTAGTTTAGTCTGAATCGCTCTACACACACACAGACAGACAGACAGACAGACACACATACACCACGACCCTCGTCTCGATTCCCCCCGCTATGTTAAAACATTTAGTCAAAACTTGACTAAATGTAAAAAGGAGGAAAAGTGGAAGAATGAATTAACTGTAGTCAGTTAACAGCCATACATCTGACACTAATTTCTTCCCAGCAGTATAAACTTGAACACGTACACAAAAGTGTTCATTCTGCGAGATAGTGATATATATATTTGTGTTTGTGTTAAAGAAATTAGCTCCAATACAACATGCAGTAGATTTCTGTTTTACCAGCTTTTTGTCATCTAATATTCCAGAAAATATTGAATCAATGTTGAGGCTTATTACAATTTACATGATGATTGTTAATGATGATTAGGATGAAGAACTAATCCTGATGATGACACAGAAGAGTAAGACGAAATGGTGCATTTTGCTAATAGAAGCAAACTTTGATATTTCATGAAGCGTAAATACATGTTTCAGAATCAAAAACTGAAACGTGAGGAGTCACATATACTGTACTTGCCTTAATGTTCATGGAGTTATTGTGAAAGAATAAGTGAATGAGGAAAGTAAAACTATTCCTTTTGAAATCCAACACAGACTTAATTTTGCTGTATTCACCAGGCTTGTCGCACACTCAGGATCACAAGGCAGTGTCAGTACACTCAGGATCACAAGGCAGTGTCTGAGTACTGTACACCAGGAAGCACAGCCACGCAGTGCAGTAAATAAACTATAAGAGCCATAATTGTGTCAGAAACTAGAACCACAGGCACAAGACATTTGCATTTCAGCAGCTTCTTTTAAAATAATCTGTGAAATCTACTCCTTTCAACATGTGTGAGAAAGAGAGAGAATGTGCTTGTATGTGCAAGTGTTTTTGTGTGTGAGACTATAGTGTATGGGTGTGTGTGTGTGTGTTTTACTTTTAGATGAGCACACAGACAAACTATAAGACAACATTCGAAATTATATCTTGCACCTGTTCCGAGAATTACGCGAGTGGGTCAATTAGGGGCAATGTCTGCACAAATCCCACTTCACCAAATGCCCGGCCTTTTTACTTCATCATCATATCAGAACAACTGTTTCACACACACACAGACAGCGCGTGGACACACACCCAGCGTGTGGATAAACACACACACACACAGACAGCGCGTGGACACACACCCAGCGTGTGGACAAACACACACACACAACGTGTGGACAAACACACACACACAGCGCGTGGACAAACACACACACACAGCGCGTGGACAAACACACACACACAGCGTGTGGACAAACACACACACACAGCGCGTGGACAAACACACACACACAGCGCGTGGACAAACACACACACACAGCGCGTGGACAAACACACACACACAGCGCGTGGACAAATACACACACAGAGCGCGTGGACAAACACACACACACAGCGCGTGGACAAACACACACACACAGCGTGTGGACAAACACACACACACAGCGCGTGGACAAACACACACACACAGCGCGTGGACAAACACACACACACAGCGCGTGGACAAACACACACACACAGCGCATGGACAAACACACACACAGAGCGCGTGGACAAACACACACACACAGCGCGTGGACAAACACACACACACAGCGCGTGGACAAACACACACACACAGCGTGTGGACAAACACACACACACAGCGCGTGGACAAACACACACACACAGCGCGTGGACAAACACACACACACAGCGCGTGGACAAACACACACACACAGCGCGTGGACAAACACACACACAGAGCGCGTGGACAAACACACACACACAGCGCGTGGACAAACACACACACACAGCGCGTGGACAAACACACACACACAGCGTGTGGACAAACACACACACACAGCGCGTGGACAAACACACACACACACACAGCGCGTGGACAAACACACACACAGAGCGCGTGGACAAACACACACACACAGCGCGTGGACAAACACACACACACAGCGCGTGGACAAACACACACACACAGCGCGTGGACAAACACACACACACAGCGCGTGGACAAACACACACACACAGCGCGTGGACAAACACACACACCCAGCCTGTGGACAAACACACACACACACACACAACGTGTGGACAAACACACACACACACACACAGCGTGTGGACACACACAGCGTGTGGACACACACAGCGCATGGACAAACACACACATACTCATATACACACACACGTTCACAAAAATAACAAGACACATAATACAAGTGACAGTTTATTTAGGAAGACAGTGGGACTGACAGTCTTGTTGAACAACATGTACGTGCACGGTGCATAAAGGTTAAGAAAAACACAAAATGGATTTCCACCTAAAAGAGTATCCTCTAGTTTCCCATTCAAAACTCATTTCCTGGGCTGAAAGCTAGCTGTCAGTGTCAGCTGCAGTTACCTGGGCTGAAAGCTAGCTGTCAGTGTCAGCTGCAGTTACCTGGGCTGAAAGCTAGCTGTCAGTGTCAGCTGCTGTTACCTGGGCTGAAAGCTAGCTGTCAGTATCAGCTGCAGTTACCTGGGCTGAAAGCTAGCTGTCAGTGTCAGCTGCAGTTACCTGGGCTGAAAGCTAGCTGTCAGTGTCAGCTGCAGTTACCTGGGCTGAAAGCTAGCTGTCAGTGTCAGCTGCAGTTACCTGGGCTGAAAGCTAGCTGTCAGTGTCAGCTGCAGTTACCTGGGCTGAAAGCTAGCTGTCAGTGTCAGCTGCAGTTACCTGGCACAACAAAAACAAAAGTAAACAAGGAGTATTTTGACCCTACCAAATTGGAAAGGTTGCATGTCTGCATTGTATACTGGTCAGCAAGGGAAAACAAGTCGCGTAAGGCGAAAATACAACATTTAGTCAAGTAGCTGTCGAACTCACAGAATGAAACTGAACGCAATGCAATGCAGCAAGACCGTATACTCGTAGCATCGTCAGTCCACCGCTCACGGCATAGGCAGTGAAATTGACAAGAAGAGCGGGGTAGTAGTTGCGCTAAGAAGGATAGCACGCTTTTCTGTACCTCTCTTTGTTTTAACTTTCTGAGCGTGTTTTTAATCCAAACATATCATATCTATATGTTTTTGGAATCAGGAACCGACAAGGAATAAGATGAAAGTGTTTTTAAATTGATTTCGAAAATTTAATTTTGATAATAATTTTTATATATTTAATTTTCAGAGCTTGTTTTTAATCCGAATATAACATATTTATATGTTTTTGGAATCAGCAAATGATGGAGAATAAGATAAACGTAAATTTGGATCGTTTTATAAAAAACATATTTTTTTTACAATTTTCAGATTTTTAATGACCAAAGTCATTAATTAATTT
Organism: Littorina saxatilis; assembly: GCF_037325665.1. Lineage (NCBI taxonomy): Eukaryota > Metazoa > Mollusca > Gastropoda > Littorinimorpha > Littorinidae > Littorina > Littorina saxatilis. The sequence goes on from NC_090261.1 coordinate 665,315, forward strand.
TTAAGCCACCACGCTGAAATGCAATACCGAAGTCCGGGCTTCGTTGAACATTACCCGACCAAAATTTCAACCAATTTGGTTGAAAAATGAGGGCGTGACAATGCCGCCTCAACTTTCACGAAAAGCCGGATATGATGTCATCAAAGACATTTATCCAAAAAATGAAAAAAACGTTCGGGGATTTCATACCCAGGAACTTTCATGTCAAATTTCCACCACGACCCTCGTCTCGATTCCCACCTCTACGTTAAAACATTTAGTCAAAACTTGACGAAATGTAAAAAGACACACCACAAAACAGAATGGAAGCATACGGGCAGAGCTAGCTAGAACAGACTAGAATTAGAAGACAAGTCGCGTAAGGCGAAATTACTACATTTAGTCAAGCTGTCGAACTCACGGAATGAAACTGAACGCACTGTATTTTTTTCACCAAGACAGTACAGCTTCGTCAATCCCCGCGAGAAGGAAATCGCTCACCTCCCACGTGCAAAACGCAGTGATATGCACACGCCAGAATAGCGCGGTAGAGTATTGTGCTAAGCAGGAAAGCGCGCTTTTCTGTATTCGTGTTAACTTTCTGAGCTTGTTTTGAATACAACCTATCATATCTATATGTTTTTGGAATCAGGAAACGATAAAGAATAAGATGAAATCATTTTTGGATCGATTTCTTAAATTTTAATCGTAAGACTAATTAATCTATTTTCGTTAATTGTGATCACATTTTAAGAGTAAACATGACATATGTATATATTTTTAGATTCAGAATGTCATGAAGGATACGATGTAATCAATTTTAAATCTGTTTGCAAAAAATCGATTTAAATGACAACTTTAATGAGCAAACTCATCAATTAATTTGTAAGCCTCCAAGCTGAAATGCAATACCAAAGTCCGGGCGTCGTCGAAGATTACTTGACCAAAATTTCAACCAATTTGGCTTAAAAATGAGAGCGTGACAGTGCCGCCTCAACTTTCACGAAAAGCCGGATATGACGTCATCAAAGACATTTATAAAAAAAATGGAAAAAAAACGTCTGGGGATATCATACCCAGGAACTCCCATGTAAAATTTCATGAAGATCGGTCTAGTAGTTTAGTCTGAATCGCTCTATACACACACACAGACAGACAGACAGACAGACACACACACACACATACACCACGACCCTCGTCTCGATTCCCCCCTCTATGTTAAAACATTTAGTCAAAACTTGACTAAATGTAAAAATGAAAAAAAAACGTCTGGGGATATCATACCCAGGAACTCCCATGTAAAATTTCATGAAGATCGGTCTAGTAGTTTTCTCTAAATCGCTCTACACACACACACACACATACACCACACCCTCGTCTCGATTCCCCCCTCTACGTTAAAACATTTACCGGTAGTCAAAACTTGACTAAATGTAAAGAGAGTGCCTACATGTAAATAAAGCAGGGCTCCCCAAACTGTGCCACCCTGCTCCCTATACGCACTGGAAGCCAAAACCACGTACAACAAACTCATGGAGAGGGTCCCGGGACGCACTCAATTTCCGTTATCCTGAGTACCCCAGACGGTTATCGTCAGCTAAGTCTTAGTGCAAGTGCCGATGCCAATTTCACAACATTGGAAAAACACCTGGGTCCGTCAAAGACTTTGATTTAAAAAGCACTGGTTGCTTGGCAACAGCATGCCAGGCGACTTCAGTGGTGAAGTTTTCAAAATTCAAGGCCCACTTGGGGTAAACGAACACAGTGGCTCAGATCGAGCCAAGCAATAGAGGAAAACATGGCAAACTCAACCGACCGGTAGCTCAGTTGGTAGAGCACTGAACTTGTGATCGAAAGGTCGCAGGTTTGAATCCGGGCTGGGACAGACACGGGTCAACTTTATGTGCAGACTCAGAGACGGTATCCATGTTCCACCCCCCTGTTACCACTGTGGCACGTAAAAGACCTCGGTTATTCTGACATAAGTGCAGGTGGCTAATTATACCTAAACACGCATAGACCTGGGTAGCGCGACTCTGTTGCTGCTAGCTTTCCACTGGGAGGAAGCCACCCAAATTTTCCAGCGATGGAACAATAAAGTAATGAAAATGAAAATGTAAAAATGAAAGAGTGAGATGTTTTCAGACAGAATGGAAGACTTGCTCATCGATAGGATTCCATTTTAAACTTTGAGGTAATGATCGTGGATTGACGCCCAACAAAAACCGAATTGACGCCCGGCGGAGCGAAGCATGATCACAACATGTTATAAGTCACACAGGGGCTTCCGTGCCCGTAGACTCTTGGTACCCTCTAAAACTCCCTTTTAAGGGGTCCATGGACCCTTTAAAAATTCAAAGTGGGGGTCCCGGGACCCTGTAGATTGGGCGTCCGTGGGGAGCCCTGATAAACACTGGACCAGTTCCACTGTTAACTACACATATCTTTAGAGACTTACATGCTGAATACCGTCAGGGACTGTATAGTACACATTGTATACTCTTCAGTCTCTGATACAGTGTGCAGATAAAATGACTGCTATACTCTTTACCTAATGCTACTGACATTCACATGTGACTTGACATCATTGATGTTTCTGACAGCACCTGACGGCAACACAGTCAATTCTGATGATATGATACAATTGTTTGGCACAGCACATAACAACCACTGCCTTCAGGTCACAACACAGTCAAGGTTCAGACACACACAAAACTAAATCAAACTTTATTATTTCAAATCTGAGAAATTGCAACGGTGGCCCAAGAAAAACATAAAGACAAACAGAGACAACTACATTATTAACATTAAAATACATGTACTGAGGGGATTCTTATACAACCAAACATCTTGCTGAAAACATGCACGCATGCATGTACACACACACACACACACACACACACACACACACACACACACACACACAAACACACTACAACTTAAAGATATGCATGCTACTGCTAATGTAGCTACCGAATTCACTGGTGTCATTAAAATGAATATGTACAGTTTTTACCACAAAATGAATTTGTGCATAATAAATCACATTCAGTTAATCTGTGAATTAAAATTCAGTTACATTTGTAAATGTCAAATTCTTTCCTTCAAACATACATCATTCACAACACCAAAAACTGTAAGCAAGCAAACAAAGTGATAACATTTACACCAAAAATACAATTTTGTTAAAAAGTACAAATCCAACATGAAAAAGGACCAAGAATCTGGATAGAATTTTCTTTTAACAGCAGAAAGCGACACTTACCTGTTGGTTCAAGGGAAGCTACTTGCACGCACACACTTACAAACACACACTCACATGTGTGCATAAATATTCACATGTGCAACTTTCTTTCTTTCTTTATTTGGAGTTTTACGTTGTTTTCAACCACGAAGGTTATATCGCGACGGGGGAAGGGGGGAGATGGGATAGAGCCACTTGTCAATTGTTTCTTGTTCACAAAAGCACTAATCAAAAATTTGCTCCAGGGGCTTGCAACGTAGTACAATATATTACCTTACTGGGAGAATGCAAGTTTCCAGTACAAAGGACTTAACATTTCTTACATACTGCTTGACTAAAATCTTTATAAACATTGACTATATTCTATACAAGAAACACTTAACAAGGGTAAAAGGAGAAACAGAATCCATTCGTCGCCTCTTACGACATGCTGGGGAGCATCGGGTAAATTCTTTCTCATCCCAACCAATATGGGACTCCCCCTAACCCGCGGGGGGACATGTGCAACTGACATCCCTCCTTTACATACACACAATAAATAAAGACAAGTCCAAAGCCTAACATGTAGTTCAACATATCAAATGTACAGCTTTTATCCTGCTCAGCTCACAGATTCCATGATTGAGATGAAAAATCCTCTCACCAATGGCTTGAGCACTGATGTATCACAGTGTATTATTACCTTTGGTATTACCTTAGAGATCCCTCACTTCACACAAACACCTCAACACTAAGGATTCACACACTCTCTTTTCAAGCCAGACAAGTTCACACTTACACCTATACATATTAATACTTGTTTTTTTAGAGAAAGAGAGAGAGTGTTCCTGTCTTTTTGAATGCATGTGTTTGTGGGTGTGTCTCTATTCTTTCTTTATTTGGTGTTTAACATCGTTTTCAACCACGAAGGTTATATCGCGACGGGGAAAAGGGGGGGGGGGGGGGGGGGGGGAGATGGGATAGAGCCACTTGTTAATTGTTTCTTGTTCACAAAAGCACTAATCAAAAAATTGTTCCAGGGGCTTGCAACGTAGTACAATATATTACCTTACTGGGAGAATGCAAGTTTCCAGTACAAAGGACTTAACATTTCTTACATACTGCTTGACTAAAATTTTTACAAACATTGACTATATTCTATACAAGAAACACTTAACAAGGGTAAAAGGAGAAACAGAATCCGTTAGTCGCCTCTTACGACATGCTGGGGAGCATCGGGTAAATTCTTCCCCTTAACCCGCGGGGGGTGTGTGTCTGTCTCTTATGTGTGTGTGTCATTGTATGCACATTTGTGTGCTTGTGTGAGTGTGCCTGGACATATGTGTGCATGCATTTTGGCTTGTAAGTAACCCTTCCTTGTGACAGAAGCTGGGCTGTGGTGTACAGCTTTCAATCATGCATGACCTGACAAATCTACATGACCTGACAAATCTACATGTCAAATCTACATGACATGACAAATCTACATGACCTGACACACACTGGCAGCACTCACTGTGACTCACTCCGGTGCAATCATCATGTATCTGTGCACATTACATAATGGGGAAAATTGTGCTTCACAACAACTGATTGTCAAGAATGGTGGAATGAATAAAGCAAATCTAGGCTTCCAATACTTTCAGTAGAAATCAAGTTCCTGCAAGAACAACTCTGAACGGCGACTTCTTTTTGAGCTAACGGTCAGTTAATTAAAGCCACAGCAGACACACAACATGCCCCGTGATGGACACCATGGGGACAAGCTTGTCAGTGAAGGACAAAAGACACACAACATGCCCCCTGATGGACACCATGGAGACAAGCTTGTCAGTGAAGGACAAAAGACACACAACATGCCCCCTGATGGTCACCATGGAGACAAGCTTGTCAGTGAAGGACAAAAGACACACAACATGCCCCCTGATGGACACCATGGAGACAAGCTTGTCAGTGAAGGACAAAAGACACACAACATGCCCCCTGATGGACACCATGGAGACAAGCTTGTCAGCGAAGGACAAAAGACACACAACATGCCCCCTGATGGTCACCATGGAGACAAGCTTGTCAGTCAAGGACAAAAGACACACAACATGCCCCGTGATGGACACCATGGAGACAAGCTTGTCAGTGAAGGACAAAAGACACACAACATGCCCCGTGATGGTCACCATGGAGACAAGCTTGTCAGTCAAGGACAAAAGACACACAACATGCCCCGTGATGGACACCATGGAGACAAGCTTGTCAGTGAAGGACAAAAGACACACAACATGCCCCGTGATGGTCACCATGGAGACAAGCTTGTCAGTGAAGGACAAAAGACACACAACATGCCCCGTGATGGTCACCATGGAGACAAGCTTGTCAGTGAAGGACAAAAGACACACAACATGCCCCGTGATGGACACCATGGAGACAAGCTTGTCAGTGAAGGACAAAAGACACACAACATGCCCCGTGATGGTCACCATGGAGACAAGCTTGTCAGTGAAGGACAAAAGACACACAACATGCCCCGTGATGGTCACCATGGAGACAAGCTTGTCAGTCAAGGACAAAAGACACACAACATGCCCCGTGATGGACACCATGGAGACAAGCTTGTCAGTGAAGGACAAAAGACACACAACATGCCCCGTGATGGTCACCATGGAGACAAGCTTGTCAGTCAAGGACAAAAGACACACAACATGCCCCGTGATGGACACCATGGAGACAAGCTTGTCAGTGAAGGACAAAAGACACACAACATGCCCCGTGATGGTCACCATGGAGACAAGCTTGTCAGTGAAGGACAAAAGACACACAACATGCCCCGTGATGGTCACCATGGAGACAAGCTTGTCAGTCAAGGACAAAAGACACACAACATGCCCCGTGATGGACACCATGGAGACAAGCTTGTCAGTCAAGGACAAAAGACACACAACATGCCCCGTGATGGACACCATGGAGACAAGCTTGTCAGTGAAGGACAAAAGACACACAACATGCCCCGTGATGGACACCATGGAGACAAGCTTGTCAGTCAAGGACAAAAGACACACAACATGCCCGTGATGGACACCATGGAGACAAGCTTGTCAGTGAAGGACAAAAGACACACAACATGCCCCCTGATGGACACCATGGAGACAAGCTTGTCAGTGAAGGACAAAAGACACACAACATGCCCCCTGATGGACACCATGGAGACAAGCTTGTCAGTGAAGGACAAAAGACACACAACATGCCCCGTGATGGACACCATGGAGACAAGCTAGTCAGTGAAGGACAAAAGACACACAACATGCCCCGTGATGGACACCATGGAGACAAGCTTGTCAGTGAAGGACAAAAGACACACAACATGCCCCCTGATGGACACCATGGAGACAAGCTTGTCAGTGAAGGACAAAAGACACACAACATGCCCCGTGATGGACACCATGGGGACAAGCTTGTCAGTGAAGGACAAAAGCGCGGTAGTGGAACCTTTGTTTAGACCCTCTGTCTTACAAACTCCTCTCTGGTAAGACCCTGTGCTCTCACACTTTGTCTTCATCACCTTCTGTAAGTTGACCTCCATTGTAACATCACTCTCACAGTTTGTCTTCATCACCTTCTGTAAGTTGACCTCCATTGTAACATCACTCTCACACTTTGTCTTCATCACCTTCTGTAAGTTGACCTACATTGTAACATCACTCTCACACTTTGTCTTCATCACCTTCTGTAAGTTGACCTACATTGTAACATCACTCTCACACTTTGTCTTCATCACCTTCTGTAAGTTGACCTACATTGTAACATCACTCTCACACTTTGTCTTCATCACCTTCTGTAAGTTGACCTCCATTGTAACATCACTCTCACACTTTGTCTTCATCACCTTCTGTAAGTTGACCTACATTGTAACATCACTCTCACACTTTGTCTTCATCACCTTCTGTAAGTTGACCTCCATTGTAACATCACTCTCACACTTTGTCTTCATCACCTTCTGTAAGTTGACCTACATTGTAACATCACTCTCACACTTTGTCTTCATCACCTTCTGTAAGTTGACCTCCATTGTAACATCACTCTCACACTTTGTCTTCATCACCTTCTGTAAGTTGACCTACATTGTAACATCACTCTCACACTTTGTCTTCATCACCTTCTGTAAGTTGACCTCCATTGTAACATCACTCTCACACTTTGTCTTCATCACCTTCTGTAAGTTGACCTCCATTGTAACATCACTCTCATGGAATACATACATCACATGTCTCCAGGTCTTGAAAGAAAGGAAGTAGTGTGGTTTCAGCATTAGTTGTGAGGTATTCCCACTCGCACTGGACTGACCAATCCTATGACTATGTCCTCCTATGACTATGTCCTCTGGACTGACCAATCCTATCGCTATGTCCACTGGACTGACCAATCCCATGACTATGTCCACTGCACTGACCAATCCTATGACTATGTCTCCTGGACTGACCAATGATATGACTATGTCCACTGGACTGACCAATCCTATCGCTATGTCCTCTGGACTGACCAATCCTATCGCTATGTCCTCTGGACTGACCAATCCTATGACTTTTGTCAGCCACAGCGCCTGATCATCCATCACGTGTTCTCTGTGACCCAACACGGCTGTTTCACCAGTCCTACATATAGCCACAGTGTTGACCCAGCACAAGTGTTTGATCAGTGGTGGGTGTTTGATCACTGGTCGGTGTGACCGTTAGTGTTGACGGCACAGCTCCTCTTGATGTGCGTGGCGTGAGCGAAGTAGAGCAGGATGACGGCCACCAGCACGGAGCCGCCCCTGACGGGACTCACCACCATGGCCGTGGTGCCGTAGTTGGTGGGGAACTCGGTCAGCGCCACGTACGTCTGGAACACCACCAGCAGGCAGAAGGGGAGGTCAGCCAGCAACAAGCGCCACCTGGTGGTTCTACGCCAGCCGGACGGCACGTGTCTGGACACCACCTCCTGACGTCTGAGGTCCAGGGTTGTGCCCAGAATCAGGGTCAGTGGAACGTTGAACGTCAAAACCTGACGACAAATGGTTCTCATATTACACCTCTCATCTATCTATATGACTAAGTGCCAAAAGGTGCTCACAGAACAGAAGACGACTTTGTTTTACAATAAAAATGTTTCTAAAAACGTGTGTCTGCTGAAAATTGGTGTGTGTGTGGATGAATGTGCGAAGAGATAGTGGACATAATTTCGTGTGTCTGACTTGAACGGTTTTGAAGTTATCTTTGTTTAAAGTCAAAAATAACGCCAAAACCGGCCATCTGAAAAAGGACATCGTGATACCTCGTGTTTTGAATATGCCACAGAAAAATAACAAGAAGCACAAATGAATTGCATTTAGTTTGATTGAATGCCTGAAACATCGCTTTACAGACGAGACCAAACGTCAAATCTAAATCTCGAGAGAATTTTTTTTTTTCGATAACCGAATTTTAAGGTGTCGCACGCAAGATGATTCGTCATCACGGCATACATTTTTCAATCGCAGATATTTACTAAATTTCTTTTTCAAAAACTCTGGAATTGATGTCGACACGTCAAGCGATAACGGTGTATCAAACTGCTGTCTTTCAAGTAATCCAGCAAAGACTGCAGAACTTTTGAACAGCATTTTTGAAAACGATTTGAAAATTTCGTCATATCTTGCGTGCGACAAAATGTTCGGTAATTAACGGTTATTTTCTTTTAAAAACAAAATTTACATGTACAAAGATCTACTTCATTTACGGAACCACGTGACACATTCTGTGTTCAAAATTTGTGAAGAAATCACGAACCACGATTGCGCTATCAAGTGTTGAAATTATGTCGTCAACATTTTTTCAGATCTTGCGTGCGACACCTTCTTGCGTTCAACATAAAATGTCACTACCTTATCGAGTTTAATGGGTAAAACTAACTATTTGTTGTCTTAGTTTAATCTTCTTAATTAAAAGCGTAATAAAACCGAACTTCTAAGATGAATTTTAATTGAGATTAGCGAAAGAGCGGGCACGCAAGTCGACCTTAAAGTAAAAGAATGATAACACGAGCGTTTGTCGTGTTGTCTTGCGTGCAACACATTGTCCAAAAAGGAAAATGTATATTTTTCTCAGACGTTTTTTAAGTTGAAACCTTGAAACTTCACACACATTTGGGGTTTAATCGCCCCCATGCATGGTAAAAGTCTTGTTGACCCTTGTCAGATTTCAAGGTCACGGCTGGGTCACATGTGGTTCAGAAAACGGATGAAACATATTTTTTCAGAGATTTTTGAAGCTAGAACCTTCAAACTTCAAACAACGCTTTTGCTTAATGATTGTTCAACATGGAGAATTCAAGGTTGATCCTTGAGAAATGTGAAGGTCATAGCAGGGTCTCGTGTGGGTAAAAAAAAAAACATAACCTTTTTCTCAGAGTTTTTCAAAGCAAGAACCTTGAAAGTTCACATTTTTGGGCTTAATAGCCCCCATACACGGTTAAAGTCTTGTTGACCTTTGTCGAATCTCAAGGTCACATGGGCAAATCAAAAACACGAAAATGCATCATTATCTCAGTTTTTTTTAAAGGGAGAGCCTTCAAACATCACACAACTCTCAACTCCGACTTAAAGAAGTTAAGGTAGATCCTTGTCACATGTCAAGGTCACAGAAAGGTCTCGTACGGGTAAAACAAACAAAACAAACAGATAATATTCATTTTTTCAGCTTTGTTGTTAGCTAGAATAGAGGCACATGCCACCATTCCATTCAACATGACTCATAGAAATGTATGATGTATGACGTAATTGCATTGTGTGTAATGACGCGGCTGCCTCTGTAGTTATTCCAGCCTTTGAAGAAATGGCGTTTTTCCTTGCTTGGACACATTTTTCCTTTTCTTGGATGTTTCAGGAGTTTGGGTGAGTTTGGTGTATATGGTTGAACACAATTTAAAATTTGCATAAAAGTGTATTAAAATAAACAGTGGTAGCCAGTCTCATCTGTTGTGTCGACAATTTAATCTCTTTTGTGTGACCTCAACTTGACCCCTCTGAATGCTCTCAATCATGGAAATTGACCACACTTTGATTATAACCAAACAACATCAAAACTTTGGAATGTGTGAAGTTTCAAAGGTGTTGCTTAAAAGGCGTTCGTGAAAATGACAATTGTATGTGTCTGACTTCAATGCGACCCCGCTGCGACCTTGACGTTTGATTTTATCAACCAGACTTTCATCATGTGTGAATGACTTCAAACACTATAAAACTAGTTGAAGAAATTGACAATTTTTCAAAGTTTAAGCCAGATGGCACTGCTGTGACCTTGAAATTTGACAAACATTAACCAGGCGGTCACCTTTTTTAGAAAATATCCTTAAAGGATCTTTAACCTTACTGTGACCTTGGAATTTGATGAGGTTTAATTTAACTTGCGTAGTGTGCCAAGTTTCAAGGCCCTAGCTTCAAAAACATATGAGAAAACCTCATTGAAAAATGTATATGTTTGACCTCAACGCGACCCTGCTGTGACCTTGACTTTTTCAACCAGACTTTAATCGTGTGTGAACATTATACACTAGAACTGTGTGTATTTTCAAAGCTCGTGCTATAAACGCGCTGAATAAATTGAAAATATTCCACATTTGGACCAGATGTGACCCCGCTGTGACCTTGAACTTTGACAAAGATTAACAAGCAGGTCACTTTTAATGAGGTTTTATAAAAATGCTGAAAGTATGTGAAGTATGTAAAGTCTAACTGATCTAGTATTAAAACATGTAAGACGTGACAACGACAATTTTCCAGTTTGCAAAGGAAATTTAACCTCGCTGTGACCTTGAAATTCAATGTTGTTTAGTGTGATGTGCACCATACCTGGAGGTCATTATACTTTGGTTGTGTGCCAAGTTTCAAAGCCCTAGCTTTAAAAACGTGCGAGATAACCTTAATGCTATGACTCAGTGCCGTTTTGAATGATATAACGAACAAAATTATCGTTATTTGTAAAATCATTTGGGTAAATTTATCTTTTCTTTTCGTAATTGGGTTCCAGCATCTGTTGTCTTAACAAAAATCACAATATCAGTCGTGTTTGTCAACTTTTATTTTTTAGCCCCTTTGTCCGCTTTTCGTGCGCACCTTTTGGCACTTAGTCATATATATACGACTTGTGTGTGTGTGTGTGTGTGTCCGCGATGCCAAGCCAAAGTTCTGGGTGGATCTTTTTCAAATTTGGAGACCGTATTCACCTACACCCCGGACACAACCTCATCGATGAGAAATTTCAACACGTGCTCTCAGCGCGCAGCGCTGAACCGATTTTGGTTTTTCTCTGGATCCATTCCCAGTAACTCTTCCTTATCTTCTCCAGTGTTTTCAGCCGCGTTTATCTCCCTTCCTCCGTGTGGTGAGCCGGCAAAGCCGGCGTACACCCGACATAGCCGGGTCCCCGGCGCAGCCGGGTATACGGCTCGACTTCTTCCCGGCGCAGCCGTACCCGGCGAAGCGGGTATTCATCTAGTTAACAATATATGTACTCATTCACTTTGCCCCGGTCTCTCTTGGCTTTCACAGTCACAAGCTTACAAGGAGACTAACGTTACAGCTTGCTAACATAACCTATACAGCCAACTTGTCTTTCGTATCAGGCTAACCCCATTAAAAAGACAATGACGGTGCAATCCTGATAAGACATGCCTCAATCCTGTATGCTAGTACTTGCTAGTACTTCTTCTTAGCTAGTACAACACCTACCTTCTCCAAATGTCTACTTCCCAGGTACCAGCACACACAGTCATACGTTCCCATCCACAATCAAAAGAGTTGATCAAAGGGTAGCGATCTGAATTGGATCAAACGCTCTATTCAAATAGCAAGAGACATTGCACTACTGTGCTCAGCCCCTAACCTGTTTGTTCTTTAGCGCCTACTTCTGTCTTTTTTGTCTTGAGTGGCCATCTCAGCCGCCCAAGAAAGTCCCAAACAATGAACTTTCTTAACAGTTACCTGGAAAATGCCATAGAAGTAGGTGAGACTGCCAGGTATGAAGGTGCCTTTGACGAAGGTGCCCCACACGAAGAGAACTCCCAGGTGACCAGTCATAAACTCCCCCACAAACCATGGGCCTGCAAACAGTCGGCAAACACCTCTAGCAACTCAACACTCCTTACTTCAGGCACAAATCAATACATGCTTTTCAGCACTTTCTTAGTCATTTTACTCTGCCACTCAACTATGACCAAACTATGGCTTGAACACTGCCAGTGTATAATCACACACACACACACAAACGCACATGCTGGCACACATGCAGATGCACACAGAAACACACACACACGTTAGTGCATTCACCGATGCAAACACCCCCCCCCCCCCCCACCCACACAAAAAAGATAACACTATCATGAGCAAAAATCTCAAAGCAACATTAACCACAAAAACACCTAAATACACAATAACAATCCTTCACAATAAAGCTTGCTAAGCAGAGTGTGAACAGAGTACATGTACTCACAAAAACACCTAAATACACAATAACAATCCTTCACAATAAAGCTTGCTAAGCAGAGTGTGAACAGAGTACATGTACTCACAAAAACACCTAAATACACAATAACAATCCTTCACAATAAAGCTTGCTAAGCAGAGTGTGAACAGAGTACATGTACTCACAAAAACACCTAAATACACAATAACAATCCTTCACAATAAAGCTTGCTAAGCAGAGTGTGAACAGAGTACATGTACTCACAAAAACACCTAAATACACAATAACAATCCTTCACAATAAAGCTTGCTAAGCAGAGTGTGAACAGAGTACATGTACTCACAAAAACACCTAAATACACAATAACAATCCTTCACAATAAAGCTTGCTAAGCAGAGTGTGAACAGAGTACATGTACTCACAAAAACACCTAAATACACAATAACAATCCTTCACAATAAAGCTTGCTAAGCAGAGTGTGAACAGAGTACATGTACTCACAAAAACACCTAAATACACAATAACAATCCTTCACAATAAAGCTTGCTAAGCAGAGTGTGAACAGAGTACATGTACTCACAAAAACACCTAAATACACAATAACAATCCTTCACAATAAAGCTTGCTAAGCAGAGTGTGAACAGAGTACATGTACTCACAAAAACACCTAAATACACAATAACAATCCTTCACAATAAAGCTTGCTAAGCAGAGTGTGAACAGAGTACATGTACTCACAAAAACACCTAAATACACAATAACAATCCTTCACAATAAAGCTTGCTAAGCAGAGTGTGAACAGAGTACATGTACTCACAAAAACACCTAAATACACAATAACAATCCTTCACAATAAAGCTTGCTAAGCAGAGTGTGAACAGAGTACATGTACTCACAAAAACACCTAAATACACAATAACAATCCTTCACAATAAAGCTTGCTAAGCAGAGTGTGAACAGAGTACATGTACTCACAAAAACACCTAAATACACAATAACAATCCTTCACAATAAAGCTTGCTAAGCAGAGTGTGAACAGAGTACATGTACTCACAAAAACACCTAAATACACAATAACAATCCTTCACAATAAAGCTTGCTAAGCAGAGTGTGAACAGAGTACATGTACTCACAAAAACACCTAAATACACAATAACAATCCTTCACAATAAAGCTTGCTAAGCAGAGTGTGAACAGAGTACATGTACTCACAAAAACACCTAAATACACAATAACAATCCTTCACAATAAAGCTTGCTAAGCAGAGTGTGAACAGAGTACATGTACTCACAAAAACACCTAAATACACAATAACAATCCTTCACAATAAAGCTTGCTAAGCAGAGTGTGAACAGAGTACATGTACTCACAAAAACACCTAAATACACAATAACAATCCTTCACAATAAAGCTTGCTAAGCAGAGTGTGAACAGAGTACATGTACTCACAAAAACACCTAAATACACAATAACAATCCTTCACAATAAAGCTTGCTAAGCAGAGTGTGAACAGAGTACATGTACTCACAAAAACACCTAAATACACAATAACAATCCTTCACAATAAAGCTTGCTAAGCAGAGTGTGAACAGAGTACATGTACTCACAAAAACACCTAAATACACAATAACAATCCTTCACAATAAAGCTTGCTAAGCAGAGTGTGAACAGAGTACATGTACTCACAAAAACACCTAAATACACAATAACAATCCTTCACAATAAAGCTTGCTAAGCAGAGTGTGAACAGAGTACATGTACTCACAAAAACACCTAAATACACAATAACAATCCTTCACAATAAAGCTTGCTAAGCAGAGTGTGAACAGAGTACATGTACTCACAAAAACACCTAAATACACAATAACAATCCTTCACAATAAAGCTTGCTAAGCAGAGTGTGAACAGAGTACATGTACTCACAAAAACACCTAAATACACAATAACAATCCTTCACAATAAAGCTTGCTAAGCAGAGTGTGAACAGAGTACATGTACTCACAAAAACACCTAAATACACAATAACAATCCTTCACAATAAAGCTTGCTAAGCAGAGTGTGAACAGAGTACATGTACTCACAAAAACACCTAAATACACAATAACAATCCTTCACAATAAAGCTTGCTAAGCAGAGTGTGAACAGAGTACATGTACTCACAAAAACACCTAAATACACAATAACAATCCTTCACAATAAAGCTTGCTAAGCAGAGTGTGAACAGAGTACATGTACTCACAAAAACACCTAAATACACAATAACAATCCTTCACAATAAAGCTTGCTAAGCAGAGTGTGAACAGAGTACATGTACTCACAAAAACACCTAAATACACAATAACAATCCTTCACAATAAAGCTTGCTAAGCAGAGTGTGAACAGAGTACATGTACTCACAAAAACACCTAAATACACAATAACAATCCTTCACAATAAAGCTTGCTAAGCAGAGTGTGAACAGAGTACATGTACTCACAAAAACACCTAAATACACAATAACAATCCTTCACAATAAAGCTTGCTAAGCAGAGTGTGAACAGAGTACATGTACTCACAAAAACACCTAAATACACAATAACAATCCTTCACAATAAAGCTTGCTAAGCAGAGTGTGAACAGAGTACATGTACTCACAAAAACACCTAAATACACAATAACAATCCTTCACAATAAAGCTTGCTAAGCAGAGTGTGAACAGAGTACATGTACTCACAAAAACACCTAAATACACAATAACAATCCTTCACAATAAAGCTTGCTAAGCAGAGTGTGAACAGAGTACATGTACTCACAAAAACACCTAAATACACAATAACAATCCTTCACAATAAAGCTTGCTAAGCAGAGTGTGAACAGAGTACATGTACTCACAAAAACACCTAAATACACAATAACAATCCTTCACAATAAAGCTTGCTAAGCAGAGTGTGAACAGAGTACATGTACTCACAAAAACACCTAAATACACAATAACAATCCTTCACAATAAAGCTTGCTAAGCAGAGTGTGAACAGAGTACATGTACTCACAAAAACACCTAAATACACAATAACAATCCTTCACAATAAAGCTTGCTAAGCAGAGTGTGAACAGAGTACATGTACTCACAAAAACACCTAAATACACAATAACAATCCTTCACAATAAAGCTTGCTAAGCAGAGTGTGAACAGAGTACATGTACTCACAAAAACACCTAAATACACAATAACAATCCTTCACAATAAAGCTTGCTAAGCAGAGTGTGAACAGAGTACATGTACTCACAAAAACACCTAAATACACAATAACAATCCTTCACAATAAAGCTTGCTAAGCAGAGTGTGAACAGAGTACATGTACTCACAAAAACACCTAAATACACAATAACAATCCTTCACAATAAAGCTTGCTAAGCAGAGTGTGAACAGAGTACATGTACTCACAAAAACACCTAAATACACAATAACAATCCTTCACAATAAAGCTTGCTAAGCAGAGTGTGAACAGAGTACATGTACTCACAAAAACACCTAAATACACAATAACAATCCTTCACAATAAAGCTTGCTAAGCAGAGTGTGAACAGAGTACATGTACTCACAAAAACACCTAAATACACAATAACAATCCTTCACAATAAAGCTTGCTAAGCAGAGTGTGAACAGAGTACATGTACTCACAAAAACACCTAAATACACAATAACAATCCTTCACAATAAAGCTTGCTAAGCAGAGTGTGAACAGAGTACATGTACTCACAAAAACACCTAAATACACAATAACAATCCTTCACAATAAAGCTTGCTAAGCAGAGTGTGAACAGAGTACATGTACTCACAAAAACACCTAAATACACAATAACAATCCTTCACAATAAAGCTTGCTAAGCAGAGTGTGAACAGAGTACATGTACTCACAAAAACACCTAAATACACAATAACAATCCTTCACAATAAAGCTTGCTAAGCAGAGTGTGAACAGAGTACATGTACTCACAAAAACACCTAAATACACAATAACAATCCTTCACAATAAAGCTTGCTAAGCAGAGTGTGAACAGAGTACATGTACTCACAAAAACACCTAAATACACAATAACAATCCTTCACAATAAAGCTTGCTAAGCAGAGTGTGAACAGAGTACATGTACTCACAAAAACACCTAAATACACAATAACAATCCTTCACAATAAAGCTTGCTAAGCAGAGTGTGAACAGAGTACATGTACTCACAAAAACACCTAAATACACAATAACAATCCTTCACAATAAAGCTTGCTAAGCAGAGTGTGAACAGAGTACATGTACTCACAAAAACACCTAAATACACAATAACAATCCTTCACAATAAAGCTTGCTAAGCAGAGTGTGAACAGAGTACATGTACTCACAAAAACACCTAAATACACAATAACAATCCTTCACAATAAAGCTTGCTAAGCAGAGTGTGAACAGAGTACATGTACTCACAAAAACACCTAAATACACAATAACAATCCTTCACAATAAAGCTTGCTAAGCAGAGTGTGAACAGAGTACATGTACTCACAAAAACACCTAAATACACAATAACAATCCTTCACAATAAAGCTTGCTAAGCAGAGTGTGAACAGAGTACATGTACTCACAAAAACACCTAAATACACAATAACAATCCTTCACAATAAAGCTTGCTAAGCAGAGTGTGAACAGAGTACATGTACTCACAAAAACACCTAAATACACAATAACAATCCTTCACAATAAAGCTTGCTAAGCAGAGTGTGAACAGAGTACATGTACTCACAAAAACACCTAAATACACAATAACAATCCTTCACAATAAAGCTTGCTAAGCAGAGTGTGAACAGAGTACATGTACTCACAAAAACACCTAAATACACAATAACAATCCTTCACAATAAAGCTTGCTAAGCAGAGTGTGAACAGAGTACATGTACTCACAAAAACACCTAAATACACAATAACAATCCTTCACAATAAAGCTTGCTAAGCAGAGTGTGAACAGAGTACATGTACTCACAAAAACACCTAAATACACAATAACAATCCTTCACAATAAAGCTTGCTAAGCAGAGTGTGAACAGAGTACATGTACTCACAAAAACACCTAAATACACAATAACAATCCTTCACAATAAAGCTTGCTAAGCAGAGTGTGAACAGAGTACATGTACTCACAAAAACACCTAAATACACAATAACAATCCTTCACAATAAAGCTTGCTAAGCAGAGTGTGAACAGAGTACATGTACTCACAAAAACACCTAAATACACAATAACAATCCTTCACAATAAAGCTTGCTAAGCAGAGTGTGAACAGAGTACATGTACTCACAAAAACACCTAAATACACAATAACAATCCTTCACAATAAAGCTTGCTAAGCAGAGTGTGAACAGAGTACATGTACTCACAAAAACACCTAAATACACAATAACAATCCTTCACAATAAAGCTTGCTAAGCAGAGTGTGAACAGAGTACATGTACTCACAAAAACACCTAAATACACAATAACAATCCTTCACAATAAAGCTTGCTAAGCAGAGTGTGAACAGAGTACATGTACTCACAAAAACACCTAAATACACAATAACAATCCTTCACAATAAAGCTTGCTAAGCAGAGTGTGAACAGAGTACATGTACTCACAAAAACACCTAAATACACAATAACAATCCTTCACAATAAAGCTTGCTAAGCAGAGTGTGAACAGAGTACATGTACTCACAAAAACACCTAAATACACAATAACAATCCTTCACAATAAAGCTTGCTAAGCAGAGTGTGAACAGAGTACATGTACTCACAAAAACACCTAAATACACAATAACAATCCTTCACAATAAAGCTTGCTAAGCAGAGTGTGAACAGAGTACATGTACTCACAAAAACACCTAAATACACAATAACAATCCTTCACAATAAAGCTTGCTAAGCAGAGTGTGAACAGAGTACATGTACTCACAAAAACACCTAAATACACAATAACAATCCTTCACAATAAAGCTTGCTAAGCAGAGTGTGAACAGAGTACATGTACTCACAAAAACACCTAAATACACAATAACAATCCTTCACAATAAAGCTTGCTAAGCAGAGTGTGAACAGAGTACATGTACTCACAAAAACACCTAAATACACAATAACAATCCTTCACAATAAAGCTTGCTAAGCAGAGTGTGAACAGAGTACATGTACTCACAAAAACACCTAAATACACAATAACAATCCTTCACAATAAAGCTTGCTAAGCAGAGTGTGAACAGAGTACATGTACTCACAAAAACACCTAAATACACAATAACAATCCTTCACAATAAAGCTTGCTAAGCAGAGTGTGAACAGAGTACATGTACTCACAAAAACACCTAAATACACAATAACAATCCTTCACAATAAAGCTTGCTAAGCAGAGTGTGAACAGAGTACATGTACTCACAAAAACACCTAAATACACAATAACAATCCTTCACAATAAAGCTTGCTAAGCAGAGTGTGAACAGAGTACATGTACTCACAAAAACACCTAAATACACAATAACAATCCTTCACAATAAAGCTTGCTAAGCAGAGTGTGAACAGAGTACATGTACTCACAAAAACACCTAAATACACAATAACAATCCTTCACAATAAAGCTTGCTAAGCAGAGTGTGAACAGAGTACATGTACTCACAAAAACACCTAAATACACAATAACAATCCTTCACAATAAAGCTTGCTAAGCAGAGTGTGAACAGAGTACATGTACTCACAAAAACACCTAAATACACAATAACAATCCTTCACAATAAAGCTTGCTAAGCAGAGTGTGAACAGAGTACATGTACTCACAAAAACACCTAAATACACAATAACAATCCTTCACAATAAAGCTTGCTAAGCAGAGTGTGAACAGAGTACATGTACTCACAAAAACACCTAAATACACAATAACAATCCTTCACAATAAAGCTTGCTAAGCAGAGTGTGAACAGAGTACATGTACTCACAAAAACACCTAAATACACAATAACAATCCTTCACAATAAAGCTTGCTAAGCAGAGTGTGAACAGAGTACATGTACTCACAAAAACACCTAAATACACAATAACAATCCTTCACAATAAAGCTTGCTAAGCAGAGTGTGAACAGAGTACATGTACTCACAAAAACACCTAAATACACAATAACAATCCTTCACAATAAAGCTTGCTAAGCAGAGTGTGAACAGAGTACATGTACTCACAAAAACACCTAAATACACAATAACAATCCTTCACAATAAAGCTTGCTAAGCAGAGTGTGAACAGAGTACATGTACTCACAAAAACACCTAAATACACAATAACAATCCTTCACAATAAAGCTTGCTAAGCAGAGTGTGAACAGAGTACATGTACTCACAAAAACACCTAAATACACAATAACAATCCTTCACAATAAAGCTTGCTAAGCAGAGTGTGAACAGAGTACATGTACTCACAAAAACACCTAAATACACAATAACAATCCTTCACAATAAAGCTTGCTAAGCAGAGTGTGAACAGAGTACATGTACTCACAAAAACACCTAAATACACAATAACAATCCTTCACAATAAAGCTTGCTAAGCAGAGTGTGAACAGAGTACATGTACTCACAAAAACACCTAAATACACAATAACAATCCTTCACAATAAAGCTTGCTAAGCAGAGTGTGAACAGAGTACATGTACTCACAAAAACACCTAAATACACAATAACAATCCTTCACAATAAAGCTTGCTAAGCAGAGTGTGAACAGAGTACATGTACTCACAAAAACACCTAAATACACAATAACAATCCTTCACAATAAAGCTTGCTAAGCAGAGTGTGAACAGAGTACATGTACTCACAAAAACACCTAAATACACAATAACAATCCTTCACAATAAAGCTTGCTAAGCAGAGTGTGAACAGAGTACATGTACTCACAAAAACACCTAAATACACAATAACAATCCTTCACAATAAAGCTTGCTAAGCAGAGTGTGAACAGAGTACATGTACTCACAAAAACACCTAAATACACAATAACAATCCTTCACAATAAAGCTTGCTAAGCAGAGTGTGAACAGAGTACATGTACTCACAAAAACACCTAAATACACAATAACAATCCTTCACAATAAAGCTTGCTAAGCAGAGTGTGAACAGAGTACATGTACTCACAAAAACACCTAAATACACAATAACAATCCTTCACAATAAAGCTTGCTAAGCAGAGTGTGAACAGAGTACATGTACTCACAAAAACACCTAAATACACAATAACAATCCTTCACAATAAAGCTTGCTAAGCAGAGTGTGAACAGAGTACATGTACTCACAAAAACACCTAAATACACAATAACAATCCTTCACAATAAAGCTTGCTAAGCAGAGTGTGAACAGAGTACATGTACTCACAAAAACACCTAAATACACAATAACAATCCTTCACAATAAAGCTTGCTAAGCAGAGTGTGAACAGAGTACATGTACTCACAAAAACACCTAAATACACAATAACAATCCTTCACAATAAAGCTTGCTAAGCAGAGTGTGAACAGAGTACATGTACTCACAAAAACACCTAAATACACAATAACAATCCTTCACAATAAAGCTTGCTAAGCAGAGTGTGAACAGAGTACATGTACTCACAAAAACACCTAAATACACAATAACAATCCTTCACAATAAAGCTTGCTAAGCAGAGTGTGAACAGAGTACATGTACTCACAAAAACACCTAAATACACAATAACAATCCTTCACAATAAAGCTTGCTAAGCAGAGTGTGAACAGAGTACATGTACTCACAAAAACACCTAAATACACAATAACAATCCTTCACAATAAAGCTTGCTAAGCAGAGTGTGAACAGAGTACATGTACTCACAAAAACACCTAAATACACAATAACAATCCTTCACAATAAAGCTTGCTAAGCAGAGTGTGAACAGAGTACATGTACTCACAAAAACACCTAAATACACAATAACAATCCTTCACAATAAAGCTTGCTAAGCAGAGTGTGAACAGAGTACATGTACTCACAAAAACACCTAAATACACAATAACAATCCTTCACAATAAAGCTTGCTAAGCAGAGTGTGAACAGAGTACATGTACTCACAAAAACACCTAAATACACAATAACAATCCTTCACAATAAAGCTTGCTAAGCAGAGTGTGAACAGAGTACATGTACTCACAAAAACACCTAAATACACAATAACAATCCTTCACAATAAAGCTTGCTAAGCAGAGTGTGAACAGAGTACATGTACTCACAAAAACACCTAAATACACAATAACAATCCTTCACAATAAAGCTTGCTAAGCAGAGTGTGAACAGAGTACATGTACTCACAAAAACACCTAAATACACAATAACAATCCTTCACAATAAAGCTTGCTAAGCAGAGTGTGAACAGAGTACATGTACTCACAAAAACACCTAAATACACAATAACAATCCTTCAAAATAAAGCTTGCTAAGCAGAGTGTGAACAGAGTACATGTACTCACAAAAAGTAATGTAGAGCAGAAAGCCCAGCAGTGTATAGTAGATGGTTCCTGTTCGTGCCACCAGGAGCAGGCGATAGACCCACGTGTTCCACAGCCTCGACAAAATATCATCACCTGCACACACATTCACAACTCAATGAGTGCACATACACACAGACAGACAGACAGACGGACACACACATACACACAGACAGACGTTCACACATAAACTCTTACATACACATACATATTTTAAGTAGACATATGTACATAATATACACAATGATAAACATTCCCAACCATGTGAAAAAAGTTAGCTGAAAAGGTTTTTTTGTACACAACGGCCATGGAAGGCAGTCCAACAACAAACAACAAGGGCTGTCGCTTTCTGCAAGCTCTAGTCAGTGACTGCAAATCAGTCTTAGTAAGCAGACCACCTTATGAAGTAAATTGAAAGAATAATTCCAGAATCCATTTACTCCCCCTGTTGACTTACTGGCAATGTGCAGGGAGCGTACTGTGGAGCACTGTCCACACACACACACACACACACACACACACACACACACACACACACACACACACACACACACACACACACACACACACAAAACACACAACACACACACACACACACACACACACACACACACACACACACAAAACAAAACACACAACACACACTGTTGACTCACACACGCACGCACCCATGTACACACACACACACACACACACACACACACACACACACACACACACACACACACACACACACACACACACACACACACACACACACTGTTGACTCACTGGCAGTGTGCAGGGAGCGTACCGTGGAGCACTGTCTCAGCGACGCCATCAGCAGCACGTATATGAACACCACCAAGCCAAACGTGATCTTGCTCTGTAACCACGAAAACAGGTCTATCATGCTCATAACATCACCAGACTGCAAGTAACATCAACACAACATGAAAATACTGCATGTGATATCACCGCAACATGAAAAGACTGCACGTAACATCACCACAACATGAAAAGACTGCAAGGAACATCCCCACAACATGAAAAGACTGCATGTGTCAGCACCGCAAAATGAAAAGACTACATAACATCACCAGACTGCAAGTAACATCACCGCAACATGAAAATACTGCATGTGACATCACCGCAACATAAAAAGACTGCATGTGACATCACCACAACATGAAAAGACTGCAAGTAACATCACCACAACATCAAAAGACTGCAAGTAACATCACCACAACATGAAAATACTGCATGTGACATCACCGCAACATAAAACAAGTCCGTAAGGCGAAATTACTACATTTAGTCAAGCTGTGGAACTCACAGAATGAAACTGAACGTAGTCCGCCGCTAGTGCAAAAGGCAGTGAAAGTGACGAGCCTGTTTGGCGCGGTAGCGGTTGCGCTGTGCTTCATAGCACGCTTTACTGTACCTCTCTTCGTTTTAACGCTTCTGAGCGTGTTTTTAATCCAATCATATCATATCTATATGTTTTTGGAATCAGGAAGCGACAAGGAATAAGATAAAAGTGTTTTTAAATTGATTTCGAAAATTTAATTTTGATCATAATTTTTATATTTTTAATTTTCAGAGCTTGTTTTTAATCCAAATATAACATATTTATATGTTTTTGGAATCAGGAAATGATGAAGAATAAGATGAACGTAAATTTGGATCGTTTTATAATAAAAATTTTTT
Source organism: Littorina saxatilis (assembly GCF_037325665.1). Taxonomy (NCBI): domain Eukaryota; kingdom Metazoa; phylum Mollusca; class Gastropoda; order Littorinimorpha; family Littorinidae; genus Littorina; species Littorina saxatilis. Next base: position 689,201 of record NC_090261.1, read on the forward strand.
TTTAACAATGTTCAGATTTTTAATGACCAAAGTCATTAATTAATTTTTAAGCCACCAAGCTGAAATGCAATACCGAAGTCCGGCCTTCGTCGAAGATTGCTTGGCCAAAATTTCAATCAATTTGATTGAAAAATGAGGGTGTGACAGTGCCGCCTCAACTTTTACAAAAAGCCGGATATGATGTCATCAATGATCAAAGACATTTATCGAAAAAAAGAAAAAAACGTCTGGGGATATCATTCCCAGGAACTCTCATGTAAAATTTCATAAAGATCGGTCCAGTAGTTTAGTCTGAATCGCTCTACACACACACACACACAGACAGACAGACACACACACACACACATACGACCCTCGTCTCGATTCCCCCTCTACGTTAAAACGTTTAGTCAAAACTTGACTAAATGTAAAAAGACTGCAAGTAACATCACCGTAACATGAACAGCACTGTCACTACAAGAAATTACTTGATGAAGAATTTAAAGATGGAGTATCATAAGTTCTGTATTTTTGAAGAAACATGTCTTCATCATTCATGTTGTTACCTACTAGATCAAAGATCCTCATCATAAGGTTTCTACCCACCAGATTAAAGATGTAAATCATAAGGTGACTACCTACTAGATTAAAGATATTAATCATAAGGTGACTACCTACCAAATCAAAGATGTTCATCATAAGGTGACTACCTACCAAATCAAAGATATTCTTCAAAAGGTGACTACCTACCAAATCAAAGATATTCTTCATAAGGTGACCACCTACTAAATCAAAGATGTTCATCATAAGAATGAAGCGTGGCCAGAAGGCAAAGGTGGGCGTTGTTCCGTCGACAGAGAAAGGTTGCACCACTGTCTTCTCTGACCCTGCCTCGTCCTGTGCACAGTGTAAGGGACAGCAGTAAAGTGTTGTGATACAGTCAATCACAAAGACACCATACAACACATATAACATGAAATGTTAACTAAAACCAAACAGCACAAGAAATCCTAGAAACAATGCTTCTTTTCATCAAACTTCTGCCACAACTGTTCTTACTTTACTGGGGAGGCGCAAGTCAACACCTCTGTCTTATTACAAGTTATAAAATATCATTTTGCACAACTTACTATATATATCTAAAACATATTTCAAATAAAATCTACTCAGATGATCTCCTGCTTGATTAAAAAAATGTGAGTGTGCATGTGAATGGTCTTCCTGCTTCAATCAAAAATTTTAAACATAAATTTTCATTTGATTAATATACTTACCCGAATAACATATATGCATTGACCAAGTCTTAGATGCTTATCGTCTGAAAAATCCGCTACCCGTCAAGTTAAGGGAAGCAACCCCTCACAAAAAACACTGACTCAGTGAGTTAATCAGTTGGTTAGTCCATGGGGGTTGCATCCTAGTCTACCCTGCCACAGGTGGCGCCGCCAACTACCGGTGTGAACACACGTGGTCGTATCATGCGACTTTAAAAGAATACATAGAAACTATAGTGCGGGGATGGTAGGGAGGGACTTAACTATGTGATTCGGGTAAGTATATTAATCAAATAAAAATTTATTATAAAAATTTTCGATTAAATTACATTTTACTTACTCCGAATCACATATATATGCAGATAGCAAAAACCTGGTTGAGGGAACCTATAGTATACCTTAGGCCCCTTGGTTATGTTCTGGCAAGAACCTGGCCCGCTGCAACCAAAGCAAGAAGTGAGCGGGAACCATCTTGACACATGCCGGCGATGTCTCGTAAATAGAAATTGATAAAGACATTGTCAGACTTCCAGTATGCAGTGTGTAGAACTTCCTCCAATCTTCTAGATCGAAGAACAGCTAAGGAGGAAGCCCATGCCCTCAACTCATGTACTCGAGCCTTGGCTAGAGGGAGAACAGAGTGCCCCCACCCCCTTCTCGGTGCGAGACCACTCATATGCCTGCCTGAGGAGCGAAGAGATCCACCGAGTCAGAGTAAGTTTAGAAATATCTTTCTCTTTTGTGAGTGATGGTCCATTCTGACTGCAGGACGCGGCCTGAACGACTGAGAGCGTCTGCCAGAGTGTTGAGACTCCCGGACAGGTACTTTGCATATGGGGGAATTCTTGGTTGCATTTCATTAGCAGCCACACGGATACTTAAAATCAAGATTTAAGCATGTCACACAAAAACCGCCATTTTTGACGTCATTTTCAGTGTTTGCTTTCATACAAAACACTAACCAACCGAACGATTTTCTTGATTATATTATCGTTATCTCTTGGGTTAATTTGCAGTCTGTTGATATCCTTATATCATTCAAGAAGCAAGGAAAACATTCCGAAATTTTACTCTAAAGTCATGACCCTCTTGTGGTACACAGCTTTGTGGAAGGACCCATATATGTGATTCGGAGTAAGTAACATGTAATTTAATGTGTGTTTGCATGAGAAGTGTGCAGTGTACCTTGACGGTAACCCTGAGAGAGTGCAGGCCGCTGGTCAGTGACTGTGGTTCCCATGGCAATGTGTACAGTGGCCCCTTGCTCTGTCTGGCTCGTCCTGCGTAGCTGTCATCTATGTACACCTCCACACTGACCACTGCACTCTGGCTGAACACCAGCACCCTGCAGTCACAGTGACAATATCATGACTGCTAGTATCATCACCACAGGACTGTCAACAGTCACAGTGACAAAATAATGACTACTAGGACTAGGATCATCACCACAGGACTGTCAACAGTCACAGTGACAATATCATGACTACTAGGACTAGGATCATCACCACAGGACTGTCAACAGTCACAGTGACAATATCATGACTACTAGGACTAGGATCATCACCACAGGACTGTCAACAGTCACAGTGACAATATCATGACTACTAGGACTAGGATCATCACCACAGGACTGTCAACAGTCACAGTGACAATATCATGACTACTAGGACTAGGATCATCACCACAGGACTGTCAACAGTCACAGTGACAACATCATGACTACTAGGACTAGGATCATCACCACAGGACTGTCAACAGTCACAGTGACAACATCATGACTACCAGGACTAGGATCATCACCACAGGACTGTCAACAGTCACAGTGACAATATCATGACTACTAGGACTAGGATCATCACCACAGGACTGTCAACAGTCACAGTGACAATATCATGACTACTAGGATCATCACCACAGAACTGTCAAAAGTCACAGTGACAATATCATGACTACTAGGACTAGGATCATCACCACAGGACTGTCAACAGTCACAGTGACAATATCATGACTACTAGGACTAAAATCATCACCACAGGACTGTCAACAGTGACAGTGACAATATCATGACCACAAGGATCATCATCACAGGACTGTCAACAGTCACAGTGACAATATCATGACTACTAGGACTAGGATCATCACCACAGGACTGTCAACAGTCACAGTGACAATATCATGACAACTAGGATCATCACCACAGGACTGTCAACAGTCACAGTGACAATATCATGACCACTAGGATCATCACCACAGGACTGTCAACAGTCACAGTGACAATATCATGACCACTAGGATCATCACCACAGGACTGTCAACAGTCACAGTGACAATATCATGACCACTAGGATCATCACCACAGGACTGTCAACAGTCACAGTGACAATATCATGACCACTAGGATCATCACCACAGGACTGTCAACAGTCACAGTGACAATATCATGACCACTAGGACTAGGATCATCACCACAGGACTGTCAACAGTCACAGTGACAATATCATGACTACTAGGACTAGGATCATCACCACAGGACTGTCAACAGTCACAGTGACAATATGACTACTAGGACTAGGATCATCACCACAGGACTGTCAACAGTCACAGTGACAATATCATGACTACTAGGACTAGGATCATCACCACAGGACTGTCAACAGTCACAGTGACAATATCATGACTACTAGGACTAGGATCATCACCATAGGACTGTCAACAGTCACAGTGACAATATCATGACTACTAGGACTAGGATCATCACCACAGGACTGTCAACAGTCACAGTGACAATATCATGACTACTAGGACTAGGATCATCACCACAGGACTGTCAACAGTCACAGTGACAATATCATGACTACTAGGATCATCACCACAGGACTGTCAACAGTCACAGTGACAATATCATGACTACTAGGACTAGGATCATCACCACAGGACTGTCAACAGTCACAGTGACAATATCATGACTACTAGGACTAAAATCATCACCACAGGACTGTCAACAGTCACAGTGACAATATCATGACCACAAGGATCATCATCACAGGACTGTCAACAGTCACAGTGACAATATCATGACCACTAGGACTAGGATCATCACCACAGGACTGTCAACAGTCACAGTGACAATATCATGACCACTAGGACTAGGATCATCACCACAGGACTGTCAACAGTCACAGTGACAATATCATGACCACTAGGACTAGGATCATCACCACAGGACTGTCAACAGTCACAGTGACAATATCATGACTACTAGGACTAGGATCATCACCACAGGACTGTCAACAGTCACAGTGACAATATCATGACCACTAGGACTAGGATCATCACCACAGGACTGTCAACAGTCACAGTGACAATATCATGACCACTAGGACTAGGATCATCACCACAGGACTGTCAACAGTCACAGTCACAATATCATGACTACTAGGACTAGGATCATCACCACAGGACTGTCAACAGTCACAGTGACAATATCATGACTACTAGGATCATCACCACAGGACTGTCAACAGTCACAGTGACAATATCATGACCACTAGGACTAGGATCATCACCACAGGACTGTCAACAGTCACAGTGACAATATCATGACAACTAGGACTAGGATCATCACCACAGGACTGTCAACAGTCACAGTGACAATATCATGACTACTAGGACTAGGATCATCACCACAGGACTGTCAACAGTCACAGTGACAATATCATGACCACTAGGACTAGGATCATCACCACAGGACTGTCAACAGTCACAGTGACAATATCATGACCACTAGGACTAGGATCATCACCACAGGACTGTCAACAGTCACAGTGACAATATCATGACTACTAGGATCATCACCACAGGACTGTCAACAGTCACAGTGACAATATCATGACTACTAGGACTAGGATCATCACCACAGGACTGTCAACAGTCACAGTGACAATATTATGACTACTAGCCTGTCAATGGACGCCCACATCAACTCACTCTGCAGAACCGCCTTTCTTGAAATGCGGAGGATTAGCCAAATCAGACACCTTCTTTCCCTCGACGCAACCAAGACACTGGTTTCGGCTTTTATTTTGTCGAGACTGGATTACTGCAACTCGCTCCTAGCCGGCCTCCCAGACGCCAAGCTAGACCGCCTACAGCGCATCATCAACAATGCAGCACGTCTTGTGCTGCGCAAGCGCAAGCGCGACTATGTCACCCCTCTCCTCATGACCCTCCACTGGCTACCAATCAAAGCACGCATTCCATACAAAATAGCTACCCTGTGTTACCGTAGCCTGCAAGACTCTTCCCCTTCCCACCTGTCTTTGCTCTTAAAGCCACACGTCCCCACACGCAACCTCAGATCCGCTGACGCAGGGCACCTTGTTGTCCCACGCGTCAAACTGAACGCTTTCGGCAAGCGCGCCTTTATCTACACAGCTCCCTCTATTTGGAACTCTCTGCCCATGTCTGTCCGCCTTTCTGCCTCTCTCCTTTCCTTCAAGTCCTCTCTAAAAACACATCTCTTCCGGCAATACTTCAAACCCTAGCCTGTTAAGTATCTGCCACATTGAGGAGAGGGGTCACTTGCCATCGTAGCGCGCTGTCACAGTGGGCCGGCTGGGGGCGGGTTGCTGTTTCATGTGCACTATGAGTGCGACTACACGTGCCTTGGTGTGTGTGTGCGAGTGTGCGTGGGCTGTATTTTGTATATTGATTATTTGATACATGTATAAATGTGTCTCCAGGAATATGTTTTGTTTTAATCTTGTGTCGATACTATTTAGTTCTGCCTCGTTATTAGCCATTGGGTATAACTGTTTTATCATCACTGCTTTGTTGTTGTTCTTTGGCCATTTACGTTGAATGACTTGTTATACATCGACATTGATAGTTTTATTCTTCTTCTTCGTCGTTCGCTTGTACCCAATATTGACGGACTGTGTGACGATATCTTCTGCTATGGTCTGTTGAGACAGTCAGATATCAAAATCGAGACCGGAGGTCGAGATTAGTTTGATATCACTGTCGAAACAGACCAATAGCAGAAGATAATCATCACACAGTCAGTCAATGTTAGATATATTGCTAATTCTCGGGACATCAGTGTTGTATTTACTGTAAAGAAATTACAAAAGTATTTGTCTCAGTTTTGGCTGTTCCATATACCCCTCCCTCTGATTATTATTTCTTTTTGTTCACTCTTTTCTTGTACTTTTCAGTATTTTCAAATGTCTTTTCTTTCAAAAAGTCTTTAGTCACTTGCTCAACTAAATTCTGGGATCATTACATTTTCATATATATTTGTTTGTTTTCAAATTTAGGTGTTTTTGTTCAGTTTTGAAGTGGGGAAGCAATAAAGAGGTCGTCGATATCAAAACTGATATCGACGGAAATGTCGTCGATATCAAAACTGATATCGACGGAAATGTCGTCGATATCACTTTTGCACTGAGCTCAGTTTTGCCCAATTGACCAATGGAAATCCACGTAACATATGAAATAACAATATATAGTTTTATCATAAGAACCTTTTCTAATTCCTATTAACTCGATGTTCTTTAACTATATTTATACATAAATGCATATTGTAAAGCAGTATGCATTGTTAGAGGATTTTTTTTAGTAGCAGTGTTTAAATGTCGAAGCTGCTTTTCCCAGTTTTACCTAAGAGACCGACTGTATATTGTGTTATTGTATTTGTCAGACTTGATTGTACCAAGTCCCTACACATGTTGTAATGCGCTTAGAGCCAAATATTTTTGTTTTTTGTAAGGGATAGGCGCAATATAAATACACTTTATTATTATTATTATTATTATTATTATTATTATTATTATTACTAGGACTAGGATCATCACCACAGGACTGTCAACAGTCACAGTGACATGACCACTAGGACTAGGATCATCACCACAGGACTGTCAACAGTCACAGTGACAATATCATGACTACTAGGACTAGGATCATCACCACAGGACTGTCAACAGTCACAGTGACAATATCATGACCACTAGGACTAGGATCATCACCACAGGACTGTCAACAGTCACAGTGACAATATCATGACTACTAGGACTAGGATCATCACCACAGGACTGTCAACAGTCACAGTGACAACATCATGACTACTAGGACTAGGATCATCACCATAGGATTGTCAACAGTCACAGTCACAATATCATGACTACTAGGACTAGGACCATCACCACAGGACTGTCAACAGTCACAGTCACAACATCATGACTACTAGGACTGGGATCATTACCACAAGACTGTCAACAGTCAGAGTGACAACATCATGACTACTACAGGCATGGGAATTGAAAATTGTTAAAAAGGCTGAACATTTTTAACTGAAGACGCGAAGCGTCAAGTCGACTGCGCGAAGCGCCTATCATTACTAGGGGGGTCCGGGACATGCCCCCCCCGGAAAAAATTTTCTCCAAAGAACCCAGATGGTGCAATCTGGTGTCATCTGAGCTCCAAGTTTGCCATTAAATTCTGTTTTTAGAATCAGAGTTTTTAGTACCAAATTTTTGATTTTTTGAAGAAAAAAAATAAAAACATGTATTATATGGTTGAAATTTGTTAAAACCTTGATCTGTTGAGACAAACAGGAAAATGTAACTTGTAACACAATCTGGTTTACTTTCAAACATAAAAGTTACAAAGGCTCACCAATAAGAATTGCCTACTTAAGTTACTTTCCCATGATCTCTTACAAGGAGTTTAAAAAAAAGGTATATAAAAACGCATAGATTTTTCTTCGATTTGTGGGTTAGCGGTTTGGGTACCAGCCCAGCTCCAACCCTTGCTTAAATTTGGTAAATATAGTTCGAAGATTACGAATACGATCAGCACAGTGACATTCGAATGGAGAAAAACTGAAACAGATGCGCAAAGTTCAGATCTAGAGCGGTGTTCTTCGCTTGACTTGAGCCAAAATCTGTTATTTTTCTGCCGTATAAAATCGAAGGAAAATCAAACAATTCAAGAGCACTGTGCCTTACTTGAGCAGAAAAAAACCCACATGTATGGCAAACGTTGATTGTCCTTCAGAGAAGAGCACGTTTCAATGTGCTTCTTCCTGCGGAGATGATCAGTAACAGTTAGTAGGTGTTGCAGGCGATGCACCATGCTGAACCACGGACATCAATTTTTCTAAATTGGGTGCCGACGCGCTGTTTGTCTCTATTCACTTCCACAACAGCCGACACCCACTCCCATTTCTTCGCGCATCCAGTGTCATCGAATCTTTGACCACGTTTTACAACACGCGCGATCGATATTTTCACTGATACAGTGCGTTCAATGCTGTCGCGTGCCCGCGAAGCCTATAGCGTGCCCGCGAATCAACAGCGAGCTGTTTCACTCAAAGTTCAAGTAACTGAGGCGGGCGGTAGCAGTGCGTGAACAAATTTTCGCGGGCTTTTGCGCTAATGCAAAAGTAACCGGTGCTTTTTTTGTGTGCCTCCCCCCTTTATTTTTTCGGCGGATACTTTTGCTTCCCTTTATTTTTTCGGCGGACACTTTTGCTTTTCCGGCGGAACAAGCAAAAATTTCGGCGGAAATCCGCCGTTCGGCGGACAATTCCCATGCCTGCTACTAGGACTCGGATAATAACCACAGGATTGTCAACAGTCCCAGTGACAATATCATCACTACTAGGACTAGGATCATTACCACACAACTGTGAACAGTCCCAGTGACAACATCATCACTACTAGGACTGGGATCATTACCAGAGGACTGTCAACTGGCACTGTAATGTCCGCCTTGTGGCGGCTAGCTGACATTTCTGATGTTGTAGGTAGGACTGACATCGTTCTGACAACACAGCCACACACACTGCAGCTCACATGTCAAACACACAGTGACGTGATGTTGTAGGTAGGACTGACATCGTTCTGACAACACAGCTACACACACTGCAGCTCACATGTCAGTGCTGTGCAAACACACAGTGATGTGAAATAGGAACTCCACTCACTCCCAATCACACAGCGACAAGCTACGGGTCAATAGCATTTGTGACCTAACAGTTACCATGACAACTGACCTAATGTGTCAAGACTGGCTTATAGCATCTACAAGTTCATGTCTGGGGTCAGGAAAAGCGCGTCCTTGGTACTAGTGACATGACACTGTAACCACGGCAATGACAGTGTTACCATGACGGTGACAGTGTAACCATGACAACTGACCTGATGTGTGAAGACTGACTGATGGCGTCTACAGGTTGGTGTCTGGGGGTCAGGAAGAGCGCGTCCTTGGGGTTGGTGACCAGCACCAGTGGCCAGTCGCCCAGCCTGGCGTCCACAAAGGTCAGCAGGTCATGGTCCACCGCCAGCACTCGCAATCTGCACAGTGGACAACACACACATTACATGGAACACTTCTCTGGGCTGCGTGTGTGTGTTCTTTATTTGGTGTTTAACGTCGTTTTCAACCACGAAGGTTATATCGCGACAGGGAAAGGGGGGAGATGGGATAGAGCCACTTGTCAATTGTTTCTTGTTCACAAAAGCACTAATCAAAAATTTGCTCCAGGGGCTTGCAACGTAGTACAATACTGGGAGAATGCAAGTTTCCAGTACAAAGGACTTAACATTTCTTACATACTGCTTGACTAAAATCTTTACAAAAATTTACTATATTCAATCAATCAATCAATCAATGAGGCTTATATCGCGCATATTCCGTGGGTACAGTTCTAGGCGCTCTGCAGTGATGCCGTGTGAGATGAAATTTTATACGGCCAGTAATTACAGCCATTTCGGCGCATATTTACCTTTCACGGCCTACTATTCCAAGTCACACGGGTATAGGTAGACAATTATTAACTGTGCCTAAGCAATTTTTGCCAGGAAAGACCCTTTTGTCAATCGTGCACGGCGGTTCCCCCTTTCACAGACAGCATGATTTAGTTTGCTGCTGGCACCTCGCTCACACAGCCCCTGCCCTGCTTATCTGTTAGCACATTCCTGCCCCAGCTGGAGCTTCAGCCTTCTTTGTTCCACTGGCTGGCAGCAGAAAATGAGTCAATTTCCCACGGTTTAATTGCCTTCCTGCCACTGCCTCACAGCAGAACCAGATTTTGTATCTAGTTTATATCTTGAAGAGCCCTGTCTGGAGCACTTTCCATGTGGTTTCGTCTTGAAGATTTTTTGTCTTGTATTAGTTTCTGATCATCAGAGTACATGTACGCTGTGTGTTTCATTTGTGTGGCATTGTGTTGTGACAGGCAAATTTTTCACCCACTGTTCAGCAGAAAAGAAAGGATTGAATCATAGTATTATTACAAGTGACATCACACTCAGTTATTTTGTGCAGCAGTGTGACCTAATATTTCCAGTTTTCTTCTTTGTCTTCATGTGACAGTGTATGTTGGGTATGCAGTGTGTTTTATAATGGAGCATACTGAAACTAAACATCTAATTTGTGTTAATGCATTGTGTAGACTGTGTGGGGAACGCTCTGCAAGAATAAACAAGTCGCGTAAGGCGAAAATACAATATTTAGTCAAGTAGCTGTCGAACTCACAGAATGAAACTGAACGCAACGCAACGCAGCAAGACCGTATACTCGTAGCATCGTCACTCCACCGCCCGTGGCAAAGGCAGTGCACGTGGAATTGACAAGAAGAGCGGGGTATTCGTTGCGCTAAGAAGGATAGCACGCTTTTCTGTACCTTTCTTCGTTTTAACTTTCTGAGCGTGTTTTTAATCCAAACATATCATATCTATATATTTTTGGAATCAGGAACCGACAAGGAATAAGATGAAAGTGTTTTTAAATTGATTTCGAAAAAAAAATTTTGATAATAATTTTTATATATTTAATTTTCAGAGCTTGTTTTTAATCCGAATATAACATATTTATATGTTTTTGGAATCAGCAAATGATGGAGAATAAGATAAACGTAAATTTGGATCGTTTTATAAATTTTTATTTTTTTTTACAATTTTCCGATTTTTAATGACCAAAGTCATTAATTAATTTTTAAGCCACCAAGCTGAAATGCAATACCGAACCCCGGGCTTCGTCGAAGAGTACTTGACCAAAATTTCAACCAATTTGGTTGAAAAATGAGGGCGTGACAGTGCCGCCTCAACTTTCACGAAAAGCCGGATATGACGTCATCAAAGACATTTATCAAAAAAATGAAAAAAACGTTCGGGGATTTCATACCCAGGAACTCTCATGTCAAATTTCATAAAGATCGGTCCAGTAGTTTAGTCTGAATCGCTCTACACACACACACACACACACAGACAGACGCACATACACCACGACCCTCGTTTCGATTCCCCCTCGATGTTAAAATATTTAGTCAAAACTTGACTAAATATAAAAAAGATCATAATCGTAATGTGAAACTGTGTGTGGACTATGCGGACAAACTGAAAAACTTTTTTAACATTGATGTATCTTCGTGTGCTGGGAGCTTGGATAGCTCAGTCGGTAGAGCGCGTGGGCTCGTGATCGAACTGAAAGGTCGCGGGTTCGAATCCAGCAGTGGGTGTCCATATCATTTATCCCGTTGCCGACCCTGGTTTGCTGGTGTCAGTATAATGTGAACAGCCATCTTTAAATCTACCCCAAGATACATGGAAGTAAAACTCGCTATAACAACAACAACAACTGCCGTGTGCTGACATTTTGGAATACTGTTTTCCTATTTGGATACCTGTAAGCGGGCTCAAGAAAAGATACCTCACACACACAAGGTAAAAGTCTTCAAAGTGTCAGCATGAACATCTGTTAACATAACCTTGCAGATTTGTTTTTAATTTGTTCTGTCTTCAAACGTTGACCGTGGCGCGATCTGTAGCCACTCAAATACATGTCATTAATTACATTGTGCCGTGTGTATTGTTCTCTGTCTGTCTTCTTTCAGCAGGCTACAGCAGTGGCACACCTACAGCATAGTGGTCATATTTAGTATCGTTTGAAAGTTTATGGTCTTGACTACAAGGCTATGTGTAAATAACACACATGCTGACATCGTAATTCAAGAGAACTAACAAGATAGAAGTGTTTTCAAAACACACAGCTTACTCGTAAGGCAGAGATAGCAGTGCGTAGCTGCCGAGAGGTTGAGCTGGGCCGCACTCTGGCCTGCTAGTAGAAGGGAGCTTTTCTCTTAGCCTTCTACTGCTGAGATGGCTTGTGTGGGTGGTGCTATCGCGCGGTTGTACAGTCACTACTGTGTAGCCAGCGCTGAACCGGGGGATGGGTGATTTATTACCGCTGGCGGCCTGGCACTGAGGAAGGGGTGATAAAGGGGGCAGATTCCGGCTGTGCCTGTGAACTAAACCTAATAGCAGAAACTGCCGTGCGTGGGATCTTTAACGTGCACACCCAATGTAGTGTACACGGGGGAGGGTTCGGACACCGAAGAGAGTCTGCACACAAAGTTGACTCTGAAATAAATTTCCGCCGAACCTGGGATCGAACTCACGCTGACAGCGGCCAACTGAATACAAATCCAGCGCGCTACCAACTGAGCTATATCCGCGCTATACAAGAAACACTTAACAAGGGTAAAAGGAGAAACAGAATCCGTTAGTCGCCACTTACGACATGCTGGGGAGCATCGGGTAAATTCTTCCCCCTAACCCGCGGGGGGTCGTGTGTGTGTGTGTGTGTGTGTGTGTGTGTGTGTGTGTGTGTGTGTTTGTGTGTGTGTGTGTGTGGTGTGTGTGTGTGTGTGTGTGTGTGTGTGTGTGTGTGTGTGTGTGTGTGTGTGTGTGTGCGTGGGTCAGAGCGTGTGGGTGTACATTTTTATATGTCTGAATGCTGGTGAATTCATCTCTGCAGGCACATTTCACCTACTTTACCAAATGCTAAACTCAAAAATAATATATCTACCTCATGCACTACTCAAAGACTTGTTTGTCTCCTGACAACACAACTTTAGTATCATCCGAAGATGACCGCAATAAGCAGTGTGAAATGATTAATAATACAGCCTGGCATAACCCAGCACAACATGTGACGTACACACGGTTGACTTTCCAGTCTCCCAGCTCCAGCTCCAAGGTTCCCGTCTTGTGGCGTGTGAACATCTTGGTCACATGATCTCCCAGCGTGTGCAGGTGGCCGCACAGGTATGCTACTCCATTCCTACAACACACCACACAGATATTAACTTAAACACAGGTACACTACCCCTATCCTATTACAACACACCAAACACCTTTCAACTTAAACACAGGTGTGCTACCCTGTTTCTATTACAACACAGCATGTACAGTTTGAGCTGAGATACTGTGAAAATCACTCTTCAGTAGTCTTACTAGGGAAAAGCCACAAATTGGCACACAAAAAACAGACAAGCTTCCAAGTGAGGTATGTCTGTACAGGGGCGGATCCAGGGGGGGGGGGGGGGGGGGGGTTTCCGGGGTTTCCAGACCCCCCCCCCCCTCCCCCCAAACCTGAAACCACCAACAAAACAAGAAGAGCAAACGCTCGATCGAGTCACTTTCGCAGTTCTGAATATTATATGAGGCATCAGATGGACAGGAAGAAATTGCTATTCACAACACAATGAGTCACGTTCACATAAAATTTGAGCCCGGTCACTTTTATAGTTTCCGAGAAAAGCCCAACGTTAAGTTGTGTGTTGCCGAACAGAAAAGGCTAGTTATCTCCCTTGTTTTTCTGATAACGTTCGTAAAAGGCTACAGATGTAAATACTTTGATGTAAAGAATAATCCTACAAAGTTTCAATCACATCCGATGAACTTTGTCAAAGATATAAAATGTCTAATTTTTCCTTTGACGCTGACCTGTGACCTTGAAAAAGGTCAAAGGTCAACGAAACCATCGTTAAAGTGTAGAGGTCATTGGAGGTCACGACTAAACAAAATATGAGCCCGATCGCTTTGATAGTTTCCGAGAAAATATAAAATGTCTAATTTTTCCTTTGACGCTGACCTGTGACCTTGAAAAAGGTCAAAGGTCAACTAAACCATCGTTAAAGTGTAGAGGTCATTGGAGGTCACGACTAAACAAAATATGAGCCCGATCGCTTTGATAGTTTCCGAGAAAAGTCCAACGTTAAGGTGGTGTCTACGGACGGCCGGCCGGACGGCCGGCCGGACGGCCGGCCGGATGGCCGGCCGGACGGACAGACTAACACTGACCGATTACATAGAGTCACTTTTTCTCAAGTGACTCAAAAAACAAAACAAAAAAAATACAAATAAACTTGAAAACAGAGAAAAACTCATGGCTCAGATTGCTCCATTTTCCTAAACATTCCAAGTGAGTTATGTCTGTGACAAGGTGCGCCTACCTCATGACGTGCCTGATGCCGGGCGGGTCCTGGACGATGAAGGATGTTGGGTAATGGCCGAACCAGACGGTCAAGTTGCTGCCCCCACTCTCCACGCTCAGCCCCTCCAGCTGGTGCACTCTCACCTGCAACAGTCAATCAGTCAATCACAACTTACACCAACCTGAATACAGTCAATCACAACTTACACCAACCTGAATACAGTCAATCACAACTTACACCAACCTGAATACAGTCAATCACAACTTACACCAACCTGAATACAGTCAATCACAACTTACACCAACCTGAATACAGTCAATCACAACTTACACCAACCTGAATACAGTCAATCACAACTTACACCAACCTGAATACAGTCAATCACAACTTACACCAACCTGAATACAGTCAATCACAACTTACACCAACTTGAATACAGTCACTCACAACTTACACCAACTTGAATACAGTCAATCACAACTTACACCAACTTGAATACAGTCAATCACAACTTACACCAACTTGAAAACAGCTTAAAATTCTATTGTTTCACAATGCTTCATTTAAATCAAATCTTGTCTGAACCCAGATTTAATTAAAAAGTACACACATGCAAATGAGTAATCGCTAACATTCACATGCACAGAATACACGCCTAGAAACACACACGCAAAAACAAACACACACGACCAGCCAGGGTTCAGACCAACGCGTCAGACCCAAAAGAAAAGCGTGAGAGAGGCGTGAGAAGAACGCTGCGTCAGACCCAAAAGAAAAGTGTGAGAGAGGCCAGAGAAGAAGGCTGCGTCAGACCAAAAAGAAAAGCGTGAGAGAGGCGTGAGAAGAACGCTGCGTCAGACCAAAAAGAAAAGCGTCAGAGAGGCCAGAGAAGAACGCTGCGTCAGACCAAAAAGAAAAGCGTCAGAGAGGCGTGAGAAGAACGCTGCGTCAGACCCAAAAGAAAAGCATGAGAGAGGCGTGAGAAGAACGCTGCGTCAGACCCAAAAGAAAAGCATGAGAGAGGCGTGAGAAGAACGCTGCGTCAGACCCAAAAGAAAAGCGTGAGAGAGACCTGAGAAGAACGCTGCGTCAGACCCAAAAGAAAAGCATCAGAGAGGTGTGAGAAGAACGCTGCGTCAGACCAAAAAGAAAAGCGTGAGAGGCGTGAGAAGAACGCTGCGTGCTCACATCATCCAGGTAGCCGAAGAAGTTGAATGGTCTGCGAGGTCCGGGGACGGGACAAGCGTCGACAGCGATGAAGGAGTATGTGCCGAACGGTGTCACATGCTGGTGGTGATACGACAGGGCGTGCTGTGTTCCCATCACTGAGTACTTCCTGCAAAAACAACAGAGAACATCATGTTATATTCCCTTGACAGAAAACTCACAAACGCGACATGTAATACTACCTTTATAGTGCACATCCCTCAGTCAACACAAAAACACGCGTATAACACTAAAATTGTACCTCTAGTCATATTATAGCACCGACTCTAGGACAGTTTTATTCTTAGTATCACATTGGACCCCTCGTAAAAAGAACTCATTTAGCAACTGCCGGATTTCAGTGGCCTCATAATTATGAAGATGTGGACCAAGTTAGTGTCTACACTGTGTGAAAGGCATTGTGCTTGTACAAGACGGTAGTTGAACAGCAGCCGGGTGCAGTCTGTGGGGATACCCAACGTAGCCAGTAAGATGAAGAGCAACGTTCAAATATTGTGATTCAACCATAAATTTCATGATCACTACTTTTTACATGAAACAGCTATCAACACACTAGCACAAAGTCTGACACACAAAGCGGCTACCAGGGCAGGTGTTTCCTGCAATAAAGGTATTTCCAAACAACAATGTACCAAAAGTAAAGATATATATATATCCGAACAAATTATTCCCCCACAAAATCAATTTACTTTTTGCTAAAGTTTTACCCCATAACTACGATTTATCTTTAGTTAGGCATTTCCCAAAAAGTACACTTTACATACCTGTATAAATTGCTGCTTCCACTGACCTCAGCCACATCAAAAGCATCTGCAAGGTAATGCCAAATAATAGATCAAAAGCATATGCAAAGTAATGCCAAACAATAGATCAAAAGCAACCACATAAAAGAGCACGGTGTGTTTCTACTGAGCAAATCCAGAACCCATGTCAATTGTCATTAGACTTTAGTCAGTTAACTGAGGTATTGTTTTTTCAGCCAGGTCTCAATGTGTTTATCCAATTGTCCATTTGTCTCTGACTGTCTTTCCAACTCTCTGTCCCTCCTGTCACACACACACGCAGAGAGCACCCCCCCCCCCCCCACACACACACACACACACACACAGAAGCTCACCATGATTGCCACGAGTGTCTAGAAATGTGGCCGACGTGAATGTCTTGCACGTGTCAATGGCGTGCCTGTAGATCTGCCATTCCTCCTCCATCTGCCCGGATGTTCTGTCGTCTGAAGTCTTCGCGTCAGTCAGGTCCCCTCAAATAACACAACAAATTTACTGAAATTTACTGAAAAAAATACCCTGAATACACAAATTAACAAGTTGCGTAAGGCGAAATTACTACATTTAGTCAAGCTGTGGAACTCACAGAATGAAACTGAACGCACTGCATTTTTTCACAATGAGTGAATGACCGTAGTCCGCCGCTAGTGCAAAAGGCAGTGAAAGTGACGAGCCTGTTCAGCGCGGTAGCGGTTGCGCTGTGCTGCACAGCACGCTTTCCTGTACCTCTCTTCGTTTTAACTTTCTGAGCAAGTTTTTAATCCAAACATATCATATCTATATGTTTTTGGAATCTGGAACCAACAAGGAATAAGATGAAATTGTTTTTAAAACGATTTAGGAAATTTAATTTTAATCATAATTTTTATATTTTTAATTTTCAGGGCTTGTTTTTAATCCAAATATAACATATTTATATGTTTTTGGAATCAGAACATGATGAAGAATAAAATAAAAGTAATTTTGGACCGTTTTATAAAAAAATAATTTTAATTATAATTTTCAGATTTTTAATGACCAAAGTCATTAATTAATTTTTAAGCCTCCATGCTGAAATGCAATTACCGAAGTCCGGCCTTCGTATTGCTTTGCCAAAATTTCAATCAATTTGATTGAAAAATGAAGGTGTGACAGTGCCGCCTCAACTTTTACAAAAAGCCGGATATGACGTCATAAAAGACATTTATCGAAAAAATGAAAAAAACGTCTGGGGATATCATACCCAGGAACTTTCATGTCAAATTTCATAAAGATCGGTCCAGTAGCTTAGTCTGAATCGTTCAAAACTTGACTAAATGTAAAAAGAAAGGGGTGAAGAAAAATGTAAAGAAATAAACAGAATCTTGATGGTAAAAGAGGGTCATAAAAACTGTACCAGAAAATGTAATTTGTTGATCAATCTTTCACAATCTTACATGGACAGTGGCAACATTCTGTATGCACAATGTTTCAGCATATTATTGTAGTTTTAACAGCATCGTTTTATCAGATGACCTGCAGGTGCAGGTTTTTATATCATTTTATTTGTATTTAAGGAAAAAGATGGACAAAGACAACGGACGGCAGGTCAACAGTTTCTTTCCACTGCACAGTTTTGTTTCCTATATTTCTTGACTTGACTTGACTTGACCAGTGTTTGAGAGTGAGACCCGTGAAGGCCTGTTCACCGTTCCTTAATTATGTGTGAAAATACACAAAACAATAACAGAGGTGGCAATGCACGGTGGCATAGAAAAAAAAGAATCTATGATGTGATCTGGCATTCTGGATCATATCTAGATGATAGATGGGAGATTGTTCCAATGCGCATCATATAGTCTGCTCTTCAGGCTGTTCACTGTTGGAGCCGTTTCAAACCCAATAACCTGGAATAAGTGTACTTAAAAGCATGAAGAGAGCAATGACTATGAGACTGAATGACAGCCCTATCTAAGACTAAGAACACCAAACCCTCCAGGGTAACAATGAATGTTTACCTGTGATCAACACCAGTGATGGCTGGATGACAGGGAGATAATCCCGGCAAAACTGCTCCAGGTCAGGACCTCGCTTCAAGTCCCTGAACTTGCTGATGTGTATGTCTGACAGCTGCACACCACACACAAATATGACCAAGGAACAACACAGGAGAGAGAAAACTCTTTCATCAATTCTTCAAATATTTGAATAAGGATCCAGTGTTAAGCCTGACCCCTGCCATATACCAATAACTGTTGAGTCCGTCGTAAAAATAAATATATATAAAAAAGGCTCAATGGCCTTATCAAAGCAGACAAAAGGCTTTGACCCTGACAATCCTAGACCCCCATATCCTTCTACCGGCCATAGATACCGACCTGCACCATCCAGAAGATGTTGTCGGGACTACCATCCATCTTGGGACCCTCTCCTCTGTCCCCCAGTCGGCGAGATGCTTCATATTGACTGGTCAAGTTGGGATCAAGTGCATCCCGAAGCGCTGCCCACAAAACGGACAATATAATGACCGTGCCTATCACTACAAAAAAGGCCTTCATAATGACCGACCTCCAAGAGTTGCGCGAGAGATATTTCATCAGTCATCGCCTTATCTTAATCATGCTCAATTTTTAGAAAATTGTTGACGTCTGCTTCAGAAAGGGACGTTATTCGCTTCCGGTACTGAGAGTAGTTGCCCTTGTATATTTAGCCAAGATGTCGGTCGTCGAAGCAGACATTCCCAGAGTTGATCAAGTAAAACCAACACGTTATTTTATTATTATGTCTATTGAATACATTTCTTAAGACACAAAAATATAACTTTGTCTTTCCCCTTTATTTCTGAACAATTTTCTTAGAGCGATCTCACATGAATGTCTTGGTTCACCCAGTGCAATTCATGATGATTTCCTACTTTTCTTGTGTTATCATTCTGTTTACAAAGTAGTAAGTATAAGGTTTAAGCCACTCGATCGTAGAAGACGTTAACCTAGCCTAAGCCACATGTGGCATTGCGCAATACAAGGACATAGTCGGTCTGGGATCTGGATTTGATGAGTTGCAGGGGCCAATTTTGGCCATCGTCGCAAACGTGGGAGTGCCCAGCGCTCCCTATCAATAAAAACCTAACTATCTACTTTAATTTTTAAAAACATCGGTCGGTCGGCGGTGCGTCCCGCTAGCGCTACGTGTCATTTGTGCTACGTATCGTTTGCGGTATTTTCTGTAGTGCTATCGACACAAATTGCCGAAAACAGTAGTGCTATCGGCACGTAATAATATAGTGCTATTGCCACAATTCACACATGCCATTATCACTACGTCTCAATAGAACTACGTGTCGATATCACTATTTTTGAAAAACCAATGTACTGTAGCGCAACGAGTCGATAACGCCACGTGTCGATAGCACTATACTACATGTTCAAACGGCAGACATTTCCCTTTGTGTGTGCATGTGAGTGTGTATATATATAGACCTTTTCGGTATCTGAGCAGCTCTCGCGAGACACGTTCTTTGTTATGCTTTGAACATCGCTAGAACTTCGAACCTCGGCTTTCGCAGCTCGCGCGAGATCGCTGTACCACATGCTTTGCTATGCTCTGAAGTTTGCGAGAGCTTACGAGAACTTGGAATACCGAAAGGGTCTATTGTCTGCATGGCTGTCTGACGGATCTGTCTGTCTCTGTCTCTCTCTCTCTGTGTCTCTGTCTCTCACGATCTCTCTCTCTCTCTCTCTCTCTCTCTCTCTCTCTCTCTCTCTCTC
Source organism: Littorina saxatilis (assembly GCF_037325665.1). Classification (NCBI taxonomy): domain Eukaryota; kingdom Metazoa; phylum Mollusca; class Gastropoda; order Littorinimorpha; family Littorinidae; genus Littorina; species Littorina saxatilis. The sequence continues at coordinate 709,470 of NC_090261.1, forward strand.
TCTCTCTCTCTCTCTCTCCCTATATTAAAAATCAAGTATTGGAAGAAGTGTCTCACCATAAAGTCCTTGGTGTAAAGATTGATAATAATTTATCATGGCATGATCACATTAATTACATCTGTAAGATTTCTTCCCAAAAAATATATCAGTTATCAAAAATAAAACACTTCTTGAATTTCCACTCGCGAAAGATTTTTTTTTACAATCACATCTTGTCAAATATTGATTATGCATCCACTCTATGGGATTGTGCAAGTGCTAATGTTTTGAAACCTTTAGCCAGTCTTCACAGAAGAGCAGTTATTATAAAAATTTGCAAGTATTACCATTTCAAAAAAGATTAATGTATAATAAAGGTGTTTGTTTTGGGGTGGAGTTGAAGAAAAGGGCAGTGAAGCTAAGGCCAAACAAAAACATATGTTGGTTTAGGGTAACTTGACCAAAAAAGGTAGGTCGTTTTTGGCTCACGCAAGTGTAGCCTATGCGATCGTAACTTTGTCTGTCTGTGCGTGCGTATGTGCGTGCGTGTGTATGTCTGTGGTAGAAACTTTAACATTTCGTCATTTGAGTATTTATTTCATGGTTGTTGTTGGTGTGTGTGTTGGTGTAAGTTGTGAGTGACTGTATTCAGGTTGGTGTAAGTTGTGATTGACTGTATTCAGGTTGCTGTAAGTTGTGAGTGACTGTATTCAGGTTGGTGTAAGTTGTGAGTGACTGTATTCAGGTTGGTGTAAGTTGTGATTGACTGTATTCAGGTTGGTGTAAGTAGGCTACATGCAGACAGACAGATCTAGATCTAGTGTCTCGCTTTCTTGCACAGTGTCACCTATGCTTACTGTGTGTGTATGTGTGTATGTGTGACGGAGTGATTGAGTTTGTGTTACTGTTTGTCGATTTCTTACGTGAGCCTTGAAGGCTTCGCCTCTTGTTTGTTATTGTTTTTGTTGTTTTTTTGTTGTTGATTTGGTTGATTTTAAAGGAGGTTACTTCCCTTAGTCTCGGTAAGGTTCGCAACATGTGCCAACATTTTATTTTTTTTGAGAAATGAAAATAACCGTTTTAGGGTCGGCGGGCAAAAAATAGGGTCGGTCGGGTTACCCTAAACCAACATATATTTTTGTTTGGCCTAAACTGATGCAGCGTAAATTTGGAAACATACAGCTAATCACATATTATAGGTATGACCACCAACCAATCTAGATACAAACGCATGATAACTAGGAAGGCGCTAATTCAGAGGAGGAAATATTTCCTGTAATACCCAGTTGCTAGTATCATATAGTAGCTAAAATATGATGCTTGGAAAAGACACAGATTCGAGATCGTTAACACAACACTGCCGTTGTTTTACGGTTACACATCAAAAGCAAAAAGCTAGGAACAAGTAGGTGGCAATGAAAAGTTATACTTTGATGCAGCACATATCACATGATATAGACCTTATCATTACTCTTCTTTTCTCCATCCATCCCATCCGCCCTGGCTAAAAATCTTCAAAAAATCTTACGACTATACTCATCCGTCCGGGGATATCATTCCCAGGAACTCTCATGTAAAATTTCATAAAGATCGGTCCAGTAGTTTAGTCTGAATCGCTCTACACACACACACACACACACACACACACACACACACACACACACACACACACACACACACACACACACACCACGACCCTCTTCTCGATTCCCCCTCTATGTTAAGATATTTAGTCAAAACTTGACTAAATGTAAAAACATACTTACAAACTAATATAACATAACATAACAGAGAGAGAGCGAGAGAGAGAGAGAGAGAGAGAGAGAGAGAGAGAGAACTCAGAACTCAGAATGGTTTATTATATTAAGGCCAGAGAGAGAGAGAGAGAGGGGGGCAGAGAGAGACAGAGTGAGTGAGCGAGTGAGCAAGAGAGAGAGACACACACACACACACACACACACACACACACACACACACACTGAAACAGACACGCACACACATACACAGACATACATATACACACACAAACCAGAAGGAGTGAGAGTGAGAGAAAAAATGAGAACGAGAAAGTCGTCAGTAAGTAGTGGTATTGACACGTAGCGATAATGACACGTAGCGCTAAAAGATGTAGTGCTGTCGACATGTAGTGATAAAGAACGAATGATAGCGACTCATAGACAAATTATTTGTAGCACTAATCAACGTAGCGATAGCGGCACGTAGCACAAATGACACGTAGGACAAATGACACGTAGCACAAATGACACGTAGCGCTAGCGATACGCATTCGTCGGTCGGTAAGGTCAGCGCGGAGTCTTGCGAAGTCGGCTTGCATTCAAATACTTTTCACAAATATGTCCATGATGTATTCAAACATTATCATCATCCTCTTTAGTCTTTATATCATTTATTGATCCCGTGGGCAGCCAAACCATTTAATTCTAACGTTATTTTGTTTGGTATGTGTCATCCACATCTTTGGGGAGTGATATTGATTTTACACTTGTAATGCATTAACTGGATCAAGATGCATAGAATATTCATTCAGTATGTAAGTTTATTGTAACATCACTTCTGGGATCTCTACCTTCAGTGAATGAGCTAGTCTGCTGATTGTGACAGAGATTTTGAGAAGACAAACCTGCTGATTGTGACAGAGACAAACCTGCGGCACATGATATTGATGTTGGTTAAAACAGAAACATTTCTAACTCTAGGAATCACAAGCATTTTGGTTGTAGGACATTGATTTGATGAGCAGTAGCCCTGCTGACACTACATGGAACGTGGTAGTGGTAGCTACACAATGTGTGTCTGTGTGATGACTGCAGGCCCCAGCAGCTCCCGCATCCTATGGAGGAACAGCCTCTGGGGTCGCGCCCTTCACCTCTGTTGCCCTGGGAGACGGAGACGGCAAGAAGAAAGGCAAAGTTCCGCGCCGCATCCTGCACTTCAGTGATGGGATCCTGGAGGAATACTCCACTGATGAGGAGGAAGAAGAGAAGCCTGAACCCCTGCCCCTTGTCGACCCTGTGAGTTGTGGGTCTTGATGTGTGTGTGTGGGGGGGGGGGGGGGGGGGAATAAGAATAAGAATAAGAATACTTTATTATCTCATAGAGAAATTCGGGGGTGGTACATAACAATAATACAAACAAGACATTGATTTTACATAAAACATATAGCACTATATAACATGAACATCTTTAAAGCACTGCGCTTACATATTCTTGCACACCTACGCGTATAACGAACTATGGCTAAACATCATTGCAAAATATCATAACATACAATATATCGCAGGACATATACGGTTGTACATAAAACCAATACATACATGTACATTACTACTGATTGCACTGGCAGAAGAGGGGCTGAGTCGGGTATGTGGATGTGTTTACATGTTGCTAAGGGTGATGGATTTGGGGATGAAGCTGTTTTGCAGCCTGAGTGTCCTAGCTTTGTGCGTGCGAAGTCTACGGCCAGAGGGAAGGAGTTCATAGAGGTGTATGCTTTCTGACGTCAATACATGTGTTGTTTGACTTTATTTACCCATCATGTGTTTGTGGGGGTAGGTATACATCGATCAATATTTACTACATTTACTAAAGTTAGTGTTGTTGTTTTACTCTTATTTTTTTTGGTTCTTGTTGTTTTCTCTCTGTCCAGAAAACTTTGAAGTGGATGCCTTGGATGTGGTTTTACATGTCAACAGCTGCCTACAAATCATGGAAAGGTAACAACTAACACAGTCAGTTTATGCTGCATCAAGTGTCTTTCATCTTCATTGCCTTTGATGAAGTTCATTTAAAGGACATAACAGAGAGAGATGGACCTTTTATTCATAAGGGTTTTTAAACAAAATTGTTAGTGTGTGTGTGTGTGTGTGTGTGTGTGTGTGTGTGTGTGTGTGTGTGTGTGCTGCTTGTTTAAATCAAGGCTGTCAAAGACTATTCCCTGATACCAGCACAATGTTTATAATATATATATATATATATATATATGAGTTGTTCTTCAGTACTGGTGACAGAAAGGGGGAAAAGTGGTCAAAATTCAAATCTCTAGTTTTGTTTTTGAAATATTGCTTTTCATAAAGCAGAAATACTGTAGTATCTGTTGTACATAAGAAAAAATCACTGGTTCACATGGTTCCTACATAATCTAACTTTTAAAGCTGGTTCCTGTGTGTATGTTTGTATGATGACGATAGGACCCGAAACGGCTGCACGGACTGAGACAGGAATTGCAGAGAATGTTCTTTGCCACTCGAGTCGTGTCATAGGTACTTTTGGAATAGCAAATTTGAAAGGATTCTTCAAAAAACGCTGGAAAACATTATATACCCTGTGAGCTATCGAGGATCCTCCCCGTCTGGGCTGTCGAAACATGGTCTTGTTAAAAGACGTTTTCAAATGCGGTTAACGGGGAGATACACTCGAAGCACATTTAGCGAAGTTATGTTGCCAAATCATCAAAGATCAACATTTCACTACACGGATCGATGCACACAGTCGAAATAGATGTGACTTTCACACAACCGAAGACTATTTACCAGCAGGCTAGCAGACGACAAGATCTAAATATTTATATCAGTGAGAGCAATCCGTTGAAGAACAGTTACTCCGCTTATTCGTCTTCAGTTAAGCTTATTTCCCCTGCCATAAGTTTCCTTGCAGATCTGCAGTCCGGTAGTGAAATGAACTTGTGTCATCGGAAGATTCTTCTCAGTCAATGATCAAAGCACAGTAAGTTCTATGCTGACAAAAGTCACTTTCGGACAACACGACGATTGACTTAATGTATGAGCCCAAAGGTAACAATATCGACAAGAATGTACGCATTTGACATTAAATGAAACATTCATAGACAGTTTCCAACTCACCAGATCTGCCAAAGAGCCGTCATTCGTGAAAAAAACCGATGATTTTAATCAGACAGGTATCGGAAACAAGTCTTGGTCACCTGCGTTATTCCTTCCGAGGCGACGTGACCGCGCCACATTTGTTTGTTTATGGCTGTTTACTTTGAATCGAAGGCGAGGGTAACCTGCGTTATTTGTGGGACGGCGTGAACAAATTTGATTGCAATATTTTATACAGAAAGTAAATTTCAATGATTCTGGCTCAGACTTGTAGATCTGTTATGCAGTGTTTTGGTAGTGTATCTGCTTTTCTGCTATGAAGCTCATTTGGAGTGATACGCTGATCGAAGTGGGGTACCCTATGTGGGACATCAGCCGTATGCAGATTACGCCTCAGAACACTCTCGCATTTCACAAAGACAGCAATAATTTGCAACATTTCAAGAACTGCATCAGTTTTATTAGATACTATTTCAACTAAAACAGCACAAACACGACTATTATCAACAACACAGAACGGGAGGTAAGTCTTCAAAGACGCACCAAGTGTGCGTTCCCATTTTTGGACGCCATTTTTGGTAGCATTTTCACAGTAAATCTTAATATTTCCATATCTATTGAATGATTTTGGTATTTTCTTTGATTGTGCCGATTCTCCTATCTCTCTGGCATGTACTGGGTGCTTTGTGACCAGTTTCTCCCCTAGACTGTATTGAAAAAATGCGTCCGTGTGAGCTGACCCCCACTTGTGACCAGTAGCAAAGAACAACTCATATATATAGCCTCTGCTGACTTTCAATTGTTTCTTTCGCAATTTCTGATGTTTTAGATATAGATATACAGGGGTGTTGCTAGACATTTTCATGTTGGGACATTTGGCCGAAAATGTCAGAAAGCTTTAGTACATCTTGGAAAATTTTCGGCCATTATTTTGGCTCATACAAAGTCACCACAGCATTGAAGCACAATTAGACTCAAGAGGGGAAAACTAATACATACAATCATTGTCTTAGGAACACAGATTACAGGGGCGGAGCAGTTAAGCCAGAGGAGGGGGGGGGGGGGTACAACCTGGGGTCCAGGGTCCCGTTGGGGGGTCTGGGGGGCAAAGCCCCCTTGAAGTTGAAGCTGAAGAATTTTAGTTATTTTATAAACAATTTGTGGCTTATCCTTGATTTTAAACATGATCAACTGGTGTCAGCAGCCACTCATTATTTCTTTTAACGTTAGTATTAAGTAATGGCAATTTATCTTCACTGATATCTGCTCCCGACATCATATAGTATGGTTAGAAAGAAGACAGACATGTCGTATACTGTGACAATTAAACAATTAACTCTTCCCCCGGCTTTACAGACAGAATTTTTTTTTAAATTCACAGACAGTATTTTTTTTTGGGGGGGGGGGGGGGGTGTCCCCCTAATCCGCCCCTGGATTATATGTTGCTTACTGCAACTGAAACAATCAGCTTTGCTGATTTAACTACATCAGACACCAGTTCTCTGAAACTTTTTCAAACCTTTAACTTTAATTTCTTGAAAGTAAAACTCTTCCAATCTTGTGCTAATCTTGACAAGCCTTGGGAAACATGACTGGTAAAACACCAATAAAAACCGTGTAGGGTGAGCCATTTTGCTTGGAAACCACGATTTGGAGGACACTTTTCATTCTCTGGCTCAGCAGATTTCGATTCGCGGTGACTATCGTCTGCTTCGATCGACTCGACAACACTACTACCACTCACACTGACACTGTCCACATTCGCGGTGTTCCTGTTATTTTGTCCGGAATCACTTACCTTGGCGAATGGTAGCAAACCTTGGCCAATTTAGTTTTTTTCTTTTTTGGTTGCGACATGATGTTCAAATCCAAATCGAAAGCACTGACTGACTGACTTATAAACTATCGCGAACCGGCAAACGCAAACACTGAGAGTGTGGTTTCCCTTGTCCCTTGTCCAAGGGAATTAAACCACTCCGGCATCTATTTTTTTTGGCAATGGCTTCCGTTCAAAACATTGATGTTTCGTTTTTGGTATTCGCGAAGAAAATACACGTCAGTCAGTTGACTAAGTACATCGGCAGCAGTTTTAGCAATCAAAGCCTGACCATTACAAAAAACTGGACAAACTTTGGCCAATTTAGGCAAATACTCTTCGGACATTTGGCCGATAGGGACATGAAAGTTTCGGCCATAGTAAAAAAAATCGGCGATTGGCCAAAGGGCCGACCCAAACGACACCCCTGGATATATATATTCATTGTGTTGTTTTGCAGCGGCTGATTTTTGTGGAGAGAAGCTGGCCTGGTTCTTTGGCATCACAGCCCCCAAATACCAAAGTGCCATTGACGAATACTACAGGAGGAAGGAAGAGGTCTGTCAGCCAAGTTTTGCTTGTCTTCTTCACTTCTCTTCTTCCACTTCCTTTGTCCTGCAAACCCTAGAGACAACTTACTTACTTTACTTACTGCCCGTTATGCTGCTTGGCATGTAGGGTAGCAACAAAGGACTGTAGACAACTGTCTGTTTGTTAAACATCTAAGCTGGATTGCAGACTGGGACTTCTTTTTACATTTAGTCAAGTTTTAATAATAATAATAATAATAATAATGGTGATTTCTATAGCGCTTTCGAACACACAAAGCGCTTTACAAAAGCAATAACAACATCATTACCAGAATGACGCAATTGACGGAATAGAACACAATCATAAACACTTTACAACAAAAACCAAAAACAAAACATAAATGTTACAAAAATCCAGAGGCTCTTACAGGAACGAACTCCCAGTATACACAACAATTATAATGCACACACGACACACACACACACACACACACACCCACACATGTCCACACACACGCACACACACACACACACACACACACACACACAGTAAACATTGTTCATCCGAAAGTGCACATTCACAGGGTCGCGACAACTACATCGTCATAGAATGCTTCTCTGAAGAGGTGAGTCTTGAGATTTGCTTTGAACGAAGGCAGAGATGGACTGAGACGTAGAGACAAAGGGAGTTTGTTCCAGATATGATCAGCTGCGACTGAAAGACAGCGGCCACCATGATCGTCCCTCTGATACTTAGGAGCTTTGACAAATTTATTTTGGGAGGCAGAGCGGACAACCCTTTCAGGATTGTTTTTCTGCACTAGATCGGACAGGTACTGTGGAGCCGTGCCCGCGGCAATTTGATAGAATATGCAGCAGATCTTGTATTTAATTCTTTGTTCGACTGGAAGCCAATGTAGCTGTTTGAGTAGAGGCGTGACGCTTTGTTTCATAGGTGTTCGAAACACGAGTCTAGCGGCAGCGTTCTGGACTAGTTGCAGGGGCTTGGTGACAGATTTGGGACATTCAGCAAGCAGTGAATTACAGTAGTCTAATCTAGAGAGTATGCCGGAACAGACTAGTCTTTTGGTTGCGTCTTCAGTAAGGTACTGTCGAATGGAACCTATACGCCGGATCTCCATTCGCGCTGCTTTACATGTTTGGACTACATGCTGTTTCATGCTAAGATCTTTGTCAAAAAAGACTCCGAGATCACGGGATGTATCCGAGAACTTGATGTCAATATTGTTCAAAGAGATGGCCTGTGGGAGTTCTGAAATAGACTTAGCATGGGTAGGGGTAGAGTATGAAAAACGCATGGCTTCAGTTTTGTCGTCATTTAGTTTGAGTTTGTTCTCTTCCATCCATGCCCCGACATCTCTCACACACTCTTGTAGCGACAGAACCAAATCTGGGTACTTGTCATGTGATGCGGAATGATTGATCTGCGTATCATCTGCGAAGATTTCGTGTAGCACACAATGATTCTCTATGAGAGTTGTCAGCGGTGCTGTGTACATAATGAACAGCACCGGGCCTAACACAGAACCTTGAGGAACACCAAACACAAGAGAGGTTTCAGCAGATTGTTGGCCATCGATCAGAACAAACTGTTTCCTGTCTGAGAGATAATTTTGAATCCAAGAGAGAGCCATCTCGCTAATGCCAAAGTAGTGCTCTAGACGATATAAGAGAATGTCATGGTCTATCGTATCAAAAGCCGCAGACAGATCTAAAAGCAAGAGGACGGATGTTTTGTCCTGGTCTAGAGCGGTCAGAAGGTCATTCAAAATACGAAGAAGAGCCGTTTCCGTGCTGTGCCGTGGTCGATAGGCTGACTGGTGGGCACTAAGAAGGTTGTGGGATGAGAGATGTGAGGCAAGCTGTCGGAGAACAAGTTTTTCGAGAATTTTCGATAGAAAAGGAAGGTTTGAGACGGGTCTATAGTTTTTCAACTCGTTGGAATCGAGAGAAGCTTTCTTCAGCAGTGGCTTTACTAAAGCGGTTTTGAATTCCGTGGGGACAACGCCAGAAGAGAGTGATTCGTTCACTATGGTAGTAATGGTAGGGAGGAGGATGTCGATGTTTTGAATAAGTAGTTTGGTTGGAATCGGGTCAAGTTCGCACGTCTTGGGGGCGGTTTTTAGAATTAACTTCTTGACATCGTCTTCAGACACAGTGGTGAAAGCTAAAAAGGGAGTGCCTTGAAACGGATCGGTAGGAAATGCGCTTTGTGTGTTTGCAACATGCGAAAAGCTGTCACGTATCGAAAGGATTTTGTTCTTGAAGTAGTCACTAAAAAGGGCCGGAAGTTGTTGAACGTCAAAGACGGTAGGCAAGGAGGCTTTTTTACGCGTGCCTAACAGTGTGGTCATATTGTTGAAGAGCTGTTTGCATGTGGCACTGGAAGAAACCATAGCAGAATAAAATGACGTTTTAGCATTATGCACAAGGTCGGTGACCTTCTGTTTCACGGCATCATACATCTGCATGTTGATTGTCAGTGGTGAGGAGCGCCAGCGACGTTCTGCCCTTCGACGCTCACGCTTCAGCTCCTTGAGCTGATCAGCGACCGAGCTGTACCACGGCGTAGGCTTACGCTGGCGCACCTCACGCTGACGCAGAGGGGCATGTTTGTCCAGAACCTTACCAAGATGTTGATTCAGGTTCGGAAGTGACATAGTGGGGGTCAAACCATCGGCAACATCAACAGTTTTGACTAAATGTTTTAACATAGAGGGGGAATCGAGACGAGGGTCATGGTGTATGTGTGTGTGTGTGTGTGTGTGTGTGCGTGTGTGTGTGTAGAGCGATTCAGAGTAAACTACTGGACCGATCTTTATCAGGGGCACAGACCTATCTGTTGAGGGGTAAATGTCTTCTGTCTCTGCATTGCCGGTTTAGCTCCCTGCGCTCAAACAGAGTTATAGGTTGTCTTCCTGCTTCTAACAACTGTGACTTCATTGTGAATAAAGTTCTGCTTCCACAATCATGAGTATACAGCCAACCTGACAGCTTTAGACTAGGAAGAAGGCTCTGTTATCTGCCCGTGAGTCAATAACATTAACATTAGTCTTCTGCTTCACAGACAGTTGAGTTCTCACGGTTGTAAACGGTTAGTTGTGTTGATTGTAACGTTGTGTCTGTGTGTTGTGTTGATTGTAACGTTGTGTCTGTGTGTTGTGTTGATTGTAAAGTGGTGTCTGTGTGTTGTGTTGATTGTAAAGTTGTGTCTGTGTGTTGTGTTGATTGTAAAGTTGTGTCTGTGTGTTGTGTTGATTGTAAAGTTGTTGCTGTGTGTTGTGTTGATTGTAACGTTGTGTCTGTGTGTTGTGTTGATTGTAAAGTTGTTGCTGTGTGTTGTGTTGATTGTAACATTGTGTCTGTGTGTTGTGTTGATTGTAAAGTTGTGTCTGTGTGTTGTGTTGATTGTAAAGTTGTGTCTGTGTGTTGTGTTGATTGTAAAGTTGTGTCTGTGTGTTGTGTTGATTGTAACGTTGTGTCTGTGTGTTGTGTTGATTGTAAAGTTGTGTCTGTGAGTTATGTTGATTGTAAAGTTGTGTCTGTGAGTTGTGTTGATTGTAAAGTTGTGTCTGTGAGTTATGTTGATTGTAAAGTTGTGTCTGTGAGTTGTGTTGATTGTAACGTTGTGTCTGTGAGTTATGTTGATTGTAAAGTTGTGTCTGTGAGTTGTGCTGATTGTAAAGTTGTGTCTGTGTGTTGTGTTGATTGTAAAGTTGTGTCTGTGTGTTGTGTTGATTGTAAAGTTGTGGCTGTGAGTTGTGTTGATTGTAAAGTTGTGGCTGTGTGTTGTGTTGATTGTAACGTTGTGTCTGTGAGTTGTGTTGATTGTAACGTTGTGTCTGTGAGTTGTGTTGATTGTAACGTTGTTGCTGTGTGTTGTGTTGATTGTAAAGTTGTGGCTGTGTGTTGTGTTGATTGTAAAGTTGTTGCTGTGTGTTGTGTTGATTGTAAAGTTGTGTCTGTGTGTTGTGTTGATTGTAACGTTGTGTCTGTGTGTTGTGTTGATTGTAAAGTTGTGTCTGTGTGTTGTGTTGATTGTAAAGTTGGTCGCTGTGTGTTGTGTTGATTGTAAAGTTGTGTCTGTGTGTTGTGTTGATTGTAAAGTTGTTGCTGTGTGTTGTGTTGATTGTAAAGTTGTTGCTGTGTGTTGTGTTGATTGTAAAGTTGTTGCTTTGTGTTGTGTTGATTGTAAAGTTGTTGCTGTGTGTTGTGTTGATTGTAACGTTGTGTCTGTGTGTTGTGTTGATTGTAAAGTTGTGTCTGTGAGTTGTGTTGATTGTAAAGTTGTAGCTGTGAGTTGTGTTGATTGTAAAGTTGTGTCTGTGTGTTGTGTTGATTGTAAAGTTGGTCGCTGTGTGTTGTGTTGATTGTAAAGTTGTGTCTGTGTGTTGTGTTGATTGTAAAGTTGTGTCTGTGAGTTGTGTTGATTGTAACGTTGTGTCTGTGAGTTGTGTTGATTGTAAAGTTGTGTCTGTGAGTTGTGTTGATTGTAACGTTGTGTCTGTGAGTTATGTTGATTGTAAAGTTGTGTCTGTGAGTTGTGTTGATTGTAAAGTTGTGTCTGTGTGTTGTGTTGATTGTAAAGTTGTGTCTGTGTGTTGTGTTGGTTGTAAAGTTGTGTCTGTGTGTTGTTGATTGTAACGTTGTGTCTGTGAGTTATGTTGATTGTAAAGTTGTGTCTGTGTGTTGTGTTGATTGTAACGTTGTGTCTGTGAGTTGTGTTGATTGTAACGTTGTGTCTGTGTGTTGTGTTGGTTGTAAAGTTGTGTCTGTGTGTTGTGTTGATTGTAACGTTGTGTCTGTGAGTTGTGTTGATTGTAACGTTGTGGCTATGTGTTGTGTTGATTGTAACGTTGTGTCTGTGAGTTGTGTTGATTGTAACGTTGTGGCTATGTGTTGTGTTGATTGTAAAGTTGTAGCTGTGCGTTGTGTTGATTGTAACGTTGTTGCTGTGTGTTGTGTTGATTGTAAAGTTGTGTCTGTGAGTTGTGTTGATTGTAAAGTTGTGTCTGTGAGTTGTGTTGATTGTAACGTTGTGTCTGTGTGTTGTGTTGATTGTAAAGTTGGTCGCTGTGTGTTGTGTTGATTGTAAAGTTGTGTCTGTGTGTTGTGTTGATTGTAAAGTTGTTGCTTTGTGTTGTGTTGATTGTAAAGTTGTTGCTGTGTGTTGTGTTGATTGTAAAGTTGTTGCTGTGTGTTGTGTTGATTGTAAAGTTGTTGCTGTGTGTTGTGTTGATTGTAACGTTGTGTCTGTGTGTTGTGTTGATTGTAAAGTTGTGTCTGTGTGTTGTGTTGATTGTAAAGTTGTGTCTGTGTGTTGTGTTGATTGTAAAGTTGTGGCTGTGTGTTGTGTTGATTGTAAAGTTGTGTCTGTGTGTTGTGTTGATTGTAAAGTTGTGGCTGTGTGTTGTGTTGATGGCTGTGTGTTGTGTTGATTGTAAAGTTGTTGCTGTGTGTTGTGTTGATTGTAAAGTTGTGGCTGTGTGTTGTGTTGATGGCTGTGTGTTGTGTTGATTGTAAAGTTGTTGCTGTGTGTTGTGTTGATTGTAAAGTTGTGGCTGTGTGTTGTGTTGATGGCTGTGAGTTGTGTTGATTGTAAAGTTGTGGCTGTGTGTTGTGTTGATGGCTGTGAGTTGTGTTGATTGTAAAGTTGTTGCTGTGTGTTGTGTTGATTGTAAAGTTGTGTCTGTGTGTTGTGTTGATGGCTGTGAGTTGTGTTGATGGCTGTGTGTTGTGTTGATGGCTGTGAGTTGTGTTGATTGTAAAGTTGTTGCTGTGTGTTGTGTTGATTGTAAAGTTGTGGCTGTGTGTTGTGTTGATGGCTGTGAGTTGTGTTGATTGTAAAGTTGTGGCTGTGTGTTGTGTTGATGGCTGTGAGTTGTGTTGATTGTAAAGTTGTTGCTTTGTGTTGTGTTGATTGTAAAGTTGTTGCTGTGTGTTGTGTTGATTGTAAAGTTGTTGCTTTGTGTTGTGTTGATTGTAAAGTTGTGTCTGTGTGTTGTGTTGATTGTAAAGTTGTGGCTGTGTGTTGTGTTGATTGTAAAGTTGGTCGCTGTGTGTTGTGTTGATTGTAAAGTTGTGGCTGTGTGTTGTGTTGATTGTAAAGTTGTGTCTGTGAGTTGTGTTGATTGTAACGTTGTGTCTGTGTGTTGTGTTGATTGTAAAGTTGTGGCTGTGTGTTGTGTTGATTGTAAAGTTGTGTCTGTGTGTTGTGTTGATTGTAAAGTTGTGTCTGTGAGTTGTGTTGATTGTAAAGTTGTGTCTGTGTGTTGTGTTGATTGTAACGTTGTGTCTGTGTGTTGTGTTGATTGTAAAGTTGTGGCTGTGTGTTGTGTTGATTGTAACGTTGTGGCTGTGTGTTGTGTTGATGGCTGTGAGTTGTGTTGATTGTAAAGTTGTTGCTTTGTGTTGTGTTGATTGTAAAGTTGTGTCTGTGTGTTGTGTTGATTGTAAAGTTGTGGCTGTGTGTTGTGTTGATTGTAAAGTTGTGTCTGTGTGTTGTGTTGATTGTAAAGTTGTTGCTGTGTGTTGTGTTGATTGTAAAGTTGTGTCTGTGTGTTGTGTTGATGGCTGTGTGTTGTGTTGATTGTAAAGTTGTTGCTGTGTGTTGTGTTGATTGTAAAGTTGTGGCTGTGTGTTGTGTTGATGGCTGTGAGTTGTGTTGATTGTAAAGTTGTGGCTGTGTGTTGTGTTGATTGTAAAGTTGTTGCTGTGTGTTGTGTTGATTGTAAAGTTGTGTCTGTGAGTTGTGTTGATGGCTGTGTGTTGTGTTGATGGCTGTGTGTTGTGTTGATTGTAAAGTTGTGTCTGTGTGTTGTGTTGATTGTAAAGTTGTGTCTGTGAGTTGTGTTGATTGTAAAGTTGTGGCTGTGTGTTGTGTTGATGGCTGTGTGTTGTGTTGATGGCTGTGTGTTGTGTTGATTGTAAAGTTGTGTCTGTGTGTTGTGTTGATTGTAAAGTTGTGTCTGTGTGTTGTGTTGATTGTAAAGTTGTGTCTGTGTGTTGTGTTGATTGTAAAGTTGTGTCTGTGTGTTGTGTTGATTGTAAAGTTGTTGCTGTGTGTTGTGTTGATTGTAACGTTGTGTCTGTGTGTTGTGTTGATTGTAAAGTTGTTGCTGTGTGTTGTGTTGATTGTAAAGTTGTGTCTGTGTGTTGTGTTGATTGTAACGTTGTGTCTGTGTGTTGTGTTGATTGTAACGTTGTGTCTGTGTGTTGTGTTGATTGTAAAGTTGTGTCTGTGTGTTGTGTTGATTGTAAAGTTGTGTCTGTGTGTTGTGTTGATTGTAAAGTTGTGTCTGTGTGTTGTGTTGATTGTAAAGTTGTGTCTGTGTGTTGTGTTGATTGTAAAGTTGTGTCTGTGTGTTGTGTTGATTGTTAAATTTGTTGCTTTGTGTTGTGTTGATTGTAAAATTGGTCGCTGTGTTTGTCAGGAGGAGCTAGACCGGGTGGAGGAAGAGAAGCGACTGTCGAGATCCACGCTCAACACGGAGCTCAGCGCATCCGCCATCGATGTGCAGGTTGTGGAGAACACGCCAGTGGTGGTCGGGGAAAACCTCACCAAGTACTGACACTGACGCTGGTACTAACACTCTTACTGGCGCTGAATCTGACACTGAGTGACATAGACACTGACACTGACTGACATTGACACAGACTCTGACACTGACATAGACACTGACGTAGACACTTACATAGACACTGATACTGAGTGACACTGACATAGACACTAACACGGACTGACATTAATACAGACTCTGACATAGACTCTGACATAGACTGACATTGATACAGACTCTGACATAGACTGACATTGATACAGACTCTGACATAGACTCTGACATAGACTGACATTGATACAGACTCTGACATAGACTCTGACATAGACACTGACACAGACTCTGACACTGATGTAGACACAGACACTTACACTTAGTGACATTGACAGTAATACTGATACTGACACACCCGGAGAACTGACCAGTCCTTGCATAATGTTGGCAGGATTCCACAATTCACTCACTTTGTACTCTGCCTATCATGGTTTGAGTGTGTGATAGGCTGAAATTTGTAATCCGCTCACTTTCTACTATTGTTGCCTTTGTCTCGGTCTGGTTTTCTGAAAGAGTCTGCTTCTGCGGTCATTTTTTTATGAGTTTTTGGTCTTCCAATGTGCATGTGGGGGTTTCAGGGGACATAATTTGTAGTGTCACTTTCAGGGGTTGAGAATCTTTGTATTGGAGGTGCAGAAGGTATTGGCCTTTTCCCTTTTCTTTCTCACCTGGAAAGAACATTTCACGTAATCTTCGTGGTGTTGGTGATACTAATTTAGCATGTTCCACTTTTTGAATTGAACGCTTTTATCCGTTTAGTGTGCACTTGCTTTACACAAAAGCGTACAGATCTGCAGTGTGTAAAATTGTATGCACGCATACCTTGTGGTCTTTTTTAGCATTTTTTGTACTCATGCAACATCAGTTGCAATTGTTATGATGTCTTTTTATTTATGTTGTGTTTTAAGAAAAGACGTGCAACAGTGTGACTCCAATCTCATGACCTATTACCTTTGTCACGGGTTGACTTGTATTTTTGAATGTGTGCAATATTTCAGGAGTTACTATAGAGACATGAGACTGAGGGCTGGAGAATTTAACTAATTCAATGCAAAGAGAGATTAGATATAGACCAAATGTCAGAAACTCTTGACACGGTCACTGTCTGTCTCTTAGATTTGCGTATGGAAAAAAGTGACCTGATTATTGTTTTAACCATCTGCGAATAATATATTTTAGTTTGAAGAGAAGAATGAATGAAAAGTGTCCGTCCATTATTGAACAACTGTTCATTGTGATCTTGCGTTTATTTATCTGTCTGAGATGAAGGCAGTATTTACAGGAGAAATGTTGACCAGATTTGTGCGACATCTCGCTCCTTTCTCTTGACCTTTTTGTGTGTGTGCTGCATCCTTCAAAAATGAAACAAAAATATGCACACACTGTTGGAACTTGCGCTGAACGATGAAAGTCATTGCTGTACAGAAGGTGGCAGATAGAATGAAAACACAAAGGCTGTTGACTGACAGTGGCCTTAGCTGTGTTCAGGATGTAGCACACTACAGTAACAATACATGACGGAACAAGACCTGACTTTATAAATGTCACGTCAACACTGAACGGTAAATACAGTATAGGAAAAGGAATTTTATCCTACATACGTGAGAGAGACACTCGTGAGATAATAATCGTTCAAATCACACGTGCGTATATCATGTAAATGAGGTCATGTTAAGCAAGTCTGGCAGGGACCTGTTTTTCCACTGCTTATGATGCCAAAGTCACAGAGACAAACGTCATTATAGAAACAAAAAATGCGCTCGCTAATTACCCTCGATGAATTTTTAGAACTACATGTAACACGTCACGCCACACTTTCAGAGTGACGTTTCTTTACTTTGACGTAATAGATTGCACGAGGTTTTAGAAGAGATCGAGGTTCCAAAACAAGCGTCTTCAATTTAGCTGCCTCGACTGCAGGACATTTTCAGTCAAATACACGTAAGTACAGTATGCAGGATAAACAGAATACCACATGGCTCGCTTTTGCTCGCAGTTCAATATTTAAAAAAACAACTCGTGTAAATCTGGTACGACACAGCAAGCCATGTAGTATTCTCTATGGTTCAAGGAGATAGGCAGTATGATACGGACAGAATGCATACTTAATGAAAAAGGGTCAGTGCAATGCAAAGGAGAGTCCTATTAATGGTACACTGTATCAATGATGATACTAGCATAGGACATGTACCTTGCTTGTCATTGTGTAACTTACACAGCGGCACACTGTATCAATGATGATACTAGCATAGGACATGTACCTTGCTTGTCATTGTGTAACTTACACAGCGGTACACTGTATCAATGATGATACTAGCATAGGACATGTACCTTGCTTGTCATTGTGTAACTTACACAGCGGTACACTGTATCAATGATGATACTAGCATAGGACATGTACCTTGCTTGTCATTGTGTAACTTACACAGCGGTACACTGTATCAATGATGATACTAGCATAGGACATGTACCTTGCTTGTCATTGTGTAACTTACACAGCGGCACATTGCCTGATGTCAAGTGTTGAGCATTTAGTTTCTCCCTTGTCGGACTGAGCCTTTGTTGCCTCTCCCTGGGTGAATTTGATAGCAGCCATACTCAATGTCTTCAATTGAATGTTACACTCTAAACTAGAAGTGTTCCCATGTCAACACACTTTTCTAACCACTGTGGGAGATACTATATCATTCTACTTACAAAAGTAGCACACATGGTAAAGGCTATTTAGTGTTAACCATCTGTGCTAATTTTGCAAGTAGAATGATATAGTATCCCACACAGTGCTCACAACGGGTTACAACAAGTTTTTTCACATTGGAACACTTCTTGTAGAGTGTAGAGTGATTTCTTTGGTCATGAAAATATTAGATGCACAGCTTGTACCTGACTGAAAAACTGCATTGTAATAAATAAATTAGTTATAGTTTTATTCATTTACGTTTGTATTACTTGTTTATTTGTTTACTTGTTTATTTATGTATTTATTTATTTATTTATGTATTTATTTATTTATTCAACTGTTTATTCATTTAATTTATTTGCATATTACATGTACTAACATTATGTTTCTTTTCTCATGGGAAAAGTGTGATCTGAATTGTGTACATATGTAAATGAGCAACATTGTGTGTGGTGTGATTGACGATTATTTGAGTGATGTGCAGCAAACCTACATTCCATATAAATGTGCCTCAAATAATAACATCACCCTGTCATAGCTGCCAACCCTCTCTGTTGAATCGTGAATTTCATCCAGAATTTACAAAGTTATTTCCAGTCCCAATATTCCCAATAGACGAAATCCGGAAATAACTCTGTCGGATTTGTACGGGTTTTGAAAGAGTGATTACCCTTGCTTTAAGTGAGTCAAACAACCCACATGTCCACATGTTTCAGACACACCCACTAGCTAGTGGCTGGCCTATACACTAGCTAGTGACTGGCCTATACACTAGCTAGTGACTGGCCTATACACTAGCTAGTGACTGGCCTATACACTAGCTAGTGACTGGCCCATACACTAGCTAGTGACTGGCCTATACACTAGCTAGTGACTGGCCCATACACTAGCTAGTGACTGGCCTATACACTAGCTAGTGACTGGCCTATACACTAGCTAGTGACTGGCCCATACACTAGCTAGTGACTGGCCTATACACTAGCTAGTGACTGGCCTATACACTAGCTAGTGACTGGCCTATACACTAGCTAGTGACTGGCCTATACACTAGCTAGTGACTGGCCTATACACTAGCTAGTGACTGGCCTATACACTAGCTAGTGACTGGCCCATACACTAGCTAGTGACTGGCCTATACACTAGCTAGTGACTGGCCCATACACTAGCTAGTGACTGGCCTATACACTAGCTAGTGACTGGCCTATACACTAGCTAGTGACTGGCCTATACACTAGCTAATGACTGGCCCATACACTAGCTAGTGACTGGCCTATAATGTGTACGGGACAGTTCAGAGTGTGGATTGTTTGTCTGACTGAAAGTCAGCTATTCGCTCTTTCACAACCCACACAAAGCCGACACTTATTTCCAAACATCGTCTAGAACTGCACTGATTTACACATTTTAGATAGTTACAGCATAAGTGTCAAACATTGGCATGTTTTTTCAAGTGCCTGCTGACCTGAGCATCATTCTGTAAGTGTGGTAGAAGCAGAGTTCAGGATTGACCAGATTGCACCGTTTTGCTTTCTACCCCCTATAGCAGCGTCCATGTCTTGTCATGATTGTTGTAAGGGTAGGGTTGGCAGCTATGCCTTGATCATTATGGTTTTCTTTGTTTTGCTCTGCGTAGTGTTTTTGTGGCACCAGGCATGGGACTTTTTTCTTATATTTGATATGAAAACTTGTTATGAACAAAGTAATTTTTGACTGTAAACTTGATTGTGTCAATAAAAACCAAATACCTATGCACATCAAAATGAAAACATTGTTCTTCTTCATTTGTCCCACAGCATGTCTCTCTTTCTCAAACACTATCAGTATCACACACATATATACACACAGACGCACGCACCATCAACTCCAATACAACCATGTGCACACATAGAAATATTTTCAGATATAAATTATTTGCAGTCTCGTTGGTACATTATCTTTCAGTAAATAGTACTTGAAGACCATGCATAAAAAATTGTTACATTTACTTGAATTTACATGTTGCATGTCTTAGACTTGATGCTCTCTTCCTATGCGCTTTCGTCCTAGTCTCTCCTTGTGGTTGTTAGTACTTTCTTCCCCCTCTCCCTCCCTTTTCTTTTTATCTTCTGTAGATTCTTTTGTTCCTAGTTAGCTCCCCATCCCCATTCTTTCAATTTGTTCTTCTGGTTTATTGTTGTTATGTCCACCATTACGAAAATGTGTGTAATTTAGTATTGTTCTGGTCACGTGATATAAGCATTTGCTTGAGTGCGTGTCCTAGCTGTTTGTTTCGAACTGTTCATGCGAAGAAATTCTGAATAAAATTTTGTTTAAACCAAGACCATGCATTGGTCACGCATAGCATTGAAATTTACATTTGATGCAAAATATTCTGATGACTCGGCAATGAAAAAGAACAAAATTTCTTACTTCTCATAGGCAGCAATTGCTATTCCTCTTGGCTTACGTAGTCAGCTGATGCACACTAACATTAATGGTGAGACTGAAGACTATCTACACTACAGCACTGAGTCAGACCAACCCTGTTGTGACACCAGCCAGACTGACTGCAGGAGACTGAAGACTATCTACACTACAGCACTGAGTCAGGCTAACCCTGTTGTGACACCAGCCAGACTGACTACAGGAGACTGAAGACTATCTACCCTACAGCACTGAGTCAGACCAACCCTGTTGTGACACCAGCCAGACTGACTGCAGGAGACTGAAGACTATCTACACTTCAGCACTGAGTCAGACCAACCCTGTTGTGACACCAGCCAGACTGACTGCAGGAGTCTGAAGACTACACTACAACACTGTGTCAGGCCAACCCTGTTACGACACCAGCCAGACTGACTGCAGGAGACTGAAGACTATCTACACTTCAGCACTGAGTCAGACCAACCCTGTTGTGACACCAGCCAGACTGACTGCAGGAGACTGAAGACTATCTACACTTCAGCACTGAGTCAGACCAACCCTGTTGTGACAGCAGGAGACTGAAGACTATCTACACTCCAGCACTGACTCAGGCCAACCCTGTTGTGACACCAGCCAGACTGACAGCAGGAGACTGAAGACTATCTACACTACAGCACTGAGTCAGACCAACCCAGTTGTGACACCAGCCAGACTGACTGCAGGAGACTGAAGACTAACTACACTCCAGCACTGAGTCAGGCTAACCCTGTTGTGACACCAGCCAGACTGACAGCAGGAGACTGAAGACTATCTACACTACAGCACTGAGTCAGACCAACCCAGTTGTGACACCAGCCAGACTGACTGCAGGAGACTGAAGACTATCTACACTACAGCACTGAGTCAGACCAACCCAGTTGTGACACCAGCCAGACTGACTGCAGGAGACTGAAGACTAACTACACTCCAGCACTGAGTCAGGCTAACCCTGTTGTGACACCAGCCAGACTGACAGCAGGAGACTGAAGACTATCTACACTACAGCACTGAGTCAGGCCAACCCTGTTGTGACACCAGCCAGACTGACAGCAGGAGACTGAAGACTATCTACACTCCAGCACTGAGTCAGGCAACCCTGTTGTGACACCAGCCAGACTGACTGCAGGAGACTGAAGACTAACTACACTACAGCACTGTGTCAAGCCAACCCTGTTGTGACACCAGCCAGACTAACTGCAGGAGACTGAAGACTAACTACACTACAGCACTGAGTCAGGCCAACCCTGTTGTGACACCAGCCAGACTGACTGCAAGAGACTGAAGACTATCTACACTACAGCACTGAGTCAGACCAACCCAGTTGTGACACCAGCCAGACTGACTGCAGGAGACTGAAGACTATCTACACTACAGCACTGAGTCAGACCAACCCTGTTGTGACACCAGCCAGACTGACTGCAGGAGACTGAAGACTATCTACACTTCAGCACTGAGTCAGACCAACCCTGTTGTGACACCAGCCAGACTGACTGCAGGAGACTGAAGACTATCTACACTTCAGCACTGAGTCAGACCAACCCTGTTGTGACACCAGCCAGACTGACTGCAGGAGTCTGAAGACTACACTACAACACTGTGTCAGGCCAACCCTGTTATGACACCAGCCAGACTGACTGCAGGAGACTGAAGACTATCTACACTACAGCACTGAGTCAGACCAACCCTGTTGTGACACCAGCCAGACTGACTGCAGGAGACTGAAGACTATCTACACTCCAGCACTGAGTCAGACCAACCCTGTTGTGACACCAGCCAGACTGACTGCAGGAGACTGAAGACTATCTACACTACAGCACTGAGTCAGACCAACCCAGTTGTGACACCAGCCAGACTGACTGCAGGAGACTGAAGACTATCTACACTACAGCACTGAGTCAGACCAACCCAGTTGTGACACCAGCCAGACTGACTGCAGGAGACTGAAGACTAACTACACTCCAGCACTGAGTCAGGCTAACCCTGTTGTGACACCAGCCAGACTGACAGCAGGAGCCTGAAGACTATCTACACTACAGCACTGAGTCAGACCAACCCAGTTGTGACACCAGCCAGACTGACTGCAGGAGACTGAAGACTATCTACACTACAGCACTGAGTCAGACCAACCCAGTTGTGACACCAGCCAGACTGACTGCAGGAGACTGAAGACTAACTACACTCCAGCACTGAGTCAGGCTAACCCTGTTGTGACACCAGCCAGACTGACAGCAGGAGACTGAAGACTATCTACACTACAGCACTGAGTCAGGCCAACCCTGTTGTGACACCAGCCAGACTGACAGCAGGAGACTGAAGACTATCTACACTCCAGCACTGAGTCAGGCAACCATGTTGTGACACCAGCCAGACTGACTGCAGGAGACTGAAGACTAACTACACTACAGCACTGTGTCAAGCCAACCCTGTTGTGACACCAGCCAGACTAACTGCAGGAGACTGAAGACTAACTACACTACAGCACTGTGTCAAGCCAACCCTGTTGTGACACCAGCCAGACTGACTACAGGAGACTGAAGACTATCTACACTACAGCACTGAGTCAGACCAACCCAGTTGTGACACCAGCCAGACTGACTGCAAGAGACTGAAGACTATCTACACTACAGCACTGAGTCAGGCTAACCCTGTTGTGACACCAGCCAGACTGACTACAGGAGACTGAAGACTATCTACCCTACAGCACTGAGTCAGACCAACCCTGTTGTGACACCAGCCAGACTGACTACAGGAGACTGAAGACTATCTACACTACAGCACTGAGTCAGACCAACCCTGTTGTGACACCAGCCAGACTGACTGCAGGAGACTGAAGACTATCTACACTACAGCACTGAGTCAGACCAACCCTGTTGTGACACCAGCCAGACTGACAGCAGGAGACTGAAGACTATCTACACTACAGCACTGAGTCAGACCAACCCTGTTGTGACACCAGCCAGACTGACTACAGGAGACTGAAGACTATCTACACTACAGCACTGAGTCAGACCAACCCTGTTGTGACACCAGCCAGACTGACTGCAGGAGACTGAAGACTATCTACACTTCAGCACTGAGTCAGACCAACCCTGTTGTGACACCAGCCAGACTGACTGCAGGAGACTGAAGACTATCTACACTACAGCACTGAGTCAGACCAACCCTGTTGTGACACCAGCCAGACTGACTGCAGGAGTCTGAAGACTACACTACAACACTGTGTCAGGCCAACCCTGTTATGACACCAGCCAGACTGACTGCAGGAGACTGAAGACTATCTACACTACAGCACTGAGTCAGACCAACCCTGTTGTGACACCAGCCAGACTGACTGCAGGAGACTGAAGACTATCTACACTCCAGCACTGAGTCAGACCAACCCTGTTGTGACACCAGCCAGACTGACTGCAGGAGACTGAAGACTATCTACACTTCAGCACTGAGTCAGACCAACCCTGTTATGACACCAGCCAGACTGACTGCAGGAGACTGAAGACTATCTACACTCCAGCACTGAGTCAGGCCAACTCTGTTGTGACACCAGCCAGACTGACAGCCGTAGACAGAAGACTATCTACACTCCAGCACTGACTCAGGCCAACCCTGTTGTGACACCAGCCAGACTGACAGCAGGAGACTGAAGACTATCTACACTACAGCACTGAGTCAGACCAACCCAGTTGTGACACCAGCCAGACTGACTGCAGGAGACTGAAGACTATCTACACTACAGCACTGAGTCAGACCAACCCAGTTGTGACACCAGCCAGACTGACTGCAGGAGACTGAAGACTAACTACACTCCAGCACTGAGTCAGGCTAACCCTGTTGTGACACCAGCCAGACTGACAGCAGGAGACTGAAGACTATCTACACTCCAGCACTGAGTCAGGCAACCCTGTTGTGACACCAGCCAGACTGACTGCAGGAGACTGAAGACTATCTACACTACTTGAACTTGAACTTGAACTTGAAGTTTACTATGTGGTAGGCTGTGTAGCCTTTACATAGGTCCTATTACTAGACTGTAGCATGCGTGGCGGGCTATTTTACAATCTAGACTAGGCAGGTAGGGTTGTACATAGAAGTACTGTGGCGCCAGAAATTGTCTACAGCACTGAGTCAGGCCAACCCTGTTGTGACACCAGCCAGACTGACTGCAAGAGACTGAAGACTATCTACACTTCAGCACTGAGTCAGACCAATCCTGTTGTGACACCAGCCAGACTGACTGCAGGAGACTGAAGACTATCTACACTACAGCACTGAGTCAGACCAACCCTGTTGTGACACCAGCCAGACTGACTGCAGGAGACTGAAGACCACACTACAACACTGTGTCAAGCCAACCCTGTTGTGACACCAGCCAGACTGACTGGCCGTGAGGGGTGATCCGACTGACTGCAGCAGGCGAGCTGCACTGTGTCAAAGCCGTGTCACTCACTGCGGCACCGGTCATTCTGGAGTCAACGGTGCAGCAGGCAGGTGTACGAGGTCAAAGGTAAAGCAGGCAGGTGTACAAGGTCAAAGATGAACAGGCAGATGTACGAGGTCAAAGGTGAACAGGCAGGAGGCAGGTGTACGAGGTCAAAGGGGAAGCAGGCAGATGTACAAGGCCAAAGATGAAGCACAGAGGTCAGAGGGCGGAGTAGAAGGACTGATGCACCACCAGCTCTGTTGGCACGTGCTGCACGTCCTTCACCCCTGTGCACACACCAACACACACTGTCAAAACATGTACACACACCAACACACACTGTCAAAACATGTACACACACCAACACACACTGTCAAAACATGTACACACACCAACACACACTGTCAAAACATGTACACACACCAACACACACTGTCAAAACATGTACACACACCAACACACACTGTCAAAACATGTACACACACCAACACACACTGTCAAAACATGTACACACACCAACACACTGTCAAAACATGTGCACACACCAACACACACTGTCAAAACATGTACACACACCAACACACTGTCAAAACATGTACACACACCAACACACACTGTCAAAACATGTACACACACCAACACACTGTCAAAACATGTACACACACCAACTTACACTGCTTCAAAACTTCAATCAAAATAATAATAATTATGATAATGATAATAGTAAGTGTACATGTGTGACAGGGTGACCAGTCACCAATTATAGAGTAAAGTTTTGACATTGTCCAGTCTAGTGTTTGTAGTTCATGTTGCCGATCGCTTTATGTTTTGTGTAATGCCATTATCTGTTAAAAGTTAAATGTTGAGATGCACATGTCCAGTCACCGGTAGATCTTGCAGGAGTTGTTACGTCATATGGCGGCCTGTCTGTCTCTGTATTCCTCGGCTAGCTACATGTAGCAGTGGTTTTCAAGTAGGTGTGAATTCCTTTGAATTTAATACGGAGAAGCGTGTCAGCTGCGGTTGGAAGGTCTTAATCCCTTACCCCCCCCCTTCTTCTTCTTGTCTTTAACCAATGGAATGGCTTATTATTTTAGAATGTTGTGTTGCTATTAGTTACTAGGATTTTGATTGGATGTTTGTGACTCTAGCTAAAGTTTGATTATGCATGTAGGCTACATGCTAGGGTGTAAGAGAGAACTGAGAGAACTGTGAAAGACGCGAGAGAGAGTGGACGTGTGTTGTTGTGAGATCCACTGTTTGATCGTTTTGTGCACACTGACTTCTGGTATCGTTAAAATAAAGTCACGTTACTACAACCCCTGACTTGGCGTTTCTATGTGAATGCTTCCTGACCTAGCACCCCTTGTTCTCACTACTTCACCCCATCACACATGGTACGTATTTCTAGACCACAAGTGGTAGCACGGTCGAAAGTGCCTTTCAGTGAAGCTGACTAATGCACCACACAATCTCAGGCCACACGCTGTTCAGATATATCTCTACAAGAATATGTTTGATATGCAGGGGTAAAGAAAAACAGCCAAGTGCATGTGGGCAATGAGCACGTCAAGTCGGGACTCCTTAATACTCCTTGATACTCCTTGATACTCCTTAACACTCCTGGACTGTCAGGGCTAAAGTGCATAGTTATCACAGGATGAAGCAAACACTGGCCGTGCTGCTCAAGTAGCTTAATCAGTGGAGTGTCGCGTTGCCTTACTGACCTGCCAGAGCCATCCCAACACTCAGCTCCTCCTTCAGGATCTGTAACACATCACTTGTTCCTGCCTCTCCCTGCACACACACACACACACACACACACACACACAAACACACACACACACACACACACACACACACACACACACACATTTACGACCGTACACAGTAGGTACAGGGAAATACAGCACACGCAAAATCTTGCACATTGTGTACAGCTTGTCTTGCTACACAATCTCTAAGGTGTAGCAGATGTGACACTAAGATCTGAAAAACCACAGACACCAAACCTTAAACACGCTTATCTAACTACCCCAGACAATGAACACAGTTGTAACCAGCACAGACAACAACGCTTTTAACCATTAAAGACACTCCGGAAGAACTACCACAGACAACATTTGTAACCTCCAAAGCGAACAAGACTTCCGAACGTTAAAGACATCACCAACAAGACAGCCACTCACGTCCTTGGCCAGCCCCCAGAGGGCAGGACGACCACAATAGACAGCACGTGCACCACGTGACAGGGCCTTCAGAATGTCAAGGCCGCTGCGCACTCCTCCATCCAGGTAGACTTCCGTCTTGTCCCCCACTGCCTGGCACACCTCAGTTAGCGCGTCAATCTGTCAGAGACACACAGACACGCTGTCACACACACTGACTGGCACACCTCAGTTAGCGCGTCAATCTGTCAGAGACACATAGACACGCCGTCACACACACTGACTGGCACACCTCAGTTAGCGCGTCAATCTGTCAGAGATACACAGACACGCCGTCACACACACTGACTGGCACACCTCAGTTAGCGCGTCAATCTGTCAGAGACACACAGACACGCCGTCACACACACTGACTGGCACACCTCAGTTAGCGCGTCAATCTGTCAGAGACACAGAGACACGCCGTCACACACACTGACTGGCACACCTCAGTTAGCGCGTCAATCTGTCAGAGACACATAGACACGCCGTCACACACACTGACTGGCACACCTCAGTTAGCGCGTCAATCTGTCAGAGACACACAGACACGCCGTCACACACACTGACTGGCACACCTCAGTTAGCGCGTCAATCTGTCAGAGACACACAGACACGCCGTCACATACACTGACTGGCACACCTCAGTTAGCGCGTCAATCTGTCAGAGACACATAGACACGCCGTCACACACACTGACTGGCACACCTCAGTTAGCGCGTCAATCTGTCAGAGACACACAGACACGCTGTCACACACACTGACTGGCACACCTCAGTTAGCGCGTCAATCTGTCAGAGACACACAGACACGCCGTCACACACACTGACTGGCACACCTCAGTTAGCGCGTCAATCTGTCAGAGACACACAGACACGCCGTCACACACACTGACTGGCACACCTCAGTTAGCGCGTCAATCTGTCAGAGACACACAGACACGCCGTCACACACAATGACTGGCACACCTCAGTTAGCGCGTCAATCTGTCAGACGGAGACACACAGACACGCCGTCACACACACTGGCACACCTCAGTTAGCGCGTCAATCTGTCAGAGAGACACACAGACACGCCGTCACACACACTGACCGTGGCACACCTCAGTTAGCGCGTCAATCTGTCAGACGGAGACACACAGACACGCCGTCACACACACTGACTGGCACACCTCAGTTAGCGCGTCAATCTGTCAGAGACACGTCACACAGACACGCTGTCACACACATTGACACACCTCACATAATAATATAGTAGCGGCATTAACACTCAAGATAGCCAGCACTGCCAGCAGTCACCAGCAGCAGTCGTCACCTGTCCCTGTTGAGGTCATTTCAAGATGAACATTAAGGTCAGTACAGCTTGCTTGACCCGGTCATCCCAGTAACTCGTAACAGTCAAACTGTATCTGAACTCCCTATATCAGCTCAAACTAACACTGCCTTACTGTGAATACCCGTCACACAATGACAATAAAGCCCAAGGGAGGCAATTACTCACGGTGGCGGGCAGACAATCCAACTCGCGGCCGCCATGGTTGGAGACCCACACAGCGTCCGCCCCGTGCTGCACCGCCTCCAACGCGTCCCACGCTGCAACGCACACACAAGGCACTCAACGTTAACGGTGAAATGATTACTGTCACAACACCGCGTCCCACGCTGCATCGAACACACAAGGCACTCAACGTTAACGGTGAAATGATTACTGTCACAACACCGCGTCCCACGCTGCATCGCACACACAAGGCACTCAACGTTAACGGTGAAATGATTACTGTCACAACACCGCGTCCCACGCTGCATCGAACACACAAGGCACTCAACGTTAACGGTGAAATGATTACTGTCACAACACCGCGTCCCACGCTGCATCGAACACACAAGGCACTCAACGTTAACGGTGAAATGATTACTGTCACAACACCGCGTCCCACGCTGCAACGCACACACAAGGCACTGAACGTTAACGGTGAAATGATTACTGTCACGTGAAGACCATCAGGTAAATCAGCACAGGTCGAGGCCAGGTTCTAGGTGGTCAACCTTATCGCTATTCACAAGGCACTCAACGTAAATGGATCAAACCGAAAGACATGGTTACGTTCACAATACAACGCGCCTCAAACCTTCCCGTGAATTCACCTCGTAATGCAGTACGCGTCAATGGACATAAACATGCCTGATCTACCAGATGGTCGTAATGTCAACTCATGTTGGTCTTCATATGTCAAGGTCAAACATGTCAAGGCCAGGTTCCTGGTGGTGACCTTCATCGCTGTTTACACGGGACGGGATATACCTAGAGGCAGGCTGAAACAGCACTTTGCAGTTCAACAGTGGAAACAGCCACAAGTCACCAGAGATACCTTCTCTCACCTGGACGAGTCCGAAACAATGGGTGGAAATTGCGATATCAGATTTGCCACCAGTCTCCAGGCAGCAGTCGGCACGTAGCTATATATAAAACAAAAATAATCAAATAACATGATCATGAAAGTTTTTAAACTTTATCAAGTAATCGTTACCTGTCACAACTCCTTTGGCCACAACCGGAAGGTGAGAGACAGACTTGAGCCATTGGATGTCTTGCCAGGTGTGGGCGGGGCTGAAGGCTTGATTGACAAAGCGACCCCACTCCTCCTTGGACTGTCCGGTGGCCACGACACTCTTGGCGCGCTTCAACTCTTCCTCGAAGTTGGACAGTCTGTCGACAGTACCAGTGTCAGTGTTGGACAGTCTGTCGACAGTACCAGTGTCAGTGTAGGACAGTCTGTCGACAGTACCAGTGTCAGTGTTGGACAGTCTGTCGACAGTACCAGTGTCAGTGTTGGACAGTCTGTCGACAGTACCCGTGTCAGCCTTGTTGGACAGTCTGTCGACAGTCCCAGTGTCAGTGTTGGACAGTCTGTCGACAGTACCAGTGTCAGTGTTGGACGTGACAGTCTGTCGACAGTACCAGTGTCAGTGTAGGACAGTCTGTCGACAGTACCAGTGTCAGTGTTGGACAGTCTGTCGACAGTACCAGTGTCAGTGTTGGACAGTCTGTCGACAGTACCAGTGTCAGTGTTGGACAGTCTGTCGACAGTCCCAGTGTCAGTGTTGGACAGTCTGTCGACAGTACCAGTGTCAGTGTTGGACGTGACAGTCTGTCGACAGTACCAGTGTCAGTGTAGGACAGTCTGTCGACAGTACCAGTGTCAGTGTTGGACAGTCTGTCGACAGTACCAGTGTCAGTGTTGGACAGTCTGTCGACAGTACCAGTGTCAGTGTTGGACAGTCTGTCGACAGTACCAGTGTCAGTGTTGGACAGTCTGTCGACAGTACCAGTGTCAATGTAGGACAGTCTGTCGACAGTACCAGTGTCAGTGTTGGACAGTCTGTCGACAGTACCAGTGTCAGTGTAGGACAGTCTGTCGACAGTACCAGTGTCAGTGTTGGACAGTCTGTCGACAGTACCAGTGTCAGTGTTGGACAGTCTGTCGACAGTACCAGTGTCAGTCTTTGCCTCAAACCACGGGAGAAACATACATTTTTGTGAAATTAACCATTAGAATAATTCAAGACATTCATTTCTTATTCTGACAAGCTGCACCATTCATATACAAACTGAATAAAAAGTTTAACCTCCCATTGAAAAGTTACAATGTTCCTTGTATATACATATAGATTCAGTGTGCTCTTCGCTGTTGAATGTAGACCTTAAAATAACAGGATCTGTTTGTCGTTATACTAATAAGACAACTGCAGGCTTAAGCTGGTACTCCTTCAACTAATAAGACAACTGCAGGCTTAAGCTGGTACTCCTTCAAACCCTAGGTTAACGAGCAAAATGTGGAACTCTCAGTAGATTATACTCTTCTTTCTTTCTTTCTTTCTTTATTTGGTGTTTAGCGTCGTTTTCAACCGTTCAAGGTTATATCGCGACGGGGAAAGGGGGAGGGGGGGATGGGATAGAGCCATTTGTTAATTGTTTCTTGTTCACAAAAGCACTAATCAAAAAATTGCTCCAGGGGCTTGCAACGTAGTACAATATATGACCTTACTGGGAGAATGCAAGTTTCCAGTACAAAGGACTTAACATTTCTTACATACTGCTTGACTAAAATCTTTACAAACATTGACTATATTCTATACAAGAAACACTTAACAAGGGAAAAAGGAGAAACAGAATCCGTTAGTCGCCTCTTACGACATGCTGGGGAGAATCGTAAATTCTTCCCCCTAACCCGCGGGGGGTGATTATACTGTGTTCACCAGGCAATATTGCAGTGGCAAAGAGAAAGTGACGAGGAGCTCGGTCTTTGACATTGGTAAACACTTTAAAAAGATAATCAAACAGTGTTGTAGGAGGTGTGATGAACTTGAGGTGAGGGGATGGGGGGGGGGGGGGGGGGGACTGGTTCATCAAGATTTTGTATCGCACACGGGAGTAATCTAAACCTTTTTTTCACATTCAAAATCAGTACAATGCAATCAGACAGTGTGATGGGGGGGGGGGGGGTTGTTGGTGACTGACTTGAGGTGAGGGGGCAGCGAGAACTGGTTCCTGAGGTCCTTGTATCGCTTGCCGTGCACGGCGCAGTCCACGGTGAGCACGAGGGCGGTGAATCCTGCACGCTGCGCGCGCTGCACCATGCGCCGCATCATGTCACGGTCCTTAAGCACGTGCACCTGGAACCAGCGCGTGCAGCCCGGGGCGGCCTGACCTACTTCCTCCACGCTGCTGGTGGCCGCCATGGACAGGCAGAAACACGACCCCTCACTCTCACAAGCTGTGGACATCAACAGAAAGACGATATGTGACGTCGAAAAGCAACGATTTTACACGTATTGGCACTTTCACGTGGTGCCCGAAACTGTCCCCCGGGACACACACTTTTGACACCAAATGGTCCCGGGAGGGGGAGGGGGGGGGCAGTTAGGTTTACCCCTGAGAACACTTCCAGGTGGGGGTCAGAACGGGGTGTTACACCGGTCTCCGTGACGACACGACTAACACTTGGATAGAGGCCTTGGCTCTCCTCTCCACGACGACACGACTGACATTTGGATAGAGGCCTTGGCTCTCCACGACGGCTAACAAGCCAGGCATACTGACACAGAGGGTCTGGGACATGACTAACACTTGGATAGATCGAGCCTTGGCTCCCCATAACGGCTAACAAGCCAGGCATACTGACACAGAGGGTCTGGGACATGACTAACACTTGGATAGAGGCCTTGGCTCCCCATAACGGCTAACAAGCCAGGCATACTGACACAGAGGGTCTGGGACATGACTAACACTTGGATAGAGGCCTTGGCTCCCCATAACGGCTAACAAGCCAGGCATACTGACACAGAGGGTCTGGGACATGACTAACACTTGGATAGAGGCCTTGGCTCCCAATAACGGCTAACAAGACAGGCATACTGACACAGAGGGTCTGGGACACGACTAACACTTGAATAGAAGCCTTGGCTCCCCATAACGGCTAACAAGCCAGGCATACTGACACAGAGGGTCTGGGACATGACTAACACTTGGATAGAGGCCTTGGCTCCCCATAACGGCTAACAAGCCAGGCATACTGAAACAGAGGGTCTGGGACACGACTAACACTTGAATAGAAGCCTTGGCTCCCCATAACGGCTAACAAGCCAGGCATACTGACACAGAGGGTCTGGGACACGACTAACACTTGGATAGAGGCCTTGGCTCCCCATAACGGCTAACAAGCCAGGGATACTGACACAGACGGTCTGGGACACGACTTTCACTTGAATAGAGGCCTTGGTTCCCCATAACGGCTAACAGGCCAGGCATACTGACACAGAGGGTCTGGGACACGACTAACACTTGGATAGAGGCCTTGGCTCCACATAACGGCTAACAAGCCAGGCATACTGACTAGAGAGTCTGGGACACGACTTACACTTGGATAGAGGCCTTGGCTCCCCATAACGGCTAACGAGCCAGGCATACAGAGTAAGAGGGTCTGGGACACGATTAACACTTGGATAGAGGTCTTGGCTCTCCACGACGGCTAAAAAGCCAGGCATACTGACACAGAGGGTCTGTGACACGACTAACACTTGGATAGAGGCCTTGGCTTCCCATAACGGCTAACGAGCCAGGCATACTGACTAGAGGGTCTGGGACACGACTTACACTTGGATAGAGGCCTTGGCTCCCCATAACGGCTAACAAGCCAGGCATACTGACTAAGAGGGTCTGGGACACGACTTACACTTGGATAGAGGCCTTGGCTCCCCATAACGGCTAACAAGCCAGGCATACTGACTAGAGGGTCTGGGACACGACTAACACTTGGATAGAGGCCTTGGCTCCCCATAACGGCTAACAAGCCAGGCATACTGACTAGAGGGTCTGGGACACGACTAACACTTGGATAGAGGCCTTGGCTCCCCATAACGGCTAACAAGCCAGGCATACCGACTAGAGGGTCTGGGACACGACTTACACTTGGATAGAGGCCTTGGCTCCCCATAACGGCTAACAAGCCAGGCATACTGACTAAGAGGGTCTGGGACACGACTAACACTTGGATAGAGGCCTTGGCTCCCCATAACGGCTAACGAGCCAGGCATACTGACTAGAAGGTCTGGGACACGACTTACACTTGGATAGAGGCCTTGGCTCCCCATAACGGCTAACAAGCCAGGCATACTGACTAGAGGGTCTGGGACACGACTAACACTTGGATAGAGGCCTTGGCTCCCCATAACGGCTAACGAGCCAGGCATACTGACTAGAGGGTCTGGGACACGACTTACACTTGGATAGAGGCCTTGGCTCCCCATAACGGCTAACGAGCCAGGCATACTGACTAGAGGGTCTGGGACACGACTAACACTTGGATAGAGGCCTTGGCTCCCCATAACGGCTAACGAGCCAGGCATACTGACTAGAGGGTCTGGGACACGACTTACACTTGGATAGATGCCTTGGCTCCACATAACGGCTAACAAGCCAGGCATACTGACTAGAGGGTCTGGGACACGACTTACACTTGGATAGAGGCCTTGGCTCCCCATAACGGCTAACGAGCCAGGCATACTGACTAGAGGGTCTGGGACACGACTTACACTTGGATAGATGCCTTGGCTCCACAGGGATTACATACTATACAGAGAAAGACAGGAAAAGACACGTCAGGGACACACTGACAAAAAAAGGAAAGAAAGACGACGCCACCTTTGGCCAGCGCCACCTCGCCGTCAGGGTGAGCCAGACGACACATGGACATGGGCGACACGCCGATAGGACTCGTGACGTCATGACCCAGCAGTGACGTAGTCAGATTACGCTCCGACATGTCACGCATGTAGCGAGGGCGGAACCTGTACCTGAAAACCCGAAAGACAAAGAATCGCTTAACTTTTAACTGGCACAAAAAAAACTGAAGTACCAAAGATCTGACAAAGAGAAGAAAGCGCTCTAAATGTATAAGGCATGTGTAATAGAGTTAGTGTGAATTATACGGAAGCAGTCTCCTGGCACCTGAGAGAATAACAAGCATCATCAAAACTTTCATCATCAAAAAGGATGATCGCCGCAAGCTCACAAGTTCCTCATTCTCCAAGTCACTCTAACTTACACTTTCGTACACAAGAACCAGCTTTTATTCCTGACCTGACATAGTCTATACAATAATTGTGTCGCTGTTTGTCTGTAGCTCACATATTTGTCTTTACACTTATTTACAC
The DNA here is from genome assembly GCF_037325665.1 of Littorina saxatilis. Lineage (NCBI taxonomy): Eukaryota > Metazoa > Mollusca > Gastropoda > Littorinimorpha > Littorinidae > Littorina > Littorina saxatilis. The sequence goes on from NC_090261.1 coordinate 743,746, forward strand.
TCATTACGCATAACGGGTAACACCTGCTGCGCCTTTGTACGTCAGTAATGATCCCAACAGAAAATCAAGGTAGAACAATTTTCAGTTACCTCTTAAATGCTGCCACATTGTCGGCATAGGTTTGTTCGTAGTTGGCCCCGCTGTTGAAGTATTGTCTGACGGCGTTGGGCAGGTTGTGTTCAGCGTACTGTTCATAGTCACCCACACACACCAGGCGAGACATGGCCATGTCGACTTACCTGTTTCACACAACACTATACTAAAGTGCGTGTCATATGTACAAAAACCTGTCTCACACACACCACTGAACTAAAGTGCGTGTCATATGTACAAAAACCTATCTCACACAATACTGCACTAAAGTGCGTGTCTTATTCACAAACACAGCTTATGCTTAGGGCCAATAGAATGAAGAGGGACGAACAAATCAGCTGTGACGCTGGCTGGCGGCGTTCTCAAGACAGCTGTGACGCTGGCTGGCGGCGTTCTCAAGACAGCTGTGACGCTGGCTGGCGGCGTTCTCAAGACAGCAGTGAACAGCATAACTCAGCAGTGTCCTTGAACCGTAGAAGTGTCAAAGTGTCTTACATAGTACATACTTGGAGAATGTGTTCCCCAGCTGACAGCCCGCACAATACCCGCACGGTCACGACCTCACAGGCGCGTGACTCAAGTCCCATGAGGGAGGGGGGTCCTATAGTGGACACTAGCGCAGTTCATATGAATTTGTCAGTTGATTGTTTTTCTTGAACCAAAACAAACTTTATCAAGACCCTTTAAAGCAGCTGGAATTGTGTCCGTACATCTGATCTGTTTTGTACATTAAAATCAATATCAAAACGAGAATTTTATTCCTTTAGAATAGCATACTGACTTTTGGTTTGACTCAGCATTGGTACAGGCCCAATATAGGGCCCCCTCCTCTAAGTGTTTTCCGCCAGAGGATCGGGTATCAGTCAGTCGAGGCATTGGCTTGCTTGAGCGCAGGTCGTAAACACACACAGTATGTTTGCGTGTGCTTATACCTAGTGATATTGTAACGCGCATAGTGCTTTTAAATATGCGCTATAAAAATCTCCTTAATAAATAGATAAATAACACTGAGGAATTTGTGCACACAAAAAAAGAAACAAGTCGCGTAAGGCGAAATAACAACATTTAGTCAAGCTGTCGAACTCACAGAATGAAACTGAACGCACTGCATTTTTTCACCAAGACCGCATACTCGTAGTTTCGTCAGTCCATCGCTCGTGGCAAAGGCAGTGAAATCGACAAGCCAGAATAGTGCGGTAATGGTCGCGCTGAGCAGGATAACACGCTTTTCTGTATCTCTATTCTTTTTAGCGTACTAAGTTTGTTTTTAATCCAAACATATCATATCTATATGTTTTTGGAATGAGGGACCGACAAGGAATAGATGAAACTGTTTCTAAATCGATTTCGGACAATTAATTTTAATCATAATTTTCATATTTTTAATTTTCAGAGCTTGTTTGTAGTCCAAATATAACATATGTATATGTTTTTGGAATCAGAAAATGACGAAGAATAAGATAAAATTGATTTTGGATCGTTTTGAAAAAAAATTTAATGACAAGTTTCCGATTTTTAATGACCAAATTCATTAATTATTTTTTAAGCCACCAAGCTGAAATGCAATACCAAAGTCCGGCCTTTCGTGGAAGATTGCTTTGCCAAAATTTCAATCAATTTGATTGAAAAATGAGGGTGTGACAGTGCCGCCTCAACTTTTACAAAAAGCCGGATATGACGTCATCAAAGACATTTATCGAAAAAAACAAAATTGTCCGGGGATATCAGTCCCAGGAACTCTCATGTCAGATTTCATAAAGATCGGTCCAGTAGTTTAGTCTGAATCGCTCTACAAACACACACAGACACACACACACACACACACACACACACACACAGACACACACACACACACACACACAGACACAGAGACACACAGACACCACGACCCTCGTCTCGATTCCCCCTCAATGTTAAAACATTTCTTGTCAGAACTTGACTAAATGTAAATGAAAACTTGACTAAATGTAAATGAAAACTTGACTAAATGTAAATCAAAACTTGACTAAATGTAAATCAAAACTTGACTAAATGTAAATCAAAACTTGACTAAATGTAAAAACGGGAAAGGTCTGACCTGAGAAAACGTAGAGACAAAAATGTGGCCTCGGGAAACTTATCGTCCCTTAGGCGAAGGTTATGTGATGGATGGCACTCACTGCACACTGGACAACTGCACACAGCAACCTGAACCTCTATCATACGCCAGCCTCTTGTTGTTGTTGTTGTTGTTGTTGTTGTTGTTGTTGTCAATGGTGATAAGTTAAGACCAGGAAAAAGGAGGTGGAGGAGGATGCCATGTTGATGGCAGATGGCTCTTCAGTGGCAGACTGATCCTGGCAGACTGATCCTAGCACATGGGTCCTGGTAGATGGCATAATGATGCCAGCACATGGGTCCTGGTAGATGGCATAATGATGTCAGAGCCGGACCAAGTCATCCTTGGAGTTTTCCTGGGCTTGAGGAAGGGGCGTTCATCCATAAATTTGAAATCAAAACTGAAGTGTAAATGTAACTATTTTAACTTGGGAACAATTAACCAACAAACACCAAACAAAGGTGGCAAAGAACCTCGAACAAAGTTGATCTTTGGCACTGAAGAGAGCACACTTCTTCCAGTAGGAGGCTGAACTATGTTCTTAAAAAAACAAAAACTAACAAACAAAACACCCAAATAGAGAAATGTTGTCTAAGGGAGGTAACTGCCAAAAACAATAATATTCAGCCGCTCAGAAAAGGCATGGTTACTGCTCTTTTCCATGACGAGCTTTTTGCATTGACGGCTATTGCAAGCTGCCAAAGGGAGAAGTGGAAGGGAATATTGTCAGCATTGACGGCTATTACAACTACTTGAAGCTGCCAAAGGGAGAAGTGGAAGGGAATATTGTCAGCATTGACGGCTATTACAACTACTTGAAGCTGCCAAAGGGAGAAGTGGAAGGGAATATTGTCAGCATTTTAAACACCCTGTACTCACCTGCACAAGCAGACAGACTGGCAGACACAGCCTACATGTCTTCCCGCCTGCCTGCCTGTCTGTCTGTCTGTCTGTCTGTCTGTCTGTCTGTCTCTATTTGTGCATACATATACATGCGCGCATAAAAATACGCAAGTTTTTAAAAAAAATTAACATCACACGAACAATGTGTAAGTTATCAGTGGGTCGCATACGTGCCCCCCCCCCCCCCCCCCCCCACGCTCAACCTGCGCCGTGCAACTGATCAATGTGCATCTGATTAAACACAGCGACTTGGAGAGAGACAACACGAGGTGACGACAATCGCTATCACTCCATTGCAGTTCAGTGGAGCCTCCGGCGAAAGAAGCGAGTCATTGTCACAAGACATGGGTGACGGCAAATGAATACAATTTGCATCAAGTTGTAATCATTAAGGGCTCGGCATTTTCCTTCCGTCATCTTTAGCCACGCTTTGTATTTGGCCACAGTTACACTGCATTCTGTCATCTCCGTCACGTTCTTTATTCTCTTTTTGAAGTTTTCATTCACCGCGTTCGTCTTTGGAGGAGAATGAGAATGAGAGTGAAAGGAGCGATGTTTGTGTTGGTGTGTGTCGCCGTGACGCACGTCTTGGTTGCCGGGGACTGTGAGATCAAGGACCCGGAGAGATGTGGTCAGTCCAGAGTGCCAGGCTCATCAGTCTCTGTTGCAGGGACTAATGCCCATTCTCCTATTTTAGATTGGAGCTGGGCTGAATTGATTTATCAGTTGCTTTCTTTCTTGGTTGCCTGGTCTGCTGGTTGAGCGCCGTGTTAAGGGGTTGAATGGTAAACTAATTTAGTCAGGATTTTGTTTGGTTGACTGTCCCACTGACTGTTCGCTTTCTGGATTTACTGGCTGACTGTCTGTCCTTTGATTGATTGATTGATTGGTTGATTGATTGATTGGTTGATTAAGTGAGTGAATGAGTATGTGAGTGAGTGAGTGAGTGAGCGAGATGATCAAATACCTGATACCATGACAACACGCTATGTTACAGACCTGAAGTCGCCCCAGGTGGTGCAGGGCGTGCAGTTCAACGGGACGTGTAATAGCACGGGAGTCCCCACACTGGTGGTCGGCGACACTTATCAACTCAACATCTCCTTCACGCCAGGTCAGTGTCCCAGCATGCACTGCTACCTGGGTACACTCGCACATTGCATTTCGCCCTTACACTCACTGCTACCTGGCTACACTCGCACATTGCATTTCGCCCTTACACTCATTCTGTTTGGATCCACATCATTGAATGCCTAACACACACCCTCACATATCTTATTGACATCATTGAATGCCTAACACACACGCTCACATATCTTATTGACATCATTGAATGCCTAACACACACGCTCACATATGTTATTGACATGACAAAAGACGGAGAAATGATAATGTGTTTTCGTGTTGTGGGCAGCACAAGACGCGAAGGAGGCGAGGTCCGAGGTGAAGGTGGAGGTGTTGAGCCTGCTCATCCCGCTGGACATCGAGAACCCTAACGCGTGTGTCAACAAGGGACTGGACTGCCCGCTCAAAGCCGACACCAACTACACCTTCAACACCGTCTTTGACCTCAAGCCAACCTACCCCGTCTACTCCGAGGTCAGTGCATATTTACACTGTCATTCAGATTGCCCCCCTCCCCCCACATCCCTCCCTACACACCCCCCCTCCCCCCATAACTTCATTCCACCCCGCCTACTCCACAATCAATTCACGTCTATACTGTGAGAGAGAGTTCTGACCCCCCCCCCCTCACCCCCCAAAGCATCTTTGTTAGTACATGTACTGCTCTGAACAGTAGTGGTTTTGTTTGCTTTTGTTACTTGATGATGCTTTGTATCTATTTTGTTCGTTGGTTTGTCTATTGTGTTTTATTTCATTGTGAGTATGTGTGTGTGTGTGTGCGTGTGTGTGTGTGTATGTATGTGTGTGTGTGTGTGTGTGCGTGCGTGCGTGCGTGCGTGCGTGCGTGAGTGTGTGTGTGTGTGTGTTTGTTTGTTTGCGTGAGTGTGAGTGTGTGTGTTAGCGGAAGGGGGTTAGTGTGTGTGTTAGGGGAAGGGGGTTAGGGTTGTTAGGGGAAGGGTGTTAGGGTTGTTAGGGGAAGGGGGTTAGGGTTGTTAGGGGAAGGGGGTTAGTGTTGTTAGACTCACAGGCGTAATTTGGTTGACTGTATAGTTGCATGGTAAAGGAAAATGTAACAGAGTGTCTTTTAAAAACTGTGATTACATGAAAACCGTTCGGACTATAAGGTTTTTGTTAGTACGAGAATTTGTGAATCCCCCCCTTCAGTTGAATATGTCCATGAGGAACTGAAAGGTTTCTTGCCTTTTCCACCTGTTTCCCTACTTCTCTGACTGGCTTTTTTATTTGTCGGATTACATTGAACACCAATTAGTGATTTCCATTTGAAATAACGTTTGTTGTTGTTGTTGTTGTTGCTTTTTATTTTATTTTCCTTTTTTCTTTGACTGTTTCCCCTTTTTTCTTGAGTATCTTCTCTGTCGAAGTGCGAGGCAACGGTGGGAGTCTTTTTTCCATCTTTTTTTCTATTTTCTATTTCTAAACAAGGAAGTGACTGTGGTAAGAGGAACAAAGTTAAAAAAACAAAGGAATACTGTACTCACCGATACAAGAACGAGACAAGACGGTACAAATTTTCGCTTACGGGAAGCTTCATCAGGAAAAACAAGAACAAACAAGTCGCGTAAGGCGAAAATACAATATTTAGTCAAGTAGCTGTCGAACTCACAGAATGAAACTGAACGCAATGCCATTTTTCAGCAAGACCGTATACTCGTAGCATCGTCAGTCCACCGCTCATGGCAAAGGCAGTGAAATTGACAAGAAGAGCGGGGTAGTAGTTGCGCTAAGAAGGATAGCACGCTTTTCTGTACCTCTCTTTGTTTTAACTTTCTGAGCGTGTTTTTAATCCAAACATATCATATCTATATGTTTTTGGAATCAGGAACCGACAAGGAATAAGATGAAAGTGTTTTTAAATTGATTTCAACAATTTAATTTTGATAATAATTTTTAAATATTTAATTTTCAGAGCTTGTTTTTAATCCGAATATAACATATTTATATGTTTTTGGAATCAGCAAATGATGGAGAATAAGATAAACGTAAATTGGGATCGTTTTATAATTTTTTTTTTTTTTTTACAATTTTCAGATTTTTAATGACCAAAGTCATTAATTAATTTTTAAGCCACCAAGCTGAAATGCAATACCGAAGTCCGGGCTTCGTCGAACATTACTTGACCAAAATTTCAACCAATTTGGTTGAAAAATGAGGGCGTGACAGTGCCGCCTCAACTTTCACGAAAAGCCGGATATGACGTCATCAAAGACATTTATCCAAAAAATGTAAAAAACGTTCGGGGATTTCATACCCAGGAACTCTCATGTCAAATTTCATAAAGATCGGTCCAGTAGTTTAGTCTGCATCGCTCTACACACACACACACACACACACAGACACACAGACACACAGACACACGCACATACACCACGACCCTCGTTTCGATTCCCCCTCGATGTTAAAATATTTAGTCAAAACTTGACTAAATATAAAAAGACAACAAAAAGCAGACGCAACACGGACGGCAAACAAGGTTTGAAAGAAAATGGAGGGGAAACCACACAAAAAAGGGAAGGAACTCTAGGAACGGAAATGAATGAAAGGGGAGAGAAGTGATTGAATGATGTCATGGGCACAGGGATACTAGACTAAAAGTAATACACATTCATAAAAAAAGATTTCAAAATTAAACGCACGTTCTCTTGCACCAGCCGCAATCTCATCTATGCCATATCCTGTCTCGAATGCCCCAAAGTACTCTACATTGGTGAGACCGAAAGAACCCTCTCTTCCCGCTTCACAGAACATCTGGCAGATATTCGGCATCGCCGCTGTAGGTCTGTTGCCCAACATTTCAACAGCAGCAACCACACCTCCCTGGATGCACGTGTGAAAGGTGTCTGGCAAATGTACAGCACCTCCACAGACAGAAAACAAGTAGAGTCCGATTTCATATTATCCCTGGGCACATCCACACCTGACGGTTTGAATGCCGCGAACATGTGATCTACATGTATTCCCCAAACATACTGTGGATTTACGGTACGTGTGTGTGAATGTGTGTGTGTGTGTGTGTGTGTGTGTGTGTGTGTGTGTGTGTGTGTGTGTGTGTGTTTATGTGTGTGTTCGTGTGGCGTGCGTGTGTTCGTTTGTTCCCTCCCCCCCCCTTTTTTTCTTTTTTTCTTTTTCCCTCCCTCCCCCCCTTTTTTATGAATGTGTATCACTTTTATAGTATGCCCGTGCCCATGACATCATCCAACCACTTCTCTCCCCTTTCATTCATTTCCGTTCCTAGAGTTCCTTCCCTTTTTTGCGTGTTTCCCCTCCATTTTCTTTCAAACCTTGTTCGTTCCGCGTTCCGTCTGCTTTTTGTTACATTTAGTCAAGTTTTGACAAAATGTTTTAACGTAGAGGGGATAATCGAGACGAGGGTGTGGTGTATGTGTGTGTGTGTGTGTGTGTGTGTGTGTGTGTGTGTGTGTGTGTAGAGCGATATAGGGAAAACTACTAGACCGATCTTCATGAAATTTGACGTGGGAGTTCCTGGGTATGATATCCCCAGACTTTTTTTTCTCATTTTTTTGATAAATGTCTTTGATGACGTCATATCCGGCTTTTCCTGAAAGTTGAGGCCGCACTGTCACGCTCTCATTTTTAAACCAAATTGGTTAAAATTTTGGTCAAGTAATCTTCGACGACGCCCTTTGGTATTGCATTTCAGCTTGGAGGATTACAAATTAATTAATGAGTTTGCTCATTAAAGTTGTCATTAAAATCGATTTTTCGCAAACAGATTGAAAATTGATTGCATCGTATTCTTCATGACATTCTGAATCTAAAAATATATACATATGTTATGTTTACTCTTAAAATGTGATCACGATTAACGAACATAAATTAATTAGTCTTACGATTAAAATTTAAGAAATCGATTCAAAAATTATTTCATCTTATTCTTTATCGTTTCTTGATTCCAAAAACATATAGATATGATAGGTTGTATTCAAAACAAGTTCAGAAAGTTAACACGAATACAGAAAAGCGCGCTTTTCTGCTAAGCACAATAGGCTACCGCACTAATCTGGCGTGTGCATATCACTGCTTTTGCACGTGGGAGGTGAGCGATTTCCTTCTCGCGGGGATTGACGAAGCTGTACTGTCTTGGTGAAAATAATACAGTGCGTTCAGTTTCATTCCGTGAGTTCGACAGCTTGACTAAATGTAGTACTTTCGCCTTACGCGACTTGTTGTCTTTTGTGTTCGTGTTTTTCCTGATGAAGCTTCCCTAAGCGAAAATTCGTACCGTCTTGTCTCGTTCTTGTATCGGTAAGTACAGTATTCCTTTGTTTTTTAACTTTATTTTCTATTTGGTTTCCTTTTTACATTCAGCCTTTTTTACATTTAGTCAAGTTTTGACTAAATGTTTTAACATCGAGGGGGAATCGAAACGAGGGTCGTGGTGTATGTGTGTGTGTGCGTGTGTGCGTGCGTGTAGAGCGATTCAGACCAAACTACTGGACCGATCTTTATGAAATTTGACATGAGAGTTCCTGGGTATGATATCCCCGAACATATTTTTCCTTTTTTTGATAAATGTCTTTGATGACGTCATATCCGGCTTTTCGTGAAAGTTGAGGCGGCACTGTCACGCTCTCATTTTTCAACCAAATTGGTTGAAATTTTGGTCAAGTAGTCTTCGACGAAGCCCGGACTTCGGTATTGCATTTCAGCTTGGTGGCTTAAAAATTAATTTATGACTTTGGTCATTAAAAATCTGAAAATTGTAAAAAGCATAGTTTTTCTAAAACGATCCAAATTTACGTTCATCTTATTCTCCATCATTTGCTGATTCCAAAAACATATAAATATGTTATATTCGGATTAAAAACAAGCTCTGAAAATTAAATATATAAAAATTATTATCAAAATTAAATTTTTGAAATCAATTTGAAACACTTTCATCTTATTCCTTATCGGCTCCTGATTCCAAAAGCATATAGATATGATATGTTTGGATTAAAAACACGCTCAGAAAGTTAAAACAAAGAGAGGTACAGAAAAGCGTGCTATCCTTCTCAGCGCAAGTACTACCCCGCTCTTCCTGTCAATTTCACTGCCTTTGCCGTGCGCGGTGGACTGACGATGCTACGAGTATACGGTCTTGCTGCGTTGCATTGCGTTCAGTTTCATTCTGTGAGTTCGACAGCTACTTGACTAAATGTTGTATTTTCGCCTTACGCGACTTGTTTTTCGTTGTTGTTGTTTGTTTTATTATGTTGTAGTTGTACTAGTTTGTTTACTTTTTTTTCTATTGAATCATTTCGATTTTAGGACCAGCAAGTGACTGAAAAGAAAGCCAACTGCCCGAATATCTACTTTCATTCAGCGCTTTTAAAGATTCAAAATTAAAGGGAAGCAACTTTTCTTTGCATATTACATCTGTACATTGCAGCAGTTACTTCCCGTAGACCCTTGACGTTCATTCTATCGATGGAAGGGAAGCAACTTTTCACTGAATCGTTTCCAGTATTATTGGTTACCTCCCATAAACCCATAAGCTTGAGCTGTCTCGGTGTTTGGGTTGCCACTGTGTTGGTGGTGGTGGTTGTTGATGTTGTTGTTGTTGTTGTTGTTGTTGTTGTTGTTGTCTGTCTAGCATTGAACCAGTTAATAAGTATGTGATGTTACTGTTCTTTAAGAATTTAACAGTAACATCTTTCATTCATTTTCTTACCTCCCTCTGTTGTTGTTTAGATGCATGCCAAAGTACACTGGTCCCTGGTGGACAAGCCAAGTGACCAGTATGACGTCACAGACAACGACAACAACGACGTCAACGAAGACAACAAAGTGATTTTCTGCATCAAGTTGCCGGTGGTGGTGGAGCCCAAACCGTCGTACGATGTACAGCAAGACACACACCAACAAGACACACACCAACAACAACCGTCCTTTAGAGTTGTACAGTGACGCGTACCAACCGATGTTAGATCGTTCATCATCTGCTTTTTGTTCCTTTGCTTTTCCCCCCATCTCCGTTGTGTATGTGATGAGTGTAAAATGCTGTTTGCCTGAAGCTGAAAACTTACGCCGTTCAAATAAACTGTGTTGTGCAGTTTTAGAAGCGCAATTGCCTGTTTCCAATATTGATTTTTATGTTCACAAACGTTTTGCTTCTTTTCAGTTTTCTTTTGTTCTATTACTTTCGTTTCGTGCATTTTCTACATTGAAGTATTTTACATTTGTTCTTATACTCACTGTATAGTAGAAAACATAATAAATCATAGATCCTCACTAACTGTTTTGACATTTTTACGCCATGGTATATCGTGCGAGTGTGTATGCTGGTCGGTTTTTATGTAAAATAAAGAGCTACAAATCCGCCACCTCATAATTAAACATGTGTCAGTTTTTTTTCTGTATATCATGACATTATCATAGGCAACGTTCAGATTCATAAATAAATAACAAATAAAAACAAGAAAGCACTTGTGTACAGCTTGGTACACAAAGGGCACTCTCTCATGCCGTTTATCCGCAAATGGTTATATCTTGACTCGGTTGACAAAAATACCAACATGGTTCCTTTCGGCATGTCCACCTGTCGTCTGCTTCTCTTTGTCACAGCGTTGAAATGACTGCGATCTCAAAGTAGTAAAAACCGATCAGTTTAATGTAACTGTGTGGTTAAAAATTGAAGAATTATTATTGAGACCTCTTAGTTGTATGGAAAGAAGAGTAAGATTCGTGCAGAAAGCAACAGTGATCTGATCAGTGCCTGTAGAAAGGGAGATCATGGTATCTTTTGGACAAGCGGCTATCAGCGATATCGACTGAAATGTGTCGATGCCAATTCGGGGCAATGATGAGCCAGTCTTCAGACGTTATTCTCGGGAATCGATTTTACAGACCATCTCATTTGACTGTCTTCAGACGGTCTCATCGGGATTTTACAGACCATGTCATCTTGTAATACACCAACAACACTGGGGGAAACATGCACGAACACCGTTCAAGAACAAGTTACAGGATTCCAGCGAACACGACTGTGCCGTGTTTTTCTGAGTCTAAGACACTGTAACAGTAACACCTTTACAGTCTAAGACACTGTAACAGCCTCTAACACCTTTACAGAAGCATTGTGATGCAGATCCTCTCAGCTTCTCTGTAAATGGTCCGGCCAAACACACTATGAAACGGTCAGGTAAGCTTAGGCCAAAAAAAAAAAATTGTCTGTTTCTGGTAACATGGCTAAAAAAAATAGGGTCGGTAGGTAGGGATTTTTTTTTTTTTTTTTTTTTTTTTTTTTTACACCCCAAATGTAGACCAATAAAACTAACTTTAAAAATCGCGCAAAGAGACTGGATTCACTATACATAGAGACAAGACACTCAACACATTTACAAATCGTCAGCGGACTTTCGTTTTCACACGTTTTTGTTGTTCATTTTCTCACCCTGTCCTTTACCACCAAAAAATAAATTAACAAATTTTGAGTTTGGAAAAAAAAAAGTTTAGGGTCGGCGCCGAAATTTAGGGTCGGTCGGGTGACCAGAAACAGACAATTTTTTTTTTTGGCCTTAGAATAAATCATCGTGTTGCGTGCTGAAGATGACGTTTTATTTGTTGTTATTGTTCGCCATTTCATTCCTGACTCTTAATGCGGTTGTAGTAATCACGGCCGGTGTAACACGAGAAAATTACTCCCACGAGATTTTTACTCCGGAGTAAACATTTCGTACGAAATATTTACTCCCTTTACGAAAAAAGCACTCCCCCATTGCACGAGAAAATTACTCCCCAAGACAGGTGAGTTCCGAGTAAACATTTCGTACAAAAATGTTACTCCCCTGACGAATAAATACGAATAAATTACTTCAGCCCAACACGAGCAATTTAACTTCCCATGCTAGGTGTACGAAATTGTTACTCCCTTGTCCCCTGTTAGTCTTGGTGGTGGAAGGGGTGGAAGGAGGGTAGCGCGACATGCGTGTGCGCGAGATCATTTATTGGCATTATCCCGCATCCCATTTTTGCGTACGAGTTTTTTACTGGAAGTAAAAAAAATGGGGAGTAACAATTTCGTGGAGGGAGTAATTTTTTCGTGCCTTGGGGAGTTCTTTTCTCGTACGAAAAGTGTACTCGGAGTAAGAATTTCGTACGAAATATTTACTCCGGAGTAAATTTTTCGTGGAGTAAAAATTTCGTGTTACACCGGCACTGAGAAACCAGTGTGTGTGTGTGTGTGTGTGTCACGGTGTGTGTGTGTGTGTGTGTGTGTGTGTGTGTGTGTGTGTGTGTGTGTGTGTATGTGAGTGTGTGTGTTTTAAGTGATAAGAAAAGACAAGCAACGGACACACCTTTCGAGTGTCTCTTGCCGTCCAAAGTAATCCCCGAAGTAAGCATCAGCGTTAAGATCTCCCCTGTTTCCAAGTTCAGTGTGAAACTCTTCGTGTTATTGTTAAGGACTAGAATGTGATTAATTGATGAGTCTTTGTTATTCTATTCGGTGACTGAAAAAGAAAGCTATCTTCAATATTCCCACATACAGCTTTAAAATCTATACAGTTCTCCCTCATCAAAATCTATCTTACAAAATTGATTCGAGGGAAATTGCTTTTAGAGCATATATACAAAACAAGTCGCGTAAGGCGAAATAACAACATTTAGTCAAGCTGTCGAACTCACAGAATGAAACTGAACGCACTGTTTTTTTTCACCAAGACCACATACTCGTAGTTTCGTCAGTCCACCGCTCGTGGCAAAGACAGTGAAATCGACAAGCCATGCAGAATAGTAACAGCTATTGTGTTTTCAGCGTAGCAATAGGGCCCGATATTTAGACGAGACAAGTATAATGCCGACGAGTCGAAGACGAGTCGCATTATACTTGTTCGAGTCTAAATATCGGACCCTATTGCTACGATGAAAACACAATAGCGTTTATATAGCTATTCTGACATTAAATTCTGTGTTAAAATCATGTTTTTGTCAGCAACAAGGACGAGAATGGTCCATGTCATTGATTGCAGACGACGGTTCCCTTTCTGCATGAAGCCACGGAAATAACCGAACATTGAAAAACCCACGGACATGTATTACGGAGAAAACTCAAGATAACCGGATGCTTAGCATTACGTCAATATCTTAGGAATCATATGACGTTATGACGTATCATGCTTGCCTACGTAGATTGTATGTTCGAAAGTCTGACTTCTGTTGGGAATTCGCGTGGTGAAGACTGCGGTAAATCTGTAGATGATAAGAGAACAAGGATTGTCTCAGAAGAAACGACGAAATGTTTCAGACCGGTAACTTCATTTCAACATTGCACTACACAATGGACGTTCTATGTGACAGGAGAGTTTGCTGATTTTGTGTTAAACATTGGTGATTGGAGAGATCGTCTGCAAAAATCAGAGATAGGTCGCTTCAGATTGCAGCTTCTGGAAATTTGCAAGGTTTGCTGCCAGTTAAAGAACTGGATTTTACACGTAATGTATGTCATGTACAGTTAGCAACAACAAAAACACACACAAAGCAAATGGCACCGTCTGTCGACTAGTCACAGACACAAGCCTGGCGAGGTATGCGTGTACTTTATACACGTGGAAGAAACCGGAACCATGCGTCTTTGTTATTGCCGATATCGTTTGGATATCGGCAAAAATGGCCAACTTTCGTAGCGTTATGCTTTGATGATCGGAAAAGGGATGTGTGAGACCATCCAATCACAGCCCCCGAATCCCCCCACGTGTCCATCAGAATAGCTATATTGCGGTATAGTGGTCGCGCTGATCAGGATAACACGCTTTTCTGTATGTCTATTCTTTTTAGCTTACTGAGTTTGTTTTTAATCCAAACATATCATATCTATATGTTTTTGGAATGAGGGACCAACAAGGAATAAGACGAAATTGTTTTTAAATCGATTTCGGAAAATTAATTTTAATCATAATTTTCATATTTTTAATTTTCAGAGCTTGTTTGTAATCCAAATATAACATATGTATATGTTTTTGAAATCAGAAAATGACGAAGAATAAGATGAACGTAAATTTGGATCGTTTAATAAAAAATATTTTTAATTACAAGTTTCCGATTTTTAATGACCAAACTCACTCATTAGTTTTTAAGCCACCAAGCTGAAATGCACTACCAAAGTCCGGCCTTTGTCGAAGATTGCTTTGCTAAAATTTCAATCAATTTGATTGAAAAATGAGGGTGTGACAGTGCCGCCTCAACTTTTACAAAAAGCCGGATATGACGTCATCAAAGGTATCTATCGAAAAAAATGAAAAAAAAGGCCGGGGATATCATTCCCAGGAACTCTCATGTCAAATTTCATAAAGATCGGTCCAGTAGTTTACTCTGAATCGCTCTACACACACACACACGCACAGACAGACAGACACACACACACACACACACACACACACACACACACACACACGCACAGACAGACACACACACACACACACACATACACCACGACCCTCGTCTCGATTCCCACTCTATGTTAAAACATTTAGTCAAAACTTGACTAAAATAATGTAAAACAAGAGGCGAAGCCTTCAAGGCTCACGTAAGAAATCGACAAACAGTAACACAAACTCAATCACTCCGTCACACATACACACACACACAGTACACACACACACACACACACACACACACACACACACACACACACACACACACACACACACACACACACACACACACACACACACACACACACACACACACAGAAAGAGCATAGGTGAAACTGTGCAAGAAAGCGAGACACTAGATCTAGATCTGTCTGTCTGCATGTAGCCTACTTACATGGACACGACTGCCAAATAGTCTCGGCCCGCTCAAAATAACAATCACCGAGACTTTCAGTAATTCCATCGCGTGACGTCTAACCCTCGTACGTCATAATGTGACGTCAATGTAATATGACGTCTTCAAATGTTAAAGTTTCTACCACAGACATACACACATACATACATACGCACGCACGCACGCACGCACAGACAGACAAAAGTTAGCATCGCATAGGCTACACTTACGTGAGCCAAAAACTATGATGGCATTACAACGCCCATCAAATTTGACATGAGCATAATTGAGTTCTTTCCCTTTATAGCCGTGTTGACTGGCAATGATACGGACGATGCCAGAGTTGAGTTGCTTCCCTTTAGCCATTGACTGACATCGATGTGGACGCAGGCAAAATGGAGTTGTTTCCCTGTAGCTGTTGATTGCCAATGATGCGGACTAAGAACGAAATGAATTGATCGCGGTCTGGTTTCACCACAGCACCGCCGTCACTACCATCCCTTGCTACCTGTCTAATCACGGCGTGCACAACAGGTAAACGAAGGTAGGCAGGCAGGTGTATCGACTGACGACAGGCGTTGCTTCCAGAGCACGCCAGGTAAAGAAAGCGTCATACTCATAGCCCCAGGCTGCGGGGAGCGGGACACGCCTTGTGTCATCATTAGTGTCTGGCAGTCTGTGTCTTACGCTTTGGATCGTTGTGTCATCATCAGTGGCAGACAGTATGTATCTTACGCTTTGTTTTGTCATCATTAGTGTTAGCCAATCTGTATCTTACACTTTGGATCTTTTGTGTCGTCACTTGAACCATCCTATATTAACAGTATCATCGTCAGTGTCAGCCCGCCTGCATGCGCTGCTTGGGGTAGGTTTGTCTCATCGTGTCGCTGTCAGGCATCTTTATGGTATTTTATCTCAGTAGCCTTCAATGGTCACCGCGTTATCTCCTAGCGTTTGTTCGCAACGCCTCGGCAAAAGAACAAAATATTTCGGACATAAGTTTGGAGATTTATATCGTGCCCACATCAAAGAAAAGTCGACAACATCTCCTTAGTGTGTGTGTGTGTGTGTGTGTGTGAGAGAGAGGGAGGGAGAGAGAGAGAGAGAGAGAGAGAGAGAGAGAGAGAGAGAGAGAGGGAGAGAGAGAGGAGCGAGAGAGATGATGATAATTAGTTTTAACGTCCTCTTATAACCATTTGGCCTATCTTGGGACAGGGGAGAAGGAGAGAGAAAGAGAGAGAAAGAGAGAGAGAGAGAGAGAGAGAGAGAGAGAGAGAGAGAGAGAGAGAGACTGAGAGAGACTGAGAGAGAAAGAGAGAGAGAGAGAGAGAGAGAGAGAGAGAGAGGTGGTGGTGGTGGGGGGGGGGGGGGGATGCAAAATGTAATGCATTTGCAACGAGCGTGGCTAAATGATATGCATGGAACTCAGCAAAAACGACAGAATTAGGGCTGGAGGGAAAGAGAGCTTATTTGCACGCTGATTGCATTTTTGTTCACTTAGTCAAATGCAAGCTGGCATGGTCATCGTGTGTGGCTGTTCGCATTCTCATTGTGCCGGCAAAAATACCGTGGTCACTGAAGTTAACGTAACGCAAACGTATACCTGTTGGTGTCAGACAGGGAGGGTGCCTTCACACAGGGGCGGATCAGTTGCTTTGTAAGGGGGGGTGCACTTTGAATCGAAAGTGAATGTGATGGGCGCGAAGCGCCCGAATTTGCTAGGGGGGTCCGGAGGCATGCCCCCCGGAAAAATGTTTGGCCCAAAGAAGCAAAATGGTGCCATCTGGTGCCATTTGAACTTAGAAATGGTCATAGAATCAGCTTTCCAAATTTTTTTGTTTTGTTTTGCACCTGCACCCTGTGCACCCCCCCCCCCTCGTCCGCCCCTGTTCACACACAGTCCCACTCTGTTGAAAGTGTATCCTGAGTGATGTCACATTTAGCCTTCACACACAGTCCCACTCTGTTCTTCTTCTTCTTTTTCCATTTAACTATTAGTGGCGCATTGAGACTTAATGCCGTGTGAGATGGAATTTTTTTTTTTACTTTATTCCAAGTCCCACGGGGATTTGATGGACATTTTTATCTATGCCTATACAATTTTGCCAGGAAAGACCCTTTTGTCAATCGTGGAATCTTTAACGTGCACACCCCAATGTAGTGTACACGAAGGGACCTCGGTTTTTCGTCTCATCCGAAAGACTAGCACTTGAACCCACCACCAAGGTTAGGAAAGGGGGGAGAAAATTGCGGCCTGACCCAGGCCTGAACACGCAACCTCTCGCTTCCGTTGAAAGTGTATCCTGAGTGATGTCGCATTTAGCTTTCACACACAGTCCCACTTTGTTAAAAGTGTATCCTGAGTGATGTCGCATTTAGCTTTCACACACAGTCCCACTTTGTTAAAAGTGTATCCTGAGTGATGTCGCATTTCGCCTTAAAGTGTGTATTTGATCAATAAAGTCTTCGCGGTTAATCTTGAATGTCTTTGTACATGTTTCTTGAGGAACTTTACGTTTCGTTTTAAGTGACACACAAAGCTATCGGTATTCATGTCGCCTTCAACATACCCCCCTTGTCCTGTAACTGTAAACGATCGTGTAACCATAGCAATCTGTCCTGGCTTGTCAATTTGATAAGAGCATTCTTCCAGCTGAACACAAACACAAAATCAATAGCCTGCTTATTGTGTACATTTGTTTCGGAATAAATATCGGACATGACCCAAATACCAATCTGCGGAATTAGTTTAAACAAAGTGACTATGCACGGAAAGCAGCCAGGGTGTTGAGTGTTGGGTGTTGAGTGTTGGGTGTTGAGTGTTGAGTGTTGAGTGTTGAGTGTTGGGTGTTGGGTGTTGGGTGTTGAGTGTTGAGTGTTGGGTGTTGGGTGTTGGGTGTTGAGTGTTGGGTGTTGGGTGTTGAGTGTTGGGTGTTGAGTGTTGGGTGTTGAGTGTTGAGTGTTGGGTGTTGGGTGTTGGGTGTTGAGTGTTGGGTGTTGAGTGTTGAGTGTTGGGTGTTGGGTGTTGGGTGTTGGGTGTTGGGTGTTGAGTGTTGGGTGTTGGGTGTTGGGTGTTGAGTGTTGGGTGTTGGGTGTTGGGTGTTGAGTGTTGGGTGTTGGGTGTTGGGTGTTGAGTGTTGAGTGTTGGGTGTTGGGTGTTGGGTGTTGGGTGTTGGGTGTTGGGTGTTGGGTGTTGGGTGTTGGGTGTTGAGTGTTGGTGTGTGTCCAGGCGGAAGGAAGCCGTTATCACACGTCACAGTGTCAACAGATCGGTGATGATCAATATGATAGCTCTCTAGTAAAGGAATTGTCTTTGAGCGGAAGGAAATAATAATAATATAATCTATATGACTAAGTGCCAAAAGGTGCGCACGAAAAGCGGACAAAGGGGCTAAAAAATAAAAGTTGACAAACACGACTGATATTGTGATTTTTGTTAAGACAACAGATGCTGGAACCCAATTACGAAAAGAAAAGATAAATTTACCCAAATGATTTTACAAATAACGATAATTTTGTTCGTTATATCATTCAAAACGGCACTGAGTCATAGCATTAAGGTTATCTCGCACGTTTTTAAAGCTAGGGCTTTGAAACTTGGCACACAACCAAAGTATAATGACCTCCAGGTATGGTGCACATCACACTAAACAACATTGAATTTCAAGGTCACAGCGAGGTTAAATTTCCTTTGCAAACTGGAAAATTGTCGTTGTCACGTCTTACATGTTTTAATACTAGATCAGTTAGACTTTACATACTTCACATACTTTCAGCATTTTTATAAAACCTCATTAAAAGTGACCTGCTTGTTAATCTTTGTCAAAGTTCAAGGTCACAGCGGGGTCACATCTGGTCCAAATGTGGAATATTTTCAATTTATTCAGCGCGTTTATAGCACGAGCTTTGAAAATACACACAGTTCTAGTGTATAATGTTCACACACGATTAAAGTCTGGTTGAAAAAGTCAAGGTCACAGCAGGGTCGCGTTGAGGTCAAACATATACATTTTTCAATGAGGTTTTCTCATATGTTTTTGAAGCTAGGGCCTTGAAACTTGGCACACTACGCAAGTTAAATTAAACCTCATCAAATTCCAAGGTCACAGTAAGGTTAAAGATCCTTTAAGGATATTTTCTAAAAAAGGTGACCGCCTGGTTAATGTTTGTCAAATTTCAAGGTCACAGCAGTGCCATCTGGCTTAAACTTTGAAAAATTGTCAATTTCTTCAACTAGTTTTATAGTGTTTGAAGTCATTCACACATGATGAAAGTCTGGTTGATAAAATCAAACGTCAAGGTCGCAGCGGGGTCGCATTGAAGTCAGACACATACAATTGTCATTTTCACGAACGCCTTTTAAGCAACACCTTTGAAACTTCACACATTCCAAAGTTTTGATGTTGTTTGGTTATAATCAAAGTGTGGTCAATTTCCATGATTGAGAGCATTCAGAGGGGTCAAGTTGAGGTCACACAAAAGAGATTAAATTGTCGACACAACAGATGAGACTGGCTACCACTGTTTATTTTAATACACTTTTATGCAAATTTTAAATTGTGTTCAACCATATACACCAAACTCACCCAAACTCCTGAAACATCCAAGAAAAGGAAAAATGTGTCCAAGCAAGGAAAAACGCCATTTCTTCAAAGGCTGGAATAACTACAGAGGCAGCCGCGTCATTACACACAATGCAATTACGTCATACATCATACATTTCTATGAGTCATGTTGAATGGAATGGTGGCATGTGCCTCTATTCTAGCTAACAACAAAGCTGAAAAAATGAATATTATCTGTTTGTTTTGTTTGTTTTACCCGTACGAGACCTTTCTGTGACCTTGACATGTGACAAGGATCTACCTTAACTTCTTTAAGTCGGAGTTGAGAGTTGTGTGATGTTTGAAGGCTCTCCCTTTAAAAAAAACTGAGATAATGATGCATTTTCGTGTTTTTGATTTGCCCATGTGACCTTGAGATTCGACAAAGGTCAACAAGACTTTAACCGTGTATGGAGGCTATTAAGCCCAAAAATGTGAACTTTCAAGGTTCTTGCTTTGAAAAACTCTGAGAAAAAGGTTATGTTTTTTTTTTACCCACACGAGACCCTGCTATGACCTTCACATTTCTCAAGGATCAACCTTGAATTCTCCATGTTGAACAATCATTAAGCAAAAGCGTTGTTTGAAGTTTGAAGGTTCTAGCTTCAAAAATCTCTGAAAAAATATGTTTCATCCGTTTTCTGAACCACATGTGACCCAGCCGTGACCTTGAAATCTGACAAGGGTCAACAAGACTTTTACCATGCATGGGGGCGATTAAACCCCAAATGTGTGTGAAGTTTCAAGGTTTCAACTTAAAAAACGTCTGAGAAAAATATACATTTTCCTTTTTGGACAATGTGTTGCACGCAAGACAACACGACAAACGCTCGTGTTATCATTCTTTTACTTTAAGGTCGACTTGCGTGCCCGCTCTTTCGCTAATCTCAATTAAAATTCATCTTAGAAGTTCGGTTTTATTACGCTTTTAATTAAGAAGATTAAACTAAGACAACAAATAGTTAGTTTTACCCATTAAACTCGATAAGGTAGTGACATTTTATGTTGAACGCAAGAAGGTGTCGCACGCAAGATCTGAAAAGATGTTGACGACATAATTTCAACACTTGATAGCGCAATCGTGGTTCGTGATTTCTTCACAAATTTTGAACACAGAATGTGTCACGTGGTTCCGTAAATGAAGTAGATCTTTGTACATGTAAATTTTGTTTTTAAAAGAAAATAACCGTTAATTACCGAACATTTTGTCGCACGCAAGATATGACGAAATTTTCAAATCGTTTTCAAAAATGCTGTTCAAAAGTTCTGCAGTCTTTGCTGGATTACTTGAAAGACAGCAGTTTGATACACCGTTATCGCTTGACGTGTCGACATCAATTCCAGAGTTTTTGAAAAAGAAATTTAGTAAATATCTGCGATTGAAAAATGTATGCCGTGATGACGAATCATCTTGCGTGCGACACCTTAAAATTCGGTTATCGAAAAAAAAAAATTCTCTCGAGATTTAGATTTGACGTTTGGTCTCGTCTGTAAAGCGATGTTTCAGGCATTCAATCAAACTAAATGCAATTCATTTGTGCTTCTTGTTATTTTTCTGTGGCATATTCAAAACACGAGGTATCACGATGTCCTTTTTCAGATGGCCGGTTTTGGCGTTATTTTTGACTTTAAACAAAGATAACTTCAAAACCGTTCAAGTCAGACACACGAAATTATGTCCACTATCTCTTCGCACATTCATCCACACACACACCAATTTTCAGCAGACACACGTTTTTAGAAACATTTTTATTGTAAAACAAAGTCGTCTTCTGTTCTGTGAGCACCTTTTGGCACTTAGTCATATATATATACGACTAGTGTCTGTCTGTCTGTCTGTTCGCGATGCACGGCCAAAGTTCTCGGTGGATCTTTTTCAAATGTGGACACCGTATTCAGCTACACCCCGGACACAACCTCATCGATGAGATATTTCAACACGTGCTCTCAGCGCGCAGCGCTGTGCGCGCTGAACCGATTTTGGTTTTTTTTGTCGGGATCCACTACCAGTAACTCTTCCTTATCTTCTCCAGTGTTTTCAGCCGCGATTATCTCCCTTCCTCCGTGTGGCGTCAATCCAGATTCCCGTTACTACGTTACTATTTTTAGAAGGTCACTGCACGTTACTATTTTTAGAAGGTCTCCAGTGTTTTGCGCGTTTATCTCCTTTCCTTCGTGCGCCGGCAAAGCCGGCGTACACCCGGCAAAGCCGGGTCCCAAGCGCAGCCTGGTATTTGGCTCTACTTCTTCGCGGCGAAGCCGGTACCCGGCGAAGCGGGTAATCATCTAGTATAATAATAAATGAGCATTTATATAGCGCAACATCATAACTTTACAATTATGCTCTTTGCGCTTGACACATTTAAAATTCAAACACAGTTATACAAGCATTTACATCTACATTCATAGTCAACAACGCTTAATTAAAAGCATACACCATCAAACATACATTACAAAACATTCTTCCACTAAGTAATAAAAACATGAATAAAATAGGTAGGGAAAACAAGGAAATACCAGCTGAATACCCTTAATCAAACAGAACATGTTATCAACAATTCTGAAAACAGCCCTTGATGTTTATATACTTTATCACATTATCACTAAAACAACAAATACACTACATGTAGCCTACTGATGGACTGAGAAAACAAAATCAGGGGTTGTATTTCTTGAAGAGGTGTGTTTTAAGTGCTCGTTTGAATGCTTGGGGTGACTGAGAGTGGCGGATGTGAAAGGGGAGAGAATTCCATTGTGTGGGTGCGCAGAAAGTAAAAGTGCGTTGTCCGAATGTTTTGGTTTTGGTGTGTGGAATGGTAAGGATGCGACAGTCAGAAGAGGCACGGAGTTGTCTTGCTGGAGAATAGACGGTGAGGAGTTCAGAGAAGTAAGCAGGAGACGAGCCAGAAAAGAAGTTAAAGCAGAGGGTGGACAGTTTGTAGTCAATGCGGGCTTGAATAGGTAACCAGTGCAGTGTGCGAAGGAGTGGTGTTGCGTGATCTCGTTTTCGTGCTTTGAGAATGAGGCGTGCTGCCGAGTTTTGGACTTTTCGTTGTAGTTTATGCAGGAGGTACAGAGGACAGCCAGAGAGAAGAGAGTCGCAATAGTCAAGTTTAGAAAGAAAAAAGGCACAGACAAGAGTGTTAGTTGTTTGAGAGAAGAGTGTGTGGCGAATGGTGCTGATCTTACGAAGCTCAAAATAAGCTGCTCTACAGATTAAAGATATATGTTTGTTAATGGTCATATCAGATGAAAGGGTGAATCCAAGGTTTCTAGCTGATGGTGAGAAAAGAATGTCGGTGTTGCCTATTTGAACAGAAACGGGTTGGGGAGAGGGAAATGTAGTGTTCTTCTTTTTGCACAGTAAGACTTCAGTCTTATCATCATTCAGCTTGAGTTTGTTATCGACCATCCAAGATTTAACATCAGTGATGCATGTCTGAATGGTCTGGATGGCGGAATGTGTCTCTGCAGGGGGACTGGGTTTATACAGCTGGGTGTCATCAGCAAAGGACTGATTTAAAACAGAATGGTTTCGAATCAGTGTGGAGAGGGGCTTAGTGTACATGATGAAAAGGATGGGACCGAGTACTGAACCTTGAGGAACGCCGAAAGAAAGTGGGGCTGGAGCAGGAAGCCGTTACAGTGTCAACAGATCGGTGATGATCAATATGATAGCTCTCTAGTAAAGGAATTGTCTTTGATCGGAAGGAAGCCGTTATCACACGTCACAGTGTCAACAGATCGGTGATGATCAATATGATAGCTCTCTAGTAAAGGAATTGTCTTTGAGCGGAAGGAAGCCGTTATCACACGTCACAGTGTCAACAGATCGGTGATGATCAATATGATAGCTCTCTAGTAAAGGAATTGTCTTTGAGCAGAAGGAAGCCGTTATCACACGTCACAGTGTCAACAGATCGGTGATGATCAATATGATAGCTCTCTAGTAAAGTAATTGTCTTTGAGCGGAAGGAAGCCGTTATCACACGTCAAAGTGTCAACAGATCGGTCATGATCAATATGATAGCTCTCTAGTAAAGGAATTGTCTTTGAGCAATGCACAGTATCCTGTCACTCACATAATTATGCTCCATTAGCACAGTCATTGATTTATTAACTTTGATGTCATCAGTTTCCTGTTGTGTGATACTAGACTGTCTTTTTGTTCCAAAGGCTGAATTGCAGATACTCTAGGGTCGGCGATTTAAAATGTTTCCTTCCAAAGAAAAAACCCACTTGAACTCTTCGCAATCATTGAAAGCTGACTGACAAGAAACGTTATCGTCCTTTTCAGGCAACTATCACATTTAAGTAGATGAACTTTAATGTAATAGTTTGGACAATCATAATGGCATAATTGAAAGAGACTGAAGAAGGGTGTTTCCACTCGCGGGCGCGACCAAACTGTTTGCTGGTGATGGTATGGACTGCACGCATTGTGGCGGGGAAGAGGTGACCTGGCTGCACAGCATTACCGTGTGAATCCTTCATTGATAGACACTTACTCAACCTTGATATCGGGATTCATTGGTCCCGGGGGGCCGTCCACACTGACACTCAACCTTGATATCGGGATTCATTGGTCCCAGGGGGCCGTCCAGACTGACACTCAACCTTGATATCGGGATTCATTGGTCCCAGGGGGCCGTCCAGACTGACACACAACCTTGGTATCGGGATTCATTGGTCCCAGGGGGCCGTCCAGACTGACACACAACCTTGATATCGGGATTCATTGGTCCCGGGGGGCCGTCCACACTGACACTCAACCTTGATATCGGGATTCATTGGTCCCGGGGGGCCGTCCACACTGACACTCACCCTTGATATCGGGATTCATTGGTCCCAGGGGGCCGTCTAGACTGACACTCAACCTTGATATCGGGATTCATTGGTCCCGGGGGGCCGTCCAGACTGACACTCAACCTTGATATCGGGATTCATTGGTCCCAGGGGGCCGTCCAGCCTGACACTCAACCTTGATATCGGGATTCATTGGTCCCAGGGGGCCGTCCAGACTGACACACAACCTTGATATCGGGATTCATTGGTCCCAGGGGGCCGTCCAGACTGACACTCAACCTTGATATCGGGATTCATTGGTCCCAGGGGGCCGTCTAGACTGACACTCAACCTTGATATCGGGATTCATTGGTCCCGGGGGGCCGTCCAGACTGACACTCAACCTTGATATCGGGATTCATTGGTCCCAGGGGGCCGTCCAGACTGACACTCAACCTTGATATCGGGATTCATTGGTCCCAGGGGGCCGTCCAGACTGACACTCAACCTTGATATCGGGATTCATTGGTCCCAGGGGGCCGTCCAGACTGACACTCAACCTTGATATCGGGATTCATTGGTCCCAGGGGGCCGTCCAGACTGACACACAACCTTGGTATCGGGATTCATTGGTCCCAGGGGGCCGTCCAGACTGACACACAACCTTGATATCGGGATTCATTGGTCCCAGGGGGCCGTCCAGACTGACACTCAACCTTGATATCGGGATTCATTGGTCCCAGGGGGCCGTCCAGACTGACACTCAACCTTGATATCGGGATTCATTGGTCCCAGGGGGCCGTCCAGACTGACACTCAACCTTGATATCGGGATTCATTGGTCCCAGGGGGCCGTCTAGACTGACACTCAACCTTGATATCGGGATTCATTGGTCCCGGGGGGCCGTCCAGACTGACACTCAACCTTGATATCGGGATTCATTGGTCCCAGGGGGCCGTCCAGCCTGACACTCAACCTTGATATCGGGATTCATTGGTCCCAGGGGGCCGTCCAGACTGACACACAACCTTGATATCGGGATTCATTGGTCCCAGGGGGCCGTCCAGACTGACACTCAACCTTGATATCGGGATTCATTGGTCCCAGGGGGCCGTCCAGACTGACACTCAACCTTGATATCGGGATTCATTGGTCCCAGGGGGCCGTCCAGACTGACACCCAACCTTGATATCGGGATTCATTGGTCCCAGGGGGCCGTCCAGACTGACACACAACCTTGGTATCGGGATTCATTGGTCCCAGGGGGCCGTCCAGACTGACACACAACCTTGATATCGGGATTCATTGGTCCCAGGGGGCCGTCCAGACTGACACTCAACCTTGATATCGGGATTCATTGGTCCCAGGGGGCCGTCCAGACTGACACTCAACCTTGATATCGGGATTCATTGGTCCCGGGGGGCCGTCCAGACTGACACTCAACCTTGATATCGGGATTCATTGGTCCCAGGGGGCCGTCCAGACTGACACTCAACCTTGATATCGGGATTCATTGGTCCCAGGGGGCCGTCCAGACTGACACTCAACCTTGATATCGGGATTCATTGGTCCCAGGGGGCCGTCCAGACTGACACTCAACCTTGATATCGGGATTCATTGGTCCCAGGGGGCCGTCCAGACTGACACTCAACCTTGATATCGGGATTCATTGGTCCCAGGGGGCCGTCCAGACTGACACTCAACCTTGATATCGGGATTCATTGGTCCCAGCGGGCCGTCCAGACTGACACTCAACCTTGATATCGTGATTCATTGGTCCCAGGGGGCCGTCCAGACTGACACTCAACCTTGATATCGGGATTCATTGGTCCCAGGGGGCCGTCCAGACTGACACTCAACCTTGATATCGTGATTCATTGGTCCCAGGGGGCCGTCCAGACTGACACTCAACCTTGATATCGGGATTCATTGGTCCCAGGGGGCCGTCCAGACTGACACTCAACCTTGATATCGGGATTCATTGGTCCCAGGGGGCCGTCCAGACTGACACCCAACCTTGATATCGGGATTCATTGGTCCCAGGGGGCCGTCCAGACTGACACACAACCTTGGTATCGGGATTCATTGGTCCCAGGGGGCCGTCCAGACTGACACTCAACCTTGATATCGGGATTCATTGGTCCCAGGGGGCCGTCCAGACTGACACTCAACCTTGATATCGGGATTCATTGGTCCCAGGGGGCCGTCTAGACTGACACTCAACCTTGATATCGGGATTCATTGGTCCCGGGGGGCCGTCCAGACTGACACTCAACCTTGATATCGGGATTCATTGGTCCCAGGGGGCCGTCCAGACTGACACTCAACCTTGATATCGGGATTCATTGGTCCCAGGGGGCCGTCCAGACTGACACTCAACCTTGATATCGGGATTCATTGGTCCCAGGGGGCCGTCCAGACTGACACTCAACCTTGATATCGGGATTCATTGGTCCCAGGGGGCCGTCCAGACTGACACTCAACCTTGATATCGGGATTCATTGGTCCCAGGGGGCCGTCCAGACTGACACTCAACCTTGATATCGGGATTCATTGGTCCCAGGGGGCCGTCCAGACTGACACTCAACCTTGATATCGTGATTCATTGGTCCCAGGGGGCCGTCCAGACTGACACTCAACCTTGATATCGGGATTCATTGGTCCCAGGGGGCCGTCCAGACTGACACTCAACCTTGATATCGGGATTCATTGGTCCCAGGGGGCCGTCCAGACTGACACTCAACCTTGATATCGGGATTCATTGGTCCCAGGGGGCCGTCCAGACTGACACACAACACCGTTCCGAGCTGATGGGCACAGTAGCCTATAGTTCTGGAATAACGGTGTACCTTTTTCACAATACCGCAACATTATACTGGAGTTGTGGAATAACGGGTGCTCTGTTCCTCGGTCTGATCAGTGCGTGTGAGCCGTTTAGTCGCGTCCGAAACAACGGCCTACAGAACAAACGGGACTGAAGCGGGTTATGGAATGACTTCTCGTCAGTAGGAGCAAGCTCTTTGGTATGAGTTTCAGATTGAATTGAGGGCCTTGTTGAAAGGTATGTATCTGTGTTGGGCTTTGCTGTGATAGGAATGCTCGGGTAAGTCGATGCGTCCTCATTGAAACACTTCAAGCTATGCCGCTGGCTAACAATACGCCAACTGCTATTTATTGAACGTTCAAGTTTTGTGTGTGTTCCATTGTCAGACCAGATTATTTCACTCAGCATGTGAGTGTTGCGGTTTATGCGTGACGACTTTGCCCCTGGTGCAGCCAGGGAAAGATGCCTGGGTCTTTATTTGATCATCTTTACATCTCTGATTGATTTTTCACCTGGGTTCAAATCGTGCTTTGTGCATGTATTGTACAGTCAAGATGAATTTCACACAGCCATGTTAAATTATTCCCACCACCTGGGGCAACCTTGATTTACTGTTGTTAATCCCCTAGCGGTGTCTTTGTGTACGATTATATTTGCGTTTAAACAATTGTTTTTAGTTTTAATCTTTTTACAGATTTTCGGCAACATTGACCATCTGTCGTCTATCTGTGTTATGAATCAAAGTGAATCTTGACGTTAGCACGAAGCTAATGCACGTTATATATTGTGTTCCTAGCTGGACAGTGCTTGGATCAGTGAGAGGGGTGTGGCAGGGTGGCTGTGTGCTGCGTGTGACCCACACAACTATTGACACGATTATTGACAGTGACTGTGGCCTGGGTCAGATCTTACTGTCTTCATTCCTGTTGACACACAGCTGATGATCACTGCACCGCTCATTACACGCACTGCCCCCAGTCAACATTATGATGGATAGTATTATGCCAGAGAGAGAGAGAGAGAGAGAGAGAGAGAGAGAGAGAGAGAGAGAGAGAGTGTGTGTGCGTGTGTGAAACAGCTTGAAGTGTGCATGAGGGTGTGCATGAGGGTGTACGTGTGTGGGTGTCTTGTAACTATAGGAGTCTGTCTGTCTGTCTCTCTCTCTCTCTGAAACGTACGGCAAATTCCGCAGAGCCGTTTTGACACTGGTGACGTTACCTTACGACCAATTAATTGGGGACGCTTTGATTTCTCTTCCGGCTTGTACACCTGGGCCTCACCCCCCCCCCCCCCTCTCTCTCTCTCCATCTCACCTGTGTCTCCCCCCTTATATCCCTCTCTGTTTGTCAGTCATTTCCTGCTTGTGTGCTGTGACCCCGACTCCCATCTCATTAACCCCAGGTAGGGACGGTCCCAACAACGTCATTCCCTATCGCTGGAAACGTTATGCTCGTTACTGTTTGCGAAGCCATTGTTGTTATCACGTTTTGGACGTGACCCAGGCGCGCGCATGTGTGTGTGTGTGTGTGTATGTGCGTGTGTGTGTGTGTGTGTGTGTGTGTGTGTGTGTGTGTGTGTGTGTGAGTGTGTATGTGTGTGTGTGTGTGTGTGTATGTGTGTACTTGAAGTGTGTGTGTGTGTGTGTTAGTGTGTGTGTGTGTGTGTGTGTGTTTACGTGTGTGTGTAAGTTCGTCCCTCGTACTTATACATCCTACGGCTGGTATAGGTGCGTTTCAGTTTACCTGCAGCTGTCGATGAAAATCAAAAGGGAGAGGCTGATGTCATTTATTTTATCGTTACTATTCATTTTGGTATTGTATTTGTGCCAACCGTCAGCGGGGATTCGAATTTCCTTTATAGAAAAAACTATCTTTGGGAGGTGGGAGAGGGGAAAAGGTGTGGTCGTGTGCCGTGTATCTGAGGGGAAAGGGTGTGGTCGTGTGCCGTGTATCTGAGGGGAAAAGGTGTGGTCGTGTGCCGTGTATCTGAGGGGAAAGGGTGTGGTCGTGTGCCGTGTATCTGAGGGGAAAAGGTGTGGTCGTGTGCCGTGTATCTGAGGGGAAAGGGTGTGGTCGTGTGCCGTGTATCTGAGGGGAAAAGGTGTGGTCGTGTGCCGTGTATCTGAGGGGAAAGGGTGTGGTCGTGTGCCGTGTATCTGAGGGGAAAGGGTGTGGTCGTGTGCCGTGTATCTGAGGGGAAAAGGTGTGGTCGTGTGCCGTGTATCTGAGGGGAAAGGGTGTGGTCGTGTGCCGTGTATCTGAGGGGAAAGGGTGTGGTCGTGTGCCGTGTATCTGAGGGGAAAGGGTGTGGTCGTGTGCCGTGTATCTGAGGGGAAAGGGTGTGGTCGTGTGCCGTGTATCTGAGGGGAAAAGGTGTGGTCGTGTACCGTGTATCTGAGGGGAAAAGGTGTGGTCGTGTGCCGTGTATCTGAGGGGAAAAGGTGTGGTCGTGTGCCGTGTATCTGAGGGGAAAAGGTGTGGTCGTGTGCCGTGTATCTGAGGGGAAAGGGTGTGGTCGTGTGCCGTGTATCAGAGGGGAAAAGGTGTGGTCGTGTGCCGTGTATCTGCGTAATAAACGAGGCGTCGGCCGCCATATCACCTTAGGTTGCATGTTACGCTGGCGTTTGGTTCTCATGTTTCACTTATTGCATGACGACAGATCTGGTTGCCCGGGCTATTTCCGTGCTACCGCCCTCCATGCACGCTATTTCGATATTATGACTTTGGCAATGAAGATAGATCATACAGTTTTCTCCGCTCGTCTTCCCTGTTGGTGAATGCTGCAGGTTGACGAAGATGACAGTACCTGAAGGAGACAAAGACAAATCAAATGGTTGTGATAGATCGTCAGAGACAGAGCGGTACAAGGCCACGCTGCAGCCACTGTGCCGATCATTCCCACACATCGAGGTGTCTTTTTTGTCCCCTGATTTGGCCCAGCCTTCAATCAGTGTGTAAATCTCACTTTGTGGCAGCGACGACTGGAACATTCGATTAGCGGTCATGGAATGAGCTGGGAGTAATCGTCTGTTTGATCGCTTCCTCGCTTTTTGGCGTCCCCTCTCTTTTTGCCTCCACATGTAAGGCCCACAGGTAAAGCCCAGGTAAAGCGAGCGGGTGGGAGGCCTATGTGACGAGATGAAAGGCTGGTACCTGTTTGAACGTTAGCATGGGGGACAGTAACGGCTGCTGTTGACTAACGGGCCTTGCAGAGCCAATAGGAAAGGCGACTTTCTAAACTCTGACTAAACACAGACCGCGCTCCCCCCTCCTCATCCGCCCTCCTTTGTCAGTGGTAGAGGTTGATCAGTGAAGGGAGGGTGGTGGTGATAGCTGGCAATAGGTTTCCCTCCCAGCTGGGTTTTGTCACGAGTAGAGGCGATGAATTCCTGTGGCGTGTCGTGGTGCATTCCTACCAGGCAGCCTTGCACAGCGGTATACGGTGTACTGATGGGACATCACTAGTCGTGCACCGCATGCCTTCAGCCTGCACAGCATGCTTTTTGTCACACAACTTTCTCACGATGCAACAGCTGGGCTCAGGGTTCTTTCCATTGTCAGTAATAGTAGACATTGCTGATAGACAGACAGAGTTCCATGACTTTGTTTCTCGGCATGCTGGACTATAGCACTCGGACCCAGGCGGTGTTAGCACCACCCATGACGTCATAGCGTGAGTCGATGAGACAAGGATCTGATTTGACATGTGATTGAATGATTCATCAGCAGTGCCACTTGTCGTTCGAGAGGAGGCAGCCATGTGGAATATAAGACAGTGCGAGTTTCTAGCGAGTTGATGAAAACTTTGAACACGTGACTTACTCTTGGAGGTGTGCTGCTGAGTGCTGAGGACCGAAGGTGAGTCAGTGATTCTTGCTGTCCGGGAAGTCAATGAGGTTGTTCTGGGGCTGGATGATCGAGATCAAATCAAAGTTAGAGTTTTTACTTAGTGTCGAATGGTCTTCTTGCGTAAATGGAGGCTAGGCATGCATTTCTATAAGATTAACGTAGTTCCAAATTGTCCGTCATCCTTCTTTAAGCCGGATAAGTCTGTCTGTCTGTCTGTCTGTCTGTGCCCTACCTCTCCCCCTCTCTCTCCCCTGTCAATTCCGTCCGTTTCACTCTAAAAAAAAACAACCACCACACACACGCACACACACACACACAAAACATTCCCATTCGTGTCATGCGCCAAGTCATATTAAAAATTCTCGGTTATCAATAACCGTGGTTCCTTTCGCGGGGACTCCGTTCCCTTGAGTTTTGAATTGAAATCTCACCAGCACCATGTTAATGACCGAGTTACCTGTAGGTGTCGGAGGGAGGGAGGCTGGGAGATGGTGAAATAGAGAGGGAGTCAGGACGTGTAGCTGCATACAGAGCGCTGAGCGTTGTGAGGTGCAGGCAGAGAGAAGAGGTTAATTACTCTGCCCTCGCCCTTACCTGTTGTGCCCTCGCCCTTACCTGTTGTTCCCTTTACCCTTACCGTACCCGTTTGCTGTCGATACCGATGACAGGCCTCCCCCACCTCCACTGCACTGACCCACTTAGGACAGGTAAAGCCGCAGATAACAGACACCCCCTCTGTGTGTGTACCTATTGTCTCATCGCCCTGTCCATGTTGATATTGTGTTTTTGTTTTAGTCATGTGGATACTACAGCTAGTACCCTGTGATTGTAAACACAGTATTCTCTCAGTGACTTAGACCAGGTCACATGCTTCAGAGAGAATATCCGTGTTTGTTTTTTGGTGTGTGATACGTGTGAACTTTTCCGTCTTGATGGCCTTTCTTTGGCGTTGAAAACGGTGTGGATTGTAACCATGAAGACTGAATTACTTTGCAACAGACATTTTACTGCCTGTCTGTGAACAGTGTATTTGACGAAACGCATACAACATGGTAGTAGCCTCTATGTTTCTGTCTGTTACTCTCTATACAGCTATCTGTCTGTCTGTCTGTCTGTCTGTATATATCTGTATGTCCGTCCGTCCGTCCATCTGTTCAACCGTCTTTGTGTCTGTCTGATTATTTACCTACCTGCTGGCGACTCTCTCTCGATCATTGAATCACATGCTTAATTATATGTTGATTTATGCAATTTTTGTTTGCTTGCGTAGGTCTCTGCTGGAGGTAGTTTCGTGTGTATGTGTAAGTGTAAGTGTAAGTGTGTGTGTTAGTGTGTGTATTAGTGTGTGTGTTAGTGTGAGTGTGTGTGTGTGTGTGTGTGTGTGTGTGTGTGTTATCAAAAGTCAAAATAGTGTGTGCGTCCATCTGTTCAACCGTCTTTGTGTCTGTCTGATTATTTACCTACCTGCTGGCGACTCTCTCTTGATCATTGAATCACATGCTTAATTATATGTTGATTTATGCAATTTTTGTTTGCTTGCGTATAGGTCTCTGCTGGAGGTAGTTTCGTGTGTATGTGTAAGTGTAAGTGTAAGTGTGTGTGTTAGTGTGTGTATTAGTGTGTGTGTCTGTGTGTGTGTGTGTGTGTGTGTGTGTGTGTGTGTGTGTGTGTGTGTGTGTGTGTGTGTGATCAAAAGTGAGAATAATGTGACAGAAGCTGAGCTCCAGTAATCGTTGGGAATTTTTTTTTTGCTTGGAGAAATGATGTTGCAAGAAAACAATAACGAAACCAAAGAAGTGTTGACCTCCACATGTAAAACAAGGAACGAGTGTCCGTCAAGCTCAGCACCTCCAGTAGTTCACTTTCGTTTGCCTCTTACGTCAGGCAGTCGTAAGCTATCAGCTGGTCTCTTACGTCAGGCAGTCGTAAGCTATCAGCTGGCCTCTTACGTCAGGCAGTCGTAAGCTATCAGCTGGCCTCTTACGTCAGGCAGTCGTAAGCTATCAGCTGGCCTCTTACGTCAGGCAGTCGTAAGCTATCAGTTGGCCTCTTACGTCAGGCAGTCGTAAGCTATCAGCT
Source organism: Littorina saxatilis (assembly GCF_037325665.1). Classification (NCBI taxonomy): domain Eukaryota; kingdom Metazoa; phylum Mollusca; class Gastropoda; order Littorinimorpha; family Littorinidae; genus Littorina; species Littorina saxatilis. Next base: position 776,890 of record NC_090261.1, read on the forward strand.
GGTCTCTTACGTCAGGCAGTCGTAAGCTATCAGCTGGCCTCTTACGTCAGGCAGTCGTAAGCTATCAGCTGGCCTCTTACGTCAGGCAGTCGTAAGCTATCAGCTGGCCTCTTACGCCTTTTCCTGCACCCTTCTCTTCCTCTTCTCCCTCCTCCTTTTCCCTTCCTCTAGCTTAGGGGCGGGGACGTAGCTCAGTTGGTAGCGCGCTGGCTTTGTAGCCAGTTGGTCGCTATCAGCGTGGGTTCGATCCCCACGTTCGGCGAGAGATTTATTTCTCGGAGTCAAATTTGTGCAGACTCTCTTCGGTGTCCGAACACCCCCGTGTGCACACATGCGCACAAAAAAGATCCCACGTTCACAGCAAAAGTCTCAGGGCTTGGAAAACACGAAGACACGCATACATCATCTCTCGTCTCCGATTATCATGATCGTTTTTCGATACTTTGACGAGACAAACCCAATGCTGGTGTGTCCAAGAAGACAGCCACAGCGGGCTTGTTCGAATCAAAGTATCACACCATATCTTCAACGTATTACCAATACCTGTCCCAATATAGACCAGTTGGTCTAAGAGGACGTTAAACCCTAATAGTCAGTCAGTCCTCTAGCTTTCTGTCTGAAAATGAAAAGTATCCGACGGTGTAGGGTGCTCGTGCGTGTATGCGTCAACATACTTCACGCGCACGCACGCACGCACACGCACACACACGCACACGTTCTTGAGGAAAAGCTGCTAATTATTCTTACATTGGCACACGGACAAGCAGACAGACAGACTCTCGAGATCGCCCCTTTTATCTCGTTCATTGTCCTTCCGTTTACTGCGTGGCTTTGCTGGATACTTGTCCCAGTGAGGTCAACAGTGTGTGAAGGAAACAATGGCATGTCGTCAGGTCAGCAGGAAGTCACAGCAGGACCATTGACCAACACCGGAAAAAGCAAGTGTGACCATTGACAATGCCGGACAAAGCGCGCCACCAAACCAGCGCTAGACGGCGGTCAGATGGACGTGTATCACATAATGACCAGAGCTCGCTGTAACACTGACCAGGAAACTTGAGCGATTAAAATTCCCCTCACCTTCCCTCCACTTCTCTAGATCCCCCAGCCCACTGACCCTCACGTCGAGGGGGACCATGACTGAGTGTTGACATCTCACTTGCACATTCATAAAGTGTGAGGGTAAGACCGTAAGTTGTGGACACTGTGTGATATGATTACTCTCACATTCATAAAGTGAGAGGGTGAGACCGTAAGTCAAGTTGTGGACACTTTGTGCTATTATTACTCTGACCGCGAACGTGGGAAGATGTGACGATAAGGCAAGTGGAGTTTTAATGGCCCACTGACGTTGGTGAGCGTGTAAATCATTATTTTATTTAGTGTTCAATATGGGCCAGTAAAATATAGTTTACAGTCTCTTCCGTGCTTGTGTGGACGGGTTATCTATCTGTCTTTAGAGATAACCGGGTAATATTCAGAAAAACAAGAAAACGTTTTAAGCACCAAGAAGCACAACTGAAGCAGTGAACTAGGAATCAAGCCAGCTTAGCTGAGAGCCAATGTTTTTACAGAGTGACGTTAAATAAACGATTTTATCATTTTATCATCATCTGAGAGCCATAATGGATAGACCGCAACAATGCCTCACTGATAGGACAAAACACAGCGAAAGAGGGAAGAAAAGCGAGAAGCAGAGATACGGTTTTTAACCAGCATCAGTGGATGCAAAGGAGGATACATATGTAGAGATGCAGCATCGTTTAATGCAGCGACTGGTTGACACTGGAGGCTATTTCACTCAGCGTCTGATTGTGGCTCTGTTCACGTACCACACAGGGTCCATTGTGTCGTTTGAAGCATTACGGACTTTTTGCACAATAGTACGAATATGTGCATATACCCAACGTCATGGGAGTGCGCGCTGAAAACAGGTTAAAATTGCCGAGGTACCATCGAACAACAGAATACTTTTTTTTCTCTTTAAATTTCTGTATTTTGCACCAACGCTGACGTTACCTTAGCTTGACGGAGGTTTTTATGACAAAAACTAAGTTCGAGAGTATGTAAAATTATAACTGCCAAAGTCAGCAGAGATTTCTTGAAAATGAGAATTCCTCACTGATATTGCAATTCCTGAAAGCCAACACCGTTTGTGTCATAAATGTTTGAATCTGCTCAAATGGTGTCAGTCATGGCTGAAGTGCTCATGAAATTCACAAATGGATTGTGAAGGCGTTTTCTCCGTATTGTCAGCATGCTACTTTAAGAAAACATGATATTTTTTGCTACGTCTGTTTAGCTTGGGCGTTACTATTATTATTGACTTGACTTTCGTTGCCATTACAGCAGAGGATTCACGATCTTTGCTCTTTTATACGAAAGCCGGGTTCTGGGGTAAACGCCGTATGAGATGAGCAAAACAGTTCGTCCCCATCCTACCCATTTTACCCGCACCCCTTCACCCACCCTCCCCTTTGGAAGCCACTGTCCTTTATTTTACTCAGTGTCAGCAGAAAAGTCCGATGTTTTCTGTGAGAGCGAGTAAGTCAGATAGACGGTAACCAGATAGACAGCTGCTTATTGATCCGAGCTTTTCTTGCGGGAGAAATGACGTGATGATAAGCAGCTATCATGTTCAGAGACCGTCATCTTTGTGATGTGCACGTCTTGCAGACTGCAGTGCAGGCAGTCAACAGGAAAGAGAGACCTCACAGTACAGACTGGACTTGTCACTGGTGTAGTGCCTAGCTGTGTGTAGCGTACAATCATTCCATCTAGCAACTGGCGAACCCGTGTTGACACACACCTGGTCATTGTTGCCAGGCCTGTTGGCTTTCACTGTCATCACTGTTTGTCTTGACACACACCTGGTCATTGTTGCCAGGCCTGTTGGCTTTCACTGTCATCACTGTTTGTCTTGACACACACCTGGTCATTGTTGCCAGGCCTGTTGGCTTTCACTGTCATCACTGTTTGTCTTGACACACACCTGGTCATTGTTGCCAGGCCTGTTGGCTTTCACTGTCATCACTGTTTGTCTTGACACACACCTGGTCATTGTTGCCAGGCCTGTTGGCTTTCACTGTCATCACTGTTTGTCTTGACACACACCTGGTCATTGTTGCCAGGCCTGTTGGCTTTCACTGTCATCACTGTTTGTCTTGACACACACCTGGTCATTGTTGCCAGGCCTGTTGGCTTTCACTGTCATCACTGTTTGTCTTGACACACACCTGGTCATTGTTGCCAGGCCTGTTGGCTTTCACTGTCATCACTGTTTGTCTTCAGGTCAATGTCAGCGTCTTCATACGGCATCAGTATTGATCCCCTGGGGGTTAGAGCACTGTTTATCGCATTTTTACTGATCACATGACAAAAACACCTGTTGTCATTGGTCAACTAGGAACTGTATATCAATTGATATCGCAGAGGAAGTTCCTAGTGAATTTGATATTGTGCAGGAAGTAGTTTTCCAATTGTAATTTTGAAGAAAAAATCTCACTTGAAGGAAACACAAGTCTCCCATTATTTTAAAGCGCAAATTTATAAAAGGAAAGTATTTGCATCAGCAAGTTTAAGCTGCGTAATGAATAAATACACACTTTTCCCACCCACCTTTAACAGAGAAGTAGTAGAATGGTATGTTTTAATCTTACCGAGGGAGGCGATTGGAACAGCCGTAAACAAACTGAACTTTGGAGCAAGAAGCGAGTTCTTTTGCAGGGTATCAGCGCTCATCACTCACGTAAAGGCTGGAAATGAGCAGCCGATTTAAACGTTTTGCTCCAGCATGAATCACTGTCCCATCCCTCTTTGTCGTAGCCATGCAAAATCCACACAAAAACCTCAACAGCTTCAAAACAGTCACGAAGGCTATCGGAAGACGCCATCTTTGAAAGTTGTCTTGGCATATTGTGTCGTCTGCAGTTGGCGATTCGACACAATTATCAACACTGCAGTCCGTCGATAACGACTAAGAACTGGAAGCTGTCTTCTACACAGAAAATGAGCCAGAGGACTTCACTGATACAGTCCGTGGCACTTCTGTTCCTGCCATCGTTCAGAATTGCCAAATTAAAGCCTTTGAAGTCTAAAAGACTGCAAGTAACTGCGAAGGCTGTTCCGTGTTCCTCCACTGAACCTTTTTTGTGTGATCTGTTTACACAATATTTTTCTGTTCTTTGTTGTTTTTAGATGCCTTATTTACGTCTTAGAAAACGAAAAAGTATTTGAAAAATGGAAGTTATCGCAGCAAAGTTGCGAAAGCAGGAACAGACAATCCAACATTTCCAACATGTCAGTAGCCTCCCTTGCGCTTGACCGATTTCTTGGGTTCTTCTTCCAAAATGGAATGCGATAAAATCGTTCGACATTGGCACTGATAAATCTGGATATCGCAGTCAAATCTAACGATAACTAATAATATACACACACTTATCGCCAACTGCTAGGGTTATAGCACTGTATATACACACACTTATCACCAACTGCTAGGGTTATAGCACAGTATATACACACACTTATCACCAACTGCTAGGGTTATAGCACAGTATATACACACACTTATCACCAACTGCTAGGGTTATAGCACAGTATATACACACACTTATCACCAACTGCTAGGGTTATAGCACAGTATATACACACACTTATCACCAACCGCTAGGGTTATAGCACAGTATATACACACACTTATCACCAACTGCTAGGGTTATAGCACAGTATATACACACACTTATCACCAACTGCTAGGGTTATAGCACAGTATATACACACACTTATCACCAACTGCTAGGGTTATAGCACAGTATATACACACACTTATCACCAACTGCTAGGGTTATAGCACAGTATATACACACACTTATCACCAACTGCTAGGGTTATAGCACTGTATATACACACACTTATCACCAACTGATCAGGCATTACACGTAATGCCTGAAACCTGTTACAGGCATTAAGTGAAACCACTAGGCATTACACGTAATGCCTAATTCTGTAATTCTTCCTCCGTTTCGATCAAGTCTATGATCCCATCGGGCAACGTTGTTGATCTCAGACCGATCTTGGCTTCCGTGCCAAACATTGCTTTAAATGGCGATCTGCCTATACCGGCGTGGTGACTCGTGTTCTTTCTAAACTGGACAAATTTGATGCCAGCAGTCCAGTTCGTAGTCTTGTTCTCGCTCATCCATGCTACCAGCATATCCTTTATGTCTGAATTTGCTCTTTCAACAGAGCCTTGACTCTGGGGCTGTCTCGGTTTTCCTTGCATTATTTTTAGATCGGGCCATAATTGCCAGTGCGACCTCGGTAATTATACTGGCTGTGAATTCAGCTCCGTTGTCGCTCTGAAGAATAGATGGAGCACCGAACGCCAGAAAAATGTCTAGGATGTGACTCGCAACTTTTGAAGCTCTTTTGGTCTTAGAATGCAGAATTTGCTGAAATGATCTTGGTACACACAAATCCATTTATGACCTCGGCCAGCCAGCGACTGCATGTCAATAAGATCGATCCCGGTGTAGGATCCGGTCCGGTCCCCCCTCTGAAGTAGTCCCCCGGGGGACCAATTCGTGGCAAAAACTGCTCTATAATGGTCCCCCCTTAGACATCCAGCCTCGTTTTTCTTGTTAAAATGTTAGTAATGTTACCAGCAATTTCAGAGAAAAGAAAGGAAAGAATCAGAGACTGCTTTCAATTCTTCTTATCAGTATTTATTTATTATTCATTTTATTTCATGTGATTTTTCTTTTGAACGGCATTATAAATCAGATCTATTTTATTTTCTGCAAAATATAGTCAAACAAAGAGATTGCTGTCTGTGCACTACATAATACCGGACGAAGATATAGATTGAAAATGGCTTGAATGCCTAAGAAAAACGAGGCTGGATGTCTAAGGGGGGACCATTATAGAGCAGTTTTTGCCACGAATTGGTCCCCCGGGGGACTACTTCAGAGGGGGGACCGGACCGGATCCTACACCGGGATAGAATATCGTTTGATAGAATCGGTCGAACAACAACACCTTTGACTCTCGCTCGTTTCTTCTTCTTGTGACACTCTGCGCACTAAGATTTGTCACATTCTATCGGCGTGGCGTGGTATGTTGTCGTATTTCTTGTGACACTCTTGACGATATCGTATGTTTCTTCAAGGGTAGTATAGTAGAGAATGAATTCCTCAGCTGTGTCAGTCCTTTTTTGTACAAGCCTTTCGATGTCACCGCATCTTAATACCTCGAATCTGAAAATTAAAGTAAATGACATCTATTCAGTAATGGCAATAACATGACATGTTTATCAAGGTTATAAACAATGTACCATAACTCTTGGCAGCGAGTCGGATATAATGTCGGATGTCAATGTACCCGAGCGCTACATTCAAACTATTAAAGATCGTAAACAACTTACGTCGAATAATAATAACAAATCTTCCTTATGAGAAAAAACCCACCGTTTACACAGTGTTTCTCAAGCGAACATAAATAATAATTTGATATCGTAGCTTTCAACAGCCCCGGTATGTGAGATAACACAACGTAATTTTCTTATTAGCTGTTTTTGTTCCAGCAAGAACGATACAGTCAGTGTACTAAGCCTTTTTTGTTACCTCCCTTTGACATTATAATTATAGGTCAATTACTCTTTCAGAGACAGCATTGGAGATAACCCGGTTTCAGTATTGTTTCACGATAGACGTAGAGCTGAATACCAACACTGAAATCTGTTTTTGACAAACACCACACATCACTTACTTTCCCAAGAGATGATACTCATGACGTGACATTGTCGTTTTCTGGAAGGCAGCATTTACTTCTTCGATTGTTCTGAAGTACACAGCTTTCGGGAACAACTTTCTGCCGTCCTTTTTATAATGTTCAAACAATGTCGAGTAAACAATTGTTCTTTTTCATTATCCTCCATGGTGACGAATAAGCAACTGGTGAAAACTCGACTGGAAATATTGGACCTCGGCTTTCCATTGTGACATGCACTCACACTTACGTGAAATTCAAACTGTGGTGAACAATATGTCAGAAATACATTATTTTGCATTGCGAACCATAACTCATTACTGTATTCACACCATGACATTTTGTCAACACTTTGTCCTTAACCAAGAGGTAATGGATAACTGTTCAGTGCAATAGGCTTTTATGTTGTGTGTATTGCCTGAATTGCTTCAGGCAATAAACGTAATTTTGAGAGTCAAATTTCAGGCATTACGTGTAATGCCTGGTATTTTTAGGCATTACGTGTAATGCCTAGTGGTCACAGGCATTACGCGTAATGCCTGAAATGCCTGTAACATATACACACATATACACACACTTAATACCAACTGTTAGGGTTATAGCCATATATATACACACTTATTGCCAACTGTTAGGGTTACAGCACTGTATATATACAAACACTTATTAGCAACTGTTAGGGTTATAGCACTGTATTATGCACACACTTATTACCAACGATTAGGGTTAGAGCACTGTATACAGGGGCAGACCAGTTAAGCCCGAAGGGGGGGGGGGGGGGGGTTATAACCTGGAATTATTGGAAAATAAGGCCTTAAGGGCTTATTTTGTGGATGTTTGACCCTTCGTGCCAAGGATATATTCGGGTTAGAGCACTGTATATATACACACACTTATTACCAACTGTTAGGGTTAGAGCACTGTATATAATACCCACACTTATTACCAACTGTTAGGGTTAGAGCACTGTATATATACACACACTTAATACCAACTGTTAGGGTTAGAGCACTGTATATATACACACTTAATACCAACTGTTAGGGTTAGAGCACTGTATATACACACACACTTAATACCAACTGTTAGGGTTAGAGCACTGTATATACACACACTTAATACCAACTGTTAGGGTTAGAGCACTGTATATACACACACACTTAATACCAATTGTTAGGGTTAGAGCACTTTATATACACACACACTTAATACCAACTGTTAGGGTTAGAGCACTGTATATATACACACACTTAATACCAACTGTTAGGGTTAGAGCACTGTATATATACACACACTTAATACCAACTGTTAGGGTTAGAGCACTGTATATACACACACACTTAATACCAACTGTTAGGGTTAGAGCACTGTATATATATATATATATACACACACACTTATTGCCAACTGTTAGGGTTAGAGCACTGTATATATATATACACACACACTTATTGCCAACTGTTAGGGTTAGAGCACTGTATATATATATATATACACACACACTTATTGCCAACTGTTGATTGTGCCAGGCTTGGAGCTTTCGCTATGATGCTGAAAGGGTTAGAGTCTTCCTGCTCTGGCGGTTATGAAAATATATGAGGTTAGATTATTCTACTCGCGTTTTTCTTGAAAAGTATTCACGTCCTGAGGTTAATCAATAATGTGTACAATTACTGTTTTATTATTGTTGGAGTGGAAGTGGAATCTATTGTTGTCTTCAAACAAGAGTACATAAATGCGATATTTGCAGCGAAAGTTGAAGGCAAAAAAGCACACAGACGTCGATACAAACTACTTCCTCAGTTTGATAGAAATAAGACGTGACTTTGCTCATGTCAGCTATCACAAGAACGGTGATTTTTTTCTCGAAATAATTGATTGTTTTATAATAAAAGCAAGCAAAGTCAGATGCTCGCTTTAAAGTTCATACGAGTGTATTTCAAATGCTCCACATTGCTATGGCAACAGATTGGAAGAGTGTCGACTTGCTTGAAACAGTTGCTATTAATAAAGTTATAGTAGCAGAAAAGCGAACCTTTAGCGCTCTGGTTGGCTGGAGAGGAACAAGGTGTGCAGTCTCCGTGCGACGCTTGGACAAAACGCCGGTTTGCCGACAATTCCAATCTTGGCACCTTCATTTCAGTACATTTTTGTTTATCCCTTACTTGTGCATATCATGTCCGTACATTTTTGTTTATCCCTCACTTGTGCATATCATGTCCGTACATTTGTGTTTATCCCTTACTTGTGCATATCATGTCCGTACATTTGTGTTTATCCCTCACTTGTGCATATCATGTCCGTACATTTGTGTTTATCCCTCACTTGTGCATATCATGTCCGTACATTTGTGTTTATCCCTTACTTGTGCATATCATGTCCGTACATTTGTGTTTATCCCTCACTTGTGCATATCATGTCCGTACATTTGTGTTTATCCCTTACTTGTGCATATCATGTCCGTACATTTGTGTTTATCCCTCACTTGTGCATATCATGTCCGTACATTTGTGTTTATCCCTTACTTGTGCATATCATGTCCGTACATTTGTGTTTATCCCTCACTTGTGCATATCATGTCCGTACATTTGTGTTTATCCCTTACTTGTGCATATCATGTCCGTACATTTGTGTTTATCCCTCACTTGTGCATATCATGTCCGTACATTTGTGTTTATCCCTCACTTGTGCATATCATGTCCGTACATTTGTGTTTATCCCTCACTTGTGCATATCATGTCCGTACATTTGTGTTTATCCCTCACTTGTGCATATCATGTCCGTACATTTGTGTTTATCCCTCACTTGTGCATATCATGTCCGTACATTTGTGTTTATCCCTCACTTGTGCATATCATGTCCGTACATTTGTGTTTATCCCTCACTTGTGCATATCATGTCCGTACATTTGTGTTTATCCCTCACTTGTGCATATCATGTCAGTACATTTGTGTTTATCCCTCACTTGTGCATATCATGTCCGTACATTTTTGTTTATCCCTCACTTGTGCATATCATGTCCGTACATTTGTGTTTATCCCTCACTTGTGCATATCATGTCCGTACATTTGTGTTTATCCCTCACTTGTGCATATCATGTCCGTACATTTGTGTTTATCCCTCACTTGTGCATATCATGTCCGTACATTTGTGTTTATCCCTCACTTGTGCATATCATGTCCGTACATTTGTGTTTATCCCTCACTTGTGCATATCATGTCCGTACATTTGTGTTTATCCCTCACTTGTGCATATCATGTCCGTACATTTGTGTTTATCCCTCACTTGTGCATATCATGTCCGTACATTTGTGTTTATCCCTCACTTGTGCATATCATGTCCGTACATTTGTGTTTATCCCTCACTTGTGCATATCATGTCCGTACATTTGTGTTTATCCCTTACTTGTGCATATCATGTCCGTACATTTGTGTTTATCCCTCACTTGTGCATATCATGTCCGTACATTTGTGTTTATCCCTTACTTGTGCATATCATGTCCGTACATTTGTGTTTATCCCTTACTTGTGCATATCATGTCCGTACATTTGTGTTTATCCCTTACTTGTGCATATCATGTCCGTACATTTGTGTTTATCCCTCACTTGTGCATATCATGTCCGTACATTTGTGTTTATCCCTTACTTGTGCATATCATGTCCGTACATTTGTGTTTATCCCTTACTTGTGCATATCATGTCCGTACATTTGTGTTTATCCCTCACTTGTGCATATCATGTCCGTACATTTGTGTTTATCCCTCACTTGTGCATATCATGTCCGTACATTTGTGTTTATCCCTCACTTGTGCATATCATGTCCGTACATTTGTGTTTATCCCTCACTTGTGCATATCATGTCCGTACATTTGTGTTTATCCCTCACTTGTGCATATCATGTCCGTACATTTGTGTTTATCCCTCACTTGTGCATATCATGTCCGTACATTTGTGTTTATCCCTCACTTGTGCATATCATGTCCGTACATTTGTGTTTATCCCTCACTTGTGCATATCATGTCCGTACATTTGTGTTTATCCCTCACTTGTGCATATCATGTCCGTACATTTGTGTTTATCCCTCACTTGTGCATATCATGTCCGTACATTTGTGTTTATCCCTCACTTGTGCATATCATGTCCGTACATTTGTGTTTATCCCTCACTTGTGCATATCATGTCCGTACATTTGTGTTTATCCCTCACTTGTGCATATCATGTCCGTACATTTGTGTTTATCCCTCACTTGTGCATATCATGTCCGTACATTTGTGTTTATCCCTCACTTGTGCATATCATGTCCGTACATTTGTGTTTATCCCTCACTTGTGCATATCATGTCCGTACATTTGTGTTTATCCCTCACTTGTGCATATCATGTCCGTACATTTGTGTTTATCCCTCACTTGTGCATATCATGTCCGTACATTTGTGTTTATCCCTCACTTGTGCATATCATGTCCGTACATTTGTGTTTATCCCTCACTTGTGCATATCATGTCCGTACATTTGTGTTTATCCCTCACTTGTGCATATCATGTCCGTACATTTGTGTTTATCCCTCACTTGTGCATATCATGTCCGTACATTTGTGTTTATCCCTCACTTGTGCATATCATGTCCGTACATTTGTGTTTATCCCTCACTTGTGCATATCATGTCCGTACATTTGTGTTTATCCCTCACTTGTGCATATCATGTCCGTACATTTGTGTTTATCCCTCACTTGTGCATATCATGTCCGTACATTTGTGTTTATCCCTCACTTGTGCATATCATGTCCGTACATTTGTGTTTATCCCTCACTTGTGCATATCATGTCCGTACATTTGTGTTTATCCCTCACTTGTGCATATCATGTCCGTACATTTGTGTTTATCCCTCACTTGTGCATATCATGTCCGTACATTTGTGTTTATCCCTCACTTGTGCATATCATGTCCGTACATTTGTGTTTATCCCTCACTTGTGCATATCATGTCCGTACATTTGTGTTTATCCCTCACTTGTGCATATCATGTCCGTACATTTGTGTTTATCCCTCACTTGTGCATATCATGTCCGTACATTTGTGTTTATCCCTCACTTGTGCATATCATGTCCGTACATTTGTGTTTATCCCTCACTTGTGCATATCATGTCCGTACATTTGTGTTTATCCCTCACTTGTGCATATCATGTCCGTACATTTGTGTTTATCCCTCACTTGTGCATATCATGTCCGTACATTTGTGTTTATCCCTCACTTGTGCATATCATGTCCGTACATTTGTGTTTATCCCTCACTTGTGCATATCATGTCCGTACATTTGTGTTTATCCCTCACTTGTGCATATCATGTCCGTACATTTGTGTTTATCCCTCACTTGTGCATATCATGTCCGTACATTTGTGTTTATCCCTCACTTGTGCATATCATGTCCGTACATTTGTGTTTATCCCTCACTTGTGCATATCATGTCCGTACATTTGTGTTTATCCCTCACTTGTGCATATCATGTCCGTACATTTGTGTTTATCCCTCACTTGTGCATATCATGTCCGTACATTTGTGTTTATCCCTCACTTGTGCATATCATGTCCGTACATTTGTGTTTATCCCTCACTTGTGCATATCATGTCCGTACATTTGTGTTTATCCCTCACTTGTGCATATCATGTCCGTACATTTGTGTTTATCCCTCACTTGTGCATATCATGTCCGTACATTTGTGTTTATCCCTCACTTGTGCATATCATGTCCGTACATTTGTGTTTATCCCTCACTTGTGCATATCATGTCCGTACATTTGTGTTTATCCCTCACTTGTGCATATCATGTCCGTACATTTGTGTTTATCCCTCACTTGTGCATATCATGTCCGTACATTTGTGTTTATCCCTCACTTGTGCATATCATGTCCGTACATTTGTGTTTATCCCTCACTTGTGCATATCATGTCCGTACATTTGTGTTTATCCCTCACTTGTGCATATCATGTCCGTACATTTGTGTTTATCCCTCACTTGTGCATATCATGTCCGTACATTTGTGTTTATCCCTCACTTGTGCATATCATGTCCGTACATTTGTGTTTATCCCTCACTTGTGCATATCATGTCCGTACATTTGTGTTTATCCCTCACTTGTGCATATCATGTCCGTACATTTGTGTTTATCCCTCACTTGTGCATATCATGTCCGTACATTTGTGTTTATCCCTCACTTGTGCATATCATGTCCGTACATTTGTGTTTATCCCTCACTTGTGCATATCATGTCCGTACATTTGTGTTTATCCCTCACTTGTGCATATCATGTCCGTACATTTGTGTTTATCCCTCACTTGTGCATATCATGTCCGTACATTTGTGTTTATCCCTCACTTGTGCATATCATGTCCGTACATTTGTGTTTATCCCTCACTTGTGCATATCATGTCCGTACATTTGTGTTTATCCCTCACTTGTGCATATCATGTCCGTACATTTGTGTTTATCCCTCACTTGTGCATATCATGTCCGTACATTTGTGTTTATCCCTCACTTGTGCATATCATGTCCGTACATTTGTGTTTATCCCTCACTTGTGCATATCATGTCCGTACATTTGTGTTTATCCCTCACTTGTGCATATCATGTCCGTACATTTTTGTTTATCCCTCACTTGTGCATATCATGTCCGTACATTTTTGTTTATCCCTCACTTGTGCATATCATGTCAGTACATTTTTGTTTATCCCTCACTTGTGCATATCATGTCCGTACATTTGTGTTTATCCCTCACTTGTGCATATCATGTCCGTACATTTGTGTTTATCCCTCACTTGTGCATATCATGTCCGTACATTTGTGTTTATCCCTCACTTGTGCATATCATGTCCGTACATTTGTGTTTATCCCTCACTTGTGCATATCATGTCCGTACATTTGTGTTTATCCCTCACTTGTGCATATCATGTCCGTACATTTGTGTTTATCCCTCACTTGTGCATATCATGTCCGTACATTTGTGTTTATCCCTCACTTGTGCATATCATGTCCGTACATTTGTGTTTATCCCTCACTTGTGCATATCATGTCCGTACATTTTTTCATTCCTCACCTGTGTACATAATCATTATCTTGAAACTGTGTGGTGATGTGAGTGTGTGTCACGTGCAGATCGGGACAGACAGTCACGAGGCGGTGCACCCAGAAGACAGGCAGCCTGTGAGCCGAGGTCTGCACAGATGGCGAGGGACCACTCTCTTCACGCCGCCACACGACCCACACACCCCCGCGTCTCGCTCCCCCTCCCCCTCCCCTCCCGGCACGGGCAACACGGGGTGTGACAGTGACAGGGAGCCCTTCCACACACTGAGGCTGATCGACACGGCGCACCTCTCTCTCTACTCTCGCTCCAAGCAGCGCCGACAACGACGGAGCGCGGATATTACGCCACCACAGCCCGGGGAAGACCCACCTCAGCCCGGGGAAGACCCACCACAGCCCGGGGAAGACCCACCACAGCCCGGGGAAGACCCACCTCAGCCCGGGGAAGACCCACCACAGCCCGGGGAAGACCCACCACAGCCCGGGGAAGACCCACCACAGCCCGGGGAAGACCCACCTCAGGACCTCTCTGACTCTCCGACACACGTGTCCTGTGATGACCGCTCCCCGCTGACCCACACCGCTCTGTCTGGCGGGGACAGGGGTCAACGTGGTTCATCAACTGACCACAGTGACATCACACCCAGACAGGTGTTAGGGGTAAAGGAGAAAGAGGAGGAGCAGGACAGCGTGTCTTCACAGAGACATAGTCACGGCAAACCTCGTCCACAGCGTCGTAATGGAGTCTCGGTAAACGGGACTCTGCGGTGGCGAGATTTCAGCCCAGTAAGGGCTGGCCGTGACGACAGTGATGACGAGGTAGAGTGTGAGGAGATGTACGGGTTGGGTTGTGACGGCGGCAGGAAGGCCAGTTCCCGTGGTAGCATTGACGACGAGCTGGCCGTCATATTTGAACACGATCCCGGTGATGGTGATGGTGGTGGTCAAGAGACGTTAAGAGGGGAGGCGGCGGTAAGGCGGTGGACTGGCCGTAGTGTGAGTGGTGACAGTGCAGATGACGTGGACAGCCACGTTGTGAGTGACGACAGTGACGATGGTGACGTGACCGCTAGCTGTACAGACGAGGAGGGCCCAGGGGAGTACGACGAGCGGCGGTCCAGAGCAGCCAGTCAGGACGCCGTCACAACCAGCGACTGGACCTCCAGCCTGTACCCTGATGACAACTGTGGTGACGACGACGATGACGACGACGGTAGCGACAAAGATAGCACGTTGAGAAAGGACCAGGTGTCTCCACCCAATCACGCTCACTTCAACGACAGCAGCTTCGACCGGAAGTGGAGGTTTCACACCAAGGCAGCAAGCCAGAACAGCTCTTCCGCTGGCGACACGTCAGGTCACTGGCGCGTGAGTTTTGAGGCTGATGACGTGCAGACTAACATTGATGACGTCATTCAGGAGGCTGACCAAGACGACGGGTGGTCGTTTGGCAGCCAGGACCACGACGGTCAACGTCACAGGCAGAGGACGTTCAGCGACGAGGCCTGGATACCAGATACCCCCACCACCACCACTACCTCTGAACCTACGCCGGAATACTATCAACACCGCGAGCCTGCGTCCACACACGAGTTTGTGGAGACGTCGGACGAGCCTTGTGAAGACCTGGCAGCCAGTGACAATGCGGACACGCGGAGCCTGGACACCCTCAGCACAAGCACTGACTCCGACCTCACCACACACCCAGCACACAGCCTCGGCGACAACAGGCGCAACTTTCTGATGGAGATTGCGCAGATGGGACAGGGCTACGCCGTGGATAGGTTGGCCGCGGGGTACGCACCCGCTCGTACAGACCGTTATGATAACTTATTGCAGCACGAATCTCTCAGGGAGGAGGAGAATAGAAGTCATGTGCATGAACGCTCGGGGATAGCAGATACAGTGCCAGGACAGGCAGGCTGGAGTTCGTGGCATAATAACACTTTACTTGACAATCATGATATCGGCTCAGACACACACACACAACTTAGTACCTCATTTCTGGACAACTCAGACGAAAACCAAAAAGTCAAATCACATCATAGTACAGGCAACGAAACAACCACGTTAATTCCACGCGAAGACTCATCAGGGCATTTCACGGGTGTAGGAAGGACGAACGGAGACTCTCAGTATGACGTCACAGAGAGCGGAGGAGTGTCTGCCGGTGACCCTGTACACCCCCTACGAAGGGAGCAGGAGCGGCGACTGGACGCGTGGGTGTGGAGCATCCAGAGCACGGACAGCAGTGTCGACCTGCCTCTCTCCTATCACGACACCTTCAGGGGGCTGGATGGCGGCAGTGACGACGTCTTCCTCCACTTTCCCGTCAGTTTGGAACCTTCTGCTGCTCGACTGGATGTCTGTGTGTGTCAGAGGTAGCGAGGGAGGGGGGAGGGGGGAGGTGGGCGAAACAGTGTGTGTGTGTGTGAGTGTGAGTGTGTGTGTGTGTGTGTGTGTGTGTGTGTGTGTGTATGCACTCTTGTTTATCCCATTCAGTGTGTGTCCGCGCGTCATGTGTGTGTCAGACAGGGGGACAACGTGTGTGTGTGGGTGTGTGGGTGTGTGTGAGGGGGTGGGAGGGGGGGGGGCTTGTGTGCGTGCGTGTGTGTTTGTTGCACTGGTATTAGTGGATGAGTGTTTGTGTGCGCGCGCACATGTGTGTGTGTTTATGAGTGTGTCCTCGCGTTCTCATATATATCAGTGTTTGTTTGTGTAGCTTTATAATCGTGACGTGTAACTGTAGTAGCTGGCGGTGTTCTAACCAACGGTTACTGTGTCCCTATTGGTCACAGGAGCTGGAGTACGAGCACCATGACGTCACGCTCGTCATGACTGGTGACGATACGAGGTTCGGCTTCTCCGTCATCGGTGGTTATGACGAAGGCATTGCGCCACGTGTTGATGACATCACGATTGGTGAGTACGTCATACTCAGTAGTGAGATAGTTGTCTGTCTGTCTGTCTGTCTGTCTTTACGTCTCAGCCTTGCGTTTGCACACACAAGTTTCAATATGTTTTAAAACCGATTGGTCACTTCAGTAACAGATGTTGTTGATGCGTTCCTCGCATTGCCTGTTGTGAATTAAACATGACTGGATCAGTTTTAAGTGGACGTTCGGACTTCATTCTCCGTTGACATGTTAAAATACAAACATGTTCACATTAATGTTCATCAAAACGTCCCTCTTTCTTGCCTCTTAGCAATCGAAACTCTCCATTCCAAAAGGCAAATAGAGAGTGGACGAAAAAAACACAAATTATTTCAAAGAAATCTTAGAGCCAGACAGAAAAATAATCGATCAGTTCGATCGTCATCTCCTTCCCGCTGGTAACCCTGGTCGTGCTTTTATCCCGTCCGTTTTAGGACTGAGGTCTGATTGTGGGTGAGATGAAAAAGAATAATCATGGCGTGCGATGCGGACGGCTGGTCCCGGGGAGAGCATCCTTCCTCTTTCTAGAGTGCCGGCTAAAAGGGAGGTAAGCAGGACCGCCTGCAGAAATGGTCGATCAAAGGGGGATTACCGGGGGGAGGTTAGTGGTGCAGGGGCTGAGAAAGGGGCGGCAACTCTGTGTTAATGGTCCCTGACACAGAAACAACTCGCACTTTGCGCCAGACTACTGCAGCGTTTTATGATGACCCTGTCCGCTGACGGCGTCCTTGACCTGTCTGATGAAGGTCAGTGTCTAACTATGATGTGTTAACGTGTAAGGCATGGCCAGCATAGCACATCCTTCAAACATGATACATGACGCTGCAGGCATCGCCGTTTGGTTGGCCATGGATTCATGGGATGTGGTCAACATAAAATCTGTTTTTTGTTTTTATTGTGTTTTTGTTGTTGTAACCTGTTAAAGGCACAGTAAGCCTCCCGTAAACCATCACAGATACGGTCAGGCTTTTACACACAGTACAAACACCCTTTCATTTAAACACTCACCGATTGAGAACATCCTAGGTGCCCTCCGTAAAGAGCGAACCATTTTCAAGGAATTTATTTTTGCGTGGTTTATCTTACCCCTGAGCCATCCTGAACCCGTGTGATCCAGTTTCCCTTTTTCACAATGTAGTCGTCAGTTAGTCATTTGAATGCGACTCGATTGTGAGCTTATCTACAATAGCACGTTTTTATGCACGAAACAAACGGCTGTGGTTCACAAGAACTCCAGCGATGGCTTTTGACTGTTGAGAGGAACGGCGATATGCCGCATAAACCGTCGTCTGCTACGACCCTTGCGTGACCCTGCTTCCGGGCTTTTCTTTTTTCAAACTTTCACAACTTCGAATTGTACTGATCTTGTCTTGATGAAAAAAGAATTCTTTTATGATTAAAGAATGTTTGTGTAACAAGCTGTCAATTTATTATTTAGATTTTAAAAGTTAGGTCTAGCGCAAAAAGGCACCACGGTCCAGAAACATTCTGATAATCATCGATCCACGGCTATCTCCAGTTTAAGGGAAGTAACTCATTTTTGACCTGAGTTCAGGATGGGTCCAAAAAGTGTTCGAGACAATCTGCAAAATTAATTCTTTAAAAATTGCTCGCTCTGTACGTAGGGCACCTAGGATGTTCCCGTTTGGTGAGCGTTCAAATGGAAGGGTGTTTGTACTGTGTGTAAAAGCCTGACAGTATCTGTGATGGTTTACGGGAGGCTTACTGTCCGGGCGTGATTTCCGGGATATTCATAACAGCCGTCCAGCACCAAAACGAGGCGCCATTGTTGTAAAGGGCCAAGTCCACGAAAATAAATTCTTTGAAAATTTCTCACGCTCGACAGAAAGCAGCCAGGATGTTCCCGTTCGGTGAGCGTTTAAATGGAAGTATGCTTGTACTGTATGTAGACGCTCGGGGAGCTGTGTGATGGTTTACGGGAGGCTTACTGTGCCTTTAACTTGAAATGATGCGCGCTCTTTTCTGCAGTGTTCGTTACAGTATGATAATTATGCAGAGTGAGACTCATTCCTTTTACCCGTGGATACCCTGAAGGATCGGACCAAGCGGTTGTGTTGTGAGACATTCCCAACAACAGGGTGCCAGTGCCGTGCATTCTGACGGTGTTGCTGTGGCAACCCGCAACGTTGAACGCTCAACGCTGTTGAAAAAGAACCTGCGCGCGCTACTGTGATGAACAAGCAGAACTGTGGAGGACTGAGCTCTTCACCATCGGCCCTCCGTGCCGGTGTCACGATTTCATCTTTCGCCTGTGTACATATTTCCCCCTCGACACTCAAGACTGAAATGTTGTTTCCTGGTAAAATTAAGAAGTGAAATTATTTAAGGACGAAAAGCATGTCAGTTTCTTGCATGTGAAGAAAATTGGTGGTAAAATTTAATAGATTTCACCCCCAAAATCGAATTCTTCGAAAACGTGTACTGAGTGGTTACGTCCCTTGAGTAAGAAGGAAAACATTTTAGGATGAATCAAATTTCTAAGTTAATAAAACAAATTGGTTGGACACATTTGGCCCCATGAATGTAAGGTACACAAGGTCGCTCATCAGTACTATCGAAGGGTGTTTTTTTGTTCAGTGTAGAGTTTATACTAGATCAACGAGGCCAAGAAGCGAAATAGGGGAAGGACTCCTAATATGGACCACTTTCAGTTTCATGCTGATAACTAGCTTGTTTTCTTATGAAGAAGTTTTATTTTGTGTTTGGTAGTCCTTCTCTCTTAGGTTAACTGTCAGGCCTAATTAGAGTAAAATATCTTTGATAGATATTCAGCAAAAATTAAAAACAGAAAAAATCACAAATGGTCCATATTAGGCGCCCAGGCTCCTAATATGGACCAGTAAAGCGGCCTTCACGAATCACCGTAAAAAAAACCCTATTCTTCCAAATAACATGATACAACTTAGTGTGCAAGTCAGACAAATTAAAAGATGCTTTAGATTTATCTGTTTCTGGTTGATGAGAGCATTATTTGAAGCACACCAGGAAAATAAAGAAGCTTATCAAAAACAGAGTGAAAATAAGTGAAACTATGAACTTCTACGAAAAGAAGACTATTTGTTATATTGTTTTGAAATCTCGAGGGCTAGTTATAGGTTATTTTCAGCAAGCTTCATAATGAATTAATGAAAATAACCTTTAGTTTTCAATTTCTTCGATTTGTTGAAGGTGGTCCATATTAGGGGACTCACTCACACATACTTTGAGATTTTGCTATTATTTTTTGTTTGCAGTAGAAACTCGGGGTCAACACTGCTAAAATGTAACAAATACGGTCTTAGCTGTCATAAATAGCAATTTTTGTGTGATATAAGCTTTGGCTGTGGACAGAAACGAGTCGGTTTTAGGCAGCAAATTTAGAGTGGACGCTGCCAAAAGTGAAACAAGTCGCGTAAGGCGAAAATACAATATTTAGTCAAGTAGCTGCCATTTTTCAGCAAGACCGTATACTCGTAGCATCGTCAGTCCACCGCTCATGGCAAAGGCAGTGAAATTGACAAGAAGAGCGGGGTAGTAGTTGCGCTGAGAAGGATAGCACGCTTTTCTGTACCTCTCTTTGTTTTAACTTTCTGAGCGTGTTTTTAATCCAAACATATCATATCTATATGTTTTTGGAATCAGGAACCGACAAGGAATAAGATGAAAGTTTTTTTAAATTGATTTGGACAATTTAATTTTGATAATAATTTTTATATATTTAATTTTCAGAGCTTGTTTTTAATCCGAATATAACATATTTATATGTTTTTGGAATCAGCAAATGATGGAGAATAAGATAAACGTAAATTTGGATCGTTTTATAAATTTTTTATTTTTTTTTACAATTTTCAGATTTTTAATGACCAAAGTCATTAATTAATTTTTAAGCCACCAAGCTGAAATGCAATACCGAAGTCCGGGCTTCGTCGAAGATTACTTGACCAAAATTTCAACTAATTTGGTTGAAAAATGAGGGCGTGACAGTGCCGCCTCAACTTTCACGAAAAGCCGGATATGACGTCATCAAAGACATTTATCAAAAAATGAAAAAAAACGTTCGGGGATTTCATACCCAGGAACTCTCATGTCAAATTTCATAAAGATCGGTCCAGTAGTTTAGTCTGAATCGCTCTACACACACACACACACACACACACACACACGCACATACACCACGACCCTCGTCGTTTCGATTCCCCCTCGATGTTAAAATATTTAGTCAAAACTTGACTAAATATAACAAGTCGCGTAAGGCGAAAATACAATATTTAGTCAAGTAGCTGTCGAACTCACAGAATAAAACTGAACGCAACGCAACGCAGCAAGACCGTATACTCGTAGCATCGTCACTCCACCGCCCGTGGCAAAGGCAGTGCCCGTGGAATTGACAAGAAGAGCGGGATATTCGTTGCGCTGAGAAGGATAGCACGCTTTTCTGTACCTCTCTTCGTTTTAACTTTCTGGGCGTGTTTTTAATCCAAACATATCATATCTATATGTTTTTGGAATCAGGAACCGACAAGGAATAAGATGAAAGTGTTTTTAAAACGATTTCGAAAAAAAAATTTTGATAATAATTTTTATATATTTAATTTTCAGAGCTTGTTTTTAATCCGAATATAACATATTTATATGTTTTTGGAATCAGCAAATGATGGAGAATAAGATAAACGTAAATTTGGATTGTTTTATAAATTTTTAATTTTTTTTACAATTTTCCGATTTTTAATGACCAAAGTCATCAAATAATTTTTAAGCCACCAAGCTGAAATGCAATACCGAACCCCGGGCTTTGTCGAAGATTACTTGACCAAAATTTCAACCAATTTGGTTGAAAAATGAGGGCGTGACAGTGCCGCCTCAACTTTCACGAAAAGCCGGATATGACGTCATCAAAGACATTTATCAAAAAAATGAAAAAAACGTTCGGGGATTTCATACCCAGGAACTCTCATGTCAAATTTCATAAAGATCGGTCCAGTAGTTTAGTCTGAATCGCTCTACACACACACACACACACACACACACGCACACACATACACCATACCCTCGTTTCGATTCCCCCTCGATGTTAAAATATTTAGTCAAAACTTGACTAAATATAAAAAGAGAAAAAGCCTAACGGTTTTGAGGTTTGTGTTTCTGCAACTGTTTTGACATGTGCAAGTTATCAAGAGGGGGTGAATACAGCGAATGAAATTGTTTTTAGAGCTCTAGCGCCGTTAGTTTGTCAGAACAGGAGGTGGTCTATATTAGGAGCCGGTCCATATTAGGAGCCCTTCCCCTATCAACACGGCGAAAGATGAAAACGTCACACCGGCATTGTCAATACGCCGAGTCCAGTGTTTATAGTGTTTGCATGATACAACTTTGCAGCGACTGTGATTAATAACCAAGCTTTGTATTTCGAGTCTATGAGCGTGCATGGGCTGTCTCTCTGACTCGTGTTCAAGACGCCGTTACTGTTAAACAGCCGTTTTCTTTCTTCCGTCGACACAACGGGCTTTGTATTACGAGAACAACGCTGAGTATAAATGTTGAGTTCGCCTTCTCTTTCAAACTGACTTCAGTAACAGAATGCTAAGTGAGAAAACAAAAGGTCTGCGATGTGACGTCATCTTTACAGGGCGACACAATGTTAGCGAAGACATGAGTCGCTTAAAGAAGCCACATCGACACAGGGGCTCCCCTTATAACACCGACATGACCACCCCGTACAACTCCGTGCAGAGCGAGGCCAAACAAGAAGGAAACTCGTTGCTTTGTCTCTCAAAACGTCGCCGAAAAGTACGGTAGTCTGCAGGGATGTTAAACTGATACACGTGTTAGCTTGTAATTGTGCGTGCGCCCTGAATGATGTCAGGGTAATTAAATCAGTCACAAGAGGATCATTTCACACAAGTCAGCCATAGATCTGTGGGTCAGTATATTGTGTCACAACTCTACAGACTCTGGAGGCTCGATTCGTCACCACTTAACTGTCTTGATAATGATGCTGCTATACTGATTTGCAAGGTGAATGGCCAGGGTTGTTTTTAGAGCATCATCCCTCAGGAAATGATTGATGAAGGGCCGAGACATTTGCGAATGGGCTGAAAAGTCACGTGGTGAGAGCATGGGTTACGGTGTTGGCTGCTACACTGTGTACATGAGTGGCGTGTTGGCTGCTACACTGTGTACATGAGTGGCGTGTTGGCTGCTACACTGTGTACATGAGTGGCGTGTTGGCTGCTACACTGTGTACATGAGTGGCGTGTTGGCTGCTACACTGTGTACATGAGTGGCGTGTTGGCTGCTACACTGTGTACATGAGTGGCGTGTTGGCTGCTACACTGTGTACATGAGTGGCGTGTGGCTTTCTTGTTTTACCCTGACATTATTTTCCCTTCCAGTTTTAGTGTACGGCATCTTACAATCCCTTGGTGGTTGTCAGTTCACAGGGCGTCCATGGAAAGTATTTTGTAAAGCACCCAGGTTGGGAATTTAAAACAAGGTTTTGATTATTTATTAGGATTAAAAAACAAGTCGCGTAAGGCGAAATTACTATATTTAGTCAAGCTGTGGAACTCACAGAATGAAACTGAACGCACTGCATTTTTTCACAATGACCGTAGTCCGCCGCTAGTGCAAAAGGCAGTGAAAGTGACGAGCCTGTTCAGCGCGGTACGCTTTACTGTACCTCTCTTCGTTTTAACTTTCTGAGCGTGTTTTTAATCCAAACATATCATATCTATATGTTTTTGGAATCAGGGACCAACAAAGAATAAGATAAAAAAAAAATTTTAAATCTATTTCGGAAAATTAATTTTAATCATAATTTCTTATTTTTAATTTTCAGAGCTTGTTTGTAATTCAAATATAACATATGTATATGTTTTTGGAATCAGAACATGACGAAGAATAAGATGAAATTGTTTTTGGATCGTTTAATAAAAAAAAAATTTTAATTACAACTTTCCGATTTTTAATGACCAAACTCATTCATTAGTTTTGAAGCCACCAAGCTGAAGTGCAATACCGAAGTCCGGCCTTCGTCGAAAATTGCTTGGCCAAAATTTCAATCAATTTGATTGAAAAATGAGGGTGTGACAGTTCCGCCTCAACTTTTACAAAAAGCCGGATATGACGTCATCAAAGACATTTATCAAAAAAATGAAAATAACGTCCGGGGATATCATAACCAGGAACTCTCATGTAAAATTTCATAAAGATCGGTCCAGTAGTTTAGTCTGAATCGCTCTACACACACACACACACAGACACACACAGACACAGACACAGACACACACACACACACACACACACACACACACACACACACACACACACACACACACACACACACACACACATACACCACGACCCTCGTCTCGATTCCCCCTCTATGTTAAAACATTTTAGTCAAGTTTTGACTAAATATAAAAACGAAGGAGGGGAAGAAATTGAGATGAAGATGATTATGATGACAATAATGACGTACCTGTAAGGGGATGTCTCAGTTTCCTCCAGTGCATAAAGTGAATAGTGGTGGCGTACGTGTTGCACTCAGTAATTGTTTCGTGAGCGTTAAAAGGCGGGAAGGGAGGGGGAAGGGGGGGTGTGGTCCTCAATTTCTTCCCCGTGGCGGGGTCAACGAAAGGGCGGGGTAATTACCCGGGAGGGCCGGCAGGGGGGCGGGTGGTCGATGGCAGGCCTGCAGTTCGATGAGAGAAACCACGGTGTTGAGTGAAGAGAGAAACTCGGGGGAACCAAGGTGTTCGGTGAAGAGAGAAACTCGGGGAAACCAAGGTGTTCAGTGAAGAGAGAAACTCGGGGAAACCAAGGTGTTCAGTGAAGAGAGAAACTCAGGGAAACCAAGGTGTTCGGTGAAGAGAGAAACTCAGGGGAACCAAGGTGTTCGGTGAAGAGAGAAACTCGGGGAAACCAAGGTGTTCAATGAAGAGAGAAACTCGGGGAAACCAAGGTGTTCAATGAAGAGAGAAACTCGGGGGAACCAAGGTGTTCGGTGAAGAGAGAAACTCGGGGAAACCAAGGTGTTCGGTGAAGAGAGAAACTCGGGGAAACCAAGGTGTTCAGTGAAGAGAGAAACTCAGGGAAACCAAGGTGTTCGGTGAAGAGAGAAACTCAGGGAAACCAAGGTGTTCAGTGAAGAGAGAAACTCAGGGAAACCAAGGTGTTCAGTGAAGAGAGAAACTCGGGGAAACCAAGGTGTTCAATGAAGAGAGAAACTCGGGGAAACCAAGGTGTTCGGTGAAGAGAGAAACTCGGGGAAACCAAGGTGTTCAATGAAGAGAGAAACTCGGGGAAACCAAGGTGTTCGGTGAAGAGAGAAACCCGGGGGAACCAAGGTGTTCGGTGAAGAGAGAAACTCGGGGAAACCAAGGTGTTCGGTGAAGAGAGAAACCCGGGGGAACCAAGGTGTTCGGTGAAGAGAGAAACTCGGGGAAACCAAGGTGTTCGGTGAAGAGAGAAACTCGGGGAAACCAAGGTGTTCGGTGAAGAGAGAAACCCGGGGGAACCAAGGTGTTCGGTGAAGAGAGAAACTCGGGGAAACCAAGGTGTTCAATGAAGAGAGAAACTCGGGGAAACCAAGGTGTTCAGTGAAGAGAGAAACTCGGGGAAACCAAGGTGTTCAGTGAAGAGAGAAACTCGGGGAAACCAAGGTGTTCAATGAAGAGAGAAACTCGGGGAAACCAAGGTGTTCAGTGAAGAGAGAAACTCAGGGAAACCAAGGTGTTCAGTGAAGAGAGAAACTCGGGGAAACCAAGGTGTTCAGTGAAGAGAGAAACTCAGGGAAACCAAGGTGTTCGGTGAAGAGAGAAACTCAGGGAAACCAAGGTGTTCGGTGAAGAGAGAAACCCGGGGAAACCAAGGTGTTCAGTGAAGAGAGAAACTCGGGGAAACCAAGGTGTTCGGTGAAGAGAGAAACTCGGGGAAACCAAGGTGTTCGGTGAAGAGAGAAACTCGGGGAAACCAAGGTGTTCGGTGAAGAGAGAAACTCGGGGAAACCAAGGTGTTCAGTGAAGAGAGAAACTCAGGGAAACCAAGGTGTTCAGTGAAGAGAGAAACTCGGGGAAACCAAGGTGTTCGGTGAAGAGAGAAACTCGGGGAAACCAAGGTGTTCGGTGAAGAGGGAAACCCGGGGAAACCAAGGTGTTCGGTGAAGAGAGAAACTCAGGGAAACCAAGGTGTTCGGTGAAGAGAGAAACCCGGGGAAACCAAGGTGTTCAGTGAAGAGAGAAACTCAGGGAAACCAAGGTGTTCGGTGAAGAGAGAAACCCGGGGAAACCAAGGTGTTCGGTGAAGAGAGAAACTCGGGGAAACCAAGGTGTTCAGTGAAGAGAGAAACTCGGGGAAACCAAGGAGTTCGGTGAAGAGAGAAACTCGGGGAAACCAAGGTGTTCGGTGAAGAGAGAAACTCGGGGAAACCAAGGTGTTCGGTGAAGAGAGAAACTCGGGGAAACCAAGGTATTCAGTGAAGAGAGAAACTCGGGGAAACCAAGGTGTTCGGTGAAGAGAGAAACTCGGGGAAACCAAGGCAGGGTTCGACACTAGCGGGGGCGGGGGGCGGAACGCCCCAGAGTTTTGTGTTCCGCCCCAAACATTGCCGAAGCTTGGGGCCCACTCCGCCCCAGGATAAATTCCAACAATGACAAACCGAAAATTCTAATGCCAGAGCCAATCACTAAAAATCGCCAGTCAAAGTCGTCACTGAAATTTGCGTTACGATCAATGCCGCAGTCAAGAAAAAAAAACATTGAAATCGTCGAAGGACAATATGCCGCACGGGAAATAACTCCCAGATTGCGCTCTTTAGCGTGAGAGATAAGTATCGCCTTCAAATGCCAAACGCAAAATGTGGCGACACATCCCTGGTTTAAAAAGACATGGAAATGAAGATGAAGAACAGGGTGGAGAGAAACGAAAAAAGGAGACCGATGCAGCCAAAAGCGCGAAGTGCTGTCGTAATTTCAATGTCAAATGGTTGAAAGAATTTCCCTGGCTTCAGTACGATGGAGAAAAACAGACAATGTGTTGCCGCATGTGAATACTGAGAGTGGGCCCCAGATTTTTGTTTTCCGCCCCAGCAATTTCCATCTCTGGGGCCAGTGTGGCCCCAGGCCAAATAAGTTAGTGTCGACCCCTGTTCAAGGTGTTCAGTGAAGAGAGAAACTCGGGGAAACCAAGGTGTTCGGTGAAGAGAGAAACTCGGGGAAACCAAGGTGTTCGGTGAAGAGAGAAACTCGGGGAAACCAAGGTGTTCGGTGAAGAGAGAAACTCGGGGAAACCAAGGTGTTCGGTGAAGAGAGAAACTCGGGGAAACCAAGGTGTTCGGTGAAGAGAGAAACTCGGGGAAACCAAGGTGTTCGGTGCCGCTGCTCGTCTCCCAGCCACACTCAAGTGTGGGCAGCCCCTCCCTGCTCTGGCCTCTTCATGCCGCGGGGACAGGGGAAGCACTTTTCTCGTCTGATGATGGGCCTGAACCACAGAGATTTAGACTTTATCTGATGATGGGCCTGAACCACAGAGATTTAGACTTTATCTGATGATGGGCCTGAACCACAGAGATTTAGACTTTATCTGATGATGGGCCTGAACCACAGAGATTTAGACTTTATCTGATGATGGGCCTGAACCACAGAGATTTAGACTTTATCTGATGATGGGCCTGAACCACAGAGATTTAGACTTTATCTGATGATGGGCCTGAACCATGGAGATTTAGACTTTATCTGATGATGGGCCTGAACCACAGAGATTTAGACTTTATCTGATGATGGGCCTGAACCATGGAGATTTAGACTTTATCTGATGATGGGCCTGAACCACAGAGATTTAGACTTTATCTGATGATGGGCCTGAACCACAGAGATTTAGACTTTATCTGATGATGGGCCTGAACCACAGAGATTTAGACTTTATCTCTGTGGGCTAAACACGGTGGTTTACGTTACCCTGCCGGCATGTGTGTGTGTGGGTGGGAGAGGGGGGAGGGTATACGGAGGGGATATCTGATCGAGAGAATCTTTATGCCCAAGTTTCTTTGTTGGACAAGAGCTTATTCAGACAGTTATCAGTCAACAAGCCAAGAACACATTTCCTTCAAATGGAGCGGAACAAGTAGAATGGTTATTTTTCTCTTGCCTTTCTTCGTCGGTGATTGCTAACAGTCGTGGTGATAAAGCTGAGATGACTGCCTCCATTTACTGTATAAAGAAACTCAGTATACAGACCGAGGGAGCTGTTTGAGTCTCTGGCCACATACTTCTAACTCATCCTGAACTCAGGTCAAAATGAGTTCGGCTCATTCTCTCCCTGACCAGACGCTACAGTCCTACGCGAATCTATCAAAACAAAAATACAGAGTTATCTCCCATATGGTTTTCGCGAGACGAAAATGATTGCAGATTGGCCGACTTCGACAGTGATCTCCGTTCTGTTCTTCACAGTTATGATAAAGACATCGTTCTAAGGTCAAAACAAGTCGAAATTTTGGGACTGCTGCCGGAAGGAGACCGTAATATATGGTTTCATCACTGTCAACTGGTTACAGAAAAAATCGTCTGCTCCAGTCAGCGCCAAAACCAAACGGTTGATTATCACGTGACACTTTTGCCATATTTAGAGTTGTTTGCACAGTAAATACAGCCGCGAAAAATAGCTCGCTTGAAACTGTCTTACATATCAATTCTTTTGTAATTTAAAAATTACAAAACACCATAAAAAAATCATTATCGAGGATCGCGAATCTGCTTATATCAATAATACATTACAAAAAGCTTTAAATATGTAAAAAAAAAAAAAAAAATCGGTTTCCTTGCCAGACAAGGAAACTCAAGGCATCCTGTCAGGGAGAAAATGAGCCGAACTCATTTTGACCTGAGTTCAGGATGACTTCTAACTATGAAGGCAGTTTCCAAGAAGCTCACGTCACTTAAGATTGCGAATGGAAAATGATAAGGAATGTCCTTGTAATCTCGACCAAACATTGCCTTCGGCGAATCCCGATGAAACCCGGCCGAGGTAATCAGTGACTGAAATGCTCGTCTAAAATAATTCTTAATTAGATGACTGAATTTCAAACAACTTTCCTGCCTCCTTTCTCTAACCCCCCTGTCCCCACCCCTCATGTCCCCCTCCTTGTCTCCCTCCCCCGCCTTGTGACAACTTCCTGGCTCTCTAGGACAGGAAATGAAAATGGGCTGGCAGCTCGTTGTGTGGGTGTGTTCAACAGGCAGAAGCCCCGGGTGCTGACGGGCTGTTCTGATTATTGAGCGCGCTGTGGCAGTGTGGCAGAAAGTCTCCGACAGTCACACGCACAAGACGTCCAGTGCGTTCACTCGGTGCTGGAGAAAGCGAGTTGTCCACAGCAAGAGAGGAGTTAGGAGTAAGCGACAAAGACACTGGCAAATTACAAAGTGCTGATAAAGATGTGACATATTAGAAAGGGCTGATAAAGAAGTGACATATTAGAAAGTGCTGATAAAGAAGTGACATATTACAAAGTGCTGATAAAGAAGTGACATATTAGAAAGTGCTGATAAAGAAGTGACAAATTAGGAAGTGAAAAATTAGGTAGTGCGGAAGAAGAGAGTGATGAGATAAGAAGAGTTGATGAAGGAGTGATATTGAAAGTGGTCATGAAGAAAATGATCAAACTCGGAAATGATGGTGACAGTCAAAGTGATGAGTGGTTCCAAAGTGAAAGTGATGAGCTGGGAAGTGGTTCCAAGTGAAAGTGATGAGCTAGGAAGTGGTTCCAAGTGAAAGTGATGAGCTAGGAAGTGGTTCCAAAGTGAAAGTGATGAGCTGGGAAGTGGTTCCAAAGTGAAAGTGATGAGCTGGGAAGTGGTTCCAAAGTGAAAGTAATGAAGTAATACTGGTGAGAATTAACAACCAAATAGTAGCGAATTAAACAAATAAGTTATATTGAAGAAAGTGATCAATCAAATAATGAAGAAAGTGAATATTGAAAATGCGTTAAAAAGTCGTGTGCGATATGTGCATCATTGGTTTTGGTAACCTTTGGCTGCGGTACTGTCTTCCGCAACATTCCAGTGAGTATCGTGTGATTAAAGGTAAACTGTGGCGATTGGCTGACTTTATGGGCTTCGTTTCAATTATCCTTTTTTTATGTGAAGGTGTTTGCAGTTTACGTTGGTCGTTTCACCGCTTCGTTCGACCATCCGCCTTAAATGCTTTTGTGGTGTTTAACCACTTGATTTTTAAGAAAAAACTGTTATTTGCTCAGTTGGCATCCTCAATGTTTGTGTCCATCCGTGTACCTGTGGTATTGTGAGGATGTCGGTGAGGCCTACCTGTCGGGACGGATGACTCCGTGGCACCAGCCCCGGGCAGTGTGTGTCTGCTGGTCTTTTACCCCATGGCACGTGGGCTTAGGTTAAACATATAAGGAGAAGTTATTTGGTGAATTGGACCATAAAAAGTAAAAGAGACACTCGCTGTGCTGTTATTTAGATACTGCTCGAAAATGCTTTGTAACTTTGCTAATTCATTAAATGAGGTTGAGTTATCAGAACAAAAAAGGGACAAATACGTGGTTTTCATAACGATGGAGGGGAGGACCGTTTTGTAGCGCTCTCCTATACACAGTTCATTTGCCTGGACTGGCACCACATGATTAAAAGGGACAGGGAAATGTCAGGCTTGATGTTCAGTCGTCTGCTTTGCTGTGCAGTCTTCAGACCCGGGCCCACATCTGCCCTGGGGGCAAAGTCAGTGAGTAAATGGGATAATAATAATAGTAATAATCAAGGTATTTATAGGCAATAGGGCGCAAATCCTAATATACTTCTAAGCGCCTTACAATCTTAAATATAATCATCTTAACAACAGCAGCAATACACAACGTAAGCGCCTTAAATCAATCTTCAATATAATAATCTTAATAACAGGAACAATTTCGCATTTAAAAACAATAAACTTTAAATAAATACAACACAATGACGTACATGTGATCATGCTTACGACACAAAACGGCAGTAAATAGCGCTACATCATTCAAAGTCATCTGTGAATTCGATCATTCTTATCGCAAGAAAACTGCAGGAAATGTCAATGCATTATTAAAAATAGCAGGAAAAACGGTTGGAGGAGGCATTGCTATAGATTTCCAAACCCGGAGCCAGTTCTATGCTTGAGGGTAAAATCAGTCTATGAATTTGATCATCATCTTTAGCGGAAGAACAGTGCAGGAAATGTCAGTGCATGCTGGAAAGTAGCAGGCGAAGAGGGAGGAGACAGTGGTGTATACTTGCCAGCCCCGGGGAAATCGATGAATAAAGTCGACATACGGGGGGCGGGGAGAGGGGAGCAAGTTTGAGAGCTTTATGAAGGTTAATAGCAATCTGCCTCGCGCTTGGTCGCACCGCTGTCAAATATTTGCCAGCGCCGCAAAGAAATGGAATTAATCTGCTGTACCGTCACGGTACATGTAGGCCTGTCACCGTTTTCTTCTTCTATTCCCTTTCTTTCTTCGATTTCTATGACGTTTTTGGAGGCTGACATGTTGCTGATTAGTTTTGTTTGGCTTTTGTGCTTGTGGCTGGCAGACAGATGGGGGATTTTGACAAGGAGCGTACGCTGTCTGTATGGGCACGTGGATAAGTAGGTCAGTCCTGTCTGCTTCAGACCGTGATAACGTGCAGTATATCGCCTGCCGACTTTTAACAGTGTTTACTAAGTTATTACAAACTGACAATATGATAGACATTTTTCTGTTTGCAAATCACCTAAATTTTTCTTTGCTTCATGGAATACAAGGCGAAAATACAACATATAGTCAAGCTGTCAAACTCACAGAATAAAACTGAACGCACTGCATTTGTTCACCAAGACCGTATACTGGTAGCATCGTCAGTCCACCGCTCGTGGGAAAGGCAGGGAAATTGACAGGCAGAATAGCGCGGTAGTGGTTGCGCTGAGCAGGATAGCACGCTTTTTTGTATCTCTATTCTTTTTAATTTTCTGAGCTTGTTTTTAATCCAAACATGTCATATCTATATATATTTTTTGAATCAGAAACCGACAAGGAATAAGATGCAATTGTTTCTAAATCGATTTCGGAAATTTAATTTGAATAATAATGTTCATATTTTTAATTTTCAGAGCTTGTTATTAATCCGAATATAACATATGTATATACTTTTGGAATCAGAAAATGATGAAGAATAAGATGAAATTGTTTTTGGATCGTTTTATAAAAATATGATTTTAATTATAATTTTCAGATTTTTAATGACCAAACTCATTCATTAATTTTTAAGCCTCCAAGCTGAAATGCAATACCAAAGTCCAGCCTTTGTCGAAGATTGTTTGGCCAAAATTTCAATCAATTTCATTGAAACAAGAGGCGAAGCCTTCAAGGCTCACGTAAGAAATCAACAAACAGTAACACAAACTCAATCACTCCGTCACACATACACACACACATACACACACACACACACACACACACACACACACACACACACACACACACACACACACACACACACACACACACACACAGTAAGCATAGGTGACACGGTGCAAGAGTGCGAGACACTAGATCTAGATATGTCAGTCTGTAGCCTACTTACGGGGACACGACTGCCTGAGATGGCCAGATCGACGCTGCGCTTCCTCGCGCAGACACTGGAAACACGCTGTGCAGATTAACCTGTAGGAAATCTCCTTTGGTATCTTCTTTATCTATTTTTCTGGAGCTACGAAACCGAACAATGTGAAATCGTCTTCTCCGAATCGGCGAACTGCAGCTCGGTGATAACTGTATCTATACCACAATCCTTCACGCGATCTGACCTAACCTTGACCCCTGACCTGGTCTACATACCACACACGACACAAACCAGTCAGCTGTTTTTACCCCCCCAAAACCCCCCACCACCCGTTTTCTTTGGATACACACTTTAACTACATACGTGCCGACGAAATGTTGATCATTGCTTCAATACTTTGAAGTTGTTGCTTAAATAATAACCACACATTAGTATTTCGGTGTTCAGTCAAATGTTAAAATGTCTACCACAGACATACATACATACGCACGCACGCACGCACGCACGCACGCACGCACGCACGCACGCACGCACGCACGCACTCACGCACGCACGCAAGCACAGACAGACAAAAGTTAGCATCGCATAGGCTACACTTACGTGAGCCAAAAATGAGGGTGTGACAGTGCCGCCTCAACTTTTACAAAAAGCCGGATATGACGTCATCAAAGACATCTATCGACAAAATGAAGAAAACGTCTGGGGGTATTATTCTCAGAAACTCTCATGTA
Organism: Littorina saxatilis; assembly: GCF_037325665.1. Taxonomy (NCBI): domain Eukaryota; kingdom Metazoa; phylum Mollusca; class Gastropoda; order Littorinimorpha; family Littorinidae; genus Littorina; species Littorina saxatilis. Next base: position 809,976 of record NC_090261.1, read on the forward strand.
AAGTTTCATGAAGATCGGTCCGGTAGTTTTCTCTGAATCGCACTACACACACACACACACACACACACACACACACACACACACACACACGCATACACCACGACCCTTGTCTCGATTCCCCCTCTATGTTAAAACATTTGGTCAAAACTTGACACAATGTAAAAAGCAGGTAAAACTTGACACAATGTAAAGACCAGGTAAAACTTGACACAATGTAAAAAGCAGGTAAAACTTGACACAATGTAAAAAGCAGGTAAAACTTGACACAATGTAAAAACCAGGTAAAACTTGACACAATGTAAAAACCAGGTAAAACTTGACACAATGTAAAAAGCAGGTAAAACTTGACACAATGTAAAAAGCAGGTAAAACTTGACACAATGTAAAAACCAGGTAAAACTTGACACAATGTAAAAAGCAGGTAAAACTTGACACAATGTAAAAAGCAGGTAAAACTTGACACAATGTAAAAAGCAGGTAAAACTTGACACAATGTAAAAACCAGGTAAAACTTGACACAATGTAAAAACCAGGTAAAACTTGACACAATGTAAAAAGCAGGTAAAACTTGACACAATGTAAAAACCAGGTAAAACTTGACACAATGTAAAAACCAGGTAAAACTTGACACAATGTAAAAACCAGGTAAAACTTGACACAATGTAAAAAGCAGGTAAAACTTGACACAATGTAAACACCAGGTAAAACTTGACACAATGTAAACACCAGGTAAAACTTGACACAATGTAAAAAGCAGGTAAAACGGTAACCTGTGGTTGTGTGTTGCCTGTGCTTTCTTGTTACACTTTTCTTTACTCTGAACGTTCGGATTCTTGACAACAATCCACTATGGAAATGGTTCTGAAGCTCTCGCCTTACTATCATCAAACACTCATCTGCCTATATTTCTCCGGCGAAATATATCGTACGACTGCCTTGAATGTGGTATGATGAGAGTTGAGAGAGCTATAGACGCGACAAATGACCATAAGCGACAGTAGCGTGTATGCTTGGTGCATAATGAAGCTTAGAGGTGAGTCATTCTGATCATCATCGCTCAACGGCTATCCAGTTATCTCTCTGACCAGACGTTAAAGTCCTACGCGAATCTATCAAAACAAGAATACAGAGTTATCTCCCATATGTTGTTCACGAGCAGTGTTCGCGAGACGAAAATGATTGCAGATTGGCCGACTCTTTCATTTCAACACGTCCTCGCTACCTTCAGCCAACTAAGGACAGGTTGTAAGACTGAAACATTGTTTCCATCTTACTTGTAAACAGATTGTTTGCGCTTTGTTTGGGTATAAGGAGGCACTTCCGGTGGCGAACATGATGACCTAATATGGTGCCGATCAGTCCCACAATCACGTCTTAGTTACAGCCTCGTCTTTTTACAGGAACATTCCGCAACGATTGCCGATAACGAGCCGTGACAGGGAAGCCGGCAGGGCGTCAGGGAAAAAGGCAAAGGCCCGGGATAAAAACAGGCCTCTCCATACACTCAATTGTCCTCGCTGACAAGATGGAGGGCTGATGGAGACACGTGATTGTCAAGTGAGAGTTAATCGAATGTGGAGGGAGATGTTGTTAGGCAGATGAGCAATGCACGCAGATTGGGTTTCACCCTTGAGGGGCCGCGGGGCGAATAGCGGCATGTCTTGGTCAATGCACCCTTCGTTGCGCGTCCGTCTTTGGGGTGGGTTTCTGGTTTTGGTTTAGCACAGGTCGTCGGTTTCATAATGTGTGCGTGTGTGTGTGTGTGTGTGTGTGTGTGTGTGTGTGTGTGTGTGTGTGTGTGTGTGTGTGTTTTCAGATTGACAAGCTGAACGGTTACATGAAATGCCGATCATAATGGGTAGACCTAAGTTGGCGGTATCACCCGGCTCTTTTTCTTGCTGGAGGAAGTCACATGTCTCTGTTTACTGCGCCTGATCTTCTGTTGGTAAAATATCTAAGATGTTATATTTTCTAATACTATTCGATTACTGTGTTACTACTTCAATGTTTTCTGCGGCTTTGAACGAATGTTCCTTTATGGCTTTGGCTTTTGAACAACTGAAACTGTCAGGGTCATCACAAAATGTTAGGTCATGTTTGAAATGATTTGCACATGCCATCAGTAGAAAATCAACAGATAAAAAGCCGTGGAACAAGACGCACAACAGATTTGTAGTGAGAAACATGCTTGTTTGGAATACATGTGTAAATCTGTCAGAACGCTGTCTCCTTGCATGGAACGTGGGACCTTCGGGACATGTTATGCAGATTGGGGTTTTATGTCTCCTGTCGAAAACGAGAAGACCCCATTGGTTGGCATTGAAGGGTACGTCTGTTGTCTGATCATGCCAGTAGCGGATACAAAAGCCGTTTTGAAGTAATGTTTACGGCTTGGAACAAGGAAAACATAAAACACTATACAAATGTTCAGTATAAAGTCAGAAGCCGGCTAAAGGCCTTCTTTAATTGTGAGCGAAGATGACTTCGCGAAGTCCTTTTACCGAAAAGTGTTTGTCAAAGCTTCGTGCAGCGAGCTTGGTGAAGTACACTTTGCATGGTCTACTTTGCATGGTCTACTTTGCATGGTCTACAGTTGCCAAACCAGAATAATTAGACCATTAATATTGCTGTACAGAACTCGAGGAATTCCCAAAGATATCCTTTGTATGTCTTTCTGTGTCCGAGTCCAAGAAAGTGAATTGTTGTAGGAGTGTGGCGTTGTGAGGACAGAGTTGTAGAGCTTGCACAGCATGTGCGACTGGAGTCACGTGCTCACTGCACGTCCCGCCATTACCACTGTGCGCCACCTCTTGTGCTGGCATCAACCTACGTTTCACTGTTTTTCTCTTTCACGGCACCGGGACGGGTTTTTTCTGAGCTCCCCCTGACAATGTGTTGGTAATCTTGTGGTACAATGAGTGTTGTGGTCCAATTTCTGTGTATTCATGCATTTGCGTACTCCGTGCTTGAGGCGAGTCACAGTATACCTAGCCGGCCGTTACTCGATGCACTGATTATTATCGATCAGTGTTAATGGTGATGACTTTGGTGGTGATGATTTGTCAAACAGTCTGTGAGTGACCTAGAAATAAAATGTCGCTTTTCATTATGTTGAGATGGCTTGGCTTAAAGTAGAGTTCTACTGATTGAAAACAACCGCCTTTTTCTCTTCAAGACTGATATTCAAGGTGTACAAATCAAGCAGTTGCAGACAAGTAAATAGTCCTTTGCTTGACTTGGGTACAGTGAGAATGAGGCCGTGGTGATTGTGAAAACCAGAATACCGTATGGACTGGGTAAAGTGAGAATGAGGCCGTGGTGATTGTGAAAACCAGAATACCGTATGGACTGGGTAAAGTGAGAATGAGGCCGTGGTGATTGTGAAAACCAGAATACCGTATGGACTGGGTAAAGTGAGAAAGAGGCCGTGGTGATTGTGAAAACCAGAATACTGTGTAGACTGGGTAAAGTGAGAATGAGGCCGTGGTGATTGTGAAAACCAGAATACCGTGTAGACTGGGTAAAGTGAGAATGAGGCCGTGGTGATTGTGAAAACCAGAATACCGTATGGACTGGGTAAAGTGAGAATGAGGCCGTGGTGATTGTGAAAACCAGAATACCGTGTAGACTGGGTAAAGTGAGAATGAGGCCGTGGTGATTGTGAAAACCAGAATACTGTGTAGACTGGGTAAAGTGAGAATGAGGCCGTGGTGATTGTGAAAACCAGAATACTGTGTAGACTGGGTATAGTGAGAAAGAGGCCGTGGTGATTGTGAAAACCAGAATACCATGTAGACTGGGTATAGTGAGAATTAGGCCGTGGTGATTGTGAAAAGAAGAATACCGTGTGGAATCACTATCACCGTTGCCCCTTCAGACAAGCGCCAGAACAAGTTTCCGTGTTTCCGTGCAGTGAATGGCGTGTGAAATTAGTTGGGAAGGCTGTCTGTGTTGTGTGTGGTGCCGCCCTGGGCTATCAATGGTGAGACAAAAACAGATACATGGTTCAGGGAAATGTCACAACTAAGGCTTCTTCATTGTGTGTCTCGCTTCCAACACTATTGCCATGCTGTCTCCCTCTGTGTATGGCCGCTTGGTTGCTCACTGTCTGCTACTTGTGTGTTAAGATAAGGCAGATGTGGTGGTAGAATACGTCAAACTGAGACGGTTTCAACAGGGCGATTCTACTTCTGGCTCTGTTGGGGTGACACTGAGGACAGAGAAGCCCAAGTACAGCATGATGTAAGATGTCTGACATCATCGACATGCCAAACAGTAGGGCATAATGACTGCAGTGACCACTCCACTCAGCAGCTGAAGCCAGTGGCATTGTTTAGACAATTCATTGACTGAATACTTCCACACCATGACAGGGGCTAGTCGTATTAATGGAAATTGAATCAGTGAAAACCGCGTTCCAGGAATGTCGCTCCCCTCTGGCTTGCTGATGACAGGGTGGGCCACGACCCTTTCCACGGCAAGCAGACGATCAATTACCGCCGTCACACTTTTTGTCCACAAGTCAAATTGACATAACCCAATAATGGGATGTTATCAGGGGCGGCACCGGAAGCCGATTTCTATTAAAGGAATGCTGGGAAGTGTAAACATCAGTGGCTGAGGGAGGAGGTAGTAATGGCGGCATGTCACGTGATAGGGTGAGGTTGGTGGAGCGGGTGGTGTTTGCACGGCCAGTATGGCTCCCACACCCAGGTCGCATATCGGGGGTCGTGCAGCTGAGAGAGATTGATTCCATTCCAACCCGGGCTGGCCTGCCTCCATCACTTGATTTATTTAATCAGGACCGGAATTAGCGGCCGATCCGGTGTGTGAGTTGATGTAAAAGAGGTGGCTTGTTTGAAATGGGATTACGTCGTTATGGCTTGGTGGATGATGGCAGCGACTCAATTGTCCATAGTGACGTTCTGGTGTGGACATGAATGACACACATTGCAACACAATAGACTGGGGTAAACAAGGAATTTGCTTGACTGATTTTAATTCGTTTGGGTCTTATGGTGCCAGCCTATCCGTACAGTGACTTTGTGTTTGAAAGGTGTGGGGTGACTCAAGCAATGAAACCTGCCAAGTAAGATGTCCACACTTGGGTTGTTTGACTTTGTGTTTGGTAGAGGTGGGGTGACTCAAGCAATGAAACCTGCCAAGTAAGATGTCCACACTTGGGTTGTTTCTTGTTGTGTTTGTTAGAGAAGTAACTAAATTGTTCTTCAAATGACTGTCACACATATGGTGCAGTGTTTCAAGGTTTTATGAAACTGTAAAACCATTCGAGGGGAACTAAGAATTGTTGAAGACAAAATAATCGTTTAGTTATCGTTGCGTCCTCTTGTCCGTTTGTTTTACGCGATATGATCCTGGCGGAGGTTTTTTCTCAAAAACCTGCCACCTCTTCCTCCTCTCGTTGACTCTGTGACATCACGCAGCAATTATTTAATTCAGTTCAGTTCAGTTCAGGGCGAGTTATGGCAACTTGCATGCTTTATTTGTGGACTGTAGAAAACTACCGATCTTTTTCTGTCAGAGATTCCACCACATTGCAGTAATGTCAGCTTGAGTTGAGTTTGTCCAATCGACAGGCGTGAATAGGCGCGTGCCAGAGGACTGGCGGAAAGTCGGAAAGAGAACTGGTGCCCTGAAGAGCTGTGGTGATGGTGCCTGAATGGAGCAGTCCCCTGCCACTCACGTTGACCAACAGTGGTGATGGTGCCTGAATGGAGCAGTCCCCTGCCACTCACGTTGACCAACAGTGGTGATGGTGCCTGAATGGAGCAGTCCCCTGCCACTCACGTTGACCAACAGTGGTGATGGTGCCTGAATGGAGCAGTCCCCTGCCACTCACGTTGACCAACAGTGGTGATGGTGCCTGAATGGAGCAGTCCCCTGCCACTCACGTTGACCAACAGTGGTGATGGTGCCTGAATGGAGCAGTCCCCTGCCACTCACGTTGACCAACAGTGGTGATGGTGCCTGAATGGAGCAGTCCCCTGCCACTCACGTTGACCAACAGTGGTGATGGTGCCTGAATGGAGCAGTCCCCTGCCACTCACGTTGACCAACAGTGGTGATGGTGCCTGAATGGAGCAGTCCCCTGCCACTCACGTTGACCAACAGTGGTGATGGTGCCTGAATGGAACAGTCCCCTGCCACTCACGTTGACCAACAGTCCACACACAGCCAGTCGTCTTGGATTTAACAGGGATGCTGCCATGACATGCTCGTCTTATTTAAATTACAATAGTGTCGGGAAAATGGAAACTTTATTTGAATGTGTGAAAGGGCAAGGTCAACAGGCAAGGAGAAACAGACGGGACAGCAGTGTCAGTAAGAGAATGAAGGGCGGTATCTCAGTGTGGCCATCTTGACACCATGAAACAGGGCAAGGAGAAACAGACGGGACAGCAGTGTCAGTAAGAGAATGAAGGGCGGTATCTGAGTGTGGCCATCTTGACACCATGAAACAGGGCAAGGAGAAACAGACGGGACAGCAGTGTCAGTAAGAGAATGAAGGGCGGTATCTCAGTGTGGCCATCTTGACACCATGAAACAGGGCAAGGAGAAAAAGACGGGACAGCAGTGTCAGTAAGAGAATGAAGGGCGGTATCTCAGTGTGGCCATCTTGACACCATGAAACAGGGCAAGGAGAAACAGACGGGACAGCAGTGTCAGTAAGAGAATGAAGGGCGGTATCTCAGTGTGGCCATCTTGACACCATGAAACAGGGCAAGGAGAAACAGACGGGACAGCAGTCGGTCAGTAAGAGAATGAAGGGCGGTATCTCAGTGTGGCCATCTTGACACCATGAAACAGGGCAAGGAGAAACAGACGGGACAGCAGTGTCAGTAAGAGAATTAAGGGCGGTATCTCAGTGTGGCCATCTTGACACCATGAAACAGGGCAAGGAGAAACAGACGGGACAGCAGTGTCAGTAAGAGAATTAAGGGCGGTATCTCAGTGTGGCCATCTTGACACCATGAAACAGGGCAAGGAGAAACAGACGGGACAGCAGTGTCAGTAAGAGAATTAAGGGCGGTATCTCAGTGTGGCCATCTTGACACCATGAAACAGGGCAAGGAGAAAAAGACGGGACAGCAGTGTCAGTAAGAGAATTAAGGGCGGTATCTCAGTGTGGCCATCTTGACACCATGAAACAGGGCAAGGAGAAACAGACGGGACAGCAGTGTCAGTAAGAGAATTAAGGGCGGTATCTCAGTGTGGCCATCTTGACACCATGAAACAGGGCAAGGAGAAACAGACGGGACAGCAGTCGGTCAGTAAGAGAATTAAGGGCGGTATCTGAGTGTGGCCATCTTGACACCATGAAACAGGGCAAGGAGAAACAGACGGGACAGCAGTCGGTCAGTAAGAGAATTAAGGGCGGTATCTCAGTGTGGCCATCTTGACACCATGAAACAGTGCAAGGAGAAAAAGACGGGACAGCAGTCGGTCAGTAAGAGAATTAAGGGCGGTATCTGAGTGTGGCCATCTTGACACCATGAAACAGGGCAAGGAGAAACAGACGGGACAGCAGTGTCAGTAAGAGAATTAAGGGCGGTATCTGAGTGTGGTCATCTTGACACCATGAAACAGGGCAAGGAGAAACAGACGGGACAGCAGTGTCAGTAAGAGAATTAAGGGCGGTATCTCAGTGTGGCCATCTTGACACCATGAAACAGGGCAAGGAGAAACAGACGGGACAGCAGTGTCAGTAAGAGAATTAAGGGCGGTATCTCAGTGTGGCCATCTTGACACCATGAAACAGGGCAAGGAGAAACAGACGGGACAGCAGTGTCAGTAAGAGAATTAAGGGCGGTATCTGAGTGTGGTCATCTTGACACCATGAAACAGGGCAAGGAGAAACAGACGGGACAGCAGTGTCAGTAAGAGAATTAAGGGCGGTATCTCAGTGTGGCCATCTTGACACCATGAAACAGGGCAAGGAGAAACAGACGGGACAGCAGTGTCAGTAAGAGAATTAAGGGCGGTATCTGAGTGTGGCCATCTTGACACCATGAAACAGGGCAAGGAGAAACAGACGGGACAGCAGTGTCAGTAAGAGAATTAAGGGCGGTATCTCAGTGTGGCCATCTTGACACCATGAAACAGGGCAAGGAGAAACAGACGGGACAGCAGTCGGTCAGTAAGAGAATTAAGGGCGGTATCTCAGTGTGGCCATCTTGACACCATGAAACAGGGCAAGGAGAAACAGACGGGACAGCAGTGTCAGTAAGAGAATTAAGGGCGGTATCTCAGTGTGGCCATCTTGACACCATGAAACAGGGCAAGGAGAAAAAGACGGGACAGCAGTGTCAGTAAGAGAATTAAGGGCGGTATCTGAGTGTGGCCATCTTGACACCATGAAACAGGGCAAGGAGAAAAAGACGGGACAGCAGTGTCAGTAAGAGAATTAAGGGCGGCGGTATCTGAGTGTGGCCATCTTGACACCATGAAACAGGGCAAGGAGAAAAAGACGGGACAGCAGTGTCAGTAAGAGAATTTAGGGCGGCGGTATCTGAGTGTGGCCATCTTGACACCATGAAACAGGGCAAGGAGAAAAAGACGGGACAGCTTGGTCCTCCACTGCCATCGATCACAGCCTGTCCCCCGTCCTACCTCACTTCTCCTTCTCTTCCCCTTCCTGGTACCCCTGCAGAGGGGGGAGGGGAGGGGGCGGTGGGGGGGAGGGACCTTTCAATCTCTTAAAGTCCAATGGGGGGGGGGGGGGGAGACCTTTCAATCTCTTTAAGTCCGGGCGACAATTTACATCGAGGTCTGAGTACCGCGTTACACAGGGCTGTCTCCTTCACCAGGCCATCAGTTTACTTCAGTGACACCGGGACTTTGGACCCTCCACCTCCACCCCCAACCCCACTACCATCACGCTGCCACATCCACGGGGAGGGAAAGGAGGGTTTTTTGTAGGGGGTTAAGTGCGGGAAGAAGGGGAAGGGGAGGGGGCTTTGGGTTCCATCTCGGAAGGCTGTGGCTGTTAACACCATTCAATAAACAACTAGAAGATTTAGAAGAACAATCTGTGACAAATAATCTCGCGCAAAGTTTAAAGTGGGACAAGTGGAATAGCTACATTTCTTCTTCCTCGTCCCCCTTCTCTTTCTTCCCTTTTTAATGAGAATGGGATCTTTAACTTGCGCAAAGATCTTGTGAATGCCGCGGACACGAATGTAGGACAGCCACAGCGGAGGAGCCTGCACAAAAAAGTGCCGGAAGTGAAATGAAAGACGGCTGAACAACTGGCACAGCAAAAACACATCAATACTGAGTAACACAAGCATCGCAAATAAATGAGATGAAGTAATTGTCTTTCCCGAATCTATTTTCTGTTTGTAAGGAGGCAGTGTTCCTGTCTCGGTTCGTGGGGGACGCAGACTGTTTAGTGACGGTGCCGACTGTGTAATGGGTCTTGAGACAATCCCGGGCTCCCCCTACCGGTAATTGTCCAATAATGTCCAGCTAGCGCCAGTGACCGCAAATAGAAAAGAGTTCCGCTGATAGAATCAATGCAGGACTGCAATCAGCGTGGCTTCACCGTCCTGGTGTCTGACACACACTGGCTGGCTCCTGACAATTGACTTGCTTGCTCTCTCTCTCTCTCTCTCTCTCTCTCTCTCTCTCTCTCTCTCTCTCTCTCTCTCTCTGTCTCTCTCTGTCTCTCTCTCTCTCGCGCTCTGTCTCTCTGTCTCTGTCTCTCTGTCTCTCTGTCTCTGTCTCTGTCTCTGTCTCTCTCTCGCTCTCTCTCTCTCTCTCTCTCTCTCTCTCTCTCTCTCTCTCTCTCTCTCTCTCTCTGTTCCACATATCATAACTTTCAAGTTTGACATTGTAATCGGAACAAATAGCATAGAAGTTAGTCTGTTCCATTCAGACGTGGAGACGGCTTGCACTTGTTGTGAACGTGATCATGCTTTTGTAACTTGACGTTGTCCTGCGCCTCGCCGTCCCCTCTGTGTGTGGTGACCAGGATGTGCAGGCGGTGAACGTGCCGTGCCTGTGCGGAGCAAGGCGGGGCTGTGAAAGGCGGGATCAAGAGGGGCAGCCTGCAAGAAACAGAAACAAGTGCTTGTCCCTTTTCTTCTTCCCTTTCCACACACCGCTACAAGTTCTGTGCTGTTGGAAGTTCTGTGCTTGGGGGACAATAACACTTCTTGAAATCCTAGAATCATACCAGATGCTTATTTAACTACTAGATGAATACCCGCTTCGCCGGGAAGAAGTAGAGCCGAATACCCGGCTTCGCCGGGGACCCGGCTTGGCCGGGTGTACGCCGGCTTTGCCGGCGCACCGTACGAAGGAAGGAAGATAAACGCGCAAAACACAGTGACCTTCTAAAAATAGTAACGGGAATATGGATTGAGCGTTGTGTTCTAAAATTAGTAACGGGAATATGGATTGACGCCACTCGAAGGAAGGGAGATAAACGCAAAACACTGGAGAAGATGAGGAAGAGTTACTGGGAATGGATCTGGGAAGATGAACAGAAAAACCAAAATCGGTTCAGCGCTGCGCGCTGAGAGCACGTGTTGAAAATTCTCATCGACCAGGTTGTGTCCGGGGTCTACCTAAATATGCCCACCAAATTTGAAGCAGATCCATCGAGAACTTTGGCCGTGCATCGCGAACACACACACAGACACAGACACACAGACACACAGTTGTTTGTTGTTTGTTTGCTTAACGCCCAGCCGACCACGAAGGGCCATATCAGGGCGGTGTTGCTTTGACATATAACGTGCGCCACACACAAGACAGAAGTCGCAGCACAGGCTTCATGTCTCACCCAGTCACATTATTCTGACACCGGACCAACCAGTCCTAGCACTAACCCCATAATGCCAGATGCCAGGCGGAGCAGCCACTAGATTGCCAATTTTAAAGTCTTAGGTATCGGCCGGGGTTCGAACCCACGACCTCCCGACCACGGGGCGGACGCCTTACCACTAGGCCAACCGACAGACACACAGACACACAGACACAAGTCGTATACAAAATAGATAGAAGGTGACTTAGTCATGCACAGCACATATTCAATGCGAGACTTGAGACGTCTACACGAGTATTTGTGGCTTTTTACATTTAGTCAAGTTTTGACTAAATGTTTTAACGTTGGGGGGGAATCGAGACGAGGGTGTGGTGTATGTGTGTGCGTGTGTGTGTGTGTGTGTAGAGCGTTTCAGACTAAACTACTGGACCGATCTTTATGAAATTTGACATGAGAGTTCCTGGGAATGATATCCCCGGACGTTTTTTTTCTTTTTTCGATAAATGTCTTTGATGACGTCATATCCGGCTTTTTGTAAAAGTTGAGGCGGCACTGTCACACCCTCATTTTTCAATCAAATTGATTGAAATTTTGGCCAAGCAATCTTCGACGAAGGCCGGACTTCGGTATTGCATTTCAGTTTGGTGGCTTAAAAATTAATTAATGACTTTGGTCATTAAAAATCTGAAAATTGTAAAAAAAAAATTGTTTTTATAAAACGATCCAAATTTACGTTCATCTTATTTTTTATCATGTTCTGATTCCAAAAACATATAAATATGTTATATTTGGATTAAAAACAAGCTCTGAAAATTAAAAATATAAAAACTATGATCAAAATTAAATTTCCGAAATCGTTTCAAAAACTATTTCATCTTATTCCTTGTCGGTTCCTGATTCCAAAAACATATAGATGTGATATGTTTCGATTAAAAACACGCTCAGAAAGTTAAAACGAAGAGAGGTACAGTAAAGCGTGCTATGAAGCACAGCGCAACCGCTGCCGCGCCAAACAGGCTCGTCACTTTCACTGCCTTTTGCACAAGCGGCGGACTACGTTCAGTTTCATTCTGTGAGTTCCACAGCTTGACTAAATGTAGTAATTTCGCCTTACGCGACTTGTTTTTGCCTCCTATTGATTTTTCGTTGATTAAAGGATAAAATCGTTGAGCGAATTGTTGGTCAATGATTGGTGACTGATGAAGGAGGGGCATGTCGATGTCACGTGCTTCCTGTCTTGTGGTGTTGGGGACCGCTCTGTCACTCCACAGCGGATTGTGACTCCCGTCACCTGTATGTGGAGCGGTATGGCTATGTAGATATTGGTCAATACTCAACACTGACTTACGTGTTATAAAACAGGCGACAAGTAAAGTGCCAGAACTGACGAGGATAATCATTTACCCGATGCTCCCCAGCATGTCGTAAGATGCGACTAACGGATTCTGTTTCTCCTTTTACCCTTGTTAAGTGTTTCTTGTATAGAATATAGTCAATGTTTGTAAAGATTTTAGTCAAGCAGTATGTAAGAAATGTTAAGTCCTTTGTACTGGAAACTTGCATTCTCCCAGTAAGGTCATATATTGTACTACGTTGCAAGCCCCTGGAGCAATTTTTTGATTAGTGCTTTTGTGAACAAGAAACAATTAACAAGTGGCTCTATCCCATCTCCCCCCTTTCCCCGTCGCGATATAACCTTGAACGGTTGAAAACGACGTTAAACACCAAATAAAGAAAGAAAGAATCCCCCCTGTCTTTGGATTATTCATGACAGTATGGCAAGCTGCTGGCCTGTACAATACAATACAATACAATACAATAACTTTATTAATCTCTAAAAGAGAAATTGCATTGCTGAGCTTTTGTGTCCGTAATAAAACATACATAAAACATTCAAAAATAGACATTTGTTCTTTGTCATTCATACATTCTTGTGTTCTTATACAGTAGTCATTGCTCTTGCCAACTAATGAAGATTAGCCAGGTATACAGGAAGTTGGAACCCTTGGTGTTACTGTCATTGCTCTTGCCAAGTAATGAAGATTAGCCAGGTATACAGGACGTTGGAACCCTTGGTGTTACTGTCATTGCTCTTGCCAAGTAATGAAGATTAGCCAGGTATACAGGAAGTTGGGACCCTTGGTGTTACTGTCAGTGTTGTAGTAGGACTCTCTCACATATTTTGCGTGATGTATTGCGTACGATACTGTTGCTACTTTCTCGGTGCTGCGAAGCTTCTGGCCAATGTAAAGACTTATTTCAGAACTCTGTCAGCCCACAATAAAACTGATTATAAACTATGAAGTCAAGATGTTACCGGGCTTTCAGGGAAAAATACGTCAATTTTATTATGTCCTGCTGCGTTGAAAGTTTGTGTCGTTGTGTCAGGTACTGGCAAGTAAAACCAGAAATGATTAATGCCGACAGCATAGATGTGACGAGGTGCTCACTGGTCAACGACCGAATCAATGCAAGTACTGACTGACCATCGAGGCTCCCATTTCTGATTTACGTCATCTCTTGACATCTCAATACGCCCTCCCCCTACACCAACCGCCCCCCCCTTCAGATGCCTCGGGTGCCGAGCGTAATCCCGGGACCAGAAATCTATTCGCCTCTTACTCTTCCTGAGACTGCGGAGAAAATCTGACTAATGGCCGGTGCTGAAATCATTCCAGATGAGAGCGGCAGTAAAAAGTGTTATATGGACTGCAGGCCAACAGTATGGAGTGAAGCCAGCTGATGGAGTGGAGCTGCTTTGGCCGCGAGACGTGTTGGCTGGTGATGGAGGTGAAAGCCGCTGGTGGTCATTACTGTGCCGCATCGCTCTCATCGCGCTAATGGCTCGGCCAATATGGCTCTGGTCCTGTAGTGGAGAGGAAGGGACTATTGGTCACATTTGATAGTATTTCTAGTATCTTTCTGTATTGGAAAGGAGTGGTGTAAGGAAGAGGATGTTTCTGTTTTATCCCCGAATCGTAGTCCCTGTATGCGACAGGAGGCTGCAACTGCGCCGCGCACTGTTGACTGGACCGCCTTGTGTGTGATGATAGGTCTTGTATCAGTGCGGTGTCTTCTTTTGAGACTTGTGCTTTGTTACCAGCGGTGAACTGCTCACCCTGCAGTCTTGAAAACTCGCTAAGGATCTATGGAGGTATTAATAATCGGTGAGCCTGGCAGCTGGATTGCAACATGTGTGGATGATCAGAGAAAACGAACTGATAGACAATTATTATGTATGGGGGACCACCTCCGAATCGCACCAAATCAGTAAAAGGCTCGTACTTACTTATTTTACGATAATTCCGCAACCACATTTCGATTCTATGTGATGACGACAGTTACTCGTAGTATTCTGAGAGGCGGCCGGCGCCACATCTCCTCGCCACATCCACACCCTCCCTCCCCTCCTCCTCCCGTCACTGTCACCGCCCTGAAACCAAACTGTCTCGTTAGTGATAATGATGGCGGCATCCCCGACCCTCCACACACTAATCAGCAGAGAGAGAGAGAGAGAGAGAGAGAGAGAGAGAGAGAGAGAGAGAGAGAGAGAGAGAGAGACAGAGACAGAGACAGACAGACACACACACACACACACACACACACACACACAAACACACACACAAACACACACACACGTGAGTGAGGCAGACATCGTAAGGATTCCTCCCTCCCCCTCAACACTGACACAGGGTGACCCAACAAAAATGCTACCCATTAATTAAATGCGAATAACTCCTAAATTACTTTAGCGATTTACTTTGGTGTACATTTGCTCGTGATGTGGATGATAAGTTTGTACGTTAAAAGGTCTGGCGTGTATGCTCTAGGGGAAAAAAATCCATATTCGGGGATTAACTCAAAAGTGCCAGATTTGGCACTGTGTTACATTAACCCGACTTTAGCACTCCAGGATTTTTACCTGTTGATTTTTCGGAAGAGCCATGCATACAAAAACCATCTTCAGACAATATATATGAGTTGAAACAGCAATTACAGGGAGTGTGGGGGGTTCCAGTTGGATGAGTGTGGCTTCTGCTTAGTGTCAAACGTCCTACTGTTGAGCCAATCTCCCGACTTTCAATTTTTTTTTAAAGGGTTAAATCAAACCCCTTAACCTACATACTTGAAACTTTGTGAAATGATCATCCCACATCCCAGGCTAATTTACACCAAATATGAAGTCATTCGCTGAACTCATGTGGGAGTTATTAGTATTTTAGAGGGTGTCATTTTTAGGGGGTCACCCTGCATAATCTGACTGTGGCGTCCCCGACCCTCTAATTCAACACTAATCAGCACAGAGACCATACACCGCCATGTGTGTAAGACGGACATCGTTAAGATTCCTCCTTCCTCGTAAACATCTTCCTCTTCCCCCCACCCTGAACGTGTTGTTGGAGGTGGTGTTTTGAGTTACGCTGTGTTCTCGTCAGTACGTCCTCGGCTGTATCGCTAGAATGGTATTGATTGCAGGATGAGCTGCGTGATGTTGAGACTGAACGATTTCTGTGGGAAATAAACGAAATGTGATTTACGTTTATAACGAATATTGTGAGTCAATACTGCTTGCTATAGCTTGCGCTATACATCCGTTAAGTGGCGACTGCTGATGATGGTCGGAGATTGCGCTATACATCCGTTAAGTGGCGACTGCTGATGATGGTCGGAGATTGCGCTATACATCTGTTAAGTGGCGACTGCTGATGATGGTCGGAGATTTGTTTTCAGTCTGTCCTCTTCGCTTCAATGTTTCTGTCAAATGATGACAACTGAAAATGGAGATTATACCTCGTTTTGGGTGTGTATCATTAGCATGTACTTATCACCTTATTGGACATTTACAGCAAAAGATTGAGGTGTGGGTTTTCTCACCATAGCAACGCTTTGAAAATTGAGCTGGACATAGTAGGCCTATAGCTGGTTCTACGACAGCATACCCCGTAGTTCAGTGAGGTACTTTTTTTCATGTTACATGCATTTTTAAGCGTTTGCATGATACTCAGATAAAAAGAGTGTGAAAAACCTATACGTGTAACCCAAAAGGAGTGCGTGTTCTGTCAGATACAGCAAGAAAGGCCCCAAGTCCTTGTTCATCAAACCAGGAATGGCCCAGCAACAATCACCGAACGTGCGTGCGCAGGATGGCATTTAGTTCCATCGCCACCGACGATTCTGTTTGTGTATGGTAGTCTCTGAAAGACGAAAGTGACCGTTTAATCGTTGTCAATCATTTGTGGACCATGTTGTTGTGAAGAGAAGAGACAGACGGTGGTACATGGTTCGTGTGGTGATTAGGTGATGTGATCATGTCTGTGGCGGTGTTTGGAGAAGAGTGAGAGTGACGTCAGTGGTGAAGCATGGCGATGGATTTAAACGGCTACATGATACTCATCGCAGAGACAGGCGAGGGGAGCATCAAACTGCTGGGTAAGCGTACGCAACCTGACTCACTGGCTTGCTGTACTTGATGGTTTGTTCAGTTCGTCTAGATAACTGAAGTACTGTTTCAGATGACCCTTCTGCTTGGCACAACATTGGTCAAAAGAGCCACACTGCCACCAACACCACCATCAACACCACCACCAACACCACCATCAACAACAACTGAGCAGACAATTAAATAACAACATAAACAAACACAAAACTGAAGCAAACACTGCGCATGCTCTTCATTGATGCAATTAGTCCGGGCCCCGGTGTCTGATGATTGATACAGCGTTCACTCTGCGTGTTGACCACTGTGTGAATTGACTGACCATGCAGTGTGTGTGTTGACCACTGTGTGAATTGGCTGACCATGCAGTGTGTGTGTTGACCACTGTGTGAATTGACTGACCATGCAGTGTGTGTGTTGACCACTGCGTGAATTGACTGACCATGCAGTGTGCGTGTTGACCACAGTATGAATTGACTGACCATGTAGTGTGTGTGTTGACCACTGTGTGAATTGACTGACCATGCAGTGTGTGTGTTGACCACTGTGTGAATTGACTGACCATGCAGTGTGCGTGTTGACCACTGTGTGAATTGACTGACCATGCAGTGTGTGTGTGTTGACCACTGTGTGAATTGACTGACCATGCAGTGAGTGTGTGTGTGTGTTGACCACTGTGTGAATTGACTGACCATGCAGTGTGTGTGTTGACCACTGTTTCAATTGACTGACCATGCAGTGTGTGTGTTGACCACTGTGTGAATTGACTGACCATGCTGTTTGTGTGTTGACCACTGTGTGAGTTGACTGACCATGCAGTGTGTGTGTTGCAGGGTCCCCCGCTGACCGCGCCGAGCTGGAGGTGGGCGACGAGATCGTGGAGGTCAACGGCAAGTGTGTTGACCGCTGTGCCCACTCCCACATCATCGCTCACATCCACCAGGTGTGTGTGTGTGTGTGTGTGTGTGTGTGCCGTGTGTGTGTGTGTGACGGTGTGTGTGTGTCTGTCTCAGTGTCTGTGTGTCTGTCTCAGTGTCTGTGTGTCTGTCTTTCTGATAGTGTGTTAACCGCTGTGCCCACTCCCACATCATCGCTCAAATCCACCAGGTCTGTCTGTGGTGTGTGTGTGTGTGTGTGTGTGTGTGTGTGGCTGGCTGGCTAACTGGCTGACTTGCTATTCAGTTCAACAGATATGATTAAATTACTTGATTAATATTGATAGGTACTTTTCGTCTTATCTGTGTAGGATGAAAGTCGCTTGTTTATTTCAATGAGAAGTTGTCATTCTCTCAGGTTCCAAGAGATTGATTCCTCTTACCTCTTACTTACTCTTGTTGCACGGCGTACGCATTTGAAGCACTTACGTCCCTTTATTTATCAGATCTTAACAAAGTGCTCTGCCTCATTTGATCACACATATCATATGCAGGGCCGGACCAAGTTCGTTTGAAAGGGGGGGGGGGGGTTCCAACTGAAGGCAGGGGTCCAAAGTCCACATTTTTTTTTCTGTGAGAGGTACATTGGATGGCCAGGGGGGGGGGGGGGGGGGTCCGGAACCCCAGGAACCCCCCCCCCCCCCCTAGATCCGGCCCTGCATATCTGATATGTTTGTTTGTACCTGCAATCCCGTTGTTTGGTGTTTAAAGAGGTAAAGCTTGGGTAGTTCGTCGGTCAGTTCTTCTTCAGCGTTCGATGAGATCGTCGGTCAGTTCAATATAAGCTGTAAGTTTTAGCAGGGGAGGCAACCTCCTCTCATTCACCATTTGATATGTTCTGCTTCATAGTGGTTGCTCCCCTTTGACCAGCAAGACCTTTGGTTGCGAGCTAACGTGTTTTGATGTCCGTTTATCATATTGGGCTTTATCGTAGAATAATTTTACTTTTTTTCAACATTTTAGTTGCATCATTATATAATGATATGCTCTACGGAATGTTTGTGTTATTGATAATTTTTTTTCGACTCACCCCTTTGAAAAACATAGGTGACCGTCTCACACAAGATCAACTAATTATTGTCAGAAGTATATTCTTACATGCTGCTGCCTTTATGGGGGGGGGGGGGGGAGGGGTGGGGGTGGGGGGGGGGGGTGGTGGTAGTTAAAATTCAGATAAACAGGTAGAGAAGAGGAAACAGTGCGTGATATCAGTAGAAGTCATTGCAGGCAGACTGCTTTATCATCCCAAGGTGGCCTGGATGATAACAGCCCTGTTTTCCTGCCCTCTTATCAATCCTGCATTGCTGTGGGGGCAGGGAGGGGAGGAATGTTGCTCTTTCAGTGTCGTACATCTTCTCTCTTGTTCCCACTGTCATCTTTCCTCTTTTTACAGATAATTGGCACAGCACAGTATATATTGGTGATAGTGTTATGGAAGGCATGATGTTAATGTACACAGGTGTACTTGGCACCACAAGGGAAAGGAGACATATAATAGCACTAAAGTCATGGCTGCTTCTTTCATCTCCCCTTTGTCATAATCTGAGCTTAGGGCCAACCTTCGTTATTGGCTAAATGTCAAAGTCACAGATGTGCTTGATGCTTTTGTAACGTAGTCTTTTTCTAGGCAGGGGTGTTGACCCTACGCAAACCATTTTAGACTCATGGGGGAGCTGGTCTAGCTTAGTCTGACCTCTATCCTTTGACCTGTCCAGCATGGGTGGCCCTACCAGGAGCATTTGCTCCGGCTGGCATAGCTCTCCGGGTTATCGAGATCCCCACGACAAGGAGTAGACCGTGTGGGGGAAAAGTCACAGATGTGCTTGCGTTAAATCTCTTGCGCCTTCTCCAGCAAGTTCACATTTCATTCGAACCAGTAAGATTTTGTTTTATGATTTCCTGCTTTCCGACTGTGAGTCACTGTTTGGGGTTTCCCCGCTGTATTTCAATGAAATAAAAAGTTCTTTCCCCAACTCAACCTTTCACCATCATCCCTTTGGGTCCCCCCCCCCTTCAAAAGATTAATAAGACAAACAACAACAAAAAAGGGGGGGGGGGAGAGTCAAGGGAAAAAACCCACCCACATACACTGAGATGTGTGACGAAGAATGACAATATCAGCTCGATCTCTTTGAGCCCATAATTGAAAAACGATCATAGTGCACCAATGTGGTTTCAACGTCTTTCGTCTTGACAACAAAACACTGACAGGAATGTTACTTCTCTCAGTGTTGCCAGCCATTGCCTGTGTGCATTAACTGAACACTGACTTGGTTTTGACAGATCGGTTTGCTCAACTGACTTGTTTGTTGTTTCCACTAGCCCTAGGTCGTTTCCTGCTGTAGTGAGAAGTGGGAGGGGCAGGCAGGGTGAACCTTCCCGTCTTACCAGCTGTATATCACAGTAGAATAACACTACGACATGACAGTAGGGGGCTGTGTCAGCCTGTGTGACAGTACTGTGCAACACACTGGCAGCCCCACTTGCCCTTTACTACTGTCAAAGGTTACAGGCATTGTCACCGATCCCCTCTGCCCTTTTCTGCTCCTTCCCCTCGCTTTGGCAGCTGATACTTTGTTTACTTTTGTTCGTGCTAGAAGGGGCCTTTGTTATTGACCCACTTTCAGGCCGGCGCCCGCCATATTGAATTTCTGACATAGTTGATGGGTGATTAGCGAGGCTGACGAGGCCGTAGCGCTGGTGGTCGGGCTGAAATCAGGAGAACAGGCAGAACATAAACACAGTCTCTGTGAGGGGGTATCTTGGTGAGCAGCACTATAGTCCAGCACGCGCATTGCCAGCGACACGACACGCGCACCATGGCTGCAGTGACTGACTGACTGGCCAGAGGCAGAGTGGCCGTCCCTCCCTCTCCCCCCCCGAACCAGTTGCCCCACTCGCTCTCTCCCACTCTCAGTGTCAGGTGCGAAGAATTCGGGGCTAGGCGCAGGTAGCGAGCTGTGTGTCACACACTACACACTGTAAGCCGCCGTTCACCCAGCTCTTCTGTTGTGCCGTGGTGTAGAGCAGAGGCAATACTGGCGACCAGAGGAAGTCCACTAGCGGAAGAGCGACGACATGTTTTCTCAACTTTGACAGGACAGCGTAACAGCAGACGACACGCAGTGTAGCAGTTGATACAGTGTTTACAGTCTTCACCTTTGTGACCTGTGAGTGTGTGTGTGTGACCAACTTTCTTTGACGTGGAGTTTATTTTCTGTATCCTTGCAGTGTATACGATCCAAGTCGATTCGGTTGAGGGTGAAGCGACTCAAGGAAGGCGAAACAGGTGAGTCAACTTGGCTTCTTTTCATGTCAACCATGTGGAAATCGTAGTTCGTCCCCCCAGTGAACAGGTAGCTGGAGCCAACGTTAGAGGTGTGGCCCTGTCAAACTCAGCCAAACCAAAGTTCCGACACTGTTTTAACACAGCACATGTGGACAACAGTGAACATGACTGCTGCTAGTGCTAGCAGCAAGCTAAAATCATTTGATGTATGTTACCTTTGACAGTGTTGTGATAGTTCCGTGTAAATTCATGTTGACTATTATGGCTTCAATAACAATATGTTGTTGAACTGTAAAATGTTGTTGATGTTGGTAAAAGTGAAGTCAGTATCCGCCGCAGGAAGAAAAAAGTCTGTCCTGTCAAGTTTCAACTGGTGTCAGTCACTGTCAGTAGCTTGATTCATCAGCGATGTATGTTTAGTTCATTTAGAAACTTGATGACATTGTAAAGGGGGCAGTGTTAGGTTTAGTTAAAACTGGGCTTGATGTGTCTTCTTCTTCTTCTTCTTCTGCGTTCGTGGGCTGAAACTCCCACATACACTCGTGTTTTTTTCACGAGTGGAATTTTACGTGTATGACCGTTTTTACCCCGCCATTAAGGCAGCCATACGCCGCTTTCGGAGGAAGCATGTTGGATATTTTCGTGTTTCTATAACCCACCGAACTCTGACATGGATTACAGGATCTTTTCCGTGCGCACTTGGTCTTGTGCTTGCGTGTGCACACGAAGGGGGATAAGTCACTAGCAGGTCTGCACATAAGTTGACCTGGGAGATCGGAAAAATCTCCACACTTAACCCACCAGGCGGCCGCGACCGGGATTCGAACCCTCGACCTTCCGATTAAGAGGCCGACGTCTTACCACCCCGCCACAGCGCCCGTCGTGGCTTGATGTGTCTGATGTCCTATTACAAATTTTGTCAATACTATTCATGTCTGTCTGTTTCTGCGTTTAAAGATAACAAACTTGTTGTTTTTTTATGTGTGTTTTTCCATCTATTGTGGATGCTAACAAAATGTTGAAGCTGAAACACCTATTTTGTTCCATAACTCCATCTACATTTTAAATTTCTATCCACACTTTTTGGTAATGCTATACTTGTACAGTCTCCCTCCTAGTCCTGTCCCGAAGGTACCACACTTCTCATTTTATTGAATTTGTTGTACATGTTGTAAGTTGAATTACTGGTGTATGCATGATTGGTAAACTGTACGGCAATGTTCTGCCAGCTGTGCATGGTAGGGGAAGGGGAATACTCTCAACCTCTATTACATAATTATGCTGAGCAGTTTTGTAGTTCACTTACTTTGCCTTTAGCAACAGATTGTTATTTCTGAGCCCCAGTATAGTCTCTGTCAGTGTCTCCTGTCTTGGCTGTCATCGTTTGTTTTTAAACAAAGGTTAACGGCCATTTAGTCATTTTAGCAGTGTGAATTGTTTCACTATTCCAGCACAACCTCAATCACAGATTAATGCTAGGGTCAGCAGGTGTTGCCACTGTTGGTACATGTGGTGTGAAGATGGAGGGGGGGGTGGGGATACTACAGGTGTTGCCACTGTTGGTACATGTGGTGTGAAGATGGAGGGGGGGGATACTACAGGTGTTGCCACTGTTGGTACATGTGGTGTGAAGATGGAGGGGGGTGGGGATACTACAGGTGTTGCCACTGTTGGTACATGTGGTGTAAAGATGGAGGGGGGATACTACAGGTGTTGCCACTGTTGGTACATGTGGTGTGAAGATGGAGGAGGGGGGGATACTACAGGTGTTGCCACTGTTGGTACATGTGGTGTGAAGATGGAGGGGGGGGATACTACAGGTGTTGCCACTGTTGGTACATGTGGTGTGAAGACTGAGGGGGGGATACTACAGGTGTTGCCACTGTTGGTACATGTGGTGTGAAGATGGAGGGGGGATACTACAGGTGTTGCCACTGTTGGTACATGTGGTGTGAAGATGGGGGGGGATACTACAGGTGTTGCCACTGTTGGCACATGTGGTGTAAAGATGGAGGGGGGGATACTACAGGTGTTGCCACTGTTGGTACATGTGGTGTGAAGATGGGGGGGGGATACTACAGGTGTTGCCACTGTTGGCACATGTGGTGTAAAGATGGAGGGGGGGATACTACAGGTGTTGCCACTGTTGGTACATGTGGTGTGAAGATGGAGGGGGGATACTACAGGTGTTGCCACTGTTGGTACATGTGGTGTGAAGATGGAGGGGGGGATACTACAGGTGTTGCCACTGTTGGTACATGTGGTGTGAAGATGGATGGGGGAATACTACAGGTGTTGCCACTGTTGGTACATGTGGTGTGAAGATGGAGGGGGGGATACTACAGGTGTTTCCACTGTTGGCACATGTGGTGTGAAGATGGAGGGGGGGGATACTACAGGTGTTTCCACTGTTGGTACATGTGGTGTGAAGATGGAGGGGGGGATACTACAGGTGTTTCCACTGTTGGTACATGTGGTGTGAAGATGGAGGGGGGGGATACTACAGGTGTTTCCACTGTTGGTACATGTGGTGTGAAGATGGAGGGGGGGATACTACAGGTGTTTCCACTGTTGGTACATGTGGTGTGAAGATGGAGGGGGGGGGGATACTACAGGTGTTTCCACTGTTGGTACATGTGGTGTGAAGATGGAGGGGGGGATACTACAGGTGTTTCCACTGTTGGTACATGTGGTGTGAAGATGGAGGGGGGGATACTACAGGTGTTGCCACTGTTGGTACATGTGTGAAGATGGAGGGGGGGATACTACAGGTGTTGCCACTGTTGGTACATGTGGTGTGAAGATGGAGGGGGGATACTACAGGTGTTGCCACTGTTGGTACATGTGTGAAGATGGAGGGGGGGATACTACAGGTGTTGCCACTGTTGGTACATGTGTGAAGATGGAGGGGGGGGGGGGGATACTACAGGTGTTGCCACTGTTGGTACATGTGTGAAGATGGAGGGGGGGGGATACTACAGGTGTTGCCACTGTTGGTACATGTGTGAAGATGGAGGGGGGGGGGATACTACAGGTGTTGCCACTGTTGGTACATGTGGTGTGAAGACTGAGGGGGGGATACTACAGGTGTTGCCACTGTTGGTACATGTGGTGTGAAGATGGAGGGGGGGATACTACAGGTGTTGCCACTGTTGGTACATGTATGTGGTGTGAAGATGGGGGGGATACTACAGGTGTTGCCACTGTTAGCACATGTGGTGTAAAGATGGAGGGGGGGATACTACAGGTGTTGCCACTGTTGGTACATGTGGTGTGAAGATGGGGGGGATACTACAGGTGTTGCCACTGTTGGCACATGTGGTGTAAAGATGGAGGGGGGGATACTGCAGGTGTTGCCACTGTTGGTACATGTGGTGTGAAGATGGAGGGGGGGATACTACAGGTGTTGCCACTGTTGGTACATGTGGTGTGAAGATGGATGGGGGAATACTACAGGTGTTGCCACTGTTGGTACATGTGGTGTGAAGATGGAGGGGGGGATACTACAGGTGTTTCCACTGTTGGTACATGTGGTGTGAAGATGGAGGGGGGGGATACTACAGGTGTTTCCACTGTTGGTACATGTGGTGTGAAGATGGAGGGGGGGATACTACAGGTGTTTCCACTGTTGGTACATGTGGTGTGAAGATGGAGGGGTGGGGATACTACAGGTGTTTGCACTGTTGGTACGTGGGGTGTGAAGATGGAGGGGGGGATACTACAGGTGTTTCCACTGTTGGTCCATGTGGTGTGAAGATGGAGGGGGGGGGATACTACAGGTGTTTCCACTGTTGGTACATGTGGTGTGAATATGGATGGGGGGATACTACAGGTGTTGCCACTGTTGGTACATGTGGTGTGAAGATGGAGGGGGGGATACTACAGGTGTTGCCACTGTTGGTACATGTGGTGTGAAGATGGATGGGGGATACTACAGGTGTTGCCACTGTTGGTACATGTGTGAAGATGGAGGGGGGGGAAATACTACAGGTGTTGCCACTGTTGGCACATGTGGTGTGAAGATGGGGGGGGATACTACAGGTGTTGCCACTGTTGGCACATGTGGTGTAAAGATGGAGGGGGGGATACTACAGGTGTTGCCACTGTTGGTACATGTGTGAAGATGGAGGGGGGGATACTACAGGTGTTGCCACTGTTGGTACGTGTGGTGTGAAGATGGAAGGGGGATACTACAGGTGTTGCCACTGTTGGTACATGTGGTGTGAAGATGGAGGGGGGGGTACTACAGGTGTTGCCACTTTTGGTACACTATGTGGTGTGAAGATGGAGGGGGGGATACTACAGGTGTTGCCACTGTTGGTACATGTGGTGTGAAGATGGAGGGGGGGATACTACATATGCAGGTAATGAGGTATGGCCCCAGGATTCAGGAAACTGGACAGGACCCACCAGTTATGCCCTCATCTTTGGCTGACGGATGACATTAATTTTGACCTCCTTCATACTCATAGTGTGTGTGTGTTTGCATTTCAATTCAGGTTGAACTTTAAAATCTGAATGACATGTGTTAGCTGTTCTAATTTGTCTTTTGATAAACATAAAGAACAGTTGATTTGGGATGATATTAAGAAAATTGTAACTTAAAAACATCCAAGACCAGTGTCAACTTTTACAGTGGAACCCCCCTTCTAAAACCCCTAATTGAAGACCCCCTACCATTTACAGTGTAAAAGATTTTTTTTTATGTTGGATTTATTTTCTTGCTTGCCTTATGTATGGGGGGCTTCCTGCCCTTAGAAAATTGTTGAGGGAGGTTTGAGTCAGTGGATAAACAAGTGTTGGACTGAGTGAAGCCGACCAGAGAAACCTGGGCCAAGATATGCTGTCCTGATGGGCAAAACAATAGCCACAGGAAATCAACTGTTTTTCTGTAGTGTGCAAAGAACATGTTGCTGCTATTTTTGCCTACTATAGTGTTACCACTATTACCAGACAGAGAGGTCAGGGGCAGCAAAGTGATAGTGATCTTGTAGGGAGGTCAGCCAGCAAAGATCAAAGAGAGCCGCCCCTTGCCCCCAGGTGTCCTCTTCCCTTTGTCTTTAGTGTCGTGATCGTTCTGTCTCTGCTGTGTCGTTGGTCAGGCTATATTGTATAATAGGGATGTTGGCTTGGACTAAAAAGTCCTGTAGGACAGGAAGCAGGATCAACAACAACTAGCTAGAGAAAGACAGAGTGCAGACGGGAAGAGTTATCAAAGTCGCCAAGCAACCATTTTTTTACCGGGCTGTTTCGGTTGTTGGCGTTCTCTTTATCCTTTTGACCCCCGTCAACCTCCCCCCCCCCCCCCCCCCTTGTTGTCCAATTTGTTTTTAGTTTCTCTCCTTTCTTGTTTGTGTGTCTATGAAATGTGACTGGTCCTGTCAGTGTCACCTTGCAGCATGTTTGGTGGATTGAGTGCGACCATGCTGCTTGTACGGGGGGAGTTTGAGGGACAGACATGCACACCACACAAGATTTGCACTGATATCGGGCCTGACAAGAAAGCAACGCACAGTTGGAAATGTCTACATGAAATTGAAGTGATGCATTGACGTCATGGTTGTTGTTGCTGTTAGTCACACCGAGTGGTAGAGGAGGGAGGGAGGGGGGGGGGGTGGATGACTTAGTGTAAAACTGTTGATTGCCAGCCCCTGTAGCTGAGGTGGCTGAATTGCCTGACACTCACTGAGAGACAGAAAGGTTGACACCGCTGCCTTGACTTGCCAATTTGTAAAAAATTATTTCTTAATTTATTCAATTAATTTTTTGTAAATAATTTTGTCAAAAAATTATTTATTTACTTTAATTTTTTTAATTTTTTTAATTTAGTCAAGTTTTGACTAAATGTTTTAACGTAGAGGGGGAATCGAGACGAGGGTCGTGGTGTATGTGTCTGTGTGTGTAGAGCGATTCAGACTAAACTACTGGACCGATCTTTATGAAATTTGACATGTATGAGAGTTCCTGGGTATATAAAAATTATGATTAAAATTAAATTTCCGAAATTGATATAAAAACAATTTCATCTTATTCCTTGTCGGTTCCAGATTAAACAAGTCACGTGAGGCGAAATTACTACATTTAGTCAAGCTGTGGAACTCACAGAATGAAACTGAACGTAGTCCGCCGCTAGTGCAAAAGGCAGTGAAAGTGACGAGCCTGTTTGGCGCGGTAGCGGTTGCGCTGTGCTTCATAGCACGCTTTACTGTACCTCTCTTCGTTTTAACTTTCTGAGCGTGTTTTTAATCCAAACATATCATATATATGTTTTTGTAATCAGGAACCGACAAGGAATAAGATGAAATAGCTTTTAAAACGATTTCGGAAATTTAATTTTAATCATAATTTTAATTTTTTTAATTTTCAGAGCTTGTTTTTAATCCAAATATAACATATTTATATGTTTTTGGAATCAGAATATGATGAAGAATAAAATAAAAGTAAATTTGGATCGTTTTATAAAAAAAATAATTTTAATTACAATTTTCAGATTTTTAATGACCAAAGTCATTCATTAATTGTTAAGCCTCCAAGCTGAAATGCAATACCGAAGTCTGGCTTTCGTCGAAGATTGCCTGGCCAAAATTTCAATCAATTTGATTGAAAAATGAGGGTGTGACAGTGCCGCCTCAACTTATACAAAAAGCCGGATATGACGTCATCAAAGACATTTATCGAAAAAAAGAAAAAAGGTCCGGGGATATCATTCCCAGAAACTCTCATGTGAAATTTCATAAAGATCAGTCCAGTAGTTTAGTCTGAATCGCTCTACACACACACACAGACAGACAGACACACACACACACACACATACACACACATACACCACGACCCTCGTCTCGATTCCCCCCTCTACGTTAAAACATTTAGTTAAAACTTGACTAAATGTAAAAACCATATAGATATGATATGTTTGGATTAAAAACACGCTCAGAAAGTTAAAACGAAGAAAGGTACAGAAAAGCGTGCTATGCAGCACAGCGCAACCACTACCGCGCGCGGACTACGGTCATTGTGAAAAAAAACAGTGCGTTTAGTTTCATTCTGTGAGTTCCACAGCTTGACTAAATGTTGTAATTTCGCCTTACGCGACTTGTTTTATTATAATTTATTCATTTAAATTTTTTTTGTTTCCCTCCCTCTGTCTCTCCCTCTCCGTGTCCCACCCCCATATTACCAAGGGCGGCTTCTTGACCCCGTTAAGTTAAGGTCAACACTTGTTATTGTTAACTCCCAAGGTTTTTGTTTTGTTTTCGCTGCTCTTTCATTCCTGCTCGTCTTTGGGCCTTTGTTTCCTCATCGTTTTGGCGGCCTCTGCACTGTGTGTTTTTGGGGAAACAGGGGATTAGTCACAGGTTGTTGACTTTGTGGAATGGACCCCAGAGTGGCCACCTTTCAAGTGGGTGTGGAGAGGACCGTTAGCCGGCCAACAGGTGACCATTAACAGCTTTGCTCGGCTGGCTTCCTCAGTCCTGAAACTCGTCTCATTCATACATTCATTCCTGCCTGTCCCCTTGTCGTCGTTTCCTAAAACACATCAAGGTGTACGGCGACAGTGGAACTCCCCCTTAGCTAAGACCGCAACAAATCTCAAATAATCATGCCTTCAGCGCTTCTTGAAAAGGAGGTAATTTTACACGTCATGCAAAAATGAGAACACAGGGTTTTCAAATGGGGGGGGGGGGGGGGGGGTTAAATCTGAAGTCTCCAGAACGGGGTTCCACCACAGATGTCTGTGTTGTCCCAGGGGTGAGGTGTATGATGTGCGGTGTTGACGTGTGTCTGTCTTGACATCGGGATACTTTGTCTTTCCTCTTGCCCTGTGTAGACGTGTGTCTGTCTTATCGCCGTGTCGCTGTCACTCTATCCCCCACCTCGTCACGTCAGGATGAGACGACGTGCGTGCTGCAAGGCGCTTGGCTTACTTTTTACCTACACTCTGGGCAACATAAGACTGGGAATCATCGCTATACATCACTTCTTCTTTGTCCCTTAGTACGTGACGACGTGACACCGAGGGGAGGGAAGTGGTCTGCTGTTGCTGTTTAGTCACGCTCCCAGTCTCATCCTTGTTTGCACACTGCTCGATCCTTCACACCCAGAAGTCTATCTTCTTTACACAGTCAACTGCCGACAACAACCAATGTGTTGAATTGGCGGTTGACTCATCAAGACTGATGTACAAGGATTTGTCATCATGCTGTGAAGAAAGTGTTCTTGATACGACAGCCGTACGTGTTGTCAGTGAGTGATGTCAGTCCTGTGGCCGAGGACTTGAGGACAGACGGGTATGCCACAGGCATAGAGGAATAGACCTTTCCATGTCCGTGATGGGGGCCGATGTGTAACCGTGCGGCTGGCAGTGAAGACAGACATCCCCTGTCTAATGGAGGCCTGATTTATGTGACACCTGACGCTACACTACTTTGCTGACAATGCCTCTCTCTCTCTCTCTCTCTCTCTCTCTCTCTCTCTCTCTCTCTCTCTCTCTCTCTCTCTCTCTCTCTCTGTACTGCTATCACCCTATGTCACTGCACTTAGACACTGGAGTCAGTCCCCTCTTATCCGTTGGGTGATAAGGACGTGTGCATGACTTGTCTCGCTGGTTCTTGTCTTTGGCCTTCCTTGGTGCTTTGACCAGTGGTGATGCTGATAGATAACGTAGTGCTGCAGTCTGCAGAGACGGGCAAAGGGCACAGGGTGGGCATGGTGATACTCAGCGAGCACCAACAATACAATGAATGGGAGGCATGCTACACCTCGCTCTTTAGTCGAGACTGCGTCAAGGGTCTGCCGGGTGGAGCTGGGGCAAGGGTACCCTTCGTCTCGCGCTTCAAGCCGTCTGTCACGGAGCTCTGACTTGTGGAGTTGGCACGACTGGTACCAGTCAGACCAAAGGGCATACTTCATTTGTGTTTCCTTTCTGTGTGTGTGTGTTTGTTGAGCGACTCTCCATCTTGTGTGTGTCCCGTGACTGTGAAGATACACACTTTGCCTGCTTGCCTGGCACTGCCGGAGTGACCTCGCTGTCCAGGAAGGGTAAGCCACAATACAGACACCGTAACACAGACACCGCTTGGAGTGCTGGCATCCCAAGGTGACAGCCAGTACTGACATCTCGATGTGACAAACAATCTGTCTCGCTGATGGCTGACCGACATAGTGTGACAAGGACACCACAGACCTACGACCGCTGTAGCAGGTGTTGCGGAGGATACTGACAGTGTGGTGGTGACGGTGTGTGTGTCTGCTGAGGTCTGACCACGGGAACTAGTACGGACACACGGGAAAACAGGGGGGCGTTGCCGGGTCAGCAGGCTTGGCCATAACGCGGTGAAGTGTTGTCGTGTCGCCGGCCTGTGCATTGTGTCATTATTGGAGTTGTGCTGTTTGTGTGGGGTCCCCTCTCCCGGGCGCCAGTTGAGCAAAGCCCTGCCCGTGTGGCCATGTTGGTCTACGTCGTCGGCGTCCTCACCCCGCCCACCTCCCCGCCACACCAACAGCACCACGATGATGGTGGTGGTGGGGGTGGTGGGCTGCGCTACGTCATGGGGCACGACGTCTCCACGGGTGAGTTGTCCTTCCTCCTCACGTCTCTCTCGCGTGCAAGGCTGTATAATCATCCCGTTAAAGTAAATAAATAAAAACAAGACTGGGGGTTGTAATTGCATGGCGTTGGTAACGCCAAGAAGCATGTGAATGTGCTGGCTAGATGTGGATTGGTTGACAAGGTGTGTTGATGAGAACAGCAAGGGACGAAGGACGCACTGCAGTGACCGCTGGGGATGGAATCAAACGGAGGACTTGAAGCTGTACGGTGGAGAACTACACTTGCTAAATTAGTAAATGTTGCCGCGTAGAGTATCACATACTTTGTTACAGAGTAACTTGGTTGCCTTCCCAGGACTCCTTGGCTATTCGGGTATACATGTATACTTGTGACGATCGTGACATCCCCCCCTCTCTCTCTCTCTCTCTCTCTCTCTCTCTCTCTCTCTCTCTCTCTCTCTCTCTCTCTCTCTCTCTCTCTCTCTCTCTCTCTCTCTCTCTCTCTCTCTCTCTCTCTCTCTCAGGGATTAATAATGGTGATGGCATGGTGTTTGATCTGGCCCTCGTCAAGCCTCAGTAATCACATAGTCCTGTCTTAAAGGCACAGTAAGCCTCCCGTAAACCAGCACAGAGCTCCCCGAGCGTCTACATTTAGTACAAGCATACTTCCATTTAAACGCTCACCGAACGGGAACATCCTGGCTGCTTTCTGTCGAGCGTGAGAAAATTTCAAAGAATTTATTTTCGTGGACTTGGCCCTTTACAACAATGGCGCCTCGTTTTGGTGCTGGACGGCTGTTATGAATATCCCGGAAATCACGCCCGGACAGTAAGCCTCCCGTAAACCATCACAGATACTGTCAGGCTTTTACACACAGTACAAACACCCTTCCATTTGAACGCTCACCAAACGGGAACATCCTAGGTGCCCTACGTAAAGAGCGAGCAATTTTTAAAGAATTAATTTTGCAGATTGTCTCGAACACTTTTTGGACCCATCCTGAACTCAGGTCAAAAATGAATTACTTCCCTTAAACTGGCGATAGCCGTGGATCGATGATTATCAGAATGTTTTTGGACCGTGGTGCGTTTTTGCGCTAGACCTAACTTTTAAAATCTAAATGATAAATTGACAGCTTGTTACACAAACATTCTTTAATCATAAAAGAATTCTTTTCTCATCAAGACAAGATCAGTGCAATTCGAAGTTGTGAAAGTTTGAAAAAAGAAAAGCCCTGAAGCAGGGTCACGCAAGGGTCGTAGCAGACGACGGTTTATGCGGCATATCGCCGTTCCTCTCAACAGTCAAAAGCCATCGCCAGAGTTCTTGTGAACCACAGCCGTTTGTTTCGTGCATAAAAACGTGCTATTGTAGATAATCTCATATCGAGTCGCATTCAAATGACTAACTGACGACTACATTGTGAAAAAGGGAAACTGGATCACACGGGTTCACGATGGCTCAGGGGTAAGATAAACCACGCAAAAATAAATTCTTTGAAAATGTTTCGCTCTTTACGGAGGGCACCTAGGATGTTCTCAATGGTGAGTGTTTAAATAAAAGGGTGTTTGTACTGTGTGTAAAAGCCTGACCGTATCTGTGATGGTTTACGGGAGGCTTACTGTGCCTTTAAGGTGTGGGTAAAGAATGAAGCATGACCGTCCCTCGGCACTCTCTGCTGCAAGCAGCGCTTTTAAGACAGTCGCCTTCAACTCGTGTCGCTCAAACCACGATGGATCATGTCATATTTGATTGACAAGGAAGTGTTTGACTCTGAGATTGTTTTGCCCAGTAAAACTAACAGAGATCAAGCTACACGGAACGCCGACTTTATTGTAACTGCGGTTTCTGGAAAATACATACGGACAGCTATTTAACACACGGACAGCTATTTAATACAGGGAGGTTAGGAATGGACAGTTTGTGTGTGTGTGCGTTTGTTGCAATGCCAAGGGTGATGTATTTGCTTCAAAAAGTCTTGTCCGACTGTGTGTGGTTTTGGAAAGCCCGGAACGGAGCTTGTTTCACCCGACAACCTTGGGAGGTAGCGTTGAGTGGCAAGGAGGGTCGTGGTGACACTGTACTCACCTTTCTTGACAACTTTGTTCCGGACCAACTTGTCTAGCTTCATTTGTCTTGCATGTACACATTTCGCGTCGCGTTGCTTTTGCTAAACACTGGAAGCCAGAGTGAACGTGAGAGAGTCTGATTGTGTTTGATCGATTCCCGCTTTGTTGATCGCGTAGGTTTGACCTGCTACTGGGTGTGTGTGATATAGATTCTGATGTGGGTGTGTCTTGGCTCCAGTGAAAACGGCCTCTTTTGACGACACTACATAGCTCAAATAAGATCGATCGTTTTGTTTTATTTTTAAAACACACACACACGCAAACACACACTCATCCCATACACACAAACCTTATTTTGTACGGTTAGATAGCATCCTTTTCACAGAGCGGTCAATCCTGCACTTTCCGTAATGCTGTGAAGAAAACATGATTGGAGCTTTTCTTGTCATTTCCGGGGATCGTGCCCAAACCATCCATCGCAAAACACGTGCTGTCAGACCGTCATCCTACTTTAGGCCGTCCTGATGGGCCTCCACCTCCACTCTCTCAGTCTCACGTCATCAGCCCGCCACCCCCCCCCCCCCCCCCCCCCCCCCCCCCCCATCCATTCCAACCACTTAGCGTGCCACGGAACAGCGGCTGACAGACAGCATTGAAAGAAGCTTTTAAACCATTTAGAGAGGTGTTTTTTTCGTTGGTTAACATCTTTGGACTCCGCTACGTGTATAGATAGCTTGAGGGCTGGTCTGTGAGAAGTGCGTGTCGTCATGTCCATCATGGCTTGTATCGTGCGTCCTGTTTGTGTGTCATCTGATGGCTTGTATCGTGCGTCTTGTTGTGTGTCATCTGATGGCTTGTATCGTGCGTCCTGTTAGTGTGTCATCTGATGGCTTGTATCGTGCGTCCTGTTTGTGTGTCATCTGATGGCTTGTATCGTGCGTCTTGTTAGTGTGTCATCTGATGGCTTGTATCGTGCGTCCTGTTTGTGTGTCATCTGATGGCTTGTATCGTGCGTCTTGTTAGTGTGTCATCTGATGGCTTGTATCGTGCGTCCTGTTTGTGTGTCATCTGATGGCTTGTATCGTGCGTCTTGTTAGTGTGTCATCTGATGGCTTGTATCGTGCGTCCTGTTTGTGTGTCATCTGATGGCTTGTATCGTGCGTCTTGTTAGTGTGTCATCTGATGGCTTGTATCGTGCGTCCTGTTTGTGTGTCATCTGATGGCTTGTATCGTGCGTCTTGTTAGTGTGTCATCTGATGGCTTGTATCGTGCGTCTTGTTAGTGTGTCATCTGATGGCTTGTATCGTGCGTCCTGTTTGTGTGTCATCTGATGGCTTGTATCGTGCGTCCTGTTTGTGTGTCATCTGATGGCTTGTATCGTGCGTCCTGTTTGTGTGTCATGTGATGGCTTGTATCGTGCGTCTTGTTTGTGTGTCATCTGATGGCTTGTATCGTGCGTCCTGTTTGTGTGTCATCTGATGGCTTGTATCGTGTGTCCTATTTGTGTGTCATCTGATGGCTTGTATCGTGCGTCCTGTTTGTGTGTCATCTGATGGCTTGTATCGTGCGTCCTGTTTGTGTGTCATCTGATGGCTTGTAT
Source organism: Littorina saxatilis (assembly GCF_037325665.1). Lineage (NCBI taxonomy): Eukaryota > Metazoa > Mollusca > Gastropoda > Littorinimorpha > Littorinidae > Littorina > Littorina saxatilis. The sequence goes on from NC_090261.1 coordinate 843,648, forward strand.
CGTGCGTCTTGTTAGTGTGTCATCTGATGGCTCTGAGCGAACGACGAAGAAGAAGAAGAAGATCTGATGGCTTGTATCGTGCGTCCTGTTAGTGTGTCATCTGCTTCTATTGGTAATGTGACGTTAAGAGTACGGTACGCACCGTATTATACATTTTATTTATCTTGATTTTTACTTACAAGTTGGGAAGTATCAAGTGTGGTATTTATAATCTTTTTAAGTGAACGGACTTTTATAAATGCCAGATATAGTCTTGGGACACTCGATCTCTCCCTCCCTTCCCCTCTCTCTCTGTATCCATTTATTCAACCAGGATTGTTGTCGAATGATAATCCTCCACCCATGTGTGTTGGTGTTTATCCGCATGGTTTTTATTTTACTCTCAACTCGCTTTGTTGTGAAAGCAGCCAGGACTTGTTCTGCAGGGCTAGCGGTGTGTTTGTATCGCCTTCGTGCGGTGGAAAGAGACGCAGTTAAACCGTTTGAATGGTTTGTCTTTCTTCTTGTCGAGTATAACAACACATAGAGAGAGAAAAAAACCACGGAACCAACACTTGAACGGTGCTTTTCCTTTTTGGGAAGGGGAAATAGGGGGGAGGGGGGGGGGGGGGGCATAGGCATTAGGGACAGAGACTGAAGGCCGACCGTTACAAGGTGTCGTCTCGCGTCGTTGGTGGTACAAAGTAGAGTTCCTTCTTTCCCACGCACCCCGTCATGTAAGCAAGATTTGGGTGACAGTGTGTCTGCTGAACGTCTGTCTCTGACTCGTGGGGTTGAGATTTGTATCGGCGTGACAGTCCATATCGACGCTAGGGAATCGTGGTCTTCAATGCCACATGACTGTGCAATGCCTTGTTTGTATGGATGCAGAAAGAAAACACTGAAATGCCTTTCTTTTATCTCAAACTTTCAGAGCACTATGAATTTGAGAGTCAGCTTTGAAGCACCTTCAAATGGAAGAAAATGACGATGAACATTCTTTTAGACCCCACCCCATGAAACACGCGATCAAAATGTGGCTGCCTGGGTATGGTGCAGCCTTTGGATGAGAAATGTAAACAGGGCTGGTAACGTCAGGACTTTCTGTCCAACAGGTGGGCATTAGAAATTGTTTGCATTGTGCTGGAATGGCTAGCGTCTGTAAACCGTTCGATATTCATATGTAAAACACATACATGTGCGTTCATGAGTGGAGATAGATAAGACGGAGACACGGCACTCAGTGGCTACACTGTTATAACACATGATGATTGTTTGACACAGTCTGCGGTGTACAAGTGGCTACACTGTTATAACACATGATGATTGGTTGACACAGTCTGCGGTGTACAATCTATCTGCTCTGTTTGTCTTGCACTACATACCGACAGTTGTCACACTTTCACCTATACAAAAGAGAACTTGTAAATGGACGTGCTACGAAAGACCCTTCATAAAGATGTGTATAGATCTGCTCAGTTTATATTGATGTACAAATGTATATTAAAAGCAGGGGGGGGGGGGGGGGGGGGTTGATTATGCAGCAGGCGTGTTGTGGGCAATGAAGTTGACAAGGCGTGACACCTCTGCACTGACAAGCTGTCGTCACGTGTCGCGACAACCTCGCTTCTTGTTTCTCTGTAGGAGGAAGTTTGCACCGAGGACGCTGTCAGAGTTGCTTGTCACTTCAGTGTGTTTTATTATGCCTACCTGTGTTTGTAGTGCATGTCCCAGGCATGTTGGTCATGGTGTGTCTTACAGGTGACGTCACGTAGACACTGTCACGTCTCCAGTCTTTCATTCAGTGATGGGGGAGAAAAATGCAGAACTAATGGGGGTTTAACGTCCTCACTGGTCACTAACCTATTACGGACATGTTTGTGAAACACGCGTCTGTCTGTCTGTGTGTTCACGATTCACGGCCAAAGTTCTCGATGGATCTGCTTCAAATTTGGTGGGCATATTCAGGTAGACCCCGGACACAATCTGGTCGATGAAAATTTTCAACACGTGCTCTCAGCACGCAGCGCTGAACCGATTTTGGTTTTTATGGTTTTTCTGTACATCCATTCCCAGTAACTCTTCCTTATCTTCTCCAGTGTTTTGCGCGTTTATCTCCCTTCCTTCGTGTGGCGTCAATCGCGTACGGTGCGCCACTCACCCGGCAAAGCCGGGTACCTGGCGAAGCCGGTGTACGGTGCGCCACTCACCCGGCAAAGCCGGGTACCCGGCGAAGCGGGTAATCATCTAGTATATGAGGCTTTGCCAAAAGGTGCCATTTCGGACTGGAAAGCAAGTGTAATTAACTGGATTACCCCAACATGTTTACATGTATTGTGCTTTGAAAAAGGGAGTTTGATGAATGCTTTTTTAATGTTTTGAAGCCTGTTGTTGTTGTGAATGTTAAATAAAAAATAAAATGTTTTAAACATTCACCGGAAACGGCCCCAAAAATGTTTGGACGTTTTGGTGTCCTCGGGGAATTTTCGATTTTTCATGATCTGCATCACTGAATCGGTTTTAATCAGCGTATTTCATACAGTCTAAGCATGCAACTCTTTTTTCTGATTTTACGTACAATTAATTAAAAAAATTTCTATTTAATTGAGAACCTTATTCCAGATGTACCTGGTCATTAGGTCATTAGGTTAAAACTGTATTCTAAATGTCTGTTTGAATATTGTAGTTATTTTTGACATTTTGATTGATTTCATGTCCACCGACTCCATGTAACACGTGACAGGTAGAACGCAGATCTAATTTGACCTGGTTTTTTTGTTGCACATGTGGCTTTTCTCAAAATTGGCGTATCATAATAATAATAAATAATAATAACGGGCATTTATAAAGCGCCTTATCAGAAGTTCAAAGCGCGTGACAACAATACATGTATACAAAAATCATACAATCACTGTCAGATTCAAACAACACATCATGCACATCTCACATCCCCAGACTCTATACTAAGGAACTATCCGTAGTGTTGTTGGAACAAGTGAGTTTTCAAATTGGACTTAAAAGATGAAATGGATGGAGAGTGACGTAATTGAAATGGCATATTATCAAACCGTACACATTTCCCAAATGCACAAACCATTCTTTTATTACACAAATGTGTTCATCAAAGACTAATGTATCACTTAAAACACCAAAAAAAAATCAACTGAAAAGGTTTAGTTTGTCACAAATGTCCATGCACCCCCCCAGCACGTTTTGGCAAAGCCTCATATATACTGTGCCGGACAAGCGGGCATTCCCCACCAGCTACAAGATCGCGGCACCACCTCTGTGTTCTCTTGCCACCTGTGGTGGGCAGGTCAGGCAAGGTGTGCGGAGGCCGCCACTTTCACCATCCCCAATAACCAAGCTCTTGTTTGCCGGTAACGTTGCACGCCTCAGGAATGCTGAGCGAGTAACTCCCCCCCCCCCCCCCCCCCCCCCCCCCATCTCTCTCTCCCCGGCAGTCAAGTTCAAAGCAGAACGCGATTGGAATAAAGTTCGCGCCCCTCCCTCCACAGCTTGCAGTGCTAGTCAGCCTGGTGGTTCCAGACGGGGACTGTGGTTCCAGCCTGCCTGTCTGTCCCTGGGGGCAAAGATCTGAGGGCTCTCTTACAATGGGGAACATGGCCGTGCAACCATATCGCCCATTTTATATTGTATATATCACCTTGTTCTGTATGCACGCCAACAATTTGGCTGGTGCCACGGTAATTGTCCATATGGTGTGTGTCTGTGTGTTCATTTTTACATTTAGTCAAGTTTTGACTAAATGTTTTAACATAGAGGGGGGAATCGAGACGAGGGTCGTGGTGTATGTGTGTCTGTCTGTGTGTGTGTGTAGAGCGATTCAGACTAAACTACTGGACCGATCTTTATGAAATTTGACATGAGAGTTCCTGGGTATGATATCCCCGGACGTTTTTTTCCTTTTTTCGATAAATACCTTTGATGACGTCATATCCGGCTTTTTGTAAAAGTTGAGGCGGCACTGTCACACCCTCATTTTTCAATCAAATTGATTGAAATTTTGGCCAAGCAATCTTCGACAAAGGCCGGGGTTTGGTATTGCATTTCAGCTTGGTGGCTTAAAAACTAATGAGTGAGTATACTATAGTCATTAAAAATCGGAAACTTGTAATTAAAATTATTTTTTTATTAAACGATCCAAAAACAATTTCATCTTATTCTTCGTCATTTTCTGATTCCAAAAACATATACATATGTTATAATTGGATTAGATCGAAACAAGCTCTGAAAATTAAAAATATAAAAATTATGATCAAAATTAAATTTCCGAAATCGTTTTAAAAACTATTTCATCTTATTCCTTGTCGGTTCCTGATTCCAAAAACATATAGATATGATATGTTTGGATTAAAAACACGCTCAGAAAGTTAAAACGAAGAGAGGTACAGTAAAGCGTGCTATGAAGCACAGCGCAATCGCTACCGCGCCAAACAGGCTCGTCACTTTCACTGCCTTTTGCACTAGCGGCGGACTACGTTCAGTTTCATTCTGTGAGTTCCACAGCTTGACTAAATGTAGTAATTTCGCCTTACGCGACTTGTTGTTAGTTTGTTTTTGTGTCTTTTTTTTAAACCCATATCATAGGTAATAGGATAGGAGGTTGGAGGGAGGGGGTGTGAATAACGGGAGTTGCCAGAATCATGGCTATTATGAGGAAGGGAAGAAATAAGATGGCCAGAGAAGAATGATTGATGCCAGCAATCAGGTGGACTTGAGAGGAACTTGACAACATCCAGCTACAAGCGGCTGACATTTTCCCCCTGAATGACCTCACCCATTCTTCCTGACTGATCTCCCTTGCCGGATATTGACTCCCCCCCTCAAGGAGTCCCCCAGGGGGCAAGGTCTGGTGGAAACACAGACATGATGGCCATGGACAGAGAAAGAAGGGAAAGACATTTAGTGTCAGAGACAGGAGGAAAAAGAAAAGAAAAATAAGTCATGTGTCTGAGACAGAGAGAGGAGAAAGAAAGGAAAAAGAGGACTTGTGTCTAAGACAGATGAGATCGTCAGAGAAGGAGAAAGACTGAAAAAAACTAAAGGAAAAAGAAGGCGTGTGTCTGAGACAGAGACAAAATAGCAAGAGATGGAAAGGAAAAGGGACAAAGAGTACTTGTGACCTGTTGGGGGGGGGGGGGGGGGGGGGGTAAAGGAGGATGGGGTATGTTCGTGAGTACAGTACATGGTTTCCTCTTTACTGTCATCTAAGTGACGTGGATGGTGGTCCGGATCAGGGATAAATGACAGGCAGGGGATTGTGGGAAGGCTGTGCCTCCAGTTCTAAGCTGCAGTGCTGTCTGGCAGCATGTCCTGTGACAAGCAGAGCAAAGTGGATCTCTTCTCTTGCTGTGCCTGCCTGTGTCTGTCACAGGGTGCACTTGTGTAGATATCACTGGCCCCACATCATGTGAGGAAAGCATTTTATGCCTGGTACTAGCCCAGTTTTATAGGTGTTAACTGCAGACTCAGTCAGGAAGCACCAGAAGAAGAATAAGGCAGAGGATAAAGGCAATAACAACAACAACAAGTCGCGTAAGGCGAAAATACAATATTTAGTCAAGTAGCTGTCGAACTCACAGAATGAAACTGAACGCAGCAAGACCGTATACTCGTAGCATCGTCACTCCACCGCCCGTGCCCGTGGCAAAGGCAGTGCACGTGGAATTGACAGGAAGAGCGGGGTATTCGTTGCGCTGAGAAGGATAGCACGCTTTTCTGTACCTCTCTTCGTTTTAACTTTCTGAGCGTGTTTTTAATCCAAACATATCATATCTATATATTTTTGGAATCAGGAACCGACAAGGAATAAGATGAAAGTGTTTTTAAATTGATTTCGAAAAAAAAATTTTGATAATAATTTTTATATATTTAATTTTGAGAGCTTGTTTTTAATCCGAATATAACATATTTATATGTTTTTGGAATCAGCAAATGATGGAGAATAAGATAAACGTAAATGTGGATCGTTTTATAAATTTTTATTTTTTTTTACAATTTTCAGATTTTTAATGACCAAAGTCATTAATTAATTTTTAAGCCACCAAGCTGAAATGCAATACCGAACCCCGGGCTTCGTCGAAGAGTACTTGACCAAAATTTCAACCAATTTGGTTGAAAAATGAGGGCGTGACAGTGCCGCCTCAACTTTCACGAAAAGCCGGATATGACGTCATCAAAGACATTTATCAAAAAAATGAAAAAAACGTTCGGGGATTTCATACCCAGGAACTTTCATGTCAAATTTCATAAAGATCGGTCCAGTAGTTTAGTCTGAATCGCTCTACACACACACACACACGCACGCACACACGCACACACGCACGCACATACACCACGACCCTCGTTTCGATTCCCCCTCGATGTTAAAATATTTAGTCAAAACTTGACTAAATATAAAAAGCTTGTAAATATCATGTTTCTGGAGGCTTTCTTTAGTTTGATCCTGATGCACAGCGCTACAATTGTCATTGTCTGTTCCTGTCTACACCACCCCTATTATTATAAGGAGCACTTCATTACTTGCGTTTGTATGAGATTATTTAACTCAGAGTGTAACCTGCATGCCTGGCATTACAGATCCATTACATATATATATATCGGTGTTACACTGAAGACGACATGTACATTTTTGCAGTGGCCAGATGTCTGTGCTAGATGTGCTGTAGGCTTGAGAAGCAATGAGTGCACTGTGTGTGTGCTAGATGTGCTGTAGGCTTGAGAAGCAATGAGTGCACTGTGTGTGTGCTAGATGTGCTGTAGGCTGGAGAAGCAATGAGTGCACTGTGTGTGTGCTAGATGTGCTGTAGGCTGGAGAAGCAATGAGTGCACTGTGTCTGTGCTAGATGTGCTGTAGGCTGGAGAAGCAATGAGTGCACTGTGTCTGTGCTAGATGTGCTGTAGGCTGCTAGATGTGCTGTAGGCTGGAGAAGCAATGAGTGCACTGTGTCTGTGCTGTAGGCTGCTAGATGTGCTGTAGGCTGCTAGATGTGCTGTAGGCTGGAGAAGCAATGAGTGCACTGTGTCTGTGCTAGATGTGCTGTAGGCTGGAGAAGCAATGAGTGCACTGTGTCTGTGCTAGATGTGCTGTAGGCTGCTAGATGTGCTGTAGGCTGGAGAAGCAATGAGTGCACTGTGTCTGTGCTAGATGTGCTGTAGGCTGCTAGATGTGCTGTAGGCTGGAGAAGCAATGAGTGCACTGTGTCTGTGCTAGATGTGCTGTAGGCTGCTAGATGTGCTGTAGGCTGGAGAAGCAATGAGTGCACTGTGTCTGTGGTAGATGTGCTGTAGGCTGCTAGATGTGCTGTAGGCTGGAGAAGCAATGAGTGCACAGTGTCTGTGGTAGATGTGCTGTAGGCTGCTAGATGTGCTGTAGGCTGCTAGATGTGCTGTAGGCTGGAGAAGCAATGAGTGCACTGTGTCTGTGCTAGATGTGCTGTAGGCTGCTAGATGTGCTGTAGGCTGGAGAAGAAATGAGTGCACTGTGTCTGTGCTAGATGTGCTGTAGGCTGGAGAAGAAATGAGTGCACTGTGTCTGTGCTAGATGTGCTGTAGGCTGGAGGCTGTGCTGTAGGCTGGAGGCTGTGCTGTAGGCTTGAGAAGCAATGAGTGCACTGTGTCTGCACGTGCAACCACAACTGACTTTTTTGATTGTGGCTGCCAGCCAAACTGTGCCACAGCAATCAAACACAAAAACAGATGTGTGTTGGCCTGATTTACTGGGATTTTGTTCTTGTGGAGATCTTTTCTTTAAAGTCTAAAAGTTGAGCATGGTTGGTTTAACTTTATTTTTAGAGCGTTGAAATGATGAAGGAAAAGCAGTGGTTGGTGTGTGTGATAGTGTGAATTGCACTGTGTTTTGTTGGGTCTGGTCTAGATGTCTGGATGAAAGACGGTCGTCACCACTGTCAGTGTTAGTGGTTGGTGTTTGCTGGTGTTGACAACTGTCTGCACTGTGGACCATGCGATGGCATGTCACTTGTTTGATGTTGCACGATCTGCATCATGCCAGCTTTTCTCTTTATTTCTCTGTCTGTTGGCTTGACTGAACTGTGTGCACTGAGATTTACTGCGTCCTGTCGTTGGACTTTGGTGTGTTGGAAGTCACCTTTTTACATTTAGTCAAGTTTTGACTAAATGTTTTAACATAGAGGGGGAATCGAGACGAGGGTCGTGGTGTATGTGTGTGTGTGTGTGCGTGTGTGTGTGTGTGTGTGTGTGTGTGTAGAGCGAAACTGCTGGACCGATCTTTATGAAATTTGACATGAGAGTTCCTGGGAATGATATCCCCGGACGTTTTTTTCTTTTTTTCGATAAATGTCTTTGATGACGTCATATCTGGCTTTTTGTAAAAGTTGAGGCGGCACTGTCACACCCTCATTTTTCAATCAAATTGATTGAAATTTTGGCCAAGCAATCTTCGACGAAGGCCGGACTTCGGTATTGCATTTCAGTTTGATGGCTTAAAAATTAATTAATGACTTTGGTCATTAAAAATCTGAAAATTGTAAAAAAACAAAAAATTTTTTATAAAACGATCCAAATTTACGTTTATCTTATTCTTCATCATTTTCTGATTCCAAAAACATATAAATATGTTATATTCGGATTAAAAACAAGCTCTGAAAATTAAAAATATAAAAATTATTATTAAAATAAAATTTTCGAAATCGATTTAAAAACAATTTCATCTTATTCCTTGTGGGTTCCTGATTCCAAAAACATATAAATGTGATATGTTTGGATTAAAAACATGCTCAGAAAGTTAAAAAGAATAGAGATAAAGAAAAGCGTGCTATCCTTCTCAGCGCAACTACTACCCCGCTCTTCTTGTCAATTTCACTGCCTGTGCATCGAGCGGTGGACTGACGATGCTACGAGTATACGCTCTTGCTGTAAAAATGCAGTGAGTTCAGTTTCATTCTGTTAGTTCGACAGCTTGACTGAATGTTGTAATTTCGCCTTACGCGACTTGTTTCGTTGTGCAGAGCTTGAGTTAAATTTTACACAGTGTTACGTTTTTCCTTGTAAATGTAATGTCACTTGCACTTGAAGAGAGTGTATGATGGCTGTAGCATTGGGGATTGTGTTGTGGAACTCGTGGAGAGGGCCCCAGTCACGAGAGGAGAGTTCAGATGTATACCCTTGCTGCTATATTGAGGATTGAAAAGGAACGTGATGTCATTAGTGTCACAGTTGTGATGAAGCATCCAGAAGCATTCGTCATTGAAGGCAATGTTCGACGGTCATGATGTTGATTTTTGTGCTCAGCTTGAGCTGCTGGCAAGGAAATGCAGTCTGACCAGATACTGGGTACAAACACGGTACACCACAGGTTTTGGTTCCGAGTTTAGTAGCCCCTAGCTCTGACACGAACATTACTTACCTGTCACACCTGGCTTAGCTGCTTTAGATGTGTTAATGACAAGCGATCAGTCCATTGCCATCCATATTAATGAGTGCATGCTGTTTGAACATTGTCTTCATGTGCTGCTAGTTTTAGTGTGACTGTTGCTTGCTAGGTGATCGTACTTCCTGTCTCTGGTGTGGGATGTTTTAACTTGGTGTATTTAAAGTAAGTGTGATTGAACAAGCTAAAGTGTGACTTGTTGTATTTAAAGTAAGTGTGATTCAACAAGCTAGAGTGTGACTTGTTGTATTTAAAGTAAGTGTGATTGAACAGGCTAAAGTGTGACTTGTTGTATTTAAAGTAAGTGTGATTGAACAGGCTAAAGTGTGACTTGGTGTATTTAAAGTAAGTGTGATTCAACAAGCTAGAGTGTGACTTGTTGTATTTAAAGTAAGTGTGATTCAACAAGCTAAAGTGTGACTTGTTGTATTTAAAGTAAGTGTGATTCAACAAGCTAAAGTGTGACTTGTTCAGTTGTTGTATTTAAAGTAAGTGTTATTGAACAAGCTAAAGTGTGACTTGTATTTAAAGTAAGTGTGATTGAACAGGCTAGACTAGAGTGTGACTTGTTGTATTTAAAGTAAGTGTGATTGAACAGGCTAGAGTGTGACAAACTCTTCTTTGCATACAATGCGATACAGTAAAACCTGTCAAATAAGGACACCCTTGGGACCAGACAAAAGTGTCCTTATTCTGCAGGTGTCCTTATTAGACAGGTGCAAGTAAACGCGACAAAGTCAAGTTGAGAGAGAGAGAGAGAGAGTACTGCACATGTACATGTATGTACATTTATAAGAAAAACAGAAGCTGTTTAGATTAAATAGAGAAACATTTAATATTGACTGTTGTAAAACAAGTTTAAAAGCTTTTTATCATATCAACTGTATAAATTTAAATTGTTAAAAAGTTACTGGATCTCATTCATACAACACATTCACATTCACTTCATTCTGCACTCATCAGCTTTTGAAAGACTTTGTAGCGTTGTCTGATTGGCTTCCCCTGCTTGGCGAATGCGAAGGTCCTCCATTTGACCAAGTTAATCAAAAAGTACAACTGTCTTCATACTTGACCAACAAATATACAATGTAATCTTACCTGAATCAGTGGACCATTGATGGCAATGTGATTCGCACGTTATTTAGCTCTTCGTATTCGGTTGTCTTCTTCGAAACCCATTTCTGGTCAGCACGTCCGTCTCCCGATTCCCACAACTTCATTATTTTTTCCCGATCGACGCTGATTTTCGAAATCTGCGTTCTCCCACACCCAAGCTCTTGTGTAATCGTTCGGCATGATTTCCCACTTTCCAGTTGTTTGACAACATTTATCCTTTGTTCTAAAGTCAGCGCATTTCTTCCTTTTCTTGAATTTGAATTTCTTGCTACCATCTTGTTAAACACGAATCACTCTTTCGAAGAGAAGATACATTCACTCATACACTTTCACTTCCGTTCCGCCGAACACGTTCCATGCGTTGGATTGGCTGCCTTGGAACTCTAGCAGCCAATCAAATGCGTCGACTTAAAACACTCACCAAATAATATCAACTGATCGATTTATCGTCTTCTTCGTCGATCGAACTTCCCAGCTTGCTGTGGATGTCCGTATTTAGCAGGTATATGAGTTTTATGACTTATTATGGACCCAAAATACGTGTCCGCGTCCGTAATGCCGAGGTGGCCGTAACGTACAGGTGTTTTACAGTGTAAAGCAGTCCGTGCCGAGACTGACTGTCCGTATTCTGCGAGTGTCCGCTAAGTCCAGTGACCGTATTTGACAGTTTTCACTGTACTGTGCTTTGAGGGAGAAAAGTCTTGCTGTGTTTTGTTATTAATTGATGTCTTGTTTGTGCGTGACAGAAAAGGTGAAGCCAGTGCCTGATGCTCCTTGTTGAATGTTTTAATCTTCACACCTTGTGTTGTATGTTTTCATGCTAAGACTGTGTGTTGATTGTTGCAGTGCCCACAATCTCCAAGGTGCACGATGCCTACATCATCGCCGTTGAGGAGAACGCTCGGCGCAAGCTGCATGACGTGTCGGCCAATCACAGGGTTGTCCCTGTGGACATGACCAAAGGCTTGCCCGTACAGCAAGAGGAAGCAGTGACAGCGTTCCGTGCAGAGCAGCAAGTCAGAGCCTCGTCCAGCGCTGGCTCTCTGGACACTCAGCAGTCACACAAGCGTGCAGAGAGACCCAGACACTTGTTACAGCACAACCAGCAACCCTTAGCAGCTCAGGACACTTCAGCCTTGCAACCCTCACACAAAGCTCCAAGATCCTCTTCCCCCGCCAAACCCCGGCGTCAACATAACCACAATCAGCAATCTCAGCCCACAACTCAGCCCCCACATAAATACAGTCAGCAGCATCATCAACAGCAATCACCACCATCACACCACAATTCTCATCATCAACAGCAGCAGCAGCCCCCAGCATACCACCTGCCACCCCCCAGTGAGGAGCCGAGTCCCCCAGCACAGCCCGGGGCGCCAGGAGAGGAGCAGCCCGTCACCTCCCCGTCAATACCCCCCAGTGAGGGGCCGAGTCCCCCAGCACAGCCCGGGGTGCCAGGAGAGCAGCTGCCCGTGTTCTCCCCGTCAATACCCCCCAGTGAGGGGCTGAGTCACCCAGTACAGCCCGGGGCGCCAGGAGAGCATCATCCCATCACCTCCCCGTCAATGCCTGTGGCGGAAAAGAAGCGCAAGACGAGCAGCCCGGCCAGGGACGGCAGTGTCAGCCGCAGTGTGGAGACGCTGGACATGAATGCTATGATGGAGAGGGAGCGGGAGAGCCCGCGCAAAGGGAAGGGGAGGAAGGGGGAGGGGAAGGGGGGCAAGGCGACCAGCAACCCGGACACCCCCCTCATCGAGGACATGATGAGTGGCGGAGGGCTATCCCCCAACGGCAAGACGTCCAGCCACAACTCCCTCAACCAGTCTTCACACGACGTCAGCATGTACGACATGGACTCTGACCCCGGCTTCACGCACAGTCAACAGAACTCTTTCTCCGACACCGGCCCACACCGCGAGATGGCCATCGACTGCCCAGAGAGCTTCATCGCCACGGTGAAGAGCCCTCCCCGCTACCCCCCTCCCAACAACGGTGCCCCCGCCCCCCTGCCCCGCGTGCCTCCCACCACCCCCAGCAAGAAGGGGGACGGGGGCCAGGAGCGGGCCAGGACGGACGCCATGCTGAGTGACGCGGCCTACATGGTGGCCGGGGGAGATCAGAACAAGCCCACAAACGAGCAGCTTGAGCGACTGCGCAAACACCAGGACGAGCTTCGCAAGCGTCGCGAGGAGGAAAGCCGGCACCAGCAGGAGCAGGACTTCCTGCGTAGCTCCCTGCGAGAGTCCAAGAAGCTGCAGGCGCTGGAGAACCGACGCATGGCACAGGCCACGCAGCTCGCAGCGCCCCCTGTGGGCATCGTCAACACGGCCTTCATCGATGCTGAACTTGACGATGATGATGACGAAGGGGAGCTGGTGGACGACATCGATGGCGTGGAGCTCTCCGTGCCGCAAGAACGCTACCTCAAGAAAAACGCAGGTACGTGGGCGGGTCTGCTTGTTGTTGGCTTTGACCCTGCACTTGTTGGCAGTGGATAGTGTGTGACTTGAGCAAGTCCGTGTAGATGTCCACTGTGTGTAGCAGTTGGCCTGAGATACTGTAGCTCTCTAGCAATATGGAAAGGTCTGTGTCCTCTGTGTGTAGCAGTTGGCCTGAGATACTGTAGCTCTCTAGCAATATGGAAAGGTGTGTGGACTAATGAAATGTGAAGAAGCCAAAAAGCCGAGAGAAGAAAAAGCGTTGAGTCCATGGCTGTAGAGTTGTGTGACAGTAGGACAGGCTAGTCAATAGTATTTTCTGGGCTACTTAAGGCCAGACAGGCTAGTCAATAGTATTTTCTGGGCTACTTAAGGCCAGACAGGCTAGTCAATAGTATTTTCTGGGCTACTTAAGGCCAGACAGGCTAGTCAATAGTATTATCTGGGCTACTTAAGGCCAGACAGGCTAGTCAATAGTATTTTCTGGGCTACTTAAGGCCAGACAGGCTAGTCAATACAGTAGAGCCTCCCTATTAAGACCTTCCTTATTACGACTTCCTCTAAGTTAGGACTTTAAATTTCATGACCGATCCTTTTTACTCTGTTTACATCCTCTGTACTACGACTACCTCCTTAACCCGACATACGACTGACAAATCATGGTCAAATGCGACTTTGTTATTCCCAAAAAGAAGTTCAAAACTGTGCAAACCTTGATGTTGTTTTGGAAATTGAGCAAACAGTTGACGAGCACATTGCAACTGCGATGTCGTCTGCTCAAATAGGCTCCATTCTCCGCAAGCGTTATTTCCTCTGTTGACATATTCGCGACTGTACTTTATTTTGAATAGATAAAGGTCATTGGCCAGATGTCTGCTTCATTTAGCAAAGAACTGTGCAGGAACTCCTACCTTTTAAACACGCAAAGTTACAGAAACGTTATGAAAGCAATCCGATCATCAAACCAAAACCGAAAGTTGTGGTGACGTCATGTCATTTTGCGATGTACGTATGCAAAGCGTGTAACATTTTCGGTCTAGCTAACAATGGCGGCCAACGAACATGGGTTTTGAAATCTGGAATTGTTCTTGGTTTTCCCTGATCCGTGACCGAATGACGCGATATACAACCACGCGGCGTTCGTTTGAATCAATAAATTCTCAGAATCCCGTCAGTGAAGTTTCAAGGTGAGTAGTGGAGTACGTGTCCTAAATTACTCAACTCGGTGGACAGTCCGTAGTGCAGTTGTCCCCAAGTTGAATGAGTGAGTCAAGTTTCATCGTGAAAACTGACGCTTTTGGCTACAATTTTACATCAGTTTCAATACACTGCCGCGGTATTCGTTTTGTTCCTTGCGTTTGGGACACTTTTCTTTTTCAACCAAATCGTTGCTGGGTATCGTATGACTATGATTAGTAGCTGGTATCGACATCGATGTGCATGTTTTGGGACCGCTGCTTTCGTTCGACCTCAGTTTGTTTATTTCAAACCTTAACCCACGAGTAGTTACGTGGCTTGATTAAACAAGCAAGAAAACTGTGTGGGTAATTAATTGAATTAGAAAACAGGTCACCATAATCGTTTAAGGGAAAAATAACATTACTTTGTGGGCGGAATCAATCAACACGCCAATGTCATTCCGGATCATTGACGGACCCGGACATAACAAAACCATCCTCCATAATACGACCCCTCCCTATTAAGACCTGATTTTGTCAGATTTTGGGAGGTCTTAATAGGGAGGTTCTACTGTAGTATTTTCTGGGCTACTTAAGGCCAGACAGGCTAGTCAATAGTATTTTCTGGGCTACTTAACCTCTACAAATGTACAAGAAAAAGACAGATTCAGACGTTCATACCGGTACTTGATTTTTGAGGTGTGTATAACATAAAATCTGACTTGAGAAAGTAGATAGTTGATTGGGTTAAATACAATTCTACTTTTTCACTTTAAAAGTGAGAATTCATATGAACCCTCGTAGAAATATATTGAAAGTTGACCTTGCGGTGTGATGTTATGATGTGTTTGCTTGTCTAGGTGTGGAGGACCTGTTGTCCACGTTGCACCATATCCGCAGTCGCCTCAACTCTGCGGACAACACCAGCTCCTCCACCGCCTCCCAGGAAGTCTTCTTCCTCAAACACCTCTTCCATAACCCCAACTTCCAGCAGGCCGTAGCCATGCACCACAAGATGGTGGAGGTCACGTCAAGGTCACCCCAGCCCCGCCCCCTGGGCACGGACAGCCAGGAGTTGGCGGCGGACATCACCAGTTCCTCACCGGGCCGAGGGGCTGAACCCGCCCTCAAGGAGCTGGTCACCATCCTCAACAAACCTCGCCTCAAGGTACAGCCCGTGTTTGTCTGTGTGTCTGTGTGTGTGTGCATGTCTCTGTCTGTCTGTCTGTGTCTCTCTCTTTGTGTCTCTCTCTCTCGCTCTCTCTCTCTCGCTCTCTCTTTCTTTCTTTAATCTGTATTTGTCTTTATCTATGTGTCTTGGTCACTGTTTTTCAGTGGGTGTGAAAGTGTGGACCTTGTGTATGTTGACTGATACTGTTGTGTGTGTATTTCATTGTGTGCATGTGTGTGAGAGGTTGTGCAAGGTGGCTATCATAGATACAGTGAAAGAACACAGTGTCTGACAGTGACAGTGATGACCGTACTTGTTGATTGATGTCAGTGTGTTGAGGTATACCAGACAGTGTCTGAGGATACTGTCAGTCAGCATACAGCCTGCATTTGACACTGGCATCAAAGGGTGGATTGAAGTCGTCAAGATCTACAGTAGCTTTACTTTGTTACCAAAATCCTTATACACTCCCGTGATATGATTAGTTTCATGTGAAGGAACTTGTTGTTGTGGCAAGAGTGGATTGTGAAGCAAAGAAAGGGTGTGTCGGGCTATGTGTTTGCTGCTGAAGTGCAGGGGTGTTTGAGGGGATTTAACAATCTCAGAGACCATTCACACTTTTTATTGGGAGCTGACTAGTGAGCTTTAGTGCTACATTTACCTGTCTTTCCTTTTTGACCACAGTCAGGCACAGAGAAAGTGAGTGAGGTTGAGGCAGTGTCAGCGAGTGTTGTTGTTTACAGCCATCTTACAGTTAGCAGTCTGACTCAGCCATTAGCACACTGTGTGACCAGCACTGACTACACACGTACCTTACTGATGGGGGAGGAGGGAGGAGGGGTGTGTGACGTTTGTTGGATGAATGAAGTTCAACTGTTGCACCTGAGATGTACTTGCCGCTGGGCATGTTGCTGCAGGCTTGAAGACTTCTGTGGTCCGGAGGGCAAAGTTTGTTGCGCTGAATTAATTGTCTGCCTGATGTCTTTTTAAGAGTACATGCTTGCCTTTGATGATTTTACTCTGTTAAAAACAAACACCACTGACAGCGTTTTCAGGGTGCACCAGCTAAACCTCGCTTGATGTTGAATGCTTATCTCCTGTTTGTTTAAAAGAAAAAAGAAAAAAATGTAAGCTGGTGAGCTACCCAGCTGGTAACCATAACACGATGAGAAACGCAGCCCTGCACTAACAAGAGTGAATAATGAAAGCGAACTCAGCCACTTGTTTACAACTGACAGGTGAATAGTTTGCTCAGGCCTGAGGGCTTACATTCCCCAGGCTACGTCATCCAGCAGGCGCTGAAGCACTTTTAACACATCCTCATTTTTCACCACACTCACTCAATGCTCTCTGATGTGAGTTACGGGATGTATACTTTCCTTTTTTCCCCACAAAATGGTAGATTTTGTGTGTATGTGTGTGTATGTCTGTGTGTGTGTTGATTTTTGCATGTGAGACTGTGCCAAAAGGTGACGTTTTCATGTCAGTATGTCCCAAATGACATCACCAGTACATTTTTCATTCTATCTAATCTGTTTTCGTTCTATTTTTTCTAATAACATGCGTTAACAATTGATTGCCAACTGGAATGGAAGAGCACAAAAAGTGTAACTTGATATGTAGTTTCTCTAGAGGGAAAAACATCTTCCACTTTCATGTCAGTGTGTCCCATGCAACATACATTTGCCAAACAGCTATGTGCAAGTAGATTATTTGTTAGTGGTATAGAAAATACTGATCAACAATTAAAGTCAGTTTTCACATTCATTTTCTACCTATTTCTTATTTGTTTATTCTGTTGGCAATGGTGAAATGTCAGCAATCGTGTGTCATTCGGGACAGTAGACATGACACCTGACCTTTTGGCACAGTCTCATGTATGTGTGTGTGAAAGGGTAGCTGTGCCAAATAAGATGTTCCCTTATTTTGAAAGCCAAACAAACCGGTTAACTGCCTACACTCACCAGTAAGCATCTCTGTAGCACTGCCAGCCAGCCTCACAATGAATAAGTTGATCATTCAGCCACTGTGTGTTGGGGGGGGGGGGGGGTGACAGTGCAAAAGTCAGTGCAATGATAAATCAATGGAAGGTTCTCACAACTTGCTGATCCAGACAAAGTGTAAGACAGCCACAGGCAGAGGGAGGGCTTGCCGCTTGAGGGGGGGGGGGGGGGGGGTCTTAGGGGTCTCCCTATTTGCATTGTGTCGTATGTCACATCATGTCACATCGTGCCTCATGCATACCAACTTGCCTGTCTGGTGACAGCGCTGTGGGGCCAAGAAGACATTGACCCCAGTACAAAGCCAGGCAAGATTTGATTATTTTCCTGCCAGACAGCACACACAGACTGTAAGCAAACACCAAGAATAGTGTACACTCTTTCAAGACTTGACAGCAACATTACTGTCAGCAAATAGTCTGCCCTGCAGTACAAGGTCAGGAAAGAGGAGATGAGAACTGTGACATCAACAGCAGCAACAATATGTTGAGAATAACCAAAATACAGCAAGTTGAGAATAACCAAAATACAGCAAGTTCAGCAAGGTTTTCTTTCACCCAACTCCTGTGTTATGAGAGGGTAAATTTACATAGTGCAATATTATATTTGATTGTGATAGTGGACGTGTGACCTTATTTGGATTTTATCTGTAAATTTATTCAATTTAAAGATGACACGGACAACACTTTAGGTCAGTGTTATTGGAAGTATGATAGGTGTGCTTGTTATTACATACGTGAACCTATGTTTTATGTGTGTTGTCCTTTTGTCCAATTGTTGTTATAATCGTTTACAGGCAGGCAGGGTGTGCCGAAGAAAATTTTCCATTTTTATGTAACATTTTAATGGACAATAAAGTGTTGTTATTGTTATTGTTATTGTTATTGTTAATTCAGCAGTATGATGCAGACATCGTTTTTTGACATCTTCACTGGAAAGCACTGAGTTTAACTTGACTTTGTAAAAAAAATGTATCTAGTCTAAACATTGCAAAAGATACAGCCACCATAAGTAAGGAGCGATCAAGGCTCTGTGTTGTCACATGTACTTTGGGATCTCAGCGCCAGTGTTAGTAGGGTCATTTATGTCTGTGTCTGTGAAAACCAAGAGAAAGTGAGCTGAATCAAATAGCAAGCCATCTGTGGTAGTGTTGGGAACTGTAATTGCGGAAGAAATGTAAGAAAATGGTAGTAATTGACTGGGGAGGGATTTTGTATTGATTCTTTCTGTCACAGAGACAGGGATGGTTTGTCAGCTAGTGGGGATGGTGCATTAGCCAACACCGTCTGCCCCCACACTCTCACCTGCTCCTTCTTCTTACTGCTTCCTATATTACTCTGTGTGTGTGTGTGTGTGTGTGTGTGTGTGTGTGTGTGTGTGTGTGTGTGTGAAGTTGATATGTTGCTTGTATTGAATTGTGTGTGTGCTTGTGTGCATTCGTGCATGCATGTGTGTTTGAAACTCCTGTTTTCTTTGTACTGATATGTGTGTGTATGTGAAGATGTTTTCATGTTATGTTATTGATATGTGTGTCTGTGTGTGTGTGTTTAGAACCTGCTGAAGGCGCACGACGAGGTGGGTGAGAGCCAGACCCACCCCATCCTGCACACCAGCGAGAGCGACCTCATCGACCACCCCCTGGTGCAGTATGGCGAGGAAAGCGTCAAGATCATTCACCTCGAGAAAACAAACGAACACCTGGTCAGTACTCCTCCACACTTGTGTGTGTGTTTGTGTGTGTGTCAATTGTTCTGCATGGACTATAATTGTATATATGCGCTAGTGTCTTCTCTCACACCCAGCACTGCAGTCTGTTGCTACCACCTAGCAGTGAACAGACACCTTTAGCAAGTCTCTTTTACCACAGCTTACTTGCAGTTACTCATTTAATTGTCATTGATTTGTTTTCCCAGCTAGAGCGGTAGTAACCTGGCTGATGGGTACAATAAGTTAGACAGCACTATACCTTAAACTGTCATGTGGCAAACCGGCTCATAGTGATACTGCAATAACCAGTGTTGTGCGGCTCAGTGATACTGCAATAACCAGTGTTGTGCGGCTCAGTGATACTGCAATAACCAGTGTTGTGCGGCTCATAGTGTCATAGTGATACTGCAATAACCAGTGTTGTGCGGCTCAGTGATACTGCAATAACCAGTGTTGTGCGGCTCATAGTGATACTGCAAAAACCAGTGTTGTGCGGCTCAGTGATACTGCAATAACCAGTGTTGTGCGGCTCATAGTGATACTGCAATAACCAGTGTTGTGCGGCTCAGTGATACTGCAATAACCAGTGTTGTGCGGCTCATAGTGATACTGCAATAACCAGTGTTGTGCGGCTCAGTGATACTGCAATAACCAGTGTTGTGCGGCTCATAGTGATACTGCAATAACCCGTGTTGTGCGGCTCAGTGATACTGCAATAACCAGTGTTGTGCGGCTCATAGTGATACTGCAATAACCAGTGTTGTGCGGCTCATAGTGATACTGCAATAACCAGTGTTGTGCGGCTCAGTGATACTGCAATAACCAGTGTTGTGCGGCTCATAGTGATACTGCAATAACCCGTGTTGTGCGGCTCAGTGATACTGCAATAACCAGTGTTGTGCGGCTCATAGTGATACTGCAATAACCAGTGTTGTGCGGCTCAGTGATACTGCAATAACCAGTGTTGTGCGGCTCATAGTGATACTGCAATAACCAGTGTTGTGCGGCTCAGTGATACTGCAATAACCAGTGTTGTGCGGCTCATAGTGATACTGCAATAACCAGTGTTGTGCGGCTCAGTGACACTGCAATAAACAGTGTTGTGCGGCTCATAGTGTCATAGTGATACTGCAATAACCAGTGTTGTGCGGCTCAGTGATACTGCAATAACCAGTGTTGTGCGGCTCATAGTGATACTGCAATAACCAGTGTTGTGCGGCTCATAGTGATACTGCAATAACCAGTGTTGTGCGGCTCATAGTGATACTGCAATAACCAGTGTTGTGCGGCTCATAGTGATACTGCAATAACCAGTGTTGTGCTGCTGTTAGTCAATGTCCCTTTTCTCTGTTTGGTAGTGTTGTATTCCTTCCTGCAATGGGCTAGTAGCCCAGCTGGTCACATCACATGCACTGCTACCTGTCTGTTTGGTAGTGTTGTATTCCTTCTTGTAATGGGCTAGTAGCCCAGCTGGTCACATCACGTGCACTGCTACCTGTCTGTTTGGTAGTGTTGTATTCCTTCCTGTAATGGGCTAGTAGCCCAGCTGGTCACATCACATGCACTGCTACCTGTCTGTTTGGTAGTGTTGTATTCCTTCTTGTAATGGGCTAGTAGCCCAGCTGGTCACATCACGTGCACTGCTACCTGTCTGTTTGGTAGTGTTGTATTCCTTCCTGTAATGGGCTAGTAGCCCAGCTGGTCACATCACGTGCACTGCTACCTGTCTGTTTGGTAGTGTTGTATTCCTTCCTGTAATGGGCTAGTAGCCCAGCTGGTCACATCACGTGCACTGCTACCTGTCTGTTTGGTAGTGTTGTATCCCTTCCTGTAAGGGGCTAGTAGCCCAGCTGGTCACATCACGTGCACTGCTACCTGTCTGTTTGGTAGTGTTGTATCCCTTCCTGTAAGGGGCTAGTAGCCCAGCTAATCACATCACGTGCACTGCTAGGTAGTGTGTTTGATGTTCCATCCTTGATTGTTTGATGGCAGCATGTGCTTGTAACAGAAGGAACCGTTATATTGCTATTTGAATGGAGTTTATGATCCTATGATTAATAGTCATTCTTTACACATACTTGAACTCTTTATCTTTTCCTAGGCTGTAACTGTAACAGCCTGACTACTGGACATAGTTAATGTGGTATTGTGGTGGTTGTTGCAGACCTGTTTACCAGTACGATTTGGGCGTATTTTGTACTCCAAATTATTATCGGTACGCAAATACGCGACACACGCACAAAATACGCCTAAGAAAAAGTCTAGAATACGTTTTCCGGTGTTGGTGTGCTGATTACGGGATGGTACAACTGATACCGGTTTCGGTCGAAGGGAGATAACCATGACAGCGAGTCTTCAGCTGTGCAAACCTTGTTCAGTTGTTGGCACGTGCGATCGTCTGGACAATTGTGGCAAAATGAAGCGGTAAAATGTGCCAGTTTCGGATGACTGTACCAAGTCTAAACAGCAGAAGCAGCAGATTTTCTTGGAGAAATATAAGAAAGAGCCAGGAATTGTGGAGTCTACTGTGGGAAAAAGTCATGCACACTGCAAGTATTGTAAATCAGATTTCTCCGTTGTCCATGCTGGGAAATATGACATCGAACGACACTGCAGTTCCAAAACTCACCTGGACAAGGTTGCTGCAAAGAAATCCGCTGAAAGCTGCCAAGGAATTATGAAGTTCATTCCCGCAAAGCAAATCCTGCCAGAAGAAAAGGCTGTAGTCCGTGCTGAAGCAATGTTTTCTGAGATGATTGTAAAAATGAACTTGCCACTGTCAACCGCAGATGTTATTTCACGAACTTCATCTTTTCATTATCAATCTGTTTGGAAGACACTAGTTATAATGTTATAAACTGACAGGTCAATTAAATTGTTTTATCCCTGTTGTATTGAAAGGAGTTACATTCTGAAGGTGTTCACAAGACATGCTATTCTTACACAAACACGTTTGCACCCACGCGTACATTTTCCATAGCCCATATGGCTTTGCTTGCAAAGTACACCAACTTTTTGAAAAATACACTCAACTTTTTGGGAAAGTACTCTTGCCTGGGGTTTAGGGTAAACAGGTCTGTTGTTGTATGCCTGGGGTTTAGGGTAAACAGGTCTGTTGTTGTATGCCTGGGGTTTAGGGTAAACAGGTCTGTTGTTGTATGCCTGGGGTTTAGGGTAAACAGGTCTGTTGTTGTATGCCTGGGGTTTAGGGTAAACAGGTCTGTTGTTGTATGCCTGGGGTTTAGGGTAAACAGGTCTGTTGTTGTATGCCTGGGGTTTAGGGTAAACAGGTCTGTTGTTGTATGCCTGGGGTTTAGGGTAAACAGGTCTGTTGTTGTATGCCTGGGGTTTAGGGTAAACAGGTCTGTTGTTGTATGCCTGGGGTTTAGGGTAAACAGGTCTGTTGTTGTATGCCTGGGGTTTAGGGTAAACAGGTCTGTTGTTGTATGCCTGGGGTTTAGGGTAAACAGGTCTGTTGTTGTATGCCTGGGGTTTAGGGTAAACAGGTCTGTTGTTGTATGCCTGGGGTTTAGGGTAAACAGGTCTGTTGTTGTATGCCTGGGGTTTAGGGTAAACAGGTCTGTTGTTGTATGCCTGGGGTTTAGGGTAAACAGGTCTGTTGTTGTATGCCTGGGGTTTAGGGTAAACAGGTCTGTTGTTGTATGCCTGGGGTTTAGGGTAAACAGGTCTGTTGTTGTATGCCTGGGGTTTAGGGTAAACAGGTCTGTTGTTGTATGCCTGGGGTTTAGGGTAAACAGGTCTGTTGTTGTATGCCTGGGGTTTAGGGTAAACAGGTCTGTTGTTGTATGCCTGGGGTTTAGGGTAAACAGGTCTGTTGTTGTATGCCTGGGGTTTAGGGTAAACAGGTCTGTTGTTGTATGCCTGGGGTTTAGGGTAAACAGGTCTGTTGTTGTATGCCTGGGGTTTAGGGTAAACAGGTCTGTTGTTGTATGCCTGGGGTTTAGGGTAAACAGGTCTGTTGTTGTATGCCTGGGGTTTAGGGTAAACAGGTCTGTTGTTGTATGCCTGGGGTTTAGGGTAAACAGGTCTGTTGTTGTATGCCTGGGGTTTAGGGTAAACAGGTCTGTTGTTGTATGCCTGGGGTTTAGGGTAAACAGGTCTGTTGTTGTATGCCTGGGGTTTAGGGTAAACAGGTCTGTTGTTGTATGCAGTTGCTTTGTTTGTTTGAAAGGAGTTCTTGAGTTTGAAAGCATTTTTTCAGCATCGTTCACGCATTGTTCTTCAGGCAGTTTTCTTTTAGGCTGAACATAGACCAAATAGCCTGGACCGCCAACTCGTCACGTGACCCTTCGAGGTTACGACTCTCGACTTTCAGGGGCGCGTCGTGTCGGGGTTGAAAGGCCAGCGATTCGAAGACAGTGAAAAGAAAGCACGCTCCAGTTATTTGTGACAATGGGAGGTGACAATGAACTGGATTTTCCAAAACTCCAAACTAAACTTAACAAAACATGTTCCATATGCACTTTTGCTGAGTTTATTTTAGCATTTTCAGAACTTACCTCGGCAACTTCGTCCATGTTTACAATCGACACCGGATATCACGACCGGAGGTTCCTAAATGCGAGAGGCCGCTACCTCGTAATAGAGAGAAAGAGGGGAGAGAGAGCTAGTTGGCGGTCCAGGATAAATGGTCTATGGGCTGAAGTAAATGTCTCAGTTGTTCCCATCTTTTTGTTTTGCCTTCACTTCATTTGTGTCTGTCTGAGCATTTAGCTTTGATCATGTCAATTATTTCTGCTGTGTTTGCTTTTCCAATGGGGCTCCCAGTGTATTGTTGTCCCTGACAACAAACGGTCACATGTGTTTTGTTGCCAAGATTCACCCTTCCTTTCTGCCTTTAACTTTCCCCTCTGTGTTTTCCTGGGCCAACTTTGACCCTCACCTTCAACAATCATTGACTCCCAGATGTGTAGGCTCCTACCTCTTTCTCCCCTACCCCCCCCCCCCCCCCCCCACCCCCACCCCCCACCCCCCCCCCCCCTCTCCTTGGCTGGTTTCCACAGGGCAAGTGTCCCTAGGGAATGGTGGAGGCTGTGCTGTGTGTGTATGTAAGGTGTAAGTGGTCCATGCTCCCTGTGCTTTGCATCAAGATGAAGAGATGCTGCTTGGCATTGTTTGCATTGTTTCCTTATCCCTCTGCCTCCTGCATACCCCCCCCCCCCCCCCCTCCCAAACAGCACATACAGGCCAACCCAGTTCTGCATCCCTCTTTGATTGTGTGTTGTGAGAGAGGAGAGCCTTTCATCATTGGCAACAACAATGCAGCTTATCTACCAGGGGACCCTTCAGGCTTGGTTGTTGTCCACCCTCTTCCCTCTCACCCCCCCCCCCCCCCTTGCCCTGCCAACCAAGCCTTTGAGCGTGGGGGGTGATAGATAGAGGAGAGTCCTGCTTGTTGCAAGTGTCTTGTTTAGTGGACTGCTTTTGTTTTTTAACACACACACAAATATTCATGATGCCTCAGTTAGACAAATTTTGGTTGGAGGTTAGAGCACATTCAGACAGGTGCACATGCACCCAGACCCTCTAGACTGTCAACCTACTTAACCCCACAGTGTGACTCATGTGTGAAAGAAAAAGAAAGAAGTTGTCATTCTTACAAAGGCTGTTCTCAGGCATTATGCATTATGTAGGTGTCATTCTTACAAAGGCTGTTCTCAGGCATTATGCATTATGTAGGTGTCATTCTTACAAAGGCTGTTCTCAGGCATTATGCATTATGTAGGTGTCATTCTTACAAAGGCTGTTCTCAGGCATTATGCATTATGTAGGTGTCATTCTTACAAAGGCTGTTCTCAGGCATTATGCATTATGTAGGTGTCATTCTTACAAAGGCTGTTCTCAGGCATTATGCATTATGTAGGTGACATTGTTACAAAGGCTGTTCTCAGGCATTATGCATTATGTAGGTGACATTGTTACGTCTGCTGGGGTTATTGTTATGGGGATTTGACACTGCATTCCACTGGTAGCACTGACACCAGGAGGCTTATGGCACCTCCCTCTATGTGGGACATAACCTGTGTGTGACAGGTAAGAGGTAAATTGAGATGTGTGACAAGTATACCTATTGCAGGATGTGTCGGGATTGTCTTACATCAGCCACCTCACTTTCTCTTGATGTAAAGGTCAACTTTTCACATTCAACTTTTACTGGTTGTTTGTGTCAGTGAGCACATCAAGACACAGGCACCAGCTGAGTTTTATGCTGAACACAGCATTTAGTCCTCATTTAGATGTGTCCCTATTTCCTTATTAAACTTTGAAACACACATGTACACACATGCCTATATGCACAAACAAACACCCACACGCATGCATGCACGCGTACGCACACACACACACACACACACACACACACACACACACACACACACACACACACGCATACATGCACGCACGCACCACTTAAAATGTGAAGAGCAAATCAGTACATGTACACACAGTCCAAGGAAAATATTTGTCTCTCCGGTCAGCCTTATTGTTGTTGGTAGTTAGCCTGTGTCCACAGGCACAGTGACTGTCACCCATGTAGAGTAGCTGCATAGGTCGTACAGTAGGCTGAGGTTTTGCTGGTTAAAGGATTGTTCTTCCCATGGGTGACATGTTGATCTGCCGGAGCTCAATAACTGTAACAGTGAATCAAGGAACATCTGTGGCCCGTAAAACAGTCAGTGACTGTGGGAATGTGACACTTAGCAAATGGCATCCTCATTCTGTCTTCCTTTTTTGGGTATGACCTTTGTCCCCTGAACCTTTCCCTCAAGTGCCAGCATTAATTATGATGGTGACCCCAGGCTGGATTTTCCTGCTCTCTGCATTCATTCATTAGTCAAGTGCCTTCAAATAATGGAGTTAGTCATTATAATGTTAAAGTGACAAGGTTGATGGGAACCAGGTGTAAGTTGAGGTGCCTGTAATGAAAAGAGTCAGGGTGGGGACTGCAAGAGGCAAAGGTGAGTGAATGTGCAAGCCTGAGACGTGTGTGTAGACATGAGAAATGAGTGCAACATTCCCGGGGGCTCAGCAAAAGGCAAACAGCTTCTGACCTCTGCAGCCACTTGTCACATTTCTCTCCCTTGCTCCCCAGCATCCCTTGTGTTCTCCCCTTGTTGCTGGCCGCACTACTTTCTGGCTCTTATTTTCCTACAAAAGGAAAAAGGAATCACTGTTGTACTTTTAGCAAGTGGCAAAAGTTTTCTCAAATACACTGCAACGAAACATTATGCTTTTAATGCTGTCTAACAATGGGTGTGTTGATTAGTGAAGTGTTTTCTGACAGATATCCTGTAGCTGATATGGTAGTGTGTTGATTAGTGAAGTGTTTTCTGACAGATATCCTGTAGCTGATATGGTAGTGTGTTCTAAAGAAAATACAGCAATGTTGAACCAGTGATTTGTAGCAATGTTGAACCAGTGATTTGTAGCAATGTTGAACCAGTGATTTGTAGCAATGTTGAACCAGTGATTTGTAGCAATGTTGAACCAGTGATTTGTAGCAATGTTGAACCAGTGATTTGTAGCAATGTTGAACCAGTGATTTGTAGCAATGTTGAACCAGTGATTTGTAGCAATGTTGAACCAGTGATTTGTAGCAATGTTGAACCAGTGATTTGTAGCAATGTTGAACCAGTGATTTGTAGCAATGTTGAACCAGTGATTTGTAGCAATGTTGAACCAGTGATTTGTAGCAATGTTGAACCAGTGATTTGTAGCAATGTTGAACCAGTGATTTGTAGCAATGTTGAACCAGTGATTTGTAGCAATGTTGAACCAGTGATTTGTAGCAATGTTGAACCAGTGATTTGTAGCAATGTTGAACCAGTGATTTGTAGCAATGTTGAACCAGTGATTTGTAGCAATGTTGAACCAGTGATTTGTAGCAATGTTGAACCAGTGATTTGTAGCAATGTTGAACCAGTGATTTGTAGCAATGTTGAACCAGTGATTTGTAGCAATGTTGAACCAGTGATTTGTAGCAATGTTGAACCAGTGATTTGTAGCAATGTTGAACCAGTGATTTGTAGCAATGTTGAACCAGTGATTTGTAGCAATGTTGAACCAGTGATTTGTAGCAATGTTGAACCAGTGATTTGTAGCAATGTTGAACCAGTGATTTGTAGCAATGTTGAACCAGTGATTTGTAGCAATGTTGAACCAGTGATTTGTAGCAATGTTGAACCAGTGATTTGTAGCAATGTTGAACCAGTGATTTGTAGCAATGTTGAACCAGTGATTTGTAGCAATGTTGAACCAGTGATTTGTAGCAATGTTGAACCAGTGATTTGTAGCAATGTTGAACCAGTGATTTGTAGCAATGTTGAACCAGTGATTTGTAGCAATGTTGAACCAGTGATTTGTAGCAATGTTGAACCAGTGATTTGTAGCAATGTTGAACCAGTGATTTGTAGCAATGTTGAACCAGTGATTTGTAGCAATGTTGAACCAGTGATTTGTAGCAATGTTGAACCAGTGATTTGTAGCAATGTTGAACCAGTGATTTGTAGCAATGTTGAACCAGTGATTTGTAGCAATGTTGAACCAGTGATTTGTAGCAATGTTGAACCAGTGATTTGTAGCAATGTTGAACCAGTGATTTGTAGCAATGTTGAACCAGTGATTTGTAGCAATGTTGAACCAGTGATTTGTAGCAATTATCAGTACTACAATGAGAGTTTTGTTTGTGATTGCAGGGAGCCACAGTGAAGAACGAAGGAGACTCAGTTATCATCGCTCGCATTGTACAGGGAGGAGCAGCAGAGAAAAGTGGTAAGAGTTATGAGACTCTTAAGATCCTGGTTTGCATTTGTGCGTTATTGATTTTGTGTCAACACCCACGCAGTCATGCTCACACACACACACACATGCACGCAGTCATGCTCACACACATGCACGCATGCACAGCTGAGAGACCTTTTTGCCTTTGACTCAAATTAACGAGATAAAGAAAATCCTAACAATGATAATGGTTACCGTATTTGACGGACTACAAGCCGCGACTTCTTTTTTTTTAAATCGCATTGCGGCTTATAAAAAGATGCGGCTAAAACGTTACCTAAACTTGAATAGCATTCACCTAATGGAAGTCGCCGCAGATTTTCATTTCGCTCGATTAGCGATTACCGGTACTTTATTAGCTCTCTACTCAAGACTCGGCGCTTTTGTCTTTCTTTCGCGAATCTTCGTTTGTCAACAAGTCGTCGTGACAAGATAGCGTACAGAGAAACACCGGATGTATCAGGATCTCGCGCGCGCAAGATTTCGTTTTTTTGTGTCTCGCGATAGTTGGAGGAGCGAGAGCCGCCATGTTGTGTTTTCGTCTGCTCGAAATGTGCGCAAAAGTCGTAAATCATCCCAAAAAAGCTTATTCCGGGCGGGACTACATGTGTGTGTTGGTTACAAATTGTGTGTGTGTGATATTTTTCTTCAAACTTTTTCACTTTTCTTCTTTGTTTCACATGTTTATTCTCGGAGCCGATTTCGCCAAATACCGTACTTTCGAATACGAATACGAATACGAATACGAATACTTTATTATCTCATACAGAGAAATTTCAGTGTGGTGCACATTAAAAGACAAAACAAATAATAAGACAACAGATAAAAATACCATACGAAGCATACTACACTCGCGCACGTTTGCCTGGTTGTTTTGATTGATTGACACGATCTGATTATATTTTTTTCAACGGCGGCTAATATAGTGACCCGGCCTATACGTGGCTCGTCCCAATTTTTTGTTTAAAAGTCGGGGGTGCGGCTTATAAAACGGTGCGTCTTGTAATCCGTCAAATACGGTAGAACTTTCCCTTACCTTGAGAGTGACAGGGACACTTATCCTTCAGACTCAAGTACAAATGACTCCGAGAAAGGGGGAGGGGGGCTTAGATGGAGGAAATGAAACTGGATTCAGCAGTTCTGTGTTTTTCCACCCAGTTTTTGAGGTAGACTCTCCCAGCAGTGTGTGTGTGTGTCTGTATCCTGCAGAAAGCCCTGAAGGGAAGAATAATGACTTTGAATTGATTTGTCACATTCCTGGGGGGAGAGAGAGGCGGGAGGGTGAACAGTGCATACCCTGGAGGATGGAGGGACTGGTTTTAGCTGATTGGTTACACTGTGCTAGCAGATTTGGGAGGAATGTGGAATGGTGAAATATTGGTTTTGCTTAATTCCACTTTCTGCAAGGCCAAGGGGATGGAGGTTTGGGGCAGGAACTGGGGAGGGGTGTCTTAATTGGATTAGTTCCCTTGTGTTATTGATTGCTTGTGGAAGGTTGTGTGGGGAGTAGTGTTAACTTTTTCCTGGAAGCAAGAAATGGTTTCTTTCCACATGAGAGACAGGTGGTGTTTATTTTTGTCCCTTACAGTTAATGGTCATAAAACAGTTAATGGTCATAAAACAGTTAATGGTCATAAAACAGTTAATGGTCATAAAACAGTTAATGGTCATAAAACAGTTAATGGTCATAAAACAGTTAATGGTCATAAAACAGTTAATGGTCATAAAACAGTTAATGGTCATAAAACAGTTAATGGTCATAAAACAGTTATTGGTCATAAAACAGTTAATGGTCATAAAACAGTTAATGGTCATAAAACAGTTAATGGTCATAAAACAGTTAATGGTCATAAAACAGTTAATGGTCATAAAACAGTTAATGGTCATAAAACAGTTAATGGTCATAAAACAGTTAATGGTCATAAAACAGTTAATGGTCATAAAACAGTTAATGGTCATAAAACAGTTAATGGTCATAAAACAGTTAATGGTCATAAAACAGTTAATGGTCATAAAACAGTTAATGGTCATAAAACAGTTAATGGTCATAAAACAGTTAATGGTCATAAAACAGTTAATGGTCATAAAACAGTTAATGGTCATAAAACAGTTAATGGTCATAAAACAGTTAATGGTCATAAAACAGTTAATGGTCATAAAACAGTTAATGGTCATAAAACAGTTAATGGTCATAAAACAGTTAATGGTCATAAAACAGTTAATGGTCATAAAACAGTTAATGGTCATAAAACAGTTAATGGTCATAAAACAGTTAATGGTCATAAAACAGTTATTGGTCATAAAACAGTTAATGGTCATAAAACAGTTAATGGTCATAAAACAGTTAATGGTCATAAAACAGTTAATGGTCATAAAACAGTTAATGGTCATAAAACAGTTAATGGTCATAAAACAGTTAATGGTCATAAAACAGTTAATGGTCATAAAACAGTTAATGGTCATAAAACAGTTATTGGTCATAAAACAGTTATTGGTCATAAAACAGTTATTGGTCATAAAACAGTTATTGGTCATAAAACAGTTATTGGTCATAAAACAGTTAATGGTCATAAAACAGTTAATGGTCATAAAACAGTTAATGGTCATAAAACAGTTAATGGTCATAAAACAGTTAATGGTCATAAAACAGTTAATGGTCATAAAACAGTTAATGGTCATAAAACAGTTAATGGTCATAAAACAGTTAATGGTCATAAAACAGTTAATGGTCATAAAACAGTTAATGGTCATAAAACAGTTATTGGTCATAAAACAGTTATTGGTCATAAAACAGTTATTGGTCATAAAACAGTTATTGGTCATAAAACAGTTATTGGTCATAAAACAGTTAATGGTCATAAAACAGTTAATGGTCATAAAACAGTTAATGGTCATAAAACAGTTAATGGTCATAAAACAGTTAATGGTCATAAAACAGTTAATGGTCATAAAACAGTTAATGGTCATAAAACAGTTAATGGTCATAAAACAGTTAATGGTCATAAAACAGTTATTGGTCATAAAACAGTTATTGGTCATAAAACAGTTAATGGTCATAAAACAGTTAATGGTCATAAAACAGTTAATGGTCATAAAACAGTTAATGGTCATAAAACAGTTAATGGTCATAAAACAGTTAATGGTCATAAAACAGTTAATGGTCATAAAACAGTTAATGGTCATAAAACAGTTAATGGTCATAAAACAGTTAATGGTCATAAAACAGTTAATGGTCATAAAACAGTTAATGGTCATAAAACAGTTAATGGTCATAAAAAAGTGGTGCTTTCTTAGTTGCTGATTATTGTCATCTGTTTTATTTCTCTCGTGCATTTTTCACACTGTATGATTGTCAGTTTGGTCTGTTGGAGATTATGTCTGGTACTGTATAAGGTCTGTTGTTAGACGCTTTGCAACTGGGTGCCGCGTTGTCCTTGGCTGGAAGGTGTCCAAAAGTGAGGATTACCATAACCCTCAGGTCTTGATATGCACGCCAAGATTGTGTCCAAAAGTGACGATTACCATAACCCTCAGGTCTTGATATGCACGCCAAGATTGTGTCCAAAAGTGACGATTACCATAACCCTCAGGTCTTGATATGCACGCCAAGATTGTGTCCAAAAGTGACGATTACCATAACCCTCAGGTCTTGATATGCACGCCAAGATTGTGTCCAAAAGTGACGATTACCATAACCCTCAGGTCTTGATATGCACGCCAAGATTGTGTCCAAAAGTGACGATTACCATAACCCTCAGGTCTTGATATGCACGCCAAGATTGTGTCCAAAAGTGAGGATTACCATAACCCTCAGGTCTTGATATGCACGCCAAGATTGTGTCCAAAAGTGACGATTACCATAACCCTCAGGTCTTGATATGCACGCCAAGATTGTGAACAGAAGTGACGATTACCATAACCCTCAGGTCTTGATATGCACGCCAAGATTGTGAACAGAAGTGACGATTACCATAACCCTCAGGTCTTGATATGCACGCCAAGATTGTGTCCAAAAGTGACGATTACCATAACCCTCAGGTCTTGATATGCACGCCAAGATTGTGAACAGAAGTGAGGATTACCATAACCCTCAGGTCTTGATATGCACGCCAAGATTTTGAACAAAAGTGACGATTACCATAACCCTCAGGTCTTGATATGCACGCCAAGATTTTGAACAAAATGCCTTTTTGTCTGCAGGTTTGTTACATGAAGGCGACGAGATTCTGGATGTGAACGGCATTGACATGCGAGGCAAGAACGTCAACGAAGTGTCAGAAATGTTGGTGAGTTGCTTGTGTCAAGTCATACCCCTAACCTGTTGGTGAGTTGCTTGTGTCAAGTCATACCCTTAACCTGTTGGTGAGTTGCTTGTGGCAAGTCATACCCTTAACCTGTTGGTGAGTTGCTTGTGTCAAGTCATACCCTTAACCTGTTGGTGAGTTTCTTGTGTCAAGTCATACCCTTAACCTGTTGGTGAGTTTCTTGTGGCAAGTCATACCCTTAACCTGTTGGTGAGTTGCTTGTGGCAAGTCATACCCTTAACCTGTTGGTGAGTTGCTTGTGGCAAGTCATACCCTTAACCTGTTGGTGAGTTGCTTGTGGCAAGTCATACCCTTAACATGTTGGTGAGTTGCTTGTGGCAAGTCATACCCTTAACCTGTTGGTGAGTTGCTTGTGGCAAGTCATACCCTTAACCTGTTGGTGAGTTGCTTGTGGCAAGTCATACCCTTAACCTGTTGGTGAGTTGCTTGTGGCAAGTCATACCCTTAACCTGTTGGTGAGTTGCTTGTGGCAAGTCATACCCTTAACATGTTGGTGAGTTGCTTGTGGCAAGTCATACCCTTAACCTGTTGGTGAGTTGCTTGTGGCAAGTCATACCCTTAACCTGTTGGTGAGTTGCTTGTGGCAAGTCATACCCTTAACCTGTTGGTGAGTTGCTTGTGGCAAGTCATACCCTTAACCTGTTGGTGAGTTGCTTGTGGCAAGTCATACCCTTAACCTGTTGGTGAGTTGCTTGTGGCAAGTCATACCCTTAACATGTTGGTGAGTTGCTTGTGGCAAGTCAAACCCTTAACATGTTGGTGAGTTGCTTGTGTCAAGTCAAACCCTTAACATGTTGGTGAGTTGCTTGTGGCAAGTCAAACCCTTAACATGTTGGTGAGTTGCTTGTGTCAAGTCAAACCCTTAACCTGTTGGTGAGTTGCTTGTGGCAAGTCAAACCCTTAACATGTTGGTGAGTTGCTTGTGTCAAGTCAAACCCTTAACATGTTGGTGAGTTGCTTGTGGCAAGTCATACCCTTAACCTGTTGGTGAGTTGCTTGTGGCAAGTCATACCCTTAACCTGTTGGTGAGTTGCTTGTGGCAAGTCATACCCTTAACATGTTGGTGAGTTGCTTGTGGCAAGTCATACCCTTAACCTGTTGGTGAGTTGCTTGTGGCAAGTCATACCCTTAACATGTTGGTGAGTTGCTTGTGTCAAGTCAAACCCTTAACCTGTTGGTGAGTTGCTTGTGGCAAGTCATACCCTTAACCTGTTGGTGAGTTGCTTGTGGCAAGTCATACCCTTAACATGTTGGTGAGTTGCTTGTGGCAAGTCATACCCTTAACCTGTTGGTGAGTTGCTTGTGGCAAGTCAAACCCTTAACCTGTTGGTGAGTTGCTTGTGGCAAGTCATACCCTTAACATGTTGGTGAGTTGCTTGTGGCAAGTCATACCCTTAACATGTTGGTGAGTTGCTTGTGGCAAGTCATACCCTTAACCTGTTGGTGAGTTGCTTGTGGCAAGTCATACCCTTAACCTGTTGGTGAGTTGCTTGTGGCAAGTCATACCCTTAACCTGTTGGTGAGTTGCTTGTGGCAAGTCATACCCTTAATATGTTGGTGAGTTGCTTGTGGCAAGTCATACCCTTAACATGTTGGTGAGTTGCTTGTGGCAAGTCATACCCTTAACCTGTTGGTGAGTTGCTTGTGGCAAGTCAAACCCTTAACCTGGTGGTGAGTTGCTTGTGGCAAGTCATACCCTTAACATGTTGGTCAATCTGCCAGGTTTGTCTCCACTATCTGTATAACAATCAGAAATAGTTGGTGTCAGATAGGACCATCCAGCACTGTCAGATAGGATCATCCAGCACTGTCAGATAGGACCATCCAGCACTGTCAGATAGGGTCATCCAGCACTGTCAGATAGGGTCATCCAGCACTGTCAGATAGGACCATCCAGCACTGTCAGATAGGATCATCCAGCACTGTCAGATAGGACCATCCAGCACTGTCAGATAGGATCATCAATCACTGTCAAACATTCTGCCTTTCCTTGAGAACAACATCAGTACGCATTGTGCAACATCAACACTTCACACATATCACACTGACTTGATAACAACATCAGTACGCTTTGTGCAACATCAACACTAAACACATATCACACTGACTTGATAGGAAACTAATGTCAACAGCTTCACAACTGTAGTGAATGTCGCAACTTTGACAAGTGAGGAAAGTGTAGTATTATCTGAATGATTGTGCTAGTGGTGTTGTTGGGTGTGTTGATGGTGTGTTGATGGTGTGTTAACGGTGTGTTGATGGTGTGTTAATTGTGTGTTGATGGTGTGTTGATGGTGTGTTAATGGTGTGTCGACGGTGTGTCGACGGTGTGTTGATGGTGTGTTGATGGTGTGTTGATGGTGTGTTAACGGTGTGTTAACGGTGTGTTGACGGTGTGTTGATGGTGTGTTGACGGTGTGTTGACGGTGTGTTGATGGTGTGTTGATGGTGTGTTAACGGTGTGTTGACGGTGTGTTGATGGTGTGTTAATGGTGTGTTGATGGTGTGTTGACGGTGTGTTGACGGTGTGTTGATGGTGTGTTGATGGTGTGTTAACGGTGTGTTGATGGTGTGTTGATGGTGTGTTGACGGTGTGTTAATGGTGTGTTAATGGTGTGTTGATGGTGTGTTGATGGTGTGTTGATGGTGTGTTGACGGTGTGTTAATGGTGTGTTAATGGTGTGTTGATGGTGTGTTAATGGTGTGTTGATGGTGTGTTAATGGTGTGTTGATGGTGTGTTAATGGTGTGTTGATGGTGTGTTAATGGTGTGTTGATGGTGTGTTGATGGTGTGTTGATGGTGTGTTGATGGTGTGTTGATGGTGTGTTGATGGTGTGTTGATGGTGTGTTAATGGTGTGTTGACGGTGTGTTAATGGTGTGTTGACGGTGTGTTAATGGTGTGTTGACGGTGTGTTGATGGTGTGTTGATGGTGTGTTGATGGTGTGTTGATGGTGTGTTGATGGTGTGTTGATGGTGTGTTGATGGTGTGTTGATGGTGTGTTGATGGTGTGTTGTGTTGATGGTGTGTTGATGGTGTGTTGTGTTGATGGTGTGTTGATGGTGTGTTGTGTTGATGGTGTGTTGATGGTGTGTTGTGTTGATGGTGTGTTGATGGTGTGTTGATGGTGTGTTGATGGTGTGTTGATGGTGTGTTGATGGTGTGTTGATGGTGTGTTGATGGTGTGTTGTGTTGATGGTGTGTTGATGGTGTGTTAATGGTGTGTTGATGGTGTGTTGATGGTGTGTTGTGTTGATGGTGTGTTGATGGTGTGTTGATGGTGTGTTGATGGTGTGTTGTGTTGATGGTGTGTTAATGGTGTGTTGACGGTGTGTTAATGGTGTGTTGACGGTGTGTTAATGGTGTGTTGATGGTGTGTTAATGGTGTGTTGATGGTGT
Source organism: Littorina saxatilis (assembly GCF_037325665.1). Classification (NCBI taxonomy): domain Eukaryota; kingdom Metazoa; phylum Mollusca; class Gastropoda; order Littorinimorpha; family Littorinidae; genus Littorina; species Littorina saxatilis. The sequence continues at coordinate 879,194 of NC_090261.1, forward strand.
GTTGATGGTGTGTTGTGTTGATGGTGTGTTGATGGTGTGTTGATGGTGTGTTGACGGTGTGTTGACGGTGTGTTGATGGTGTGTTGATGGTGTGTTGATGGTGTGTTAATGGTGTGTTAATGGTGTGTTGATGGTGTGTTGATGGTGTGTTGATGGTGTGTTGATGGTGTGTTGATGGTGTGTTAATGGTGTGTTAATGGTGTGTTGACGGTGTGTTGATGGTGTGTTGATGGTGTGTTGATGGTGTGTTGATGGTGTGTTGATGGTGTGTTGATGGTGTGTTGATGGTGTGTTGATGGTGTGTTGATGGTGTGTTGATGGTGTGTTGATGGTGTGTTAATGGTGTGTTGATGGTGTGTTAATGGTGTGTTAATGGTGTGTTGACGGTGTGTTGATGGTGTGTTAATGGTGTGTTGATGGTGTGTTAATGGTGTGTTAACGGTGTGTTGATGGTGTTGATGGTGTGTTAATGGTGTGTTGCATGGTTTCAGGCCAACATGTCTGGCACCATCACCTTCATGATCATCCCCGCTCACACCTGTGTGGAGGAGTCGGGCCCCAAGTCCGGCGAAATTGTAAGTCATGCACACAGCTACTCTTGTTCTCTGGCCTGTTTGCTTGTTTCCTTTGTATTTTGTTTCTTTTAGTTTGGTGTGTGTTAGTTTTACTTCTTGTTTTATTTGTTAAACGAAGTACACCAATTTTCCTTATTTCTATTTTGACTGTCTTATTTTTTTCAATTTGACATAAGCATTTTAGACTGAGCTCCATGAATATGCTGCCACCTTTGAAAAAAGAGTGCTCCTCCATCCTATCAATACAGATGCACCTGCGAGCATTGTTCAGATCATGCACTTTGAATGTCACCATACAGAAAACAAGATTTAACGGGATATCTCCATTGGTGTAGATGCACCTGCGAGCGTTTTCAAATCGTGCATTAAAAATGTCACCATACAGAATGCAAGATATAATGGGATATCTCCATTGTTGTAGATGCACCTGCGAGCATTGTTCAACTACGACCCCGAGGACGACCCGTACATCCCGTGCCGTGAGCTGGGCATCTCGTTCCTCAAGGGCGACATCCTGCACGCAATCCAGCTGACCGACCCCAACTGGTGGCAGGCGCATAGGGAGGGGGAGGAGGAACACCATCTCCTGGCCGGTCTCATCCCCAGCAAGTGTTTTCAGGAACAGTCAGTACTCTTCACTCTGTCTGTCTGTCTGTCTGTCTGTCTGTCTGTCTGTCTGTCTGTCTGTCTGTCTGTCTGTGTAAGTTGATGCAGTGATATTGACAGCAGTAATTCAAGTCTACAGCCTTGAGGAAAGTAAAGAGTGTTCTAAAAACATAGAGTAGTAAAGGTGTGAAGGAAATTAGTATGCATAACCTACCCCCGTCCCCGTCAGGAAGAGACAATCCCATGAAGTATGAGGCTGCTATATGTACTTGCATGGTCAGGATTACTTAATAATCCTGTGATAATGGTACTACAAGGGGTTAGGAAGATGTAAGCAGTGAGTGTGAGTGTGAGTGTGAGTGTGAGTGTGAGTGTGAGTGTGAGTGTGGGTGTGAGTGTGAGTGTGAGTGTGAGTGTGGGTGTGGGTGTGAGTGTGAGTGTGAGTGTGAGTGTGAGTGTGGGTGTGGGTGTGAGTGTGAGTGTGCGTGCGTGCGGGTGAGTGTGAGTGTGGGTGTGTGTGTGATTGTGAGTGTGAGTGTGAGTGTGAGTGTGAGTGTGAGTGCAGGTTTGATGTATAGCCTGGAGGTGTGTTGACAAGACTGATGTCTGGGGTACACACTGACAGCTTCTGCCTGGGGAATACACACTGACAGCTTCTGCCTGGGGAATACACACTGACAGCTTCTGCCTGGGGAATACACACTGACAGCTTCTGCCTGGGGAATACACACTGACAGCTTCTGCCTGGGGAATACACACTGACAGCTTCGCCTGGGGAATACACACTGACAGCTTCTGCCTGGGGAATACACACTGACAGCTTCGCCTAGGGAATACACACTGACAGCTTCTGCTTGGGGAATACACACTGACAGCTTCTGCCTGGGGAATACACACTGACAGCTTCTGCCTCAGGGGGGGCCTTCACTTTGGGTCATTCACCTGTTTTGACAGTTCATGATGCACACTTGAGCAAGTGTGTTATCTGATCAGTGTCAATGTTGGGCAGATCAAGAACCCTAATGAGTAATGTGCAGTAACATGTGCATATTTGACAGATTCTTGGCTTTCAGCACATTCATTGTATGTCAGTCCCCACATCTCTCTTCTGGGTATCTAAGTTGTCATCTTTTTTTGCAACGCAGCAAAATATCTTGCATTCAAGTCATGTTGAGAAGTCTAAGTGTGTGTGTGTGTGTGTGTGTGTGTGTGTGTGTGTGTGTGTGTGTGTGTGTGTGTGTGTGTGTGAAAGTTAAAATGGAAAGTGTGGTGTGTATTTGATGAGAGAGTATAAGTTATACGCTGTGTTTCAGGCGAGAGTCCATACGACAGCAGCTGGTGGCGGAGGGCAAGGAGAACAAGAAGCGAGGTCGCATGTGTGCCTGCGGCAGGAAGGAGAGGAAGAAGAAAAAGAAGAAGAAGTCGCTCTACAATGGAGGGGTGGGAGAAGGTGAGGAGTTACATATCTCCTGTTGTTTGGGCTCTGGACTACACACAAACATGCACATGTTTTAGTGCTTGCAGTGTCTGGCTAACTGGCTGGCTGACAGATTCATTGCTCAAAGGCAAATAGCAATCATTGTAGTGAGAAAAAGGAAGACAGTCAAGCCAAACGAGGGAAACCAGTGAAGAAATGCTTTTAATCTAGCTTGTTTTTTGGTATGTTAACCTTGTGACTGTCTCTTGTTTGGTATGTTAACCTTGTGACTGTCTCTTGTTTGGTATGTTAACCTTGTGACTGTCTCTTGTTTGGTATGTTAACCTTGTGACTGTCTCTTGTTTGGTATGTTAACCTTGTGACTGTCTCTTGTTTGGTATGTTAACCTTGTGACTGTCTCTTGTTTGGTATGTTAACCTTGTGACTGTCTCTTGTTTGGTATGTTAACCTTGTGACTGTCTCTTGTTTGGTATGTTAACCTTGTGACTGTCTATTGTTTGGTATGTTAACCTTGTGACTGTCTCTTGTTTGGTATGTTAACCTTGTGACTGTCTCTTGTTTGGTATGTTAACCTTGTGACTGTCTCTTGTTTGGTATGTTAACCTTGTGACTGTCTCTTGTTTGGTATGTTAACCTTGTGACTGTCTCTTGTTTGGTATGTTAACCTTGTGACTGTCTCTTGTTTGGTATGTTAACCTTGTGACTGTCTCTTGTTTGGTATGTTAACCTTGTGACTGTCTCTTGTTTGGTATGTTAACCTTGTGACTGTCTCTTGTTTGGTATGTTAACCTTGTGACTGTCTCTTTGCACCTGAATACCTGCTAACAGTGTTTCTCCGACGTTGCAGATGCAGAGGAGATTTTGACCTATGAAGAGGTGACGAAGTACTATCCACAGCCGAACCGCAAGCGTCCCATTGTCCTCGTGGGGCCGCCAGACGTTGGTCGACAAGAACTAAGGGAGAGAATCATGGCGTCTGACTTTGACAGATTCGCTGCAGCTGTGCCGCGTGAGTAACTAGCAGTTGAAATACACATTCCCTGTGTGGCCGGTCTCTTTCCACAATGTTGTGCAATGCACACCGCTGGGTGAATAATATAGTGTTACTCTTCATACCACAATGTTGTGCAATGCACACCGCTGGGTGAATAATATAGTGTTACTCTTCATACCACAATGTTGTGCAATGCACACCGCTGGGTGAATAAGATAGTGTTACTCTTCATACCACAATGTTGTGCAATGCACACCGCTGGGTGAATAATATAGTGTTACTCTTCATACCACAATGTTGTGCAATGCACACCGCTGGGTGAATAATATAGTGTTACTCTTCATACCACGATATCTTATGCTTATACTACACTTACAACATGCTGAATAATGGCTGTTTTCTTGTAACGTTTGCTTGCTACCATAGCTATTGAAGTGAGAACTTTGTGCCACCAGACCCGTGTCTTGCACTGATAACTGGTAACGTAGTGAAGATAATTACTGATAACTGGTAACGTAGTGAAGATAATTACTGATAACTGGTAACGTAGTGAAGATAATTACTGATAACTGGTAACGTAGTGAAAATAATTACTGATAACTGGTAACGTAGTGAAGATAATTACTGATAACTGGTAACGTAGTGAAGATAATTACTGATAACTGGTAATGTAGTGAAGATAATTACTGATAACTGGTAATGTAGTGAAGATAATTGACCTTTTCGTCTCATTCTTAGTGTGTGTCTTGTTCATCTGGCAACACAGTGAAAAGGATTGTTCATGTCACTATAATGGTGTGCATTGTGTGTCTAGCATTGACATGTGGTGACGTCTCATCCTGATTGTGTGTCCTGTGTTGTGTCACAGACATGAGTCATTGTCATTGTGTGTCTAGCATTGATATGTGGTAACGTCTCATCCTGATTGTGTGTCCTGTGTTGTGTGACAGACACGAGTCATTGTCATTGTGTGTCTAGCATTGATATGTGGTAACGTCTCATCCTGATTGTGTGTCCTGTGTTGTGTGACAGACACGAGTCATTGTCATTGTGTGTCTAGCATTGATATGTGGTAACGTCTCATCCTGATTGTGTGTCCTGTGTTGTGTCACAGACACGAGTCGTTCCCTGATGGCGGGTGAGCACAACACAAAGGACTACCACTTCATCTCACGCTCGGTCTTCGAGGCGGACATGCTGAGCGGCAAGTTCATAGAGTACGGGGAGTACCAGAACAACCTGTACGGCACCAGTGTCACCGCCGTGCGCCAGGTCATCAACCAGGGGCGCATCTGTATCCTCAACCTGCAGCCTGAGGTGAGGAGGGGGGGGGGGGGGGGGTGGGGGGTGGGGCAATGGAAGCAGCTGCAGTGGGAGGCAGTATTAGGGGGGCAGGGACACATCTGGATCCTCAACCTACAGCCTGAGGTGAGGGAGGCAGTGGTAGAAAATCAAGGGGGGGAGGGGGGGGGAGCAGTTGGGGGGGGGGGGGGGGGCAGGTGAGGGGGATCAATCCATGTCTACAGTTAGAAATAGAGAATACGACATCGCTTGCTGTGTGTTACATATGGGATACAAAGAGTCTTGCATGATATATGCCTGTCACTTGGTTTTTGTCTGTTAACCTTTTAACTACCAAGTTTATTGTTCTGTAGAATCCCTCAGCTCCCAAGTTATTTTGAGCAGAGACGGTCAAAAACGGGTATGCGTGTTTAAATTATTATTACTCAGTTTCTCTTTGTCAGATTGATAAAAAAAATTGGTATGTTATTGGATAGGGATCAAACTTCAAAGAGTATGTGTTCTTCTTCTTGGTGGTATGTATGTCGCAGTGTTATCATGATTTATCTACCTGTTTACCTGTCAATAAAGTTGAAAAATTACGCTTACTTGTTGCTCCGGTATATCATCCGTTTCACTGTCACTTGTTGATATTCATTGAACGATCAAAGTAGGTCAGATCAGCAGTGTTCACAGAAATGCTGATGTCGAAGCCAGAATCTTCTAGTTGATGTCTATTTTCGTGGAGATAATCAAGCATAGTCATGAAATCAGGATCACTGTCATCTGAATCCATGTCGGCACCAAGCGCCCAAAAGATTTGGTGAAAAAAGATCGATTGTAACTCTCACAGAGATCGAAAGCACATGGGGAAAAATCAAGGCGGAAGTGAGACAATCCCACAATGCATTTGCAACCGTCTTATTACTACTGCTCGCGCACAACAACCGCAAACAACCGAAACAGACGCTACACCGGCGACGGGCGGTATCGGGCGGTATGGGAATAGCGGCAATGGCGGAAGACGGGCGGTATCGGGCGGTATGGTAGTTAAAAGGTTAACATGTGGAAAAGTTCCCTTCCCTTGAACTGGTGTTGAAGGTTTCAGCTCTTCAGTGGCAAAATAGAAGTCAATCCTACAGAAGCGTAACACCAAGTCTTGCTTTTTGTTGTTTCAGTCGCTGAAGATCCTGCGTGAGACGGACCTCAAGCCTTACATCATCTTCATCAGCCCACCCAACATGGAGAAGCTGCGACAGCTACAGATGGCCATCGGCAAACCCAGACCCACAGTGAGTCGGCTTGAATCTCACGTAGCATTCAGGGTGGTCAGACAGCTACAGTTTGGTTTACTGGGAAAGTTTTGTCACTTGATCTATTACTTCTATGCATACAAGGTGAGAAATGAGCCCGGAGAAAACCAGGTGTCATTAAAGTAAAGGTGTTATTTTACTCGCACACTTTTCAGTATAGTTGTAGAAATTCCGAGCAAAGTCCAGGAGAAAAGCAGAAATATGGAGGATGCTTATCGGCCATTGTTACCTGCAATTTATAGATTTGCCAGGTGTAGTTATTGCTACCACAGCAACGCATATTACATTTTGCATACGCTGTTAACATGTGTTTCAATGTGTTGTGTTGTTAGGCACATGATGGTAAGGTGTGTTGTTGTGTTGCAGGACGAGGCGCTGAAGGATGTGATAGAGAAGGGGAGGGAGATGGAGGAGACGTACGGTCACTACTTCGACTACGTGCTGGTCAACATGGACCTGGACCGGTCCTACGACGAACTCTTACAGGAGATCAACCGCATCGAGACCGAGCCTCAGTGGGTCCCCATACACTGGATCAACAACGGCTACATGTAAAGAGAGCACGACATGGGACAATCACCCGATGGGTGTCAGTGTAATAATGGAGACACAAGGGGAACAACTGCTGCAGGACACCAGGTATGCTGTGGAACAGCTACAGTGGCTGCCAATCCGTGGGATTAACATTGGATAGCTGTGGATAGCTGGTGATGCTGATGAAACAACTGTCAGTGCAAGGAGCTGCTGAAGAAATAAGCGGCCTTGAGACACAGCTTGGTCAGTGGTTGAGCAGTGGATGCATTAGAATATTGCCCCTGCCTGTCAACTGCGGAGAATGTGCAGATAGGTTAACACCACACTTTGTCAGCCTCACCACAGTGCAAATGAAGACGGACCCTGTGTGTGTGTGAGCTGTACAGTGCTAGCTTACCCTGTAGGCTGTCAACCCATGCAAGTTTGCTTCATAGGAACAGCTGTGTTTTGTGCAGACAGCTGCTTGGGAAGTGACTGTAATTCTCTACAGGGCAACAGTGTCTGTGTGAAAACAACATGTTAACTTGCAGTACTGTCCATGAACAAGCTAAAAGTGCACCCCACGGAGATCCCGCAGTGGGGCACTGCGGTTATGAAATTAAAGGCCCCTCCTGTTTTTGGAACCGCAGGAGCTTTCTAGTTTGCTGTCAGGTAGATTTTTGGTTCCTCTTTCCTGTCATGCTCTCTTTTTCTTCATGAATTCTTTTCTTTTTTCTGCCTTCTTGCTCATTCACCTGTATTTTTTCCAAAAATCTCTTCTCTTGCCGCTTGTCTCGCGATTCATGTATAGTTTAATCTGTTAGTGTTCTGATGTAAGTCCAGCAGTAGATAGGTTAAGCCTATTTTAACATACTGGAAACTGGTAATCTTCCAGTAGGTATTAATTTAGTTTTACTAAAGCCTGCTGGGACACAAGTAATGGGTTAGTGCATTTGTAAACAGGAATCGCTTGACAAGTGGCCCCCTTCATCCCCCCCTTCCTCGTCCTGATATGGCTCTGCGTAGTCGGCTGGACGTTAAGCAACAAATAAACAAACAAACAAACAAACCCCACGGAGACCTCTTGATTGGTTGATGTGCTTCAGTGATCCAACTCACCCACTGCCCTGTACAGTGATCACCGTGACAACATCCACCCACACACATTTACTGCAGTGTATTTAGATATCATGTGTATATATATGCATAACCAGCAAAGTTGTGTGTGGTTTTCCATAAGCAACCCATTCATCAAGTGTTATTCGCATACCCAGGTTACAGCTGCAATCCAGTGGGCTGTGTACAGCATTCAGCAAGAAGAGTTGTGTTGGTTATTCACATATTGTTGTGCGATGTCAGAGGCTGACAGACATTACGGGCTGTTGCTGTTGGTGCTCAGAGCATGGTCACAGTGTTTCAACATGGGGGACTTCTTCGCAGTTGCTATGGATACTAATGTTCATTCTTCCGTAAAAATGAAATGTCCTGAACACTTGAAAGTCACTAATTTCTACGCCATTGACTTCTGCCGCACAGAGAAGGTTGCCACGGTGAAGATAGTGACTGCAAAATGGTTGTGAAAGTGCCCGTCATAATTAAGGGTAAAAATAAATATGATGGGAAAAGACTATCTTTTTTTTAATCGCTCAGTAAAGAGGAACATTTATGTGACATACGATATTCAGGAATACAGAACAAGTTTTGAGAGTTGTGTGTAAGTGAGACTGAGAGTTGTGTGTAAGTGAGACTGGGAGTTGTGTGTAAGTGAGACTGAGAGTTGTGTGTAAGTGAGACTGAGAGTTGTGTGTGAGTGAGACTGAGAGTTGTGTGTAAGTGAGACTGAGAGTTGTGTGTAAGTGAGACTGAGAGTTGTGTGTAAGTGAGACTGAGAGTTGTGTGTGAGACTGAGAGTTGTGTGTAAGTGAGACTGAGAGTTGTGTGTAAGTGAGACTGGGAGTTGTGTGTAAGTGAGACTGAGAGTTGTGTGTAAGTGAGACTGAGAGTTGTGTGTAAGTGAGACTGAGAGTTGTGTGTAAGTGAGACTGAGAGTTGTGTGTAAGTGAGACTGAGAGTTGTGTGTAAGTGAGACTGAGAGTTGTGTGTGAGACTGAGAGTTGTGTGTAAGTGAGACTGAGAGTTGTGTGTAAGTGAGACTGAGAGTTGTGTGTAAGTGAGACTGAGAGTTGTGTGTAAGTGAGACTGAGAGTTGTGTACTTATGGTCCTTTGGTTTGACAGGATGTATTTGTGCAAAGTACAATTATTTTCTTCACCCAAGTGTCTGTAGTGTCAACAATGCTTCAGTCAACTGATCTTCCATCAAATTAACTATTGCTGTTTCCGTCAGAGAATGTGTTACATGTGCTAGTTAACCAGTGATGGTAGTTTTGTAAGGCCAATGGGGATGCGAAAGACTGCAAAAGAATGTCAGTAGTTGAGAACAAAAAACCCAAAACACCTGGGGTTTTGGAAGTGAAAGAGTATTCGGTGGATTGTACTTTCAAGAGATGACCCTGGATTTACTGTGATTACAAAAAAAATTAAAAGGGGGGGGGGGGGGGGGGTGGATGGATGGATGGATGGATGGATGGATGGATGGATGGAGAGAGAGAGAGAGAAAGAAGGGCCGATTTGGAGATGATGGTATTTTACCCGGCAGTGGGACTGGAATAGAAAGGTTGAATGTAGTGAACTTAGGAATTACCGACTGTTTCGTCTTAGTGTAGCAAAAAACAAAATAAAAAACGCATACAGCAACTGCAAACAAATCAAAGCACAGAACAAAAATGTAGGAATACATGTAATTTCTGGAAACTGACTGAAACATTAAGAAATGAAATTGTAATGGTTGAAATGAATGATGAATGATCATTACTCTCATTTGGGCTAACAGTGTCAGCAGTGGTTATTGTCGCTTCTTGTTGGTGGTTTGGTTTTCAATTTCATGTTCAATGTTAAATGTAATAAAGATCAATCTGTGTGCGGGCCAGAACAAAAGTGTATGAAAATGAAATATATTCTGTTGAAAAGAAACATTATATCAGGCAGCAGCATTGTGAGGGGTTTGGGTTGGGCTATTAAATGTTTGCAGAGATGAAAAACCACCCTTCCGACCACAAGCTCAAACCTCCATTTGGAGTGGTTGAAGTTAAAAAAAACAAGTGTCTTTTTATTAAAGCATTTCCATTAGCCAAATTTGCCAGTCATTTGATAAAATCTAAATAATGCAAATTAATGATTCACATGTTATTGTTGTTCATTTGCAAAAACCATAGTTTCTTGCATCTGAGTTTATTCAAGTTTAGTATTTTTATTTGAAAGTTGAATTTGGTAGGTTTCTTTCATGTGATCTTTTGTTTATTTGTTTGTTTGTGCGCGTTCTGTTTCTCTCTTGTAAGTACCTTACAGTTACAGTAAACACTAGATTTGCTGGGTAAAGTCAGTAGTGCAGGCTAATGTGGGTTGTGACTTGTGGCTAGTCCAGTGTTGAAAGCACCCAGTTGTGCAGGCTAATGTGGGTTGTGACTTGTGGCTAGTCCAGTGTTGAAAGCACCCAGTCAGCATGGTGATGGCATGCAACTCGCAAGCCTCAACTTGGTAACAACATCATTACTGTAAGCTTAATCCAAGCTCCAAATATGTACACACAGATCCTTTCCTGCCTCAGGTTTCCTTGGCTTGAACATTTTGTGTGTGTTTCTTCTTTTGTATTATCTACTCTAGATGAGCTATATTTTTATGATATCATTATGTTTGAGTATTTAAGAGGATACCAGGTAGTGTTCTCCCTATATTGATAGTATCATTATGTTTGAGTATTTAAGAGGATACCAGGTAGTGTTCTCCCTAAAATGTGCACAGGTGCACTGACAAAATGGAATGGGTGAAGGGTCAGGGGTCAAGACACAAAGTGAAAGAATAATGGTTGCCACCCACTGTTTCATCTTTGGGTTCTCGCTTCTCACATAGGAAGAAGATCCAACTAGAGTTATGTATTTAAACTTAAGGTTGTGAGCATCTATTTTATTTTATAAAATGTCGCTTCTTTTATCTGAGACTGTGATGGATGTGTTGTGCAATTGATGATGTTCTCTTCCTTCATTTTGTCATCTTGTTATTTATGTTAGTGTTTAGGTGGCTTGGCTGGCTGCTTGTGAGGCAGTCCATCTGTTGCTTTCCATTCCATGCTTCCTGCTGTAAGTTGTGATACTGTTTTGTGGTGAGCCTTGATATTATAACGTCACCTGGGGCAACGACATCCACAACAATACATGGAAACAAAGGAGACAAAAAGCTTGTAATCTGGGGTGGGTTTTAACCTCTCATGGCACAAGAAATTCTAGCTGGACTAGTTGACTTGAAAAGAGTCAGTGTGAAAAACAGAAACAAGTTGTTACAGTTGTTACGGTCTAGAATTTAATGCTTTATTGCTTTATAGTGGTTGCTTGTTTTGGTCATCTTTTTACATTTAGTCAAGTTTTGACTAAATGTTTTAACATAGAGGGGGAATCGAGACGAGGGTCGTGGTGTATGTGTGTGTGTGTCTGTGCGTGTGTGTGTGTAGAGCGATTCAGAGTAAACTACTGGACCGATCTTTATGAAATTTTACATGAGAGTTCCTGGGTATGATATCCCCAGACGTTTTTTTCATTTTTTCGATAAATGTCTTTTATGACGTCATATCCGGCTTTTTGTAAAAGTTGAGGCGGCACTGTCACACCTTAATTTTTCAATCAAATTGATTGAAATTTTGGCCAAGCAATCTTCGACGAAGGCCGGACTTCGGTATTGCGTTTTAGCATGGAGGCTTAAAAATTAATTAATGACTTTGGTCATTAAAAATCTGAAATTATTTTTCTATAAAACGATCCAAAATTACTTTTATTTTATTTTTCATCATGTTCTGATTCCAAAAACATATAAATATGTTATATTCGGATTAAAAACAAGCTCTGAAAATTAAAAATATAACAATTATGATTAAAATTAAATTTCCGAAATCGTTTTAAAAACAATTTCATCTTATTCCTTGTCGGTTCCTGATTCCAAAAACATATCGATATGATATGTTTGGATCAAAAACACGCTCAGAAACTGAGAAAGTTAAAACGAAGAGAGGTACAGTAAAGCGTGCTATGCAGCACAGCGCAACCGCTACCGCGCTAAACAGGCTCGTCACTTTCACTGCCTTTTGCACTAACGGCGGACTACGGTCATTGTGAAAAGATGCAGTGCGTTCAGTTTCATTCTGTGAGTTCCACAGCTTGACTAAATGTAGTAATTTCGCCTTACGCAACTTGTTTGATCTTCTTAGGTCTTGTTTACATGTTTTCATTGAATGAACTGTGTCCTAGCTCCTGATAATGGAGAGTGTGTGTGCTGTGTGCAGATGTTAGTCTGTTACTATTGTTAGTCCTGTTGAATGCAAGAAAGAGCAATCACGCTTGGGCCGGAAGTGTGTTTAGGGCCGGAAGTGTGTTTAATTTGGATACATGTAAAACCTGTAATACTCACGAGTAATTGGAAACTACAATAGACAGGGATGTATATATATATATATATACAATAGACAGGGATGTATATATATATATATATACAATAGACAGGGATGTATATATATATATATATACAATAGACAGGGATGTATATATATGTTTTGCAGTTTTATTCATCACCTCAGTTCACATAAAACGGAAGGATTGAGATAACATTTGGAATATCTTTAGTTTTATGATTATTCTTGGAGAGAAAAGGAAAGCCAACATCAGAAATAATGACAGTTATTTTGACTGTATGACAAACACAAATGAATAGCCAGACTGAACGGGTTTCAGAGCTAAATGTTTGAATCAAATGTGATTGTCTAACCTCCAGACCTCTTCTGCTTGGCAGTTATTTGTTTACGCTATTTATCTACAGTATTTATCAATTGTAGTTAGCCACCCAAGCCGGAGTGGGGTTTGAAGAAAAACAGCAGCATTTTACAAAACATGTCATTGAATGATTGATAATGCTTCACACATGACGGGAAATTCTTCAAGAGTAAATAAAGTTATAGTGCTTATTTTGTGAGAAAAACCATGACTGCCTATCTAAAAAAATAGAACAAATTCCGGAACAAAATCCTAGTCCTTAGAACTTTGCATTGCTATGTAGCTAGCAGAGAAGCCTTGCTATGTAGCTAGCAGAGAAGCATTGCTATGTAGCTAGCAGAGAAGCCTTGCTATGTAGCTAGCAGAGAAGCCTTGCTATGTAGCTAGCAGAGAAGCATTGCTATGTAGCTAGCAGAGAAGCATTGTTATGTACAGGCATGGGAATTGTCCGCCGAATGGCGGATTTCCGCCGAATTTTTTTTTGTTCCGCCGAAAATGCAAAAGTGTCCGCCGAAAAAATAAAGGGGGGAGGCACACAAAAAAAGCACCGGTTACTTTGGCCTTTGCGCAAAAGCCCGCGAAAACTTTCCGTACTTTGTTCACGCACTGCTACCGCCCGCCTCAGTTATTGAACTATTATGTTTGAAAGTAAACCAGATTGCACAGATTGTGTTACAATTTACATTTTCCTGTTTGTCTCAACAGATACATTTTTTTACAAATTTAAACCATATATAATACATGTAAGCAAAATTTGGTACATTTTTGTACTAAAAACTCTGATTCTAAAAACAGAATTTAATGGCAAACTTGGAGCTCAGATGACACCAGATTGCACCATCTGGGTTCTTTGGAGAAAAAAAATTTCCGGGGGGGCATGCCCCCGGACCCCCCTAGTAAGGCTAGGCGCTTCGCGCCGTCGACTTGACGCTTCGCGTCATCAGTTATAAATTCTCCGCCTTTTTTACAATTTTCAATTCCCATGCCTGTATGTAGCTAGCAGAGAAGCATTGCTATGTAGCTAGCAGAGAAGCCTTGCTATGTAGCTAGCAGAGAAGCATTGCTATGTAGCTAGCAGAGAAGCATTGCTATGTAGCTTGCAGAGAAGAAGTGTCTAGGATCTTGTAACATCATCAACCAGAGCAAAAATACCTTACGACCACCTGAACCATTGACAAATCAAAACCCATCAAAAGGTCATAACGTTACATTTGTACATAATCACTGACAGCCAATGTTTGTGTGACACTGGTTGAGTCCCGGGGAAGCTTGAAGTTGAATAGTGAAGGAAGACGCGGTGTGCGTGAGACACTGGTTGAGTCCCGGGGAAGCTTGAAGTTGAGTAGTGAAGGAAGACGCGGTGTGCGTGAGACACTGGTTGAGTCCCGGGGAAGCTTGAAGTTGACTAGTGGAGGAAGACACGGTGTGCGTGAGGCACTGGTTGAGTCCCGGGGAAGCTTGAAGTTGACTAGTGGAGGAAGACACGGTGTGCGTGAGGCACTGGTTGAGTCCCGGGGAAGCTTGAAGTTGACTAGTGGAGGAAGACACGGTGTGCGTGTGACACTGGTTGAGTCCCGGGGAAGCTTGAAGTTGACTAGTGGAGGAAGACACGGTGTGCGTGTGACACTGGTTGAGTCCCGGGGAAGCTTGAAGTTGACTAGTGGAGGAAGACACGGTGTGCGTGAGGCACTGGTTGAGTCCCGGGGAAGCTTGAAGTTGACTAGTGGAGGAAGACACGGTGTGCGTGTGACACTGGTTGAGTCCCGGGGAAGCTTGAAGTTGAATAGTGAAGGAAGACGCGGTGTGCGTGAGACACTGGTTGAGTCCCGGGGAAGCTTGAAGTTGACTAGTGGAGGAAGACACGGTGTGCGTGAGGCCTGGTGAGATGTGGAACATAATGTACAGTGGACGCCTTTCTTTTTTTTATTCATTATGTTGTTGAAACAAATTATATATTGGTTTGATGTATGGTGTGCAGTTCATATCATACATTTCTGTTATGACTTGCAATAAATGACATGGTTGTTGCTTTTGTTAAACTGCCTTGGTATCGGTTGTCTTACTTTAGACAGTTTGTTTAGCTTGGTTTGTATCGTACAGTGCTTTTTCAACGTGTTTTTTTCTTTAATATTGCATGACAACAGGAAAAGCCATTTTTGTAGCAAAAGTTTTATACAGAAACATAGCAAACTGCCATGCATCCGAGTGTGATTCGTTACGAGTTGTGGCTTAAAGTAAGAATATGGATTTTTTCATAACTGAAATGAATTGTATGATGAAACGCACACCCGCTGAAAGGTTTTTCATTAATTGTACAGAAAATGAAGTAAGTGATGTACAGAAAGTATAATTCATGCGGCATATATCTTGACTGTACTCATTTTATACAATAAACTTTATCTAATATTTTGATGTGTTCCTCTTTGTTGGATTGAAGTGAGCATGGTCTTCTTCTATTTCAGATCACATAATATATTCATCTAGTATATATATACTGGATGAATACCCGGCTTCGCCGGGTGGATCGTGAGACAGAGTATGCGGCGTGGCGGTTCGCCGGCTTAGAGCACGTGTTGTTTGGTCCACCTGAATATACCCACCAAATTTGATGCAGATCCGTCGAGAACTTTGGCAGTGCATCGCAAACAGACAGATACACACACAGACAGTAGTCGTACCTACCATCTACTGTAGAGCTTCTGGGTAGACCACATTTCTGGTCTGCCTGTTTGGTGCCAGAATGGTCAGAGTATCTGCTCTTCCCGGCCGTCATGCTGCGACGTAGAACATACCGTGGTTGAAGCAAGGCCCTGTGAGATCTACTCCCCGCAGTAGAACATACCGTGGTTGAAACAAGGCCCTGTGAGATCTACTCCCCGCAGTAGAACATACCGTGGTTGAAGCAAGGCCCTGTGAGATCTACTCCCCGCAGTAGAACATACCGTGGTTGAAACAAGGCCCTGTGAGATCTACTCCCCGCAGTAGAACATACCGTGGTTGAAACAAGGCCCTGTGAGATCTACTCCCCGCAGTAGAACATACCGTGGTTGAAGCAAGGCCCTGTGAGATCTACTCCCCGCAGTAGTACATACCGTGATTGAAACAAGGCCCTGTGAGATCTACTCCCCGCAGTAGTACATACCGTGGTTGAAGCAAGGCCCTGTGAGATCTACTCCCCGCAGTAGAACATACCGTGGTTGAAGCAAGGCCCTGTGAGATCTACTCCCCGCAGTAGTACATACCGTGGTTGAAGCAAGGCCCTGTGAGATCTACTCCCCGCAGTAGTACATACCGTGGTTGAAGCAAGGCCCTGTGAGATCTACTCCCCGCAGTAGAACATACCGTGGTTGAAGCAAGGCCCTGTGAGATCTACTCCCCGCAGTAGTACATACCGTGGTTGAAACAAGGCCCTGTGAGATCTACTCCCCGCAGTAGTACATACCGTGGTTGAAGCAAGGCCCTGTGAGATCTACTCCCCGCAGTAGAACATACCGTGGTTGAAACAAGGCCCTGTGAGATCTACTCCCCGCAGTAGAACATACCGTGGTTGAAGCAAGGCCCTGTGAGATCTACTCCCCGCAGTAGAACATACCGTGGTTGAAGCAAGGCCCTGTGAGATCTACTCCCCGCAGTAGAACATACCGTGGTTGAAGCAAGGCCCTGTGAGATCTACTCCCCGCAGTAGAACATACCGTGGTTGAAACAAGGCCCTGTGAGATCTACTCCCCGCAGTAGAACATACCGTGGTTGAAACAAGGCCCTGTGAGATCTACTCCCCGCAGTAGAACATACCGTGGTTGAAGCAAGGCCCTGTGAGATCTACTCCCCGCAGTAGTACATACCGTGATTGAAACAAGGCCCTGTGAGATCTACTCCCCGCAGTAGTACATACCGTGGTTGAAGCAAGGCCCTGTGAGATCTACTCCCCGCAGTAGAACATACCGTGGTTGAAGCAAGGCCCTGTGAGATCTACTCCCCGCAGTAGTACATACCGTGGTTGAAGCAAGGCCCTGTGAGATCTACTCCCCGCAGTAGAACATACCGTGGTTGAAGCAAGGCCCTGTGAGATCTACTCCCCGCAGTAGAACATACCGTGGTTGAAACAAGGCCCTGTGAGATCTACTCCCCGCAGTCTTCTTCTTCTTCTTGGCGTTCGCAGAGGTTACACAATCAGTCCAGCACTGGTGATAAATGTTGTCGTTTTCTCCAACTCCTGTCGACTGCCGTATAGTTTGGTCTGCAAGGGAGTTGGTGACGGCCACACTTCTTTTCGTTCCTCATCTAGTAAGGGACATCGCTGTAAGATGTGTTCCGCTGTTTGGTCTTCTTGACCGCAGGCACAGGTTGGTGATGGCGCCAGCTTGAACTTTCGGTTCATGTGAGCATTGAGCCTGTTGTGGCCAGTACGCAGCCTGATGAGTTTGACTTGCTGCTCTCTGGACAGTGTGTGGTAGTCATCTCTGTTTGTCCTTGGCCTCATCAATGCCTTGATGATTGTCTTCTGCTCACTAAAGCTGACACTGTTTTCAGGTTGGTCTTCCACGGCTCCTTCTTTCGCCAGCTCATCTGCCCTTTCATTTCCTGGTATCCCACAGTGTGCTGGTATCCACTGGAGGACAACTCTTCTGGTTTGTCTGACCATCTGTAATGCTTTGGCCAGCTGTGGGAGTTTGTCGTTCTCTAGGGCCTGAAGGACTGAAAGGGCGTCCGAGAGGAAGACAACTTGGTAGCAAGGGTCTGCGGAGTCCTGAACCAAGGAGGCGGCCTGCATGAGAGCTTCTGCTTCTGCTTTATAGTTTGTGCAGTGTTTGCCAGTGGCAACGCTGGATGTAGCTGTATGTCCCCCAGGGAACTGGATGAGAATGCCTGCACCTCCATTGAGCACGGCGTTAGTTGCTGATCCATCGGTGTATACATGGATCCACGCCTCTTTTGGGTACTGTTCGTCGATCAGGGCTAAGGTGAGTGCCTGTCGAGCTGTGTCATTCTGATCTTCTCCTGAGGTAACATGTGGAACACTGGTGCAGATCTGGATGCCTGGTTTCTCTGTTGCCTTGGGGGTTTCCTCTTCTTCTTGGGTCAGAGGTAGAGTGTTCTGTGGGAGGACTTCCCTGTACTGTCGAGAAAGTCTCTTGCTCTCGTGTACAAAACTGCTCCGTTTGAGCCGGTTCTTGGTGAGGTTGCTCAGTCTGTGCTTCATGGGGTGGTCGGGTAGGCACTTGAGCTTCTCGGCCTGTACCATAGTCTTGGCTTCTCTTCTCTGACAGAGGGGTTGGATGGTGGTAAGCTTCTCCATTTCCTTGATGGGCGTGGATTTCATTGCACCAGTGATGAGTCGGAGGGCCTGGTTTTGCACACGGTCAAGGGTCTGCAGGTTTGTCTTGGCTGAGGTTGACCACGCTGTGGAGCCGTACTCGAGGTGGGGTCTGATTGTTCCCTGGTATACTGTCTTCAGTATCTTCTCGTTCGCTCCCCAGGTGGTACCTGCCAGCTTCCTGAGTATGGCTAGCTTGCGCCGGGCCTTCGTCTCTGCCTGTGCAATGTGTGGTTTCCAGGTCTGCCGTCTATCAAAGGTGACACCAAGGTACGTTGCTTCTTCATCCTCTCTCAGAGGAGTTCCACCAAGCCTAATGGTTCCGGCTTTCTGCTTTGGCGACAGTGTGAATAGGGTGGTGGAGGATTTCTCCTTGTTGATGGAGACGCACCAATCTTCTGCCCATGCGTTCAGCCTATCTGCCGCTTGCTGCATTCTGTAGGTGGCAGTACTTGCGTGCTCCTCCTTGCACCAGATCACAAGGTCGTCTGCGTAGAGAGCAGCTTTGATCCCCTTGGGCATCTCAGACACCAGATCGTCGATGAAGAGAAGGAAGAGTGTGGGGGAGAGGACTCCGCCCTGAGGGACGCCATGACGAAGGAGGAACTTCTTGCTTTTGGTCTGGTCGACGTTAACTCTTGCCCTGCGGTTATAGAGGTAAGAGCGAATCCACTGGTACATGTTGCTGGACACGCCTTTCCTCAGCAGTTTTACAAGGAGTCCATCTTTCCAGACCTTGTCAAAGGCCTTCTGAAGATCTATCCAGGTGACGAAGACCAGCTTCTGTTCCTGAAAGGCATCTTCAACTTCTTGCGCCAGGTAAGTGACCTGATCTTCAGTGCTGCGGAACTGTCGGAATCCAGCTTGTTCAGGGGCGAGGAGGTTCCTGGATTCCAGGTACCACCTGAGGCGCTCGTTCACAATTCTCTCCAGGGTCTTCACAACACAGCTGGTGAGGCTGATTGGGCGATAGCTGGTGGCCTTCTTTGGATCCTTCCCTTTTTTTAAGATGGGGATCATGATCGCTTCTCGCCAGAGTTGTGGTAGCGATCCTTCTTGCCAGCTGCTGTTGAAGACCTCGAGTAGCTTGTTCTCTGCTGCACTACCAAGGTGGGTTAGCATCTCGTTGGTGATGCCGTCTGGGCCAGGGGACTTCTTCGCCTTTGACTTTTTCAGAGCTGAGTGCAGCTCGTGGAGTGTGAGTGGTTGACTCATGGCGTCCACTGTCGACTGTCTGGCAGGTCTCTCTCTTTTCTCTCTTCTTGCTTCTCTCTGTTTCTCGGGGCTAACATGGAGGTTGCTCTCAGCTGCATAGCTTTCAGCAAATTGGTTGGCAGCATGCTTTCCAGTTAGCACCTTCTCGTTCTCTTCTAATGTGATCTTTCCTCTGCTGGTGTTCTCATCATTCAACTGCTTGGTGAGCCTCCAGAGCTTTCTGCCATCCTTCTCAAGGTTCAGAGAGCTTGTTTTCTCTTGCCAGCTTCTCCGTCTTGCCTGTAGCTTCTTTTTGAGAAATTTGGCTTTGGCTTCCTGGAGGCGGATGTTGTTGTTTTGTGACGGGTTGACTTCTGCTTCCCTTCTGGCGTCTGCCAGATCATCATCCAGTTCCTGCAATTCATTGCTCCAGTAGGGCTTATAGTCTCTCCTGGCACCCCTGGGAATGGACTCACGCGCTGCTCTGAGGATGCTCATGTTGAAGTCCTTCGCCACCATGTTGATGTCTCGACCCTCGACTCTGATGTCTTTGGTGAGTTCGCTGGTGCGATGTCTAAAGAGGAACCAGTTCGCTCTTTTGTAGTTCCACCGTGGGAAGGAAGCTTCAGTGCAGGACTCCATGCCCAGGGTCAAAAAGACTGGCCGATGGTCACTTCCACCTAGCTGTTCTCCGACATCTCTGCTGGTTAGCTGGTGCATGTCTTCCGTGCAGAAGGCTAGGTCAGGAGTTGATGTAGTGTGCCATCTTCTGGAGTAGAATGTAGGGCAGTCAAAGGGACTGTTCAAAAGGATGAGACCTTTGTCGTCCTGCCAGTTCTCCACCTCTTCTCCTCTCCGATCCAGGTGGTCATATCCCCAACTCTGTGAATGACTGTTGAAGTCACCCACCACGATGAAGTTGGAGGCCTTTGCGGGGATCGTGTCAAGGGCGAGGTGTCTATCATTGGGGCAGTAGAAGTTGACAAGATGGAATTCTGATGTCTTCGTCTGGATTCGAATCACCTGATATTCGGAGTCCTCCATGTGCGTTTCTATCAAACAGGCATTGATGTTGTTCCTGATGAGGGTCAGGATTCCTCCTTTGCTTCGGTCTGTTCTGTCGGACCTAAGGCATTGGTAGCCTCTCACTTTGAAGGACTTTTGGGGTGTCAGGTGCGTCTCCTGAATACAGCAGATGTTGATGTTCTTCTCATGCAGGATATGCTCCAACTCTGTCTTCTTGTTCAGGATACTTTCTGCGTTCCAGTGCATGACCTGAAAAGGTCGCTGCTGACTGGGTTTCTTCCCGGTTGTGGTGGTGCCAGTCACTTTCCTCCCGCGTCCCCTGGCGTGACAAGACGGACGGGAGGGACCTCCAGTAGTTGGGGCTGGGTCCCTTTGAGGCATGGGACCCGACGCTGCTCCACCCTGGGGGGTCCTCAATGGGCGAGCGCCATTTCCATCTGTGCTGGTTGATTGTGTCATCATTTGCGTAAGTGCGTGTACCCGTGGTTTGTTAGAATGCGCCGTGCGGCCCGGGTCCTCCGTCTTCAGCATTCGGGGTTTTCTGTCGGGGTTACCTCACCCTTAGCTCATGGCCCGTACGTCCTACCCTGAGAGCACAGGGGGGAGGATTTGCCGGGATCCCACCCGGAGCCAGTTTGGTCCGCGGCCGCAAGCGGCTGATCTCCATATCTGAAGACCGTTCCCCTATCCGCCACCCGGGGACGCGCTGGGTTGGGGGTGGTCGCCCCACTGAAAATCCCACACTGGGTTAAGAAAGATCAGCCTGTCCCAGACTCCCCGCAGTAGAACATACCGTGGTTGAAGCAAGGCCCTGTGAGATCTACTCCCCGCAGTAGAACATACCGTGGTTGAAGCAAGGCCCTGTGAGATCTACTCCCCGCAGTAGAACATACCGTGGTTGAAGCAAGGCCCTGTGAGATCTACTCCCCGCAGTAGAACATACCGTGGTTGAAACAAGGCCCTGTGAGATCTACTCCCCGCAGTAGAACATACCGTGGTTGAAACAAGGCCCTGTGAGATCTACTCCCCGCAGTAGAACATACCGTGGTTGAAGCAAGGCCCTGTGAGATCTACTCCCCGCAGTAGTACATACCGTGATTGAAACAAGGCCCTGTGAGATCTACTCCCCGCAGTAGTACATACCGTGGTTGAAGCAAGGCCCTGTGAGATCTACTCCCCGCAGTAGAACATACCGTGGTTGAAGCAAGGCCCTGTGAGATCTACTCCCCGCAGTAGTACATACCGTGGTTGAAGCAAGGCCCTGTGAGATCTACTCCCCGCAGTAGAACATACCGTGGTTGAAGCAAGGCCCTGTGAGATCTACTCCCCGCAGTAGAACATACCGTGGTTGAAACAAGGCCCTGTGAGATCTACTCCCCGCAGTAGTACATACCGTGGTTGAAGCAAGGCCCTGTGAGATCTACTCCCCGCAGTAGAACATACCGTGGTTGAAGCAAGGCCCTGTGAGATCTACTCCCCGCAGTAGTACATACCGTGGTTGAAGCAAGGCCCTGTGAGATCTACTCCCCGCAGTAGAACATACCGTGGTTGAAGCAAGGCCCTGTGAGATCTACTCCCCGCAGTAGAACATACCGTGGTTGAAGCAAGGCCCTGTGAGATCTACTCCCCGCAGTAGAACATACCGTGGTTGAAGCAAGGCCCTGTGAGATCTACTCCCCGCAGTAGAACATACCGTGGTTGAAACAAGGCCCTGTGAGATCTACTCCCCGCAGTAGAACATACCGTGGTTGAAGCAAGTCCCTGTGAGATCTACTCCCAAGACTGAATATGTCTGTCCTTGACTTTTATTGATGGTGGGGGCAAAGGCTGGCCCAAAAAAAGTGTTTAGTTGCGTAATTCGTATCGCGAAACAGAGTATTCCCCGCGGTTCCCCGCGCCACCACGCTTAGACGGCACGTGTTGACAATTTTCTTCGACCAGTTTGTGCCCGGGGTCCACCTGACACCTACCAAATTTGAAGCAGATCCATCGAGAACTTTGGCCGTGCATCGCGAACACACATACACACACACACAGAGAAGCCGTCTCTCTCTCTCTCTCTCTCTCTCTCTCTCTCTCTCTCTCTCTCTCTCTCTCTCTCTCTCTCTCTCACACACACACACACACACACACACACACACACACATAATCACACCTCCAGTATTACGTACAGAATCAGAATCAGAATCAGAATCAGAATCAGAATTTATTGTCATTAAAGCACATAGCCTATTGACACATTCAAGATACATAAGTACAGGAAAAAAATAGCAATATAACATAACATACATGTAATACAAAACCAAGTGGAACAGGGTGAACAAAGAGGACCTGAAGATGAGCATAGGTTATTGAGGACAGTCGGAAGACGCATTGCATCTGCGTAGTTGAAAACAATCGTACACATATTTTGCCAATTGCCTTTGGATGTCGCTGTCCGTAAACAGAGAACTGACTCTTATTTCATCACTGCCGGTGGAAGTATTCGGTAATAACTGTTGCCTGAGATGAGCATACATTGTACATGAATCAAGGAAATGAAGTTCATCCTCCACCACTCCACAGTTTCTGCATAGTCTTTCCTCCCTTGGTGTTCCCGTGTATCTGCCCTTTTCGATTTCTAAGTCATGGGCACTTATACGTAGTTTGCTCATAGCCTGTCTGTGTTCTTGTGTTAGCAAAAGATAGGGTTGTAGAGAGTAGTCGTGTGACACTCCCTTGTAAAACTGTAGTTTAGAGGAGTTTCCTTCTTTTTTTGTCCTCCAGAGCCTGACAAATTGAGTTTCTACATGTTTTGTTAGCGCGTGTTTCAGTCTTGCCGGGTGTATTGTGCTTTGGTTTTGCCACACGTGTTTGAAGCCTGAGGAAGTCAGGAACTCGCGTACAAATAAGAGCCATTTATTTTCCTCTTTATGTTCTTGTGAGAGAAGGCTTGAGTAAGTTTGCCTAAGAAGCCCATGTTGGTCAGATTCCATGATGTGTAACCAAAATGATATGATCTGTCCCAATATTTTTGTGCTGATCGGAAATCTGCCCAATTCAGCCAGTACTGGGAAATTCATTGATTTTCTGTGTACTCCTAAAAGTTGCTTGCAGAATTTCATGTGTACGTTTTCATGCGGAAGGACAGTCGTTATACATTTTTCAAGGAGATTATTCTCAAGGTTCTGCGTGTCCTTTAAGTTTATATCTTTGCAGTAAGGGAGCCAAATTTCAGAGCCAAAGGTCAGAATAGGTGCAACTAATGTATCAAAGAGTTTCGCCATTACTGGGACACTTATGTTCTTTGTTCGTACTGCTCGTTTGAGCGAGTGCAGAGCTTTGCTCCCTTGTCGGGAGAGATGGTTCTGTGCCATTTTCATGTCTCCGCGTTTATTGAATATGATACCGAGATATTTGTAGTTGTCTGTAGTATTGATTATGGCATCGCCAATTTTGAAGAAGAGGGGGAGTATGGGTTCGTGCTTGGAGAAAACTATCACCTTTGTTTTTTCGCGATTAATTTGTAATCCCCATTTATTGCAGTATTCATGGAGGCTGTTGAGTTTGTCCTGTAATCCTTTCTTTGTAGTTGAGAGAATAACAATGTCGTCAGCATACATTAGGCATGGCACCGGAACGAGTCCAGCCTCATCCACAGTTGGGGAGTCGTGCAGTCTTTTAAGCTATCAACTATGTCATTAATAAAAATATTAAATAGTGTTGGGCTTAGAGTATTACCTTGGAGAACACCTTTTCTTACTGTGATTTCCCGCGATAGGCCGACTTCTGTCTTTGAGCATACGGTTGCATTATTATACATTTCTTGCACAACTTGCAGTAGTTTGCCTCCTATCCCTATCTCCTGCATCTTATATAGTAATCCTGTGTGCCATATACTGTCGAATGCCTTAGCGAAGTCAATGAAACAGCCGTACAGTCTGCCATTTGTAGTTCTGAGGGTATCATTGACTAGCTTTTTTAGGATGAACACTTGGTCTTGCGTTCGAGACGATTTTCTGAAGCCGGCTTGCTCTTTAGCTAGCAGGCTGTTGTTCTCGAGGAAGTTTGTTATTCTATTGTTAATGACCTGACAGAAAAAGTTTGCCATTGTGTTGTTAAGAGTGACGCCTCTGTAGTTACTAGTGTTGTGTGGGTCTCCGTTTTTGAATATGGGCACATTCACTCCTTTCTTCCATTGTTCGGGATATGTTCCATATTGTATTAACTGGTTGAAGAGCTGTTGTATGATAGGCCTCAATACAGGGAGACTTGTTTTGATCATTTCATTTGTAATACCGTCTATTCCTGGAGATTTTTTCAGCTTTATATTTCGAGCAGCCTTTTCTATCTCTGTGGCTGTTATTGGAAAATCTAGTAGGTTTGTTTGATGTGTTTGTTGAGCTATCTTTTCTTTCATGATTGAATCACGAGTACCGTCTATCTCGGTGTTTTGACCGAGCAGCTTCTCAAGGTGGGCAATCCATTTGGCTCCACTCACTTGCGTCTGGTTCCGGTTGTGTGCGGACTCTGAGTCCTTGAGTTGCTTAATTAGTTTCCATACAGAGGAAGGGTCTTTGTCCATTGCTTCATTTAACATTGTGACCAATGAGGTTTTGTAGGTTAGTTTCTTTTTTCGTAGTTGGCTGTTGTACTTTTTTCTCTGTGCAAAATATTTTTCTCTTACACCGCGGTTGAAGGGGTCTCTATTTAGGGCATTTAGGAGTGACCTAACTTCTTTTCTTTGTTTGTCACATTCGTTGTCAAACCATCTTTTGTTACATCTTCGTTTCTTAGTGTTGGCCTTTTTAGTTCGGCAGGTTAGTGATATATCGGCAGCCGATCGGAGAATATTTGTGAGCTCCTCAACACGAGTGTTTATGTCATCAGTATTCTGTGAGCATGTGCTGGTGGTATTGCTTAATTTTTGCTGCAAATTAAAAATAGATGTTTGAACTGGCGCTATGTTCAGTGCAGCTTGAAATCGTTTTGCTGATTCTTCAGTCCATATATATGAAACAGCCGCCGTGACCGGGGGTTTGGTTTTTATGCAGTTTGTTGTCCCTGTGGAGTGTAAGGAGAATGAACCTTCATCCTTATTTTTTGTACAGACAGGAAGATATATACATAATTCTAATGGACAGTGGTCAGAATATTTAGATAAGGCATGCACTGTCATGGAATGAACATCTTTCAATAGTGTGTTAGAACATATGAAATAATCGACAACACTCGCTCCAAGCGGTGTAATACAAGTAAAATGTCCTTGTAGATCGCCGATTGTTCTCCCATTGAGAATACACAGATTGTTATCCAGGCAGGCATCCACGAGTTTTCGCCCATTTTTTTGGACTAAAGCGTCCATCGATCGGCGAGCATGCACATTATCAATGGTGTAACACTCTGGCAGTGTGTATCTGTTTTCAGATTCAGAGTCATTAGTAATATAGTCCATTAGTAGACCGGTTCTTGCATTGAAGTCCCCACATATAATCACTTGTCCTTTATTAGAATATTCCTGGAGTTCTGCTTCCAGTCTTTCCCAGATTGCGGCACAGTGGTCCCGTCCAAAAGTGGAATACTCTGGAGGTGCGTAAATGCATCCCACATACACAGTCTCTTCTGTTCTGTGACTAATTTTAAACCATGCAGTATCGCTGTTATTTTCGGGTATAAATTTGACATGTTGTTTTATAGCATCCCTCACATATATAGATATTCCTCCAGATGCTTTTTGTGCTCTAGCACGTCTCTTTCTACAGTAATGCACAGGTACAAATCCTGGAATTGAAACATCCCGACAGTTATCTTTATCTAGGTGTGTTTCTTGCATACATATAAAATCGTACTTGACTAGTTTATCTATAATTTGCTGTTCCCTCAATTTATTCGTCCTTAAGCCATCTATGGTCTCTCTATATCCTTTGATGTTCCATGATAGGATTCTATAAGCTTGATGGGCACACATTCTGGTACGTTATACACATGTAAGATCGTCGGTGCCCTGCCCTAATAATCGTCTTCTAATAATAGGCCTTCTGACTAAAGTGTCACATTGCCATACTTTCTATGTGTTTACTTGCCGTTAGTACCATCTGTTGTGGTAGTGGCTTCGTTGTTCCCTCTGGTGGTGGTGGGCGTGGTCGTCGTCCCAGTTGTGGTGGGCGTAGTTGTTGTGCCGGTAGCGGTGGGCGTAGTTGTCGTCCCGCCGTTGAGGGTGATAGTCGTCTCTCCGACTGTTCCCCTTGTGTGGGGGATAATCCCTGTGTCGCCAGTTGTCATGACGACGCGGGGTGTGTGTGGGGCCGTAGTCGTGAATCTTTGCGTCGTGGTAGCTGCGGCGTTGGTTGTCGTCCTGACGACGCGGGGAGTGTGTCGGGTTGTAGTCGTTGGTCTGTGTGTCGTGGTAGCTGCGGCGTTGGTTGTCGTCCTTCCGTCTTCGCCTGGGCTGTTGGTGGTGGTCAGGTTGGCTCGTCCTTGTGTCGTGATGTTTCCTGTCATTACCGTTTGTTGAGCGGCGTGGAGACGGGTAGGGTCGCCTTTCTGCCTTTGTCCAGAACAGGGCGTGCACATGTCGGCCGATGTTCGCTGCTAGCACACTTGTTCCCCGTTGACTAGGGTGGGTGCCGTCTTGTCCCCAGTAACCCCGATTCGTTGATTTCAGGGTGGAGTGGTCAATGAAGGAAACCCTGTCTTCATCGTGTAGCTCTGCAAATACAGCCGCATTCAGCAGCTTGACCTTGGCGCTCATGTCCCTTTTTGCAGTTGTCGTTTCACTGATGACGACTTTTGTGGTCGGATAGCTTTTCAATAGCTGTTTTGTGGCGTTGATGATCAGGGGAGCAGTGTCTTCTGCGGTGCCAGTTTTCAAGTCGTTGACCCCGACATGCAGCAGCACTGCATCAGGTGTGGTAGCTTTTTGCTTTGCGATGCTCAGCTCACTGCATGTGTATTTTGCTACCTTGGTCACCCGGAGGCCGTACGAGTGGCCCAGTCTCTTTTCGTCCACTCCTTTCAAGACAGAGTCGTGGAACATGACGAGGTAGGGGAGGTTACTGTCAGTGTCCTCTTCTTCGTCGCTTTCGTCATCATCGCTTGTGCTGGAGTCCTGGGAACTAAGAGAGTTATTTTTCTCTCTTCTGGCCTCTCCAAGGTCACCGTGGGAGGGGGAGGGGGAGGGGGAGTTGGAGTGGTTCGGAGAGGGTCCGGTGATGGTGCTGCTGTTGGTGGGGAGGGTGGGTTTCTTGGGTGGGTGGTGGGGGGTGCTTTTCCTTCCCTTATTGGTCTGGGGGCTGCGGTCAGTCATTGATGGCGGTGGGATAAGAGCAGAAGCCGCCTCTAAGTATGAAGGGGGAATGGGGGTGGTGGTGGGGAGGCCAGTCAATGCAACATCTGTTTGGCATGCTGACTGCTGGGTGTGGGTTACAGCATCGACGCTGGCATCCTTGCCTGCGTTCCGCCGTGTGGGCTTTACAGCCTTTGCGATAAGCAGCGGCAGGGTTTCAGCTCTCGTCTCCTCGTTGCGTTGTACTTGTTCTGTCATATTACGCACACCCTCCGCAAGATTGTTCATGATTGCCATCATGTCTTGATGGTTAAACTGTACCATCTGATGCAGCGTTGTGTAGTTGTCACTGACATTGTCCGGGGAGTGGTGTGTAGTCTCCGAACTTTGTACAGTCTTTGAGGCGGTGCATTGGGCAGTGTATTCCTCTTCCATCCTTTCATCGATAAATGGTTTTGCACACACAGCACATGTATACTTCCTTGAAGTGTTGGCCAGCACGCACAGTTGGTAGAGTGGAAGTTCTGTGCAGTTCCAGTGAATCTTTCTACTGCATTTGTCACATTTCACTGACTTGCATGTTTTCCTTTCACCACACGGACACTCGGCATCGGTGTTGTCAGTAGTTGTGGTGTTGTTGTCGTCATTAGTGGGAACATCCTCCTTTTCTCGACAGTTCCCCGTTGCATCTTGTGGGTTACTGGCATTGTTTCCATTTGTTGCTTCATTCTCAGGGTTTTCCTCCTCGAAAATATCTGGGTATGCGTGGCCAGCTTGATTCATGGCCATCTTGGCTTCAGCTATTGTTTCAAACGATTGATGGCTGGCTCCGGGGAATCCGTTTACTTCACGCGAGGCCTGGTTCCAGGTTTTGTAGATGCCTGGCCTTCTTCCGACGTTGACCGCGTAATATTTCTGAACGTCTTTTTTCCCCGTCATTGTTGATGTGGGCGTATAGAAGTCGATTTGGGCAGAGCGATCCGAATGCACGTGTTACTCGGTCGCCATCTTGATACAAGAACAGAGGAATGCTCCTCATGGATCTATTTTGTTTCGATCAGTGGACAGGCAGTTACTAAACTCTAAAGAACACTCACACTCGGCGAATACTGACACTAACTAAGAGGGTTACTGCTCATGGAGCTGAAGCAGCTAAAGTTTTGCGAGAAGTGTCCCTTTGGTAGTTTTAGATCAGCGTTTTAGTATAATCGTGCTGCGACGAACTTTGACACCAGCCAATCGCTATAAAGTGTGGAAGTCGTCTGCCCTCCCAACTTTAACACTGGAAGAAAGGGGTGAGACATTATTTTATCTCTTGATTGTTGCTATAATGAGATTTTTCTGTATTGTAAGTATATAATTATAATTTATGCATATTGAAAATCTTACTTTCATTTGAAACGCTTACCAGATTACATAGAATTTATTTCTACTGGCTTCTCTTAGACACTGACATAAAATGGTAAACTGAATCGTACTAAGAGCTAGAGCTCGGTGTCTTGGGCGATTTTGTTTTGGTACTTTTTTTTTTTTAACCCGAACGAGTCTAGTACATTTTTATAGGAGTCTTGTTGTATTATCAGAAAGAAACACCGCGGAAATCTTGAACTTTTAGCATGTTAAATTCATAGCTCATAATTCAGAGGTATTTAAGTCTCCAAATTTGCAGAACCTGCACTTGTAATCATAACAAGTCATTATGGGGGCGAGGACGCCCCCATTCTATACGGATAGTTTCGAGGTTGACCATGGGCAGCGCCATTTTGTTGTGAAATACGTCATCAGTTTGTGTACACAGGAAGTTGTGACATCCGTCACCCTATGGGAGGGGTGACGTCAAAATTGTTCATCTGTAGAAAGTTGTGAAATCCGTCACCCTATGGGAGGGGTGACGTCAAAATTGGTCATCACAGAGTTTGTGTAACACAGGAAGTTGTGAAATACGTCACCCTATGGGAGGGGTGACGTCAAAATTGTTCAACAAAAACATGATATGTCGCATTGTGCAGGGTCAACTGCAACAAACTCAAACCGAGCCATTCATACCTAGCTGTATTTGAGTGACTTATATACCCGACATTTTTATTTCTTATTTTTAGCACAGGTGTAGGAAAAATCATGAACCAAAATGTTATTTATTTTCTAATTTAACATTTTTTTTACAAATATGACCATGGTCTTTTAAACATACAGTGACATTAAACATTGTTATGTTAAAAAAAAGAAAAAAGAAAAAAAGCTTTTGTGCACAAATCAGAAAATACATTGTACATTTTACCTACAGGCCAAACCGTGAGTGTCTGTGGCAAAGCCCGACCCAGGAAATTGCACTGATTTTATATTTAGATCAGAGAGAAATTGTCAAGAACAGGCGCTTGCATTTGGATGTGTCCAATGATAGTAGGTTTGGTTGTGATCAATCAGAATAATGTAGGAATAAAAATGTATGACAGTTTAGTATGATGACATGTAATTCACATATGCTGAAATATGATATTATACATCATGTAATATTATTATGGCTGTTGCCATGACCATGAAACCCAACAAAGGTTTAATGTAATGTAATTCAAAATACCAAAACCGAGCACCTATTAATCTCGTCTTTGCGCGTGAAGATTGAGGCCGTCTGCCAGTAGCGGTTAGGTCATACAGTGGAACCCCTCTCTAGCGACCTTTAAAATGTTGACAAAAATCGGTCCTTGTGGAGGAGGGTCCTTACAGAGGGAGGGGGCGGAGTCAGGGGGCCACAAAGAAAGTCAGATTTAAAAAAAAAAGAAAACAGAGAAGTTTGAGTTGCTGACGACCGTTCTCTCTGAAAGCAAACTGCTTCGATTTCATGTTTGTCCTTGGTGTCCACCAGTTCTGGTGCATGTACTACCCTGGCCAAGTTTCCTCTCAAGACATCAAAGAGACCGCCCCAGTATACTCTACAGCCTCTGGGCGAACCACCTCTCATAGCTAAAACTGGGTCAATGACCCCTGGGAAGAAGGTCAGTGTCTATAAAAATTTTACTCCTAGGCCTGCGGCCAGGGGGGGGGGAGTATACCGGTACCATTTGAGAATCAGACCAAATGAGAATTGAACCATTTGAGAACATCCTTTTTTTTCAATCACTACATCGAAGGCCTGCGGCCCGGGGTTCACATGGGTTGGTTTGTTTGTTTGTTTCAAACCCACACCCATATACACACATTTCCCATTTAAACCATTTGTCGGCCCCCTGTCGATATTTATCGACTAAGTTCCTTGTTTTAGATCCCTTTGAAGTTACGGAATGAACTCCGATGAACTGTACGAATGCATTTTGTTTACATGGGTCAAAGAAGGAATTATCCGTATGAGCGGGACAAGGGAGACAACTCTTTCGTGTAAATGATGTCCCATGGTTGCCAACGTACGCCATTCGGTGCATTTTCGTCGATTAAACAACCAAATTAATGAACTATGCTTAAGTTTGGAGCTCACAACAAATGTTCTTTGGCTTGCTTACATGGACTTGTATCAAAAATAAGTATAGAATGTCACTGGATTCTGAGCTATGAATTTAACACGCTAAAGTTCAAGATTACCGAAACACAGCTGGCACACAGTCTTCATTTAACCCTGAAACTGACCTAAGTTCGTTGTCCCCCGTCATTTAGTTTTCAATCTCATCAAGGATCTATCTCAGTCAGGGCCGGACTAGGCGAAGAGGAGGGGGGGGGTTGCCATTGGTGGCCCAGGGGGATGTCTCCCCTGGCGGCAGGGGCAGATCAGTTCATTTTATGACTGTTTTTTTTCAAAAGTATATTGTGAAGATATGGGTGTGAAGGCGCGAAGCGCCGAGCCGACGGCGCGAAGCGCCTAGCTTGCTAGGGGGGTCCGGGGGCATGCCCCCCCGGAAAATTTTGAAAAAAAGGATGCAAAATAGTGCAATCTGGTGCATTCTGAGGATGATCATTACCAGTTTCAGGCAGCAGATTTTGTCACTGATGAATACCCCAAAAATTGAAACTCAATGTAAAATAAAGAAATGCATACCTCATTCAATATTTTTATTTTTTGGCTGGGGGGGGGGGGGGGGTCCGGAAACCCTAGAACCCACCCCCCCCCCTCCCTTGTTGTGGGGGTCAGGGGGCGAAGCCCCCAGAAGCTGACGGGTAGGTCATATTCTGAGATAGGAAAATGGTCGCTCCTTGCATGAAACGACATAAAATAAGCATTAATAAAAAAAAAATTAAATAAGTAAGGTACATGTTTAGGCTAGGGGGGGGGTTTGCGCAACCCCCATAACCCCCCCGGTAGTCCGGCCCTGTCAGTCACCAGTTTGTCTCCCCTCGACAACGTCCTCAGGCAAGTTTTTTTTGTTTACTGAATGAAAACAATACAATTAAGTAACGTTCAAGAACAGACTGTCCCCCATTTAATTATGTCCCATGAACATGCAAATAAAGTTTACGGAATGAATCGAATTGTCACCGCCATTTTTCAGTCAGTTTGAGCAGAACACACTACCGCCGCGGTTCTCTTTGTCTCAGCCGGTGTAAAGTTTGGCACTTTGTAACAGCTTCCTTGAATCAAGTTTCTTTGAGACGCTAGCTGTTATTGAATTTTAGCTAAAAGTGATCTAATTCACTAATACTAATCTCATAATGAGGAAGACCAGCATTCATCGTATTTACGATGTACGCGACGGACAAGCTGAAACACGCGGGGTCAGTGGACGTCATCTGCGCCAAGTCACTTATGCAGCCAAACTTGCAGTCACCCTTTTGTGCAGGGGGCCAGTCAGTAAATATATTAACCGAAAATGAATGTTAGATAAAGTATACCAGAATAAATTGAAGGGATGAAAAGAGATAGGGAAAGTGTAGTATCCTTGAATGTCATACATTCTATAACGGAAAGTGTTTTTTGTGGGGACTGCCGGGTGTTTTATTTGTTGTCTTTACTTAGTTGTACGAGCCGGAGGATTTGAGGAGAATTGTAATCATGAATCAGTGTGGATCTATTACTTGACGGAATCCCATTTTGAAAGCAAAAGATTATTATTCATCTGATGGACATGTCTGTATTGCAATTGTTTTCTTGCTAAAATATTGACCGAGACCGTGCAACAGGAGTAGGCCTACCGTAGCTAGCATCGTATTAATTATTTGTCACAGTCTTGACTTTGACTTTCCCTTTCCATAAAAGAAGAATGTTAGCGCTTTTGCAATGATGAAAATACAGCTAACGAATTATAGACTGCCAGTGGGTATTCTAAGTACTTGGGTTAGAACTTCATTGACAGATGAGAATGTCTATGGTTCGCGAAATGTTGAGAAAACCAGAAAATAATTGTCAAGGTTTGGAAAGGTTCAGGAAGTCTGTGAATTTCTGACAATCAATGATGTGAGCGGAAAGTCTACACGCCCAAATCGTTAGCTCACACGAAGCAAAGGCATGCATGGCTGTTGAGCAAGTGATCTGTGCTTCCAAACAGTAGGTCCGAGCCAGAGACATAGATGTATCCAATTGACACCAGTGGCGACTCAGTCAGTGTCATATCAGTCCCGGAAACTTGTGCTGAGGATTCTGGTACCACAATATATTTTCAAATACGTATTTCTTTCAATCAATTCAATGGCATTGATGCTCATTGTGTGAACAGTGGTTCTATATAAAGCACGATGCTCGAAAAACTGAGTCAGTCAGAAAGATGCAGAGCCTGGTACATATGCCGACCGGGCCGGGGACTGAACTCAGTCACTGTCCTTTCCACACCGGACACACGGCTCTCACCAATCTTCATACAAATTTCAGCGTACTTTTTACACAGCTAAGAAAAATGCGAAGACGAAGAAAAACAAAAAGTTCAGACAGACAGACAGAACAACAAGTCGCGTAAGGCGAAAATACAACATTTAGTCAAGTAGCTGTCGAACTCACAGAATGAAACTGAACGCAATGCAACGCAGCAAGACCGCATACTCGTAGCATCGTCAGTCACCCGCTCACGGCAAAGACAGTGAAATTGACAAGAAGAGCGGGGTAGCAGTTGCGCTCAGAAGGATAGCACGCTTTTCTGTACCTCTCTTTGTTTTAACTTTCTGAGCGTGTTTTTAATCCAAACATATCATATCTATATGTTTTTGGAATCAGGAACCGACAAGGAATAAGATGTTTTTAAATTGATTTCGAAAATTTAATTTTCATATTAATTTTTATATATTTAATTTTCAGAGCGTGTTTTTAATCCAAATATAACATATTTATATGTTTTTGGAATCAGCAAATGATGGAGAATAAGATGAATGTAAATTTGGAGCGTTTTTAAAAATTTTTTTTTTTTTTACAATTTTCAGATTTTTAATGACCAAAGTCATTAATTAATTTTTAAGCCACCAAGCTGAAATGCAATACCGAAGTCCGGGCTTCGTCGAACATTACTTGACCAAAATTTCAACCAATTTGGTTGAAAAATGAGGGCGTGACAGTGCCACCTCAACTTTCACGAAAAGCCGGATATGACGTCATCAAAGACATTTATCAAAAAAATGAAAAAAACATATGGGGATATCATACCCAGGAACTCTCATGTCAAATTTCATAAAGATCGGTCCAGTAGTTTAGTCTGAATCGCTCTACACACACACACAGACAGACACACACACACACACACACACACACACACACACACACACACACACACACACACGCACATACACCACGACCCTCGTCTCGATTCCCCCCTCTACGTTAAAACATTTAGTCAAAACTTGACTAAATGTAAAAATGAACAAATGCGAAGAGAGAACATTTTGGCCGCAGTCCTATCGTCATGCACGAAACAAAATTGAAGCGGACGGTGCAAGGGAGGTAACTTGAAAAAGGACCAAATGGCTCAGACAAAAAGGTGTTACTTCCCCTACACCAGAGATGACAGCAGAGAGTAGGGTTTAAAATTCATAAAGTAGACAAAACTCACTCATATCTTGTCGTTGATTTAGCCGGATGAATTCATTATGAAATTATAATGCAAGAAAAAGTGCACTTTCTAGGATGTTTATAATCTGCACCAAAATTAGGGAGTAACCTTTGTGATTTGATGAAGATAACCAGATTTTGCAGCAGTGCCCGTTTGTCAATTCCCTGCGTAAAAATCACCCAAGCAAGCCGAGTTTTAACACTCTGCTACAAGAACATCAATGCGGATTTTCTGTAGGTGGAAGTGTGCATGTGCCGGTGTCCCTGGCTCACTGTCACCGATGTGTTGCAGGTTGAACTAGAGAGTACTCGAGGGACAGCCTGAGATTTATCACAGCCACTCTCTCCGTCCAGTCTGACCATCACACAGTTAGAGAGCCATTTCTCTTGTCCACCGCAAGCAGTGATGGTGAGGATGATAACCATGAAATGTTGTAGTTGGTGTTATGTGATAAGTTTTGGTTGGCAGTAAAAGTCTGTTCATGTATGTGAAACAAAGCTGAGACAGAAATCAAACCAACACCAACACAGGGACCTGCTCACAGGGAGACAATTAAATAAACACAGCATCATATGTGGATGGGGTACCTGTTCATGTTTGCCGAAAACGTGCTGAATGCTGTGTCTGTACAGAAAATGCATCGCAGTTGAAAAAAGGCGTCATGAGTGCGACTTGTTCATCCTGGTAGGACGTTTCTGCCTTGCCCCTTCAATCACTTTGTAGTCTGGAGGTCTTGGATGCACACCCACCCACCCACACACACGCACACCCACACACACACACGCATGCACATAATTATGCTCACACACACGCACACAAACACACACACAAACGCATGCACATAATTATGCTCACACACACACGCACACACACACACACACAAACACACACACACAAACACACACACACATAATTATGCTCACACACACACGCACACACACATGCACCGATGCACACACACACACACACACATGCATGCACAGATGCAAACACACACACATCTACATAATGTACCCATTTGATAGAGTTCATAACTTTATTCCATTAGAAAGTTATTTTAATTCACCTTGTTTGTTTTGCATCAGTTCACTTCCTTTAACACTCCCCATGGACTGATGTACAGGACACAAATACTGTGTCATGCTCGGTTCAAACAATGCACTTCGCAATGTCAAAACACAATATAAAGACAGCAACCGCTGCAAATGGCTGTTATCGCACTTGTCACCCATCACTTCTTCGTCTTTTGTGATGCATATTTGTTTTTGAAATAATGCCACTAAACACGCAATGTTCTTGACAAGTGTAGATCAGTTATGGACAAAAAAATTTCCACGCTAATAACAACAACAAATACTCTGTACAACAACAGCAGCACTCATACGCGCTAACACACATATATGACAAGCAATGAAAAGTCTCCCGGCACTAAAGCACTAGGACTTGTGCTTGCTGACCACCTCCTCTATCCTGTCCAGCAGGTCCTCCTTGGTCAAGGTGTAGTTGCTCTCTTTCCACAAGGCGCGCAGGTCGTTGAGTGTCTTGGCGAACACCGGGCCCTTGGGCACGCTCTTGCTGAACAGGTCGTGGCCCGTGATGGGGAACCGGGGGGGCGTCCAGGTCTGGAACTCGGCCAGCAACGCCGCCTCACCTCGGTACTTCAACAGCTCTGAGATCCTGTCCTTGACCTTGGGTTCCCTGGCCACGGTGTCGTTGTGAAGGTCCATGCAGTAGCGGAGAGGGGGGGTGGGGATGGGGTCTGCACGGTGCGTCAGGATGAAGAGAGAGGTCTTCACTTCCTCCTTGGACATCTTCAGACGCTTGTTCAGTGCGTACACCTGTACATGCAAACATTCATCGGGTCAACGTTACCCACATTTAGGGTTAGGGTTGAGGCGCTTGTTCAGTGTGTACACCTGTACATGCAAACATTTATGGGGTCAACGTTACAGACAACAGCTAGTGGTCTATAACAATGTGTTGTAGATTTAGCGGAAAGATAGTTCCCACAGCTGCTATGTCTCTTTTTTCTGTTCTTAAAAACATTTAAAGATATTCAGCTTAAAACAGCTGGCCTCCACATTCCCACATCGTTGGGGAAAAAAAGAAAGCTGGGTCTGAATTTTCTTAAAACTGCATGAATTAAGCAGGTGAGCTTACAGGCGAAGAGAGTAGACACAACTACCAGCAAAACCGCAAGCATGTGAACACAAATGTGCCCGACTACACAGCTTGCGTTGGGCATCAACAGTAACTAACAGGTACACTGTAACATGCCTCACAGAAACAGATTCTATCTTTTTCAAAACTGTTCAGACTGTCCTATTTTGATTTTTTCATTAAAAGGAGTGAGCAGACAAACCCAGGGTCAGAACAGACTCCAGTTAATGCAGAAACACATGTTTTATAGCAGTGTACCTGGTCCTCTGTGTAGAGCAGTGCTGTCATGAAGGCGACAGCTTGTGGAGACAGGGGGCTGGCTGCCTCACACACACGCTCATACTCCTTCTCGTTCACCTTGTCTGGAAGACCTGTGCACACATACATGTTTAGTTTCCTTTCAGCATGCCAATCACTGCCTGTTAGGTATAAATGTGTTAGTTTGAAGGCTGTGCAAACAGATTGTGTACCCAAATTACTGTACAATTTCCTTCATGATATTTTTCTTGATGATGTTAATAATGAGAGAGAGAGAGAGAGAGAGAGAGAGAGAGAGAGAGAGAGAGAGAGAGAGAGAGAGAGAGAGAGAGAGAGAGAGAGAGAGAGAGAGAGAGAGAGAGAGAGAGAGAGAGAGAGAGAGAGAGAGAGAGAGAGAGAGAGAGAGAGAGAGAGAGAGAGAGAGAGAGAGAGAGAGAGAGAGAGAGAGAGAGAGAGAGAGAGAGAGAGAGAGAGAGAGAGAGAGAGAGAGAGAGAGAGAGAGAGAGAGAGAGAGAGAGAGAGAGAGAGAGAGAGAGAGAGAGAGAGAGAGAGAGAGAGAGAGAGAGAGAGAGAGCACATGGGTAAATACTGGATTGAAAACTCTGCTACCAGGTTAAGTTTAAATTGAAAAACATATTTTCAGCAAGAAAAATGATCCTGTGCATTCACATATATATATTCACACAGAGATCCAGTATGCACAGCATTTCATGTGTCCAATTCTCTACACCATGACACATGTATACCAGTGATATTCAGCCAAATAAAGGAAAGCGTACTGACCGAGGTGGGGGCCGATGCCCAGTGAGAGCATGGTGTGCATGATGGGACCGTTGAATCGGCCGCACACGATCTTCCTCACCTCCATCCACAGCCTCTCCCCCGAGATTCCTGCACAACACCAACACTCCAATGTGGCCTAGGTCTAGAATTGCTCTGTCTTGTCACATGTCCACCACCTTTCAAGGCATCTTTGATATCACAGAAATTGCATTTTTGTATACAACTGCTGAAACAGCATGTGCGGCCAGCTTATGCCTTATTTTGTTGTTGTTAATTGTTCTAGTTTCAGGTGGTAGAAGAAAGAATTTCAAGTTTATGAAATGCAAGCTTACCAGCAAAGCAAGTTTAAACACACTCCGTTGTAAAGGGAAATGAACTCCTAAAGCAAGAGAAATAAGGACAGCACAGAGAGAAGAGAAAAAGTAGAACGCAGACAGAGATAGGGGCAAACAAAGAAAGTCATAAAGCAGTTGAACAGTCGACACAGACCTGCCAGTCCACTGACGTTCTCCTTGATGGCTTGCACCACGTCCGCTTCATGGCTGTTCGGGACTTTAGCAATGCGGCCGTAAAACCTGAAAGTTGAGACAGAAAGGATAAGTAAGGTTTTAAAGTTGACAATATCTTGGTTGTTGCTGGGTGTAGGGGAAGCAAAGAATTGTATGCTGAGACAAGCACATTTCCCAATCAATGCAGAACAATCTTTATGGTATATTATAATATATATATATGCAATCTCAAAAGTATGTTTCTGTGATCAATGTTTTTGCCACACCGTTTGCAGGGACACACACACACATTTTCAATTAATTTGCCATTAAGATCAATTTTTGACTGCATGTTTTTACCTGAAGTAGCGCAGGATCCTGAGGTAGTCTTCACAGATTCTCTCTGCCGCACAGCCAACAAAGCGTAACCGTCTGGCTTCCAGGTCTTCTTTGCCGTTAAAATAATCATATAGCGTCCCGTCAAAACCTGAAACAAAAACCTGTGATTGGTCAAAATAAAAAATACATTTCAATGTCTCAAAACAACGCATACACAAAACAAAACATCAGAACATAGATTATACTGATTACACTGTGGTTGTATTTAAAAAATACAGCAAAATATAAGAACAGTTTAGAAAAAACACTGACAGGGCAGGCAGGTATGCACTTGGTTGCATTTGCAAAATAAATAGTGACCATTACCTAGAAACATGGCGTTAATGGTCAAGTCGCGGCGGTTTGCGTCCAGCTGCCAGTCCCGGGTGAACTCCACCTCAGCGTGGCGGCCGTCTGTTACAACGTCAACTCGCAGCGTGGTCACCTCAAAGTTCTCCTGCAACACAACATCGTCTCAACATCTCTGGCAAGAGTTACGTCTGGTGTTCTGTCAGGGTACATGACAGTCAATCAACTCTGATAATCTGATCTTTCATTTTTCTTTGACTTTGTCTTCATGTTCCTGCATTTTTGCTCTGGAAATGTCAAGAAAAATGCCTTTGATCACTGCTATATATATATTATGGTGCATGGATCCATGAAAATCAGACACGTCGATCTCCGCCTATCTATTAACTCTTACTCTGATTAAAAAAAGAGAGCTGCTGTTGAATACTTGCTTTCTACGGAGCAAAATATATTAGCACAGAATGATGAAAACAAAAACTAAATTACCTTGTCATTGAGGCGTGCTGTGATTGTGCCGTGTTTCTCCCCCTTGTTGTTGATCATCCGGATCTCTTCCTCGTCAAACATCTTCTTCATCTGTGCGGGTGTGGCTGTGGTGGCAAAGTCGATGTCGTGGGGAAGCTTGCTCATCAGCAGGTCTCTGACCGCCCCGCCCGCGATGCGCAGCTCAAAGCCATGCTTGTCAAACAGAGACTTGAGTTGTGTCAGCTCTGGTGTAAAGAGCTGGTGGAATTCTGGTGTGTCTAGCTTCATGGTGAACAGCTTGCCACCCCGTCTCACAGCGTAAAACCGGCAGATGTTGGTCTGGATGTTATTCTGGACAAAGAATGCTCGTTGACTATGGAATGTCCACTGGTACACTGACTGAACTATCTTGAAGATCCTCATTGATTATGTTTTGAACATCCCACTGAAACATAAAAAATGATTCCATCATGATCACAGCAAAATATCTAAACACCCAGACAGTCTTTTTTAAAAGAAATAGATTGTTGTTTGACACTACACAGTAATACACACGATGAAAGGTACACACGGGTTTTTTTAAAAGAAATATATTGTTGTCAGACACTTTACACACGACGAAAGGTAGACATAGAATAGAGAAAGTAAAAGTAGAACTTGTTGCTAGACGACCTCAGCTGTGGTATTTGCATTCCTTTGTACCAACTGATCAGTATGGTGGATCTAAATGGTACTGAGGGTCAACACAAATGCAGGAGTAGATCAGCTGTCTTACCGCTTGTATCAAGGAAAATATAGTGTTGAGGACAGTTGCACCACATAAGGCACATTCCATGGCTTCACCACTGAGTCACAGCCATTGCAGAACACTTGCAGCATGGGGTGTTTTACCCAGTTTCAGAATAACCTATTTTATGGACGGATCAAAGTTATTGCATATATTCATGCAATCAGATATTTAAATGTTGAAAAGAAAAGGAATTCAAAATACACGAGCACAAAAGCCTTCTAAGCTTCGTGGCGTTTACCATACGTTTTTCGTGAGACTGTTTTTGTTGATGATAGAAAATATGTGTTAACTTTAGGCAAGCGATTCACAGAGCCCTCATTTCCGGTGCTTTGACACAACACGCGGAAATCTTGCTGTGCGACTTGCGGTGTGAAGTTTCAACAATATGGAGGATCACAACGCGATCAGTAGTGGTGACCATGTTGTGTTTAAGACCGACGACAAGACAAAAGTGTTTCAGGTCATTGCAAACAGGTAGACCACAAGAAACTGCTTGGCTAGAATATTGGCTGGAAAGCACACGTACTTCACTTTCGCTTTCACTGTTTTAGTTTTATTCCTTGGGGGGTAGTTGAACGCCGTGTGTGTGTGTGTGTGTGTGTGTGTGTGTGTGTGTGTGTGAGAGTGAGTGAGAGAGAGAGAGAGAGAGAGAGAGAGAGAGAGAGAGAGACAGAAATTGGTGCGTGTGTCAGTTAATTGTGCTGATGGGGTCTATGTCGACCAAAAGAGTGGGATTCCCTGTAGGTGGAGTTCCTGGAGGGGGATTCCCTGTATACAGGGAATCCCACAGGGTGGAGTTTTTCAATAAAACTTGCAAACCATACTCGAATTTCTAAGAAATATCAAAAAAGATTGAAAAACATCAAATTCTACCGATGTCGCCAAGCATCACGTGACTTTCAGCGATATCAGCGACACGCTACAGGAACTAAATCCTGTGGTATTCCCTGTATACAGGGAATCACCCTCCAGGAACTCCACCTACAGGGAATCCCACTCTTTTGGTCGACATAGACCCCATCAGCGTTAATTGTGCCTGTTTCTGTGAGCCTTTTTTTTCTTTATAAGGAAAGCGTATTTTGCCATGCCTCAAACATCGGTGCTGTTTGTGTCGGTGCGGACTGGCTAAGTTTGTATCTTTGCATTGTGTAAGGTTGATGCACTGATGTTTGTGATTTGCAGAACCATTTTCATTGAGAAAAGCAAACTGAGAGGGGCAGACCTGATGGGACAGAAGTATGGAACACAGTTTGAGCTGCAGCATGGAAAGCTGGTTGTTGTAGTTCCTCACAACAGTTCTGCCACTGCTTCAAACACCTTAGCAGGTATTACAGCTTTTCAACCTTTATGTCATCTTTTTCTTCTTTGTAATGCTTCCATGCCTCAAGAAGAGTGGAACAGGTATTACAGCTTTTCAACCTTTATGTCATCTTTATCCTTGCCTCAAGAAGAGTGGAACAGGTATTACAGCTTTTCAACCTTTATGTCATCTTAGGCCAAAAAAAAAAAATGCTTTGGTTACGGTTTCATGGCCAAAAAAAATAGGGTAGGTAGGTCGATTAAACTTTTTTTTTGTTTTTTTTGTTTTTTGGTTGGTCCCTCTTGAAATGATAAAAATATTTGTGTATGCAGGATATTCGAGGTATTTTCATATTGGTGTATTCGTCCGCTTCACTGCCATCAGGAGTCAAACGAACACACTTGAAGTGAAGTGATTTGATGTGGAAACTTTCCAAGTTTTCGAGAGTCATGCCAAAGTCCAGTTCGAAAGAGTCTTCGGGCTCGGCACTTATTTTCGTCGACCCAACACATTTTATCCCGAACAGTTTGCCGTCCAAAGTTGGATGAAAATCATGAAAAATGTCCACCAAGGTTGCACTCTTCGAGTACCGACTTATCAGTCGTGTTTGTTCGATATGAACACACTTTCCGAATACGATTG
Source organism: Littorina saxatilis (assembly GCF_037325665.1). NCBI lineage: Eukaryota > Metazoa > Mollusca > Gastropoda > Littorinimorpha > Littorinidae > Littorina > Littorina saxatilis. Next base: position 921,109 of record NC_090261.1, read on the forward strand.
CAAATGCAGACGACATTTTTTTTACGTTCGCGCAACGAACGAACGCACGCACGAGACTGACTTCCCTTGGATATGGGAGTTGTAAAAGGCGGAGTGGTGTCCCTTGTCGGGCTTGTTGTTGTCTGCTCGCCGGCGATCGATGTTTTCTCTGTGCCGTGGTGTTGTCGTTTTCGGTGGGTTTTTGTGTGTGTGTGTGGGCTTTTTTTTGTGTATGTATGTGTTTGGTTCATTTTATTTTTAGCTTTAGGACCAAAAAAAAGTTTAGGGTCGGCCCAAAAAGTTAGGGTCGGTCGGGAAACCGTAACCAAAGCATTTTTTTTTTTGGGCCTTATGTGTGAAAATCCGATCTCAAAAAGGGGGAGTCTTAAAATGGAGGTAAATATACAGAGGTTATGAATAGAAAAGATGTAAAAGGTAACTAGTCTAAAAAGGGGAGGAGTCTGAAAAGGGGAGGAGTCTAAAAAGGGGAGGAGTCTAAAAAGGGGAGGAGTCTAAAAAGGGGAGGAGTCTGGAGGAGTCTAAAAAGGGGGTCCCACTGTAGTCCTATTGTGTGGTATACAGTCGAACCCACTTAAAACGAACACGCTAGTTACGAATTTTGACTTATAACGTATTAGTTTTAAGTTCCCAACTGAATACCTCTTTCTTCATGCTTAAAAAAATGCTTAAAACGAATTCTTTATAACGAATTTATGCTTATAACGAGCACTTTTTGGATTCCCAAGCATGCATAATGTCTGTAATTTACTCACGCTTATGACGAAATCTTTAAACTCGTCCCGAGATCGACATATCATGGGAATTTGAGAAGTTTGAATACATGTGTCAAAGTCTTCCCTTGCGTCGACTGCTTGAACCATTGCTCAACCGATCACTGAATAAAGTTAAACTGATTACACTGTACTCACAAAACAATTTCAAATTTAGAATCAAAGTGATTGATAGCTCAGACACTGAACATGAATGACTGACTGACTGACGTTTATTTCCTTCGCGAATACCAAAAACGAAACATCAATGTTTTGAACGGGAGCCATTGCCAAAAAATATAGATGCCAGAGTGGTTTCCCTTGGACAAGGGAAACCACACTCTCAACGTTTGCGTTCGCCGGTTCGCGATAGTTTATCAGTCAGTCAGTGCTTTCGATTTGGATTTGAACATCATGTTGCAAAAAAAAAAAAAAAAAAACTAAATTGGCCAAGGTTTGCTACCCGTCGCCAAGGTAAGTGATTCCGGACAAATGATAGGAACTGTAACCTCGGCATCGACCGAGAGCTTCAAGTCGGCGCTGGCAGTAGCCAGACGACGATAAAGAACTAGCTGCGCACCCCCCACTCCGCTGCAACAATGCCAGACATCTGGATGACTTGTTCTACAAGTGCAGCGTAACAGACAGATACAGAGATACAGAGAACACCGCGAATGTGGACAGTGTCAGTGTGTGCGTGTGTGTGACCAAAAACGTAACAACTGGATGAAACATCTGTGTGCTCACTCTCACTCAAACTCAACAATCATCACTCAACATGAGACACACATGAACATGTAACTGAATATGTCACTTTATTGTCTAAACGTGAAGCAGCATGAAAGTTGCGAAAGAAACAAATTGAAACACCATAAAATGTACAAGACTTAAAAAACAAAAAAAAAAAAAAAAATCAATCAATTGTCTTAATACGAATTTTGGTTAAGACGAACTTTTTTTCCGATCCCCAGTGATTCGTCTTAAGCGAGTTCGACTGTACTCGTCTCAGCCTGATAATATTGGAAAAGAGATCCTCAGCTTCTGAGAAGAACTTTATTGTTTGACAACTTGTCCTACAAATACATGAGTTTGGGTTTCATGCAAATATATTAACCCTAAAAAATTAACAGATTATAGAATTGCAAGCGCAATAACATTTTGTTTTAGAAAAAGAAAAGGAAAGGAATATTAACATTTATATTTGAAAACTCTCATATATATACTGAGACCTGTGTGATACTGATAATGTTGTCTCCCCTGCTGTGTGCTGTGCAGCGTCAGGGAAAGACAACCGCAGCCTGGTGGCATCGGGAGACAACCAGAAGCTGACTCAGGACGACATCCTCAAGATGAAGGAGGAGGGCATCTCAGGACAGGTCTCAATTACTTTGTTGTGTCTTTCTTGACAGGTCTCAATGACTTTGTTGTGTCTTTCTTGACAGGTCTCAATTACTTTGTTGTGTCTTTCTTGACAGGTCTCAATCACTTTGTTGTGTCTTTCTTGACAGGTCTCAATCACTTTGTTGTGTCTTTCTTGACAGGTCTCAATTACTTTGTTGTGTCTTTCTTGACAGCCAAGATGATGTTTCTGCTTCTTTAGTATTGAAATAGATGGATTCATAGGACAGAACTGTGCAAGAACTATTTGTTGCAATGTGTTTTTCTGAACCATATTTTGGTTTCATCTGTGTCTAGCATAAAACACTACGGACATTTCTATATATTGCACTATGCTTCTTTTATTAGTAGGGTGCGCAAGAACTAATGTGTTAGTTCCTTGTGCTTTAAAATGGTTTCTTTTCAATTGTCACAAAGGTGTTTTGTGTGTGTTGTAAATGATGAAATGTAGCTGTGACTGTGAACATGCTGTTTTCAGGACACTGTTGGTCACAAAGGTGTTTTGTGTGTGTTGTAAATGATGGAGTGTAGCTGTGACTCGGTGAACATGCTGTTTTCAGGACACTGTTGGTCACAAAGGTGTTTTGTGTGTGTTGTAAATGATGGAATGTAGCTGTGACTCGGTGAACATGCTGTTTTCAGGACACTGTTGGTCACAAAGGTGTTTTGTGTGTGTTGTAAATGATGAAATGTAGCTGTGACTCGGTGAACATGCTGTTTTCAGGACACTGTTGGTCACAAAGGTGTTTTGTGTGTGTTGTAAATGATGAAATGTAGCTGTGACTCGGTGAACATGCTGTTTTCAGGACACTGTTGGTCACAAAGGTGTTTTGTGTGTGTTGTAAATGATGGAATGTAGCTGTGACTCGGTGAACATGCTGTTTTCAGGACACTGTTGGTCACAAAGGTGTTTTGTGTGTGTTGTAAATGATGGAATGTAGCTGTGACTCGGTGAACATGCTGTTTTCAGGACACTGTTGGTCACAAAGGTGTTTTGTGTGTGTTGTAAATGATGAAATGTAGCTGTGACTCGGTGAACATGCTGTTTTCAGGACACTGTTGGTCACAAAGGTGTTTTGTGTGTGTTGTAAATGATGGAATGTAGCTGTGACTCGGTGAACATGCTGTTTTCAGGACATTGTTGGTCACAAAGGTGTTTTGTGTGTGTTGTAAATGATGGAATGTAGCTGTGACTCGGTGAACATGCTGTTTTCAGGACACTGTTGGTCACAAAGGTGTTTTGTGTGTGTTGTAAATGATGGAATGTAGCTGTGACTGTTTTCAGGACATTGTTGGTCACAAAGGTGTTTTGTGTGTGTTGTAAATGATGGAATGTAGCTGTGACTGTGAACATGCTGTTTTCAGGACATTGTTGGTCACAAAGGTGTTTTGTGTGTGTTGTAAATGATGGAATGTAGCTGTGACTGTGAACATGCTGTTTTCAGGATATTGTTGGGAAACTTGTGGAGCAGAGTGAAACCTTCAAGACAAAGACAGAGTTCTCACAACAAAAATACATCAAAAAGAAAAAGAAAAAGTAGGTGTCTAAAAAAAAAACTGTCCAACCAATTACAACCAACAGCCCCCCCCCCCCCACACACACACACCCACATGCACACACACACACACAAAAAGGGGTAGAAAGAAAAGTAAGGGAGGTGTTGAGAAGTGTTGTGGTGCAATGTTTTTGTTATGTGAGGAAGATCTTGAGAGAGAGCGAGAGAGAGACAGACAGACAGACAGACAAAGAGAGACAGACAGACAGACAAAGAGAGGGAGAGAGAGTGTGAGGGTTTTGTTGAAGAACTGGTTGTGAGCATGTTGATTACTGTGGTTGAAACACACTTTCCTGTCTCTCAGACACATGGTGGTGTTCCGACTGCTGCGTCCAAACTCAGGTCTGCTACTGGACACTTTCAACCACAGCCCTGGCAAAATCTGGTGAGATTCTGGGCTGCATGATTTGACTACTACTGGTGTGTCTGGACCATTTTCACACTTAATTAATGTATGATGGTGATTCACTGTTTTAGATGTATCTGCCCTCGTCGACTCAGTAAATTAAAGATATCATTAGTAATGTCATTTCTAATGAATATATTCTTCCTTTAAAATCCATGATAGATAATATAAGTATAAACTTTTAATACTCGTACAAAAAGCAAGTAATTGATTTATGAAAGGCCTTTGACTGTCTGAAGTTACAAACCTCATTGTGAACGATGGTTCAGAATTAAGAAAATAATATTATCGTGCATGTGGAGTGAGAGAGATCATATGTGACCGGATCTGACAAAATGGTAGATAAGCCGCGGGAACCTCTTTTGAGATACATTGAATATACCAATGTAGGTCAATTATGGGAGAATTGGGTTGTTGGCATTTGTGGATAGTTTTGACACTTCTACACACATATTTGCCTGTTTTTGGATGTCAGTGGCTTATAAATGCCTCCAAATCGATATTTAATCAACCTACCATGCTCTAAATAAAGACAAAGGACGCTATAATTGACCGACTTTTCAACAAGAATGACAGCATAATCCTTTACAGAACCCCATCATGTCGTATAGCGTTCGAAATGTCACTGTGTCTATTTTTAAACCAGCTTCTAGGTTAAATCATGTTGGCAAACTATGAAGTTTAAACCAGAGATCTGCTACAGTATCTCTGGTTTAACACGCAATTCTTTGGGTGTACACAAGAAAGAGGCTTATACCAATCAGAAGCCACTTTCAAAAACTTCCTTGGTAACAATGTCCGTTCTCGGCTGAAACAGCACTCATGATTGGTCGAAGCGGTCTTAAGGGGAAGTAATGCCTCTCTACCGCTTGTGTTCGTTGGCGATCTTAGATCTGCAAACATGGAGAAAAGATTAGCGTTTCTGCTAAATTCCTGCAAAGCAGGTAACATTTTCGAAGCGGAAGGAGAAGAATTAAAGTCTTTGATTGACGAGTACTTCCTCTCTGACGGGAATCAGTGTAGTGAGCGTCCAGAGGGCGATAGCGAGTCAAGCGATTGTGACAGTGAGAGCGACGATAACGAACGTCGAACTGAAAACCAGCTGCCTGACTTTGTTCTGGCCGAATCAGAATTTGACGATGTCGGAGAACTTGAAATCGAGGAACCCATTGTCCACATCAGTGGACCAGGCGGCGACGAGCAAATGGACGACTGCAATGGTGCACCGCCACCAGAGTTGCTACGAAAGCTGAGGCAGTTTTCATGTAACTGTAAACAGATCAAGGTAAGCTCTTACTCCTTACCCCTTTTCTATCATTTCTTCAGGTGTTGTTTTCCTCCATGTTTTGAATGACTGCACATGATTGTATGAATGGATGTGCTTTTCATTTTCGAAGAATGTGTGTGTGTGTGTGTGTGTGTGTGTGTGTGTGTGTGTGTGTGTGTGTCACAGTGTGTGTGTGTGTGTGTACGTGCGTGTGTACTGAAGGCAGCGTGTGTGTGCCTGTGCATGTGTGTGCGTGTTTGGCCATGTGTATAATTATGTGTGTGTGTGTGTGTATGTGTGTGGTGTGTGGTGCATGTGACTATACATGGGACGGTGAACCAATATTTTGTGTATGTATGCCATGATTGGTCTTTGCAGCGTTGTCTATTTTTTTTCTTTTTTGCTGGTTCTGTGTTTACCTTAACATAATGTGAGTTGTGTACACTACATTGGGTGTGCACGTTAAAGATCCCACGATTGACAAAAGGGTCTTTCCTGGCAAAATTGCTTAGGCACAGTTAATAATTGTCTACCTATACCCGTGTGACTTGGAATAATAGGCCGTGAAAGGTAAATATGCGCCGAAATGGCTGCAATCTACTGGCCGTATAAAATTTCATCTCACACGGCATCACTGCAGAGCGCCTAGAACTGTACCCACGGAATATGCGCGATATAAGACTCATTGATTGATTGATATTATGTAGTACTAATTGGGCGTCTGCTGGCTATGTTGTGATTATGTGTGTTCCGTACAATTGCGTGCTTGAATACGTATCTGTTGCTTGCTGTAGTCATGTTAGTAAAGCGCCTTGTAACCAAATCATGCTCGAAAGAATCTCCCACTCCTGTTATAGGGTGCAAAACTATTCCTGTCAGTCCTACATTTTTTTTAATTCATGTTTTAAGGTCACACCAGCTGCTGAAGATCCAAGACGGGGCTGTGTTACGCAGTTCACCACCGAGGAGATCATGGGCATCAATCTATCCATCAAGGACATGGATAGAGGTATGTCACAAGTCTTTGAATAAGTTTGATGTGAACATTAACCAACTACACCCCTAGTCACACTCCCAGGGCATACATCTTCACATTAACAACACTTTTCCGTGAAAATAAAGTGATACACTTTCAGTTGTTCTCTTTATTATCTTAGTCTTACAAGTGATTTTTTAATAATAATGGCTTGTACCTACGCATAGTTGCCTAAAATATCCATACTATCAATTTGCTTCACATTTATACAGCCTTGTTGTAATTTTCAGATGCACTAGACATGCTGATTCTGGGGTTAATCAGCTCCTGCAGGCACACAGGGGACATGACCCAAACCAGCCGGTGCAAGGAACAGAGGGAGCGACAGAAGGGCAGATCCACGTACATGTACATGGGACGATTGGTGTGTGTGAAAACATTCCAGACTCTGCTTGGGTAAGCAAATTGTTGTTTGTCCCCTATGCTGTTCTGTATAGTGGAACTCGGGTACATTGGCCCCTTAGAAGAAGAAAAAAAAACACCTGATTTTCTGAAAATGTTTCCTTCGTGGTCCCTTCTGCAAATATCCCCTTTCCACCCAGATGAAGAAAGAAGATGGAAGTTTTCTGAAAGCTCACGACAGATTTTGTGTGCTAAGTGTGAAAATGTTGTACATTTCTTTTATCATTCTCTTTCTCGTTTGGTATATTTGGAAGAGTCGCCAAAGAGGGGTTCCAGTCCACTGTAGTGCACTTTCAAGTTACAAAGAAAGAACATCAATTTGGAGTTAGTGCCGTTATTGCCAGTGATTAGTTATCATCCCAAGAATAGGGAAGAACATTTTCCTGCATGTCTGTGTGCCCAGAGAGGGGAAGTATGGTGAAAGGAGGCAACCGTTCTTTTGGAGATTAGGCAAGGCGAAGGAGTATTAGGCCCCAACAAAAAAGTTGTATGTGTTTCTGGTAACATGGCTAAAAAAAAAATAGGGTAGGTACTAAGGTAGGTAGGGATTTATTTATTTTTTATTTTTATTTTTTTATTTTTTTTGTCAGGGTAGAAAATAACTATACAGTGACGCAAAGAGACTGGACTTACTATACAAAGAGAAAGACAACACATTACAAAACAAATGAGACAAAAGGGATGCGGGGTTATCACCCTTGTGTCGTCTGCCGTCTTTTACTTTCGTTTTGACGCTTTTTTTTCCTTTTCCTTTTTGACTCACATGCGAAGCAAAAGTGAGTCTATGTACTCACCCGAGTCGTCCGTCCGTCCGGAAAACTTTAACGTTGGATATTTCTTGGACACTATTCAGTCTATCAGTATCAAATTTGGCAAGATGGTGTATGATGACAAGGCCCCAAAAAACATACATAGCATCTTGACCTTGCTTCAAGGTCAAGGTCGCAGGGGCCATAAATGTTGCCTAAAAACCAGCTATTTTTCACATTTTTCACATTTTCTCTGAAGTTTTTGAGATTGAATACCTCACCTATATATGATATATAGGGCAAAGTAAGCCCCATCTTTTGATACCAGTTTGGTTTACCTTGCTTCAAGGTCAAGGTCACAGGAGCTCTTCAAAGTTGGATTGTATACATATTTTGAAGTGACCTTGACCCTGAACTATGGAAGATAACTGTTTCAAACTTAAAAATTATGTGGGGCACATGTTATAGTTTCATCATGAGACACATTTGGTCACATATGATCAAGGTCAAGGTCACTTTGACCCTTATGAAATGTGACCAAAATAAGGTAGTGAACCACTAAAAGTGACCATATCTCATGGTAGAAAGAGCCAATAAGCACCATTGTACTTCCTATGTCTTGAATTAACAGCTTTGTGTTGCATGACCTTGGATGACCTTGACCTTGGGTCAAGGTCACATGTATTTTGGTAGGAAAAATGTGTAAAGCAGTTCTTAGTGTATGTCATTGCTAGGTTTAGTTTTTTGACCTTGACCCTGAAGGTCAAGGTCATGTAAAGGTCAAGGTCAAGCATGTGAGTCGTATGGGCTTTGTCCTTCTTGTTTTTACTAAATATGCAATAAAAAAAAAGTCTAGGGTTGGCGGGGAAAAAACTAGGTAGGGTCGGGTGACCAGAAACATACAACCTTTTTTTTTGGCCTTAGCAAACCTCTAAAATTCTTATATATTTTAAACAATAGTGCAAATAAGTGAGTTTAATTGAATTTGCTTTGTGCTTGTTTCAGGGTCAGTGCCAACAAACTACGGGCCCTTCAGGACCATTTTAAGGAGAATGGCTTAACACCTCGAAAGTTGAAATCTGGAGGGCGCAAAAGCAACACAAACTCTCTCAGCCTGGAGGACACACAGCGCGTGCTCAACTTCATAAAGCAGTATGCAGAGGACCATGCTGTCAGTCTGCCGGGCCGTGTCCCAGGTTTCAAGCGAGCCGACATACAGCTGCTACCCTCATCCGCCCCGAAGAGCCGTGTCTACAGGCACTATGCAGATATTGCAGCAAGGGCAGGTGAGAGCAGAGCAGCATAGACATCATCAATATATAAACAAATGGAGCAGTATGTTGGCTTGCAAAGTTTCATTTTTTTTATAAAATGTTGGTATGTTGGTACATGAACAATTTAATCAGGAATTTAAATCATGACCCCGTAATTTAAACTTCGAAAGAAGGGAAAACAATAAGGACACTGAATGAAAAACTCTCCTCCCCCTACTCATCCCTTTCAAAATTACACCTATTAGTTTGTATGGCATCATTGCTTGTGTTCAAAAATAAATAATAATTACAGATTTATTTGTAATAACACTGCAGGGCACTGTGCATTCAATGTGTACGTGTTTTTTTTTGTTAGTTTCTACATTTTTTGTATTTCTTCAAAACTAGATTCAATTAATTTTAGTCATAACATTTCAAAGATAGAATTACTACAAGTCACACCTTGCATTGTGTCTGGACAGAAATATGCATTACTTTTTGTTGACTTAAGCATTCCGACAGAGAACTACATGGGTTTTGGGCGTTCACAACCTGGACTTGGCTTTACATGAAGACTGTGATATGTGTTTCTTCTTCAGGACACCCCTGAGTTGTTTGCCGCATCAACATTATTCACCAGGCTGTGTCAGCTATGCATCATAATTCTTGACCAACTATTAGCGAAGGAAAGTGAGTGATCGTGTTTTGTGAAGATTGATATTAATTTGTTCCAGGACACCCTAAAGTTGTTGCCAAGACAACCTTCAACAGGCTGTGGCGTGAGCTCTGCCCATTCATCGTGGTATGCAGACCAATGACGGATTTGTGTTGGAGGTGCCAAAACAACAACACCAAGATATTTCGCAGTGCAAACCTGACCGACGAAGAGAAGGGTGAACTTATCCTGGAGCAACAGCGACACTTGAGTATAGTGGTTGCAGAGCGTCAATTCTACAAAGATGAAATAGCCCAGTGCAAGACGGCTGTCCAGGGGCTTGGATTGACCGCTCTCACGGAGACTGCCCCAAACTCACGCCCCATTGCTGTTCATTATAGCTTTGAGTTTGCGCAGCAGGTGCATCTTCCAAGTAACGCTGCACAACCGGGCCCAATGTATTTCCTGGTGCCGAGGAAATGTGCCATCTTCGGTGTCAACTGTGAGGCCATCCCTCAACAAGTCAACTTTCTTGTCGACGAAAGCGTCAACTGCAGTAAAGGGTCCACTGCTGTAATCAGCTACTTGCACTTCTTCTTCGAGAAATACGGACTAGGAGAGCAAGTGCTCAGTCTGCATTGTGACAACTGTTCAGGGCAGAACAAAAATAACTTTGTAATGTGGTACCTGATCTGGCGCGTCATGAAAGGCCTTCACACAGAGATCAATGTACACTTCATGCCAGCCGGGCATACAAAGTTTGCTCCCGACTGGGCCTTTGGCCTGCTAAAAAAGTGTTTCCGGCGATCCGAGGTGTCCTGCCTCGATGATTTGTGCGAGGTCGTGCGAGAGAGCACACCAGTGAGCCACGTTAACATTCCCCAGCTAGTCGGCAGGGAGGATGGCTCTTCTCTTGTCAACACCTACGACTGGCAGACCTTCCTCAAGCCAGCGTTCAAGCGCCTGCCTGGCATGCTGAAGTTTGCCCACTTCAGAATGTCACACCAGCACCCTGGCTGTGTCTTTGTGAAGATGTCTCTGGCTGAAGTTGAGGAGCAGCGAAACCTGCTGGTCAGCCGGGAAGCTTTCCGAGCCTTGGCAGACATGCCACTGATTCTGCCCACCCCCGGACTCTCGCGTGAGCGACAAACATACCTGTTCACCCAGATTCGTGAGTTTGTGCGCGAGGACAAGAGGGATGTGATGTGTCCACCCCCCAACTAACCTGCTTTCCATCTGCTTACTCATAGTATATGTGTTATATTGCAGTAAATTTTTGTGTACACTACATTGGCTACACACTGTGAGTGTGATGCTACCGGGACTTGGCAGTAAATGTTTTCAAGTTTAAGGATCACTGGACTGACATTTTAAATAATGGAACTGGCTTGACTTCAGATCTGTGCAATCATGAAGTTCATTGTGTGTATTATTTAAACTGACTTGTGAATCAGGATTATTGTGACTCTTTGCTTTCAAACCTGTTGTCCGAGGAGGAATCATTTGTGTGTAGTTGAAGGATAACGGTAAGGAATAGCAAAGCAAAATGCTGATACAAAAATTATTAGATTATAAACTTACCTCTGTTCAAAGTATTTGCCAGTACATTCGTCTGTTCGACCCGGTTCTCTGACAGTTACAGCTGTTGCCTTCAAGACTCAAAGCTGCTCTCTCTCTCTCTCTCCCTCTCTCTCTCTTTCTCTCTCTCTCTCTCTCTCTCTCTCTCTCTCCTCTCTCTCTCTCTCTCTCCAGATTCGTTTGAAATATTCATGTTTTTGTGTGATTGCATGCGCCTTTCTTTGATTGGCTTGTAGCGGACCGCTGGAACTGACCGATGCGGCGGACAGTGCCCCGCACAGAGCTTAGCTTAGCGTCATTACGCAAGATTCCAGCAAGCTGAAAGGTCAAGTTTTTGTATTTGGTGAACATTTTTCCGCCACCCACCCCTCCTCCATTTTATCAATGAAGGCATTCATTTTGTAACTTGGTGGCGCTGGAGCTTTGTTTCATGTCGCTGGTTGATGTCCATTGTAATAGTCAAGAGAGATAATTTGTATGTTCGGATCAGTTTCCTGCTCTACATTTCGCTGTTGTTGTTTTTCTTGCATGCCATGCCAGGGTGAGCTGACACCACCGTTTGAGCTTCGGTGCAGTACCGTCATTGATTGGTCTGGAACCGAAGCTTTAGCTTTAGTCCACAGATCGCATCGGTCCACAGCCTACTTCCTTTCGCCCTGAGTGGTTTGGGTTGAGTAGCCCGCGACCGTGGCATCTGGCATTTTTGTTCTCGGGTAGACTTACTAACCTGGTTGACCCTTAGCCCGTCGCGATATAACCTTCGTGGTTGAAAACAACGTTAAACACCAAATAAAGAAAAAGGGTCGGGTCGAGGGAAGTAATCCCCTGGCTCATTCTACTACTGTTATCAGTTTCTGTATTTCGGCTTGGTTTCTTTCTGTGCATGACCCGCAGAATGCCCCCTTTGTTTCACCCAACAGTAGGGCAGGGGAGACAATCAGTCAGCTGCCCTGCTGGCCATTTAACGCGAAACTGTTTTTTTGTTTTGTTTTTTGTTTTGGTAAATTGATGTTTAATTTGCTATGTTTGATCCCTTCGTTTGACCCAACAGAAGGGCAGGAGAGACAACCAGTCAGCAGTGCCCGGCCGGGCTATCTGATACTAAACTTTTTTGTTGTTGTAAATATGTATTTGGCCCCTTTGTTTGACCCAACAGAAGGGCAGGGGGACAATCGGCCAGCAGTGCCCTGCTGTGCTATAATTTGATGCTAAACTTTTTCATGTTTTTTGTAAATATGTTTTGGAAAATTGATTTTGAAATTGCTATGATTTTTTACCAAAAGTTAAAATCATAAAAAGCTTTAATTCAATAACATTTCACTTTACGTGGACTTAACTGCAAACAGCTGGTGTGGACAATTAATTTGTGGGAGTGACTGATAAGAATGAAACGAGCGGATGAGTGCGTGTTCAGTACAGCTCTGATTCAGCTGTAATTCAGTTTGTTAGCACATGCACTTACACAAAAGAACTTCTCGCCACGTGAGCGTGGCGAGGGGCAGTTAATGAGATTGATGTATCGTTCATATTTAAGTTCACTCAAGTAACCACAAATAAAACCCAAGTGAGATCAGTACTCTGTGACTTATTGTTTCGGTTCGTAAAAATGAACGTTAATAATAATACTTAAAATATCAAGCTTATGCTTTACAAACTAAGACACTAAATTATTTGAGAAAAGGTTTCAGTTGCACATGGCTTTTAGTAAGTTGTTATACACCCATTGGCATTATGTATTTTATGGAAGAGCATGGATAATTTTGAATGCTATTTTGGTGAGACCTAGTTTCTCGAATCACATTTTCACTATCAACTGTACTTTTAAAAATCTCACAAATCCTACATTGATACAAAATCACCATGGAAACAAGCATAAATCTGTTGTTTAGTGTACTCTGAACACATTTCATTCCATTAGAACGAAATTTAAGCATGGTTGCTAGGGACTCTTCGCTGTTGAATGTGTCCAAACTTTAAGTCCAATTTCCTCAAAATGGCCGCCATCAATACCCGTATTTCAAACTGCTCCTGAGTCTTCATTTTTGGGAGTATCCTTTTCATTCAAACATCACATGAAAGCTTGTTTTCTAAGCTTTCAGATGATATGCATATCTAAAATTTTCCAAAAATCGGGTTATCTACCATTTTGTCAGATCCGGTCACATATACTCTCAGCTAATTGCTTGGCTGGTTATCCAAATGGGATGTGTTATTTAATTCCAAACAAACAGATTTCAATTAAGACAATGATATGTTTTTGTTGTGACAGCAACCTGCGAGCAGACAGCCTGTCCCAGCTGTTGAGTTACAGCAACGTGATGTCGGGGTCAAGGGTCGCTGTGGTGGAGTCGTGTCAGGGGCTGGTGCTGGGCTCTGTCATGGAGAAGATGGCAGGTACGTGTGTGTGTGTGTGTGTGTGTGTGTGTGTGTGTGTGTGTGTGTGTGTGTGTGTGTGTGTGTGTGTGTGTGTGTGTGTGTGTGTGTGTGTGTGTGTGTGTGAATAAATAACAAACACAGACAAGATGAATGTAGTCCCACAACAACAGCAACAATCCACACACCGCTCTCCCCTCCATTAGCCTTCATCCCCTCAAAAGGTCAAGCTAAGATGCAGTCATGTACTTTCTGTTTGATCGACCTCTCTCTTACATCAGCAAGTCTATTTGCAAGTGTGAGGTTGTTTGTAGAATTCTAAGGACATGTACGGTCTGTGAAAATTCAGGAAATGATTGCCTTAGGACTATAAGATCTGGAGAGGAGATTGAAGAGAGCAATACATTTCTGAACATTTTGTTGTGACAGAATCATGACCCATTGTATGTAGTGATGTCACTCATTATCTACTGAGCTGCTGTTGACGTGACCCATTGTATGTAGTGATGTCACTCATTATCTACTGAGCTGCTGTTGACATGACCCATTGTATGTAGTGATGTCACTCATTATCTACTGAGCTGCTGTTGACGTGACCCATTGTATGTAGTGATGTCACTCATTATCTACTGAGCTGCTGTTGACATGACCCATTGTATGTAGTGATGTCACTCATTATCTACTGAGCTGCTGTTGACATGACCCATTGTATGTAGTGATGTCACTCATTATCTACTGAGCTGCTGTTGACGTGACCCATTGTATGTAGTGATGTCACTCATTATCTACTGAGCTGCTGTTGACGTTACCCATTGTATGTAGTGATGTCACTCATTATCTACTGAGCTGCTGTTGACGTGACCCATTGTATGTAGTGATGTCACTCATTATCTACTGAGCTGCTGTTGACGTGACCCATTGTATGTAGTGATGTCACTCATTATCTACTGAGCTGCTGTTGACGTGACCCATTGTATGTAGTGATGTCACTCATTATCTACTGAGCTGCTGTTGACGTGACCCATTGTATGTAGTGATGTCACTCATTATCTACTGAGCTGCTGTTGACGTGACCCATTGTATGTAGTGATGTCACTCATTATCTACTGAGCTGCTGTTGACGTGACCCATTGTATGTAGTGATGTCACTCATTATCTACTGAGCTGCTGTTGACGTGACCCATTGTATGTAGTGATGTCACTCATTATCTACTGAGCTGCTGTTGACGTGACCCATTGTATGTAGTGATGTCACTCATTATCTACTGAGCTGCTGTTGACGTGACCCATTGTATGTAGTGATGTCACTCATTATCTACTGAGCTGCTGTTGACGTGACCCATTGTATGTAGTGATGTCACTCATTATTTACTGAGCTGCTGTTGACGTGAGTGTTGTTGTTTGTGCAGGTGATGGAAGAGTGCTTCACCTGTACCCTGGTAATGACATGAACAGGTAACTATACCTGCCTCACTGTCCCACATGGGACACACCTGTCCAAGTCTTGCACATTAGCAAGTGATGGTGTGTGTGCGCAAGGGATCAAGTTGTTAAGTTAATAAAACAGTTGTGTAATGTGTGCATACTCTTTATGTATAGTATTGTGTTTCTTGTTCAGGATAATTCTCCCAATACTGACAGTCCACCAGCACGATATACATACCATCAGGTCTTACACCAAATGTGAGATGTGACAGACTGCTCTTGCAGGGAACTGAAGGCAACTATACTTGAGACACCTTACCCATTTACACACCATGGGTAAGATAGGCACCAGCTTAAAGGTCCTTGTCTACATTTTTATACCGAAATCGCCATTTGACCATTAAAATGCAGAGTCTATTATCTACAATTATCAACAATACACCCCCTTTCGATCAGGAAAGACGAAGCCAGTGTAGCCGTTTGAAAATCATTGTAGTATTCCAGCGTAATACTCATAGTAGGATATCCTTATTTGGAAAATGCCAAGCGCTAAACTCCTCTCAAATCCAGTGCGTTTAAAAAAAAGCGTGGACAGCGCTCCAGTGTCAAACTGTTGCTGCACTTGTTTGGGCGTGGCTATAAGCATAGTGACATGAATTTGATTGGTCAGTATTTTTAGGCAAAGCACATGTTCTCAGCAAACAGAAAACAAAATATTGGAAGCGTGAGTCACGCTACCCAAAAATAAAATCTTTTTTTACATATATTTTTTTTTCTATAACTTTTTTCCCCATGGTTCATTCATCATCTGACATAACTTTTTAGCGAAATGTAACCATAAGATTATTGAAAAAAAGCAAAAATGTAGACGACCACCTTTAAAGGCACAGTAAGCCTCCTGTAAACCATCACAGATACTGTCAGGCTTTTACACACAGTACAAACACCCTTTCATTTAAACACTCACTGCTTGAGAACATCCTAGGTGCCCTCCGTAAAGAGCGAGCAATTTTCAAATATTTTATTTTTGCATGGTTTATCTTACCCCTGAGCCATCGTGAACCCGTGTGATCCAGTTTCCCTTTTTCACAATGTAGTCGTCAGTTAGTAATTTGAATGCGACTCGATGTGAGCTTATCTGCAATAGCACGTTATTATGTACCTCTGACTATGCACGAAACAAACGGCTGTGGTTCACAAGAACTTTAGCGATGGCTTTTGACTGTTCAGAGGAACTGGCGATAGGCATAAATCGTCATCTGCTACGAGAACCACGACCTTGCGTGACCCTGCTTCCGGGCTTTTCTTTTTTCAAACTTTCAAAACTTTGAATTGTACTGATCTTGTCTTGATGAAAAAAGAATTCTTTTATGATTTAAGAATGTTTGTGTAACAAGCTGTCAATTTATTATTTAGATTTTAAAAGTTAGGTCTAGCGCCAAAACGCACCACGGTCCGATTGTCTGAGAGACAATCTGCAAAATTAATTCTTTAAAAATTGCTCGCTCTTTTCGTAGGGCACCTAGGATGTTCCCGTTTGGTGAGTGTTTAAATGAAAGGGTGTTTTTGTACTGTGTGTAAAAGCCTGACTGTATCTGTGCTGGTTTACGGGAGGCTTACTGTGCCTTTAAGACATAGGTACAATAGCATTTGCTGAAATTGCTGGGATGTGAAGCAAGTAAAGCAGATGCAAGAGGACTGTGTAACAATGAACGCAGTCTGACACTTGTTCTAACTGTTCTCTAAGGACTGTGTGTTTCTGTCTCCAGGCACATGGTCAACAGCTTCAACTTCCTAGAGAGTCAGTCCAAAATTCTTCTTGAGTTCCCCCTTAACAAACTGGCGTCTCTTGAGAATGGAACTTTTTTAGACGCAGACCAGCCAGAAACCGACCACACTGATCCAACAACACAGCAAAAACAACACAACAGTTCACAGCCGACGCAAGCGGCAGTGGCCGGTGGTGATGACGATAGCGGTGGCAATAATAAGGACATGGAAGGTGATGATGGTGCAGAAGATAAGGACAAAGAAGAGGCAGGAGCGATGAAAGACGGGTCTGCAAGGAAAGGGAACAAAAGACATGCTGATCAGAGCAAGAATGTAAGTGCCCCTATGAACAATTCCTTGACATACTCTCTCAATCTCTGTTTGTCTGTCTCTCTATGGGCCTGTCTCTTATTGTAAGGACTAGGTGTATGGTTTGTCTGTCTCTCTATGGGCCTGTCTCTTATTGTAAGGACTAGGTGTATGGTTTGTCTGTCTCTCTATGGGCCTGTCTCTTATTGTAAGGACTAGGTGTATGGTTTGTCTGTCTCTCTATGGGCCTGTTTCTTATTGTAAGGACTAGGTGTATGGTTTGTCTGTCTCTCTATGGGCCTGTCTCTTATTGTAAGGACTAGGTGTATGGTTTGTCTGTCTCTCTATGGGCCTGTCTCTTATTGTAAGGACTAGGTGTATGGTTTGTCTGTCTCTCTATGGGCCTGTCTCTTATTGTAAGGACTAGGTGTATGGTTTGTCTGTCTCTCTATGGGCCTGTCTCTTATTGTAAGGACTAGGTGTATGGTTTGTCTGTCTCTCTATGGGCCTGTCTCTTATTGTAAGGACTAGGTGTATGGTTTGTCTGTCTCTCTATGGGCCTGTCTCTTATTGTAAGGACTAGGTGTATGGTTTGTCTGTCTCTCTATGGGCCTGTTTCTTATTGTAAGGACTAGGTGTATGGTTTGTCTGTCTCTCTATGGGCCTGTCTCTTATTGTAAGGACTAGGTGTATGGTTTGTCTGTCTCTCTATGGGCCTGTTTCTTATTGTGAGGACTAGGTGTATGGTTTGTCTGTCTCTCTATGGGCCTGTCTCTTATTGTAAGGACTAGGTGTATGGTTTGTCTGTCTCTCTATGGGCCTGTCTCTTATTGTAAGGACTAGGTGTATGGTTTGTCTGTCTCTCTATGGGCCTGTTTCTTATTGTGAGGACTAGGTGTATGGTTTGTCTGTCTCTCTATGGGCCTGTTTCTTATTGTAAGGACTAGGTGTATGGTTTGTCTGTCTCTCTATGGGCCTGTCTCTTATTCTAAGGACTAGGTGTATGGTTTGCGTGTCATTCTCTGGACAGGTGATGGATCTGTAGATCAGGATTGGGAGGGGCGGGGGGAGTGTGGACAGGTGATGGATCTGTAGATCAGGATTGGGCGGGGGGAGTGTTGTCATGGTGTGCACATGAGTATGTGTGCAAATATTTGCATTCTTTAACTTGTAATGTGTAAAACAGAATGACTTGAACTTTTTTTTCATATTCATCATTGATTTATGTGTGGTGTGTGTGACAACCAGGGCCGAGCAGACCAAGACGCCAAAAGACAGGAGAGACAGGAAAGAGTCAAAGAGGCAGCAACAATCCTGATGGAGAAAAGTCTTGACAGGTATGTCTCACGCTTCACTGCACTGCAACATGTCTGTCAGCTCAGTAGTGTGTCTGTCTTTTCCATTTGCACATTCCCCACAGGTTTAATGAACAGGTGACTCTTTTAACCAGTAGACACATTCATTCTGCAGAATTGTTCACACTTTAGAACCTCGTTCTTGCTAGACTGAGTCAAAATGTTATTGAACAAAAAAGTTTTTGTGATTTGTCTGTGGAAAAAGGTGTTGCCTTTTTGCAGTGCTCTGTTGTGTTTGTGTTTCAGTCTGATCATTGCCACAAGGCATGACCCAGTGTCATTACTACAGCGACTTCTGCCCTGCGTGGGCCCATCCAGACCTGTGGTTGTCTTTTGCCAGCATAAAGAGGTATGCTCTCATCGAACACACAACTTTTGTGTCTGTATGTGTATGGAAGAGAGCAAGCTATTGTGTGTTTATGCATGTTTGTGGGTGAACAGATTGATGCATGTTTGTGGGTGAACAGAGTGATGCATGTTTGTGGGTGAACAGAGTGATGCATGTTTGTGGGTGAACAGAGTGATGCATGTTTGTGGGTGAACAGAGTGATGCATGTTTGTGGGTGAACAGAGTGATGCATTTTAATGGCAGGCTCTTCTGTTTTGTATTTCTTTTTACATTTAGTCAAGTTTTGACTAAATGTTTTAACATCGAGGGGGAATCGAAACGAGGGTCGTGGTGTATGTGTGTGCGTGCGTGTGTGCGTGCGTGTAGAGCGATTCAGACCAAACTACTGGACCGATCTTTATGAAATTTGACATGAGAGTTCCTGGGTATGATATCCCCGAACGTTTTTTTCCTTTTTTTGATAAATGTCTTTGATGACGTCATATCCGGCTTTTCGTGAAAGTTGAGGCGGCACTGTCACGCTCTCATTTTTCAACCAAATTGGTTGAAATTTTGATCAAGTAGTCTTCGACGAAGCCCGGACTTCGGTATTGCATTTCAGCTTGGTGGCTTAAAAATTAATTAATGACTTTGGTCATTAAAAATTGGAAAATTGTAAAAAAAAAAAAAAAATTCTAAAACGATCCAAATTTACGTTCATCTTATTCTCCATCATTTGCTGATTCCAAAAACATATAAATATGTTATATTCGGATTAAAAACAAGCTCTGAAAATTAAATATATAAAAATTATTATCAAAATTAAATTTTTAAAATCAATTTAAAAACACTTTCATCTTATTCCTTGTCGGTTCCTGATTCCAAAAACATATAGATATGATATGTTTGGATTAAAAACACGCTCAGAAAGTTAAAACAAAGAGAGGTACAGAAAAGCGTGCTATCCTTCTCAGCGCAAGTACTACCCCGCTCTTCCTGTCAATTTCACTGCCTTTGCCGTGCGCGGTGGACTGACGATGCTACGAGTATACGGTCTTGCTGCGTTGCATTGCGCTCAGTTTCATTCTGTGAGTTCGACAGCTACTCGACTAAATGTTGTATTTTCGCCTTACGCGACTTGTTTTATAATTATATTTATTCAGAGTTCATTTAATTGTTTTGCAAGTGATGTTTTGATTGATGTAATTTTTTTTAGTTATTGAATAATTTTTTTACCCTCTGAATTCTGTGTGCATGAATTTTGCGTGGCATGTAAGTATAGTAAAAGTAAGTTGCGGTTTGCCTGTGACGTTGTTTTCAGCCGCTGGTGGAGTGTTACAGTGTGGTGAAGGAGAGTGGGCGTGGCGTTCAGATGAAACTGGCTGAGTCCTGGTACAGACACTATCAGGTAGGTTGTTATTGGTCCTACTGCTGGTGCTCTGGGATTTCTCCTCTTTATCTTTATCTCCTTGAAGCAAACCATAGGAAAAATAGGAATAGGAAATCGCATTCTGCCCGGAAGCTTTAGCTCTCTTGTTATTTTGGAGAGGTGATGTGTGTATTTGTGACACTGTGAGATGATGGAAGCTTTAGCTCTTGTTATTGTGGAGAGGTGATGTGTGTATTTGTGACACTGGGAGATGATGGAAGCTTTAGCTCTCTTGTTATTTTGGAGAGGTGATGTGTGTATTTGTGACACTGTGAGATGATGGAAACTTTAGCTCTCTTGTTATTTTGGAGAGGTGATGTGTGTATTTGTGACACTGGGAGATGATGGAAACTTTAGCTCTCTTCTTATTTTGGAGAGGTGATGTGTGTATTTGTGACACTGGGAGATGATGGAAACTTTAGCTCTCTTGTTATTTTGGAGAGGTGATGTGTGTATTTGTGACACTGTGAGATGATGGAAACTTCCGGTTACTGGGTGGTGCTGAGTGTCACAGTCATTACAACAATGTACTCTTTCTAAAGTGTTTACGTTTTGTCTGGTATTGCAGGTATTTTTGTGTGTTGTTTTGCAGTAGTTGCCATGTGCTAACTTTGTTGTAAGCGCTAACAGATTGTGATATACTGTTGCAGGTGTTGCCGTCCAGAACACACGCCCTGATGAGCATGTCTGGTACCGGGGGCTACCTGCTGTCCTTCACGCACATCACGTCATAGCGACTGCAGCACACCCACACTCCAACACTCCCAGCTTCACCGTAAACCTGCTTGGCGGCAGCGGTGTGTCAGGCGTGTGTGATTGTCAGGCAGGTAACTTTTGTGATGAGCATTGGTTGCTTTGTGCCGCATGCCAATGATCCACACGCACTGTGATGTTGACTAAGAAAGCCATGTAGACCAGTGGTTGCACACCGCCCAGGTGATGCCAGGTGTGTTGGGGTCACACCACACAAGATATTGTTATCAAACAGATTTTGTTGATTAAATGCATGAGACAAATTCAGCTTATGTTTTGCTGTTTTCTTCAAATGTTCAATTTTGTTTATTTTGTCAGTATGTGCATGTGGTTGTAACATCGGTTATGCTGACAGAAAAGCACAGACATACACACTCACAGACATACACACTCACAGACATACACACTCACAGACATACACACTCACAGACATACACACTCACAGACATACACACTCACAGACATACACACTCACAGACATACACACTCACAGATGCATGAACACAGGCAGAAACAAACATGCACACATGTACGCAAACATGCATGTTCAAACGCACTCGTACAAAGTGAGAGAAAGAAGTGTAACTTGACACAAGGCTAGGTAGTTAATGAATAGTTTATTGGAACAAGTGGAAGCAATGCGACCAAGGCAACAATAAATGCTGTGTAAGCGGAGGAAGAACTGGGAGTGACAAAGAGAAAGGGGGAAATGCAGACGTTGCTTACTTTTTGTCAGAGCTATCAGTCAGGACAGAACTGCAGACGTTGCTTACGTTTTGTCAGAGCTATCAGTCAGGACAGAACTGCAGACCGTACAAAAAGCAAACATTGAAAAAAGAATAAAATCATATAATAAAAAGTCCCAAACATACCATACAGATAATACATATATATTATTGCACGCTTCTAAACACACAAACCTCACTTTCAGTTTGACAATCAAAAACCCATGTCTGAAAACAGGAAAAGCATAAAATAAAATTTTTGTTGTCACAGATACATGTAGCAATAATACATGTATTCCTGGGAATGGTTTCAGAGTTGGAACCATTATTCTTTAAAACTGTAAAACTTAAAATGAGATCTGCAAAGAAACAAGTTATATTACAAATGAAGAAGACAAGACATACAAAGTACAGTAAAACTTCACCTTGTCTGTAAACATGTCAACTGCAGTCTCTGAACCCAGTCAATTGAATGCAAATAATAATCTCAAATGAAATAGAAAAAGAAAGGCTACACAGTCACTGATACATAAAAGTGATTCATTTCAGGCTGTCACACTTTACATATTTGATACATGCAAAAAAGAAGAAAATGATTTGTTGTCTTTGATGACTACAATGCTGACTCAATACACACATTTCATTCCAAGATGAGATATAAAACACAAAACTAACCAATAATTAACACAACATATCATTTGAATGACTAATGATTAGTGTAATGTAAAGTAAAGTCAAGGCTGAAAACAAAAAATGCAACCACACGTGTACATAGCACACCAGTGAGACACACTAGGATTTCATACAGATGTTGCCCCAGTCACATTATGGGGTGTCGTTCATTGCACTGCGCAAAAACAAACCTTACTGAGTGTGGTAGAGGGGCTGAATGAATCCAAATCTATGCTGATCCAACTCATGAGAGAACCCCTTTCTATCCTGAATCAAAACCAAAAGCTGATCCAACTCATGAGAGAACCCCTTTCTATCCTGAATCAAAACCAAAAGCAGAACAGCGTGAATCTTTCTTTCTTTCTTTATTTGGTGTTTAACGTCGTTTTTAACCATTCAAGGTTATATCGCGACGGGGAAAGGGGGGAGATGGGATAGGGGAAAGGGGGGAGATGGGATAGAGCCACTTGTTAAGTGTTTCTTGTTCACAAAAGCACTAATCAAAAAATTGCTCCAGGGGCTTGCAACGTAATACAATATATGACCTTACTGGGAGAATCCAAGTTTCCAGTACAAAGGACTTAACATTTCTTACATACTGCTTGACTAAAATCTTTACAAACATTGACTATATTCTATACAAGAAACACTTAACAAGGGTAAAAGGAGAAACAGAACCGTTAGTCGCCTCTTACGACATGCTGGGTAGCATCGGGTAAATTCTTTCTCGTCCCAACCAATATGGGACTCCCCCTAACCCGCGGGGGGTAACAGCGTGAATAAGAACTACTGTTACCACGTAGATTGATAACATCAAGCACACCGTACAAGTAAGATCGAGCCAAGGAATATCAAACAGTGCCATTCAAGAGCTGCCTTTAAAGCTACATGTTCTACATGCGCTGGATGTTTCTGTCAACTTTATATGTGAAGGAATAAAAAGGATTTACATTCACCTCAACCTTAGCTACAATACAAATGAACAGCATCCATACACAAAGCAAAAAAGACTATGTATTGCCAAATGAATTGTGCGTTACAAACATAATACATGTAGCTAGTAAAAGAGAGCCCCCAACGCTGACACATGCAACACATCACCCGGTGTCTGTCCAAGACACAGTCGCAAAAACACTGGACACAATCTACATTTGTTATGATTATAATAATAATAATAATATTCATATTTTTAGAGCGCAAATATCCAGGGTTAAACCCTGCTCCCAGCGCTGTACAACCATTGTGGAAAAAAAGCAAGAAAATACTGCAAATGAGTCTTGTAAGTTTTGCTGTTGGTCTTTGCTCTACTCAATGAGCATTGCCAACTTTACGTCACCATCACCCTCAGGTTACACTGTACAATTCTCTCTCACACACACACACACACACACACACACACACACACACACACTAACCCCTCTGTCTCCTTTTGAATGCCAGTGTGGTGAATTGCACTAGAGTTGCTAGAGTTGTAGCTGAGTAGTGACTATCCATGTGTTGGGCACAACGTGGCTACAGTGCACTTTATCGCTGGAGTTATGACGAAATGCCTCAGAAATGAAAGTGTGTGCAGCGAGTATTATCAGACACTTTGTGTTAGGAATGTTAAGTAACAGAAACAATAAAAGCTCGCAGAAAACTAGCACTGTACAATGCAACATATCTCACAGGTGTGCTATCCGCTAAGCTTGAGTGACATGGTTTGCACCCAAGGAACACAGTTTCCATAAATGCCACACAGCTTCAAATTGGCACACACAGCTGTCGCCCACATGGGCACCAGTTAGTAAGACGTATGCAAGAGACAACATGTGAACACAAACACAGGTCAGTCAGACGTATGCAACAGGTGAAACACAAACACAGGTCAGTCAGACGTATGCAACAGGTGAAACACAAACACAGGTCAGTAAGACGTATGCAACAGACAACAGATCAAACACAGGTCAGTAAGACGTATGCAACAGACAACAGGTGAAACACATACACAGGTCAGTCAGACGTATGCAACAGACAACAGGTGAAACACAAACACAGGTCAGTCAGACGTATGCAACAGACAACAGGTCAAACACAAACACAGGTCAGTCAGACGTATGCAACAGACAACAGGTGAAACACAAACACAGGTCAGTCAGACGTATGCAACAGACAACAGGTCAAACACAAACACAGGTCAGTCAGACGTATGCAACAGACAACAGGTGAAACACATACACAGGTCAGTCAGACGTATGCAACAGACAACAGGTGAACACATGCCCAGGTGAGCGACAGACACGCTTGATTCACTCCTCACACCGTCATGCATGGCACAGCAGGCACTGTGAAAGACTGAGGGAAGAAGCAACAAGAATGACAAAGAAAAAAGAAGAAACATGGAACAGCTTCATAAAACTTGCTGACACAATGTCAAAGCACAGAGCTGAGTGAAGAAGCGGTGACACTCAGTTAACCAAGCCATTGATTTCTTGCCCTCGTCTCTGGTACAACCCTTCTTTCTACCGGCGACACTCAGTTAACCAAGCCATTCATTTCTTGCCCTCATCTCTGGTACAACCCTTCTTTCTACCGGTGACACTCAGTTAACCAAGCCATTCATTTCTTGCCCTCATCTCTGGTACAACCCTTCTTTCTACCGGTGACACTCAGTTAACCAAGCCATTCATTTCTTGCCCTCATCTCTGGTACAACCCTTCTTTCTACTGGTGAGACTCAGTTAACCAAGCCATTGATTTCTTGCCCTCATCTCTGGTACAACCCTTCTTTCTACTGGTGAGAGCTCAGTTAAGATGCAGAGACACTGAGCTCACCGAGCCATTCATGTCTTGCCCTCACCTCTCATACAACCCTTCTTTCTACTGGTGAGAGCTCAGTTAAGATGCAGAGACACTGTGCTCACCGAGCCATTCATGTCTTCCTCACCTCTCATACAACCCTTCTTTCTACCGGTGAGAGCTCAGTTAAGATGCAGAGACACTGAGCTCACCGAGCCATTCATGTCTTGCCCTCACCTCTCATACAACCCTTCTTTCTACTGGTGAGAGCTCAGTTAAGATGCAGAGACACTGAGCTCACCGAGCCATTCATGTCTTGCCCTCACCTCTCATACAACCCTTCTTTCTACTGGTGAGAGCTCAGTTAAGATGCAGAGACACTGAGCTCACCGAGCCATTCATGTCTTGCCCTCATCTCTGGTACAACCCTTCTTTCTACCGGTGAGAGCTCAGTTAAGATGCAGAGACACTCAACGCCTGTTATTTTTGATGAAAATTTCCGACACATCACTATGTAGCTTTTGTACACAGGAAGAGGAAACCTTAATACATTTGTTTTGGGAGTGCACAAGAGTTAAGCTTTTTTGGTCTGATTTCACAGAATGGTTATGTCAAAATTTCACACATTGCAATAATTTGAATTTGTCAAAAGAGCTTGTCATTTTAGGGTATTTAGACAACTTTCATACGGATGCTGTTTTTGATTTGTTTATTCTCCTTGCCAAACAAAGTATATTTGGAGCCAAATTAAATAAGACAGTCCCAACACTAAATGTTTTTGTGAAAATTGTTAAAGAAAGGTTTTTGATCGAAAAGTATAATGCTAGTGTAAATAATTATTATGGTAAATTTGAAAAAGAGTGGTGTTTATATAGACACTTTTTTCATTGATGCTATAGGATAATTGTATTGATTGATTTCGTATGAACATTTTTGAATGTGATACCCCCTGACCCATTTACTCATAACAGGTTATACAGTACTTTTATGCCGATAATTAAACCCCATGTATACTTGGAGGCTAAATTGTGACCACCGTCCCCACCTACCTCCCTCCCCTCCCCCAACCTCGGTTACCCCCCCCCCCCCCCCCACAACCTCAGCCCCCCCCCCTTCCATATCCCCTGTTTTTTTCAACAACCCACCCTACTGTCTATGTCTGTGTCTTGTCTAGGTATGTACGTGTGTATACGCTCTGTTGATAAACTCGGTGTATGATGTATGTTATGCTGTGTTTATGTGTATATAAAGGAAATAAAATGTAAAAAAAAAGAAAAAAAAAAAAAAAAAAAAAAAAAGATGCAGAGACACTGAGCTCACCGAGCCATTCATGTTTTGCCCTCACCTCTCATACAACCCTTCTTTCTACTGGCCTGTGCTCAATCACCTTGCCTGTGCTAGAAGTAGAACAGTGAGAAAGTCAAGGTATACAGCTTGTGAAATGTGCAGCAGAGTGCACCTGTGGACCACACACACACCCCACACCAAGCATGACTCGACGTAGCGCCAGGCAACAAGACTAGACTGGGGTATGGATCAATATCAACATTATCCTATCTTCATCTCACCACACAAAGCCAAATATCATCTATACACACAATGACCCCTATATAGAGTGGAAGAACCAGTAATTTGGCATTGCAAGAAACATGTTGGTGTCTTGGTGCAAAGCAGGAGACTACATGTAGCACCAAGCACTGTCAACATGATTGGCTTTATGGACACTTTACGGGTCACGGCAATAATAAACACATCTGTAAAAGGTATGAACATTGTTTCAACTTTGTGTTGTCAGCATCATACTCCATGTTGAGAACATATTGAAACACCAAGCATATTTTCTGTCAATAAAGACAAAGTTACATCAAAAACACAGGGATCATCATTATCTCTGCAAAAATACTCTCTCTGTAAACAAAATATTGCTATTTTTCAGACAGAATGTAGGTGTAGTGTGATATATAAAAATATAGTATGACTGGAGGCGACACCCCATACCTAACGCCTTGTGCTCTGTGATGGCAACATCAACAAGAGAGAACAAGGGTTTTGTCAAAGTTGTGCCTGGTAAGGGAAGAGGGAAACAATATCACTTTTACGTAATCTGCTCCTCATTGGAGGCAAGAGTGCGACTCGATAACACTACTAATCTATACTGAGTGTGACTCAATAACGACACTAATCTAAACTGAGTGTGACTCAATAACACCACTAATCTATACTATCATCAACAGTGAAATATGTGGATCAAAGGGCGCACAGTGTTGAACAAATATGAAGACACTAGCTACATGGACCACAATTTGCTTTTATTTTGGTATGAGCACCCATGTGTATTTTTCAGCTATCGGCATGCCTGAAACGAGGAATTGGAGTGACACTAACACATGTGTGGGTCAGAGCGAGGGGGGAATAAAAAAGAACAAACAAGCATTCATGTTTTTTTCTTCTGGCAACACCTATGGGTCAGCCAGACTGATCAATTCAATCATGGAGGATTTGCATCTTGTGTGTCACGCTGGCTGCTATCTGAGCTGTGTTACACTGGCTGCTATCTGAGCTGTGTTACACTGGCTGCTATCTGAGCTGTGTTACACTGGCTGCTATCTGAGCTGTGTTACACTGGCTGCTATCTGAGCAGTAACATGGATTGCTATCCACAACAACCACACCACAATGAAACCTTGACCACAATCCTGACTGAATTCTGCCGTCACAATCACAGCTTTCACACCACTCCCAATGTACAGCTTGTAGTTATCACCATGAGGAGAGAACCATACCGCAATGAGTGAAACATTTTACAAAAAGCAGAGAAGAAAAAACAAGAGGCCTGTCACTTTCTTGGAATTCCCTCACAAATGGAAAAACACGGTTTGCTACATAAATTGCCATAAAAGTCTCAACACTTGACCCACTGTATAAAACACAATCAATATCACCCACCCCCCAACAATCAATATCACCGACCCCCCAACCATCAATATCACCCACCCCCCAACCATCAATATCACCCACCCCCCAACCATCAATATCAGCGACCCCCCAACCAAGCAAGCAATTGGACTAAAACTGTATCACAGGTGCTGACTTTCTCCGTGCCAGCTGCACGGCAGGTTTGAGGTATTGCTGCAGATAGTAGATGCTCATTGGATGTCTGCTCATCATGTCGTCCAATGGCAGGCCAGGGCCCGTCTTGTTTGGGCCGTAGTCCATTTGCATCAGGTATGTGACCAGGGAGTAGAGACGCTTCTCTTTGCGTACCGGCTCCACGATCCAACCACTGGATAACATCTGTAATGAGAGCTTGATTGGTAAGAAAATGCTGCAGCTAACGATTCATTTTGCTGAGAATGACACCATGAGAAGTTGAAAATGTAACAGTAGCGAGGCTGCTCCTGCACCTCCATGGCATTATTCTGTATGAAAGAAAAGGTAGAAAGGCCGGGACTTGTCTATTTATACAGGAGCGCTGACAGAAGACAATACATGACATAACTTTCCACAGTCATCACAGCTCCCTTTCTCACCATGCCTGAACAGTGCATTCATTCTCTCCATTGGGACGCCAAAGAAGGGAGAGAAGTATGAACAAAACATGGACACATGGACATGAAAACAGACCTACCTTTCCACGAATAACGCCTTCAACGGGAGGCACCTTGGGATGGTCGACGGAAGTGTATGAGAGGACGAACTTTGACCCCTCCACCCTCTCCCCCTGCAGGCAGCACACGTCGCAGCACTCCTTGCGCAGCAGCTGCAGCACCTCTTGATACAGGTACACTGACACATAGACAGGCAAGGGTACAGATGCACTGCAGAGACCTACAACACTTACACAAGAGAGACATAATAAACCTCAAACACCAGACATGTCAAAAAGATCGGCTACAGCGCTTAGACACTAATAGTACCGGTGTACACTGAAAACCCTTTCTTACCAGTCAAGGAACACTGGAACATCTCCAAGCAACAGTGCAGCTGCACCACGTTTCATACTGAAACTGCAGGTAAAGGTACAGGTGCACCAAAGGCAACCAAGTTAATGTCATTTCTCTGGGAACTTACAAGACAACTGTATTGACTTACCAATCTTGATTCCCTGCGTTACTTGCTCCACGACATCCACTTTCTGCACAGCAATAATCAAGTCAATAACACACGTTTGCTTTTATCATTGCTGACAGTCGGATTAAAGGTCACAACAGATTGTTCATAAAAAACGGTACAACATGAAACTCACAGTCAAACCATGGGTATCGACCTACGTTTCAAGCTATTCAGTGACAAAGATGTTCATTCCTCAAATATGATACTTTATCCCACACATTTTTAAGCCTCATGTCATTCAGTCCTGCTCCTACCAGATGCTAACAACAGCACTGTCGAATAAAGAGAACAAATACCAAAATGTGTAGCAGATCACACACACACACAAAACAAGAAATTCCTCCGAGGTAGGAAAAACACCCCCGTCCTTACAGAGAGACAGAGAGACAGAGAGACAGAGAGACAGAGAGAAAGTCAGAAGTCAGAAGTCAAAAGTCAGAAAAAGTCAAAAGTCAAAAGTCGGAAGTCGGACGTCGGACGTCGGACGTCGGAAGTCAGAAGTCAGACAAACAAACAATTGACCATTAATATGTCAGTCTTAACCTTAATCCACCAATAACTCCCTAACCGTGTGTTTGACTGGTCCCAATTTTTGTAAGGACCGTCTCAGGAATGTATAGAACCTGTTCACCAAGTTTGGTGACGATCGGTCCGTTCATTCTTGAGATCTATATGCGAACACAAACACACACCCAAACAAACAATTGACCATTAATATGTCAGTCTTAATCTTAATCCACCAATAACTCCCTAACCGTGTGTTTGACTGGTCCCAATTTTTGTAAGGACCGTCTCAGGAATGTATAGAACCTGTTCACCAAGTTTGGTGACGATCGGTCCGTTCATTCTTGAGATCTATATGCGAACACAAACAAACACCCAAACAAACACACAAACAAACAAACACATCGAGTGAAACCTATACACACCCCTATACCGGGGGTGTAATAATGCACAAGAATCCACTACACATCTCCCAAAGCGGCGTGTCAAATGTGTAGCAGATCACACACACACACAATAATCACAAGAATCCAATACACATCTCCCAAAGCGGCGTGTCAAATGTGTAGCAGATCACACACACACACAATAATCACAAGAATCCAATACACATCTCCCAAAGCGGCGTGTCAAATGTGTAGCAGATCACACACACACACAATAATCACAAGAATCCAATACACATCTCCCAAAGCGGCGTGTCAAATGTGTAGCAGATCACACACACACACAATAATCACAAGAATCCAATACACATCTCCCAAAGCGGCGTGTCAAATGTGTAGCAGATCACACACACACACAATAATCACAAGAATCCAATACACATCTCCCAAAGCGGCGTGTCAAATGTGTAGCAGATCACACACACACACAATAATCACAAGAATCCAATAAACATCTCCCAAAGCGGCGTGTCAAATGTCAGTGTACCTTCAAGGTGTCATCATAGGTGAAGCGTGTGCGCGGGTTCCTGATAGCGTCCCACACCGTTTTGGGCGGAGCCAGGATGAATCCTTTGCCGATGTAGCTGATCAAACAAACACAGTCAGCACAAAATGAAGCATCAGTCACACTGTTAGTGAACCAGGGCAGGAGGTAGGCACACAGAAGCTAGAGATGTAAACCTTTCACTCTTAAACAATGAGAAATGCAATTTTCTCCATTTGAGCCTCGGTAGAAAACATGAACTAAAACAGTCATTTGCTTGATGTAACAGGAACAAGAACTAACACAAGAACAAGAACAAGAAATGACAGAGATGTTGTTGAGATAAAACAATCCCAAGCAAATAAAGCAC
Organism: Littorina saxatilis; assembly: GCF_037325665.1. Classification (NCBI taxonomy): domain Eukaryota; kingdom Metazoa; phylum Mollusca; class Gastropoda; order Littorinimorpha; family Littorinidae; genus Littorina; species Littorina saxatilis. The sequence continues at coordinate 951,991 of NC_090261.1, forward strand.
ACCAGCTATCAACTACTACAAAGCTCAGGGGAAAAGTAGACTTGAATGTTTACCTTTGCACTGTACATCCAGCTGGAGGAATCTTTTTCAATGTGACAATGTTGTTTTCAAAGCCCACATACCTGTCATCAATAAACCATCCTTCAGCATAAATACACCAGCCTTCAGCATAAATACACCAGCCTTCAGCATCAATACACCATCCTTCAGCATAAATAAACACATCATCTGGATTTCTTATACTCAAAGGCAAAGCATTACTGATGAGAATGCATTTTGTCACAACATTTATCATTTTTAATCTACATCAGAAATACTACATGACAGAACAAATCACATCAACGTTAAAACCTTTAAACTCTCACAGCATGTTATCATGACAAAAGTAATGTTGATAGAAAGTAACAAGTGTGTGACCAATATATAAATCGTCAATGTGTAACAATGTGCTTTAAAGCAGGCTGCATACAGATACTTCTGCCTGTAAACTCTGAAAAAAGGCATCCATATAAATGGAAGGACAACTGTTGAGAACAAAACGAAGCAGTCAACTAGGTGGCCCGTGTTGTTCCTTGACAAAACGAAGCAGTCAACTAGGTGGCCCGTGTTGTTCGTTGACAAAACGAAGCAGTCAACTCTGTGGCTAGTATCGTCTGTAAGTGAAACAAAGTCATGAAGTATTGTTTGTGACTAAAATAAAATAAAAGAGTGCCTCACGTCCATCCACTGGAGACCTCGGCCTGCACACTGGGGGATGTCTCCAGGTCAATGTTGGACGCTCGGATCGCCTGCACACACACACACAGGTAACACTCAGTGTTTGACCAACACATCTGTGGGGGACAGAGTTATGACAAGGACACACAGGTAACTCTCAGTGTTTGACCAACACATCTGTGGGGGACAGAGTTATGACAAGGACACACAGGTAACTCTCAGTGTTTGACCAACACATCTGTGGGGGACAGAGTTATGACAAGGACACACAGGTAACAGTGTTTGACCAACACATCTGTGGGGGACAGAGTTATGACAAGGACACACAGGTAACTCTCAGTGTTTGACCAACACATCTGTGGGGGACAGAGTTATGACAAGGACACACAGGTAACTCTCAGTGTGTGACCAACACATCTGTGGGGGACAGAGTTATGACAAGGACACACAGGTAACACTCAGTGTTTGACCAACACATCTGTGTGGGGACAGAGTTATGACAAGGACACACAGGTAACTCTCAGTGTTTGACCAACACATCTGTGGGGGACAGAGTTATGACAAGGACACACAGGTAACTCTCAGTGTTTGACCAACACATCTGTGGGGGACAGAGTTATGACAAGGACACACAGGTAACAGTGTTTGACCAACACATCTGTGGGGGACAGAGTTATGACAAGGACACACAGGTAACTCTCAGTGTTTGACCAACACATCTGTGGGGGACAGAGTTATGACAAGGACACACAGGTAACTCTCAGTGTGTGACCAACACATCTGTGGGGGACAGAGTTATGACAAGGACACACAGGTAACACTCAGTGTTTGACCAACACATCTGTGTGGGGACAGAGTTATGACAAGGACACACAGGTAACACTCAGTGTTTGACCAACACATCTGTGGGGGACAGAGTTATGACAAGGACACACAGGTAACTCTCAGTGTTTGACCAACACATCTGTGGGGGACAGAGTTATGACAAGGACACACAGGTAACACTCAGTGTTTGACCAACACATCTGTGGGGGACAGAGTTATGACAAGGACACACAGGTAACTCTCCGTGTTTGACCAACACATTAGTGGGGGACAGAGTTATGACAAGGACACACAGGTAACTCGCAGTGTTTGACCAACACATCTGTGTGGGGACAGAGTTATGACAAGGACACACAGGTAACTCTCAGTGTTTGACCAACACATCTCTGTGGGGGACAGAGTTATGACAAGGACACACAGGTAACTCTCAGTGTTTGACCAACACATCTGTGTGGGGACAGAGTTATGACAAGGACTTCCTGCACAGCCAATGCCAAGAATCCACGTTTACATGCTGTTTAATGAGGGTCTCGATCTTTGATTAATTTTCCTTTGTTTTTTTCTCGTTTTACTTGTTGAGTTTCGGTTCCTTGCTTAGTTGGTTGGTTCAAGATCTTTGTTTTGTTTACTTGTTTGTTATGAAGTTTCAAATGCTTTAACATGAAGCTGTGTGAATGCTAATGTGTGTGTTTTGTGTGTGTATCTGGGTGTTGTGTGTGTACGTGCGTGTGTTTGTGTGTGTGTATGTGTGTGAGTGTGTGTAGGTGTGTGAGTGTGTGAGTGTGCAGAGAGAGAGATGCCATGTCAGTGTATAAGTCACCTGTGCCATGACGTCAGCAGCAGCCTGGTTGACCTGTGTCCTGTAGCGAGAAACTTTCTTGTCTGCAACAGTATCAAACACATACAGTCTCATCTCTCATTTGTTATAAAAATAAAATCCTTCCACGCACAAATTGTTCAACATTTAGCTGAAGAGTAAGCAACAACAGGTCAAACCTGTGCTATAATTCATGATTACCTCACTTTTAGAGTACTACTGGTGTGTAAAACAGTCGCCGCAAGTATAAATTCCAGTGTCACAGATCTGGTCAGTCTCTATGAGACACCAGTTTGATAATCACACACACACACATGCACACACACACACACACAAAAGATGCAAGTGAAGTTTTCACCAACCAGCGGCATCATTCTCCGACCCTGAGAGTTGTGGGGACGGACTGTGGCGTGAAACTACCTCGCTCATCGATCGTCGCAGCTCCCCCCTCCTCCTTTCCCCCGCCTCGTCCCCTGCACCATCCACCTTATCAGTCACCTGGGTGTGGTCGCCCCCTGCAGGGTCAGGGTCACCGGAATCGCCATCGGACTCGTTCTCTTCCTCCTGTATGACCTGCGAGTGGTGGGAGCTGATGCCGGCCTTGGACAGCAGGCCGCCGGTGGCGGCACTGCGGTAGTGAAGGATGGACGCCGACTTGCGGATAGAGTCAGAGAAGGCGGTGGAGTCAGCGCCGGTGTTGCCCGACTTCTGCACGAACTGGCGAAACCTGGACATGAGGGAGTCGGACTGGGGGGAGCAGGCAGCCTTGTTGACTGACGCGGCAGCGCTTGCCACAAGGTGGTGGGGCAGGGAGATGTTGAGCAGGGGGGTCATCTGGACGCGACGCAGGTGGATGTAGTCGCTGAGGGAGGACAGGAGAATGGAGGGGGCTTCGTCCACAGGGGTAGCGGGGGAGGTGTGGGGGGCTGACCACGTCACTACTGTCAGCAGGCTGTGGTCTGGGTCTGGGAAAAAGATACACACATCTTGTCACAATCATCATAGGCGATAACAGGGGGCACCACAGGGTACCACATTTGCTAATTGCACACTGTTACATTTTAACATATGAAATGTGAGTTTACAGAGACTACTGTAGGCTGAAGATGCAGAAAGAAAGGTGCACCTACCTTCCACTGGCTGAAGATGCAGAAAGAAAGGTGCACCTACCTTCCACTGGCTGAATGAGAAAGAAGACGAGGGACTGTGCTTCTTCATTCATCTGTAGCAGCCAGCTGCACCCGTTCTCTTCTCTGTGCCAGTATCTAGCAAAACACACACCATACAAACATTCACCTTCTAAGCATAAAGCAGAGAACATTAAAAATAACCCCATTAAACAGATTAAAGACAAATTTTGGAGTTTTGCAGCACAATAGATTTATGTCAGGGAACTTGGAGCCACATCAGTTATTCCCCTTCATCCAAAAAAACATGACCACATTCCACGATTATTCAGTGTTGTTGTCGGGCCTCTGTCTTTGGTCACTGATGCATACTGATCTGACCCATTGTTCTGATCTCTGGCCTGTCAACCATCCCACACTTTTGGCATGATGGCCTTCTCACACAATGTTTTTTTCAGCCAGGATATTTGGATGTATACATATTTTCATGGGGTCCCATCATTCTATTTTTGTGTGAATCTAGGAAGAAGAGTGATCACTGTATGTGTCCAGAGTAACTTACCTCTTGTAGTCTTCAATGACGGTGGGCGTGACGACGTTGCTGCTGTGGTTGTGTCTCCACCAGCGGTGCCTGGCCGGCGCCACACGCTCCACTCGCACAAAGTCCGTCAGCACCGGTAACGACACCATGCCTTTGTTCTTCCCGTTGACCTCTGACGCCGGGACTTCGTGCACACTGCGCGCCGCGATCACTCCCGGTTTCCACTCACAACTCAGTGATGTGTCCTTCACAAGCTGAAGCAGGGACTGAAAACCAGTTGAGCTCTAAAGTCAAACTGACACAGCTTCTTGCTTTGGTCCCGCTCTTTTACTGTAATAACTTGAAGTGATCAATAAAGCATGAACAAGAATTTAATTTGCCATGTAGAAAAAACAACATGTTTTCAGGATCTCGGTGACACAAGGATACAGTCCAACCCAATTTACAGACTTAAACAAATCAGGAGGGATTCTTAAAATGGAGGGGTAATTTACAGAGGATATGAAGATAAAATCTGAAAAATCAAGGTCTAAAATGGGGGAGGGGTGGGTGGGGTGGGGAGGGATGGAGGTTTTCAATTAGGGAATCTTAAAAGGGGGTTCACACACACTGAGACAGACAGGCCCCCCCCCTCCCACACTAAAGACAATAGGTGTGTTGAACAGACGTACCTGTGAAGACGCCCTGACTCTGTTAAAGCTGGCGAAAACCTTGATGCAGGGGGCGCTGGAGGCACCGGAGGTAGACATGTGACCGCCATTGTGATTTGAGCTAGGCACGCGCGTGAACGTGAGGAAGTGAAACCACACTCTGTGTCCGTGAACAAAACTGTGGATCTTCCAGCCCTTCTGGTACGACACTGGGAATGGCTGTGGTGACAGATACATACGTTTTCTGTATCGTCAACAAGTATGACCTTTGACCTTTGTATGAACTGCTAGTGTAATCATCACAGAGGAAATAAACATTTTAAAAAATGCTTTGCATTTTACAATAAGAAAAGTTACAATACCTTGGAATTTTTAAAAAGTTCCAGGACTTCCAGGATTGAAAAACTTTCCTGCTTCTGCAAAAGAAAAAAACCCTGTCAGCACTACAGAACAAAGATAATCTGTTCATTAAAGGGTACCATACAGTTTTAGATTTAAATGAAGAACTCAAGAATTGTACTTAACTGTGGTAAACTCAAGGAATGAATAATTCATGTGTTACACTGCAAGTTGTGTACCTGAGGATAGATCTATCAATGTTCGTCTTTTACAGTTAGTGAGTGGGCGGGGACGTAGCTCAGTTGGTAGCGCGCTGGCTTTGTAGCCAGTTGGTCGCTATCAGCGTGGATTCGATCCCCACGTTCGGCGAGAGATTTATTTCTCGGAGTCAACTTTGTGCAGACTCTCTTCGGTGTCCGAACACCCCCGTGTGCACACATGCGCACGAAAAAGATCCCACGTTCACAGCGAAAGTCTCAGGGCTTGGAAAACACGAATCATCTCTCGTCTCTGATTATCATGATCGTATTTTCGATACTTTGACGAGACAAACCCAATGCTGGTGTGTCCAAGAAGACAGCCACAGCGGGCTTGTTCGAATCAAAGTATCACACCATATCTTCAGCGTATTACCAATACCTGTCCCAATATAGACCAGTTAGTCTAAGAGGACGTTAAACCCTAATAGTCAGTCAGTTAGTGAGTTAGTCATTGATTCTTTGAAAATTCAGCTCCTATAGAAGGATACATTTTTAGTTATCGACTTAGATAAGGAATGGGGATGTGTGGCGCGTTAAAAATCTATTTGACCAGGGAAGCGAGGTGCATTCACAATAGATCTTCTCAATCGACAATTGCATGGGGACGCGACGTTGCCATCACATTCTTTTGAATTTTGATGCATATATATATATTATATCGTTACAAATCACTCTGATTGTAAAGATTTGCAATATGTGCCCGCCCTATTAATTTTGTAAGTTGAAGCGAGACATGATGACAATACATAATTTCCAATGATCAATCCAAATACCATGTGGCTTTGTTTCAACAGCACAACAATTAACAAAACTGTAATCATGGCTGGTGATGAATAGCATACACATGTACTTGCCTTGCTAAGCACGTAAGCTTGACCACTGAACCATCTTAGGATTGAAAGATAGCGCAGTGATAATATCAAAATGATGCACAACACACACACTGAGAACGTTATAGATAGGAAATCCATGCTTCTCCCGTCCTCGTATGTACTTTTGAAACTGTGCACGCAGTTTCCAGTCCCATTTAAAGGAGGCGAATCGCCACAAACAGCACCCGAAATGAGGTGACAGAAACAAAAGATGACTGATGTCTGTTGACCTGTACGCTCACAGGCAAGCAATGTTTGCTCAAAGTTTATCAAGTTTGTTGTGTCATGTGATACTGTTCCTGTTTTCTCTATGCTGACAACGACCGTCACGTTCGTGGCAGAAACACTATCGGAATAAATAACTTGAACCACACAGAAAGCGACTGCGTCATGTGGGCAGGAAAATACGGTTCATCAACATCACAACGCCACAACTTTCTTCTTTCATTTTCACGGCACAGTTTGTGTCGTCCGCCTCTACCCGGAAACGATGAGGGTTACGTCCCTTGAATTTTAGGTGAAAATGGCCGCCGCCGTGCAGTTTACCGCGAGTAGTTGAACACAGGCAGACGTTAACGACGATCGGGAGAGACTGCGATATTCTGTACGTGCTAAATACTACATTTGTATGAACGTCCTTTTTTTTAGTGCCTACACTTAAGTTATAGATTGCCCTGGTACGCCAAAGTGGGTGAGGTGAATTTGCACAAAATAATTAGCATTGGCACTTATGAAGTTGACAGTTTCCAATAAAAAAATTGTCTCCCAATGATGAACCCCGATAAAGAATAATAATTCCGTACTGGTAGAAGACTTCAGGTTCTGCGTAAAATACTGGGTCTATGCTTCGGGGCATTATTGTGAGGGTGGGTGAAGGAGGGAATGGTACACTTGGGGAGAGCAAATGCTGCCAGTGCAAGACAACAATTAATCCTCCAGTAATCGAGGCAGCGTTTTTGTTTTTTATTTAAAGATAAATAACAATTTTTTTTTTTTTTGGGGGGGGGGGGGGGGGCACTTTTTAGGTCCCCATGTGCATTTTATTTTGAACACCAATTTCGACATCAGATCACAGGCGGAAGGTATCGTCCACTGGACTACTAGTACTACTATCACAGAAAGACTACAAGGTACGTCACTCACCTTCGAGTCTTCTGTGTTCTTGGAGTCGCTTCCTGGGGAAAAATATTGTTCAAGACGGTTTGCCTCTGTGTAAGGTCAAATAAATACTGTTGAATGATTGTTTGAACTATATGCACCTTTAGTTTTCAGCTTCCGTTCGCTGCAGGCTGTTTTTAACCATCATTTGGACGAATCTTCGTTTGCGAGCCGCTAATATCCACACGGCGTCTAATTATGCATCCGCACCGAATATGCATACCAGCGCTCATTGGTTAATAACAGGATATTCGATGATTATTTTCATTGGTCGACTGAAACGTTTTCCTCATTTTGAATGAAGTGGCAAACGGTTCTTCACTAATAGTAATACCGAAAGTGAAAACTCCCGTGGGTAGCTTCCCTTTGCCGCACACTATTTACATATGTTTTAGACCAATGAGCGCTGGTATGCATATTCGGTGCGGATGCATAATTAGACGCCGTGTGGATGAAGATTCATCCAAATGATGGTTAAAAACAACCTGCAGCAAACGGAAGCTGAAAACTAAAGGTGCATATAGTTCAAACAATCATTCAACGGTATTTATTTGACCTTACACAGACTGTAAGAAGAGGCAAACCGCCTTGAACAATATTTTTCCCCAGGAAGCGACTCCAAGAACACAGAAGACTCGAAGGTGAGTGACGTACCTTGTAGTCTTTCTGTGATAGTAGTCGTCCAGTGGACGATACCTTCCGCCTGTGATCAGATGGAGTGATCCACACACACACATGTATGTATAGTGTATGCTGCAAGTGCAAAACTGCAACAAGCTATCAGTATCACTATCACTATCACTATCACTATCACTATCACTATCACTATCACTGCTGAGAGCTAAATAAATCTAATGTGTCACTGTCAAGGCTATTGTAATACACTTTTTAGAGATATTACAGCTTGATTTTTCTCTCATTGTGTAGGCCTGGGAAGACAGTGGACATTGAAGATGACGTCTATCATCAAGCTGCACGTGTTTTCGGGGGCTCACGATGAGTCCCCGCCGTGCTACCTGCTGCAGGTGGACGAGTTCCGCTTCTTGCTGGACTGTGGCTGGGACGAGGACTTCAACATGCACTTCATCAAGGACCTCAAACGGTAGGAACTGGCTGAAAAATGTCCGTCTATCTAGAATAGTTGTGGGGTTTATACCTATGCATGCGTGCATGCACACACAGTGACACACACACACAACACAACACAACACCACACAACACAACACCACACCACACCACACCACAACACAACACAACACAACACCCTTCCTAAGAGTACATGTACTTAACATGGTTCCATGAGCAAGTTGTGAAGAAAGGTTGTGTGTGTTTGGTGAAGGGATTGAACATTTTATTATTTTTAGTAAGCAATCGATCTGCAGGTTTTTCTTCAGTTTTGAGCTGATGTACACAAGTGTAACAAAGTTCAATAATTAAGTTATTGTTTCATGTAAATGATGTATCAATGAGAGTTACCTGTAGCTGCATGAGAAGTATGACTGTACTATGAGAATACTCCCTGATGCCCAATTGTCATTGCAGGTACGTGCATCAGATTGACGCGGTGCTGTTGTCGTACCCTGACCACCTTCACCTGGGTGCTCTCCCCTACATGGTGGGCAAATGTGAGCTGAGCTGTCCTATCTACGCCACCGTGCCCGTCTACAAGATGGGACAGATGTTCATGTATGATCTTTACCAGGTCAGTGCTACAACACTATGCACGATGATTGGAGATTGCTGGTCTTCAGTGTGTGTGTGTGTGTGTGTGTGTGTGGATTACTGTGTGTGTGTGACTGTGTGTGCCTGTCTACAAGATGCGACAGATGTTGATGTGTGATCTGTACCAGGTCAGTGCCACAACACCATGCACACATTACAGGTCTTCAGTGTGTGTGTGTTTTGCTGTGATCATGTGTGTGTTTGTGTGACCGTATGTGTGTATGTCACCCTTTGTTTGACCTTGTGCGCAAGTGTGCAACAGTGTACGTGTGTGTGTATCACTATGTGATTTAAATATTTATTTGACTGCCTATAGACACGAAATGGTTGAGGCATGTAAGCGTTTGATCTCAGAAGAGTTTGTAGGGGTTGTTTTCTTGAGAAATTTGGTTTTGTATGTTTGAACAGTCTCGACACAATGCAGAGGACTTTGACATCTTCACTCTGGATGATGTGGACGCAGCCTTTGATAAAATCAATCAGCTCAAGTACTCACAGACAATCACTTTGAAAGGTGAGCTTTATTTAGTGATTAGTTGACTCTTTGTGTGTGAGAGAGAGAGAGATCTAGCTATTACTGGAGTAATTTAGCCCTAGTGTCGACCACTGGTATACATAAGAGAATGACAAGGTGTGGTAACAATAACATAATATGTCCGCACTGCAACACTACAAAGGTACAGACAGACATTACTGGAGACATCGTCAGCCATTGTGTCGCTTTGCTGGAAGTAATAATCCATTATTCTCACTCTCAGCATCTCGTTAAACTGATCATTTCCTTTTTACATTTAGTCAAATTTTGACTAAATGTTTTAACATAGAGGGAGAATCGAGACCTGGGTTGTGGCGTGTGTGTGTGTGTGTGTGTGTGTGTGTGTGTGTGTGTGTGTGTGTGTGTGTGTGTGTGTGTGTGTGTGTGTGTGTGTGTGTGTGTGTGTGTGTGTAGAGCGATTCAGAGTAAACTACTGGACCGATCTTTATGAAAATTTACATGAGAGTTCCTGGGAATAATATCCCCAGACATTTTTTTTCATTTTTTCGATAAATGTCTTTGATGACGTCATATCCGGCTTTTTGTAAAAGTTGAAGCGGCACTGTCACACCCTCATTTTTCAGTTAAATTGATTGAAATTTTGGCTAAGCAATCTTTGACGAAGGTCGGACTTTGGTATTGCATTTCAGCTTGGAGGCTTAAAAATTAATTAATGACTTTGGTCATTAAAAATCTGAAAATTGTAATTAAAATTATTTTTGTATAAAATGATCCAAAAGCCATTTCATCTTATTTTTCATCATTTTTTGATTCCCGAAACATATAAATATGTTATATTCAAATTAAAAACAAGCTCTGAAAATAAAAAATAGGAAAATTATGATTAAATTTAAGCTTACAAAATCGATTTAAAAACAATTTCATCTTATTCCTTGTCGGTTCCTGATTCCAAAAACATATAGATATGTTATGTTTGGAATAAAAACAAGCTCAGAAAGTTAAAAATAATAGAGATCTACAGAAAAGCGCGCGATCCTGCTCAACGCAACCGCTACCACGCTATACTGACTGGTTTGTCAATTTTACTGCGTTTTACACGTGCGGGGGATTGACGAAGCTGTATTGTCTTGGTGAAAAAGTGCAGTGCGTTCAGTTTCATTCCGTGAGTTCGACAACTTGACTAAATGTAGTAATTTCGCATTACGCGACTTGTTTTTAATTTTGTGTGTGTGTGCGTGATTTTAGGCAACACAGGAAAGAGGTTGAATATGGAGAGAGGGGGAGATGGAGAGAGAGATGTCTTATTGAACTATTTAAAGAAAGAAGACCAATATTGATGTGTGCTATTGTCCCCGGTCAGGTAAAGGCCATGGACTGCAGATCACCCCACTGCCAGCAGGCCACATGCTGGGCGGCACAATCTGGAAAATCGTCAAAGATGGAGAGGAAGAAATCATCTACGCTGTGGACTACAACCACAAGAAAGAGAGGTGGGGTTTGTTTGATACTGATGTTACTGATAGCTTTGGTGGCAAGTGAGGCATACCATGAAAGTATATGCCTGTTAGGTTTATTGGTAGGAAAAAAACTAAAAAAAACCTAAAACCATTACTTGTTACACTGGGTGTTGTGCCAGGTTTTATTTTGATATGTGTAGTTGCCATTATTTGCATGAAGATAGTTGAATTTTGTGTAGTTTTTACCGATTCTTGACTTTTTGATGTAAATGTATGTGACTACAAATACCTGTGCCTGCTTTAACAGACATCTGAACGGGTGTGTGCTGGAGACCATCAGCCGCCCCTCACTCATCATCACCGACGCTTTCAACGCCAACTACAACCAATCACGTCGCAAGCTCAGGGACGAGCAGCTCATGAGTCAGTTCATTTACATGTCTTCAAGTTCAACTTAGGACATTACTGTACTGCCCAGTAGGCAGGACACTTTTCAGGATTGGGAAGGGGGTAGGACAAGGGAAGACGATTGGGAAGGGGGTAGGACAAGGGAAGACGATTGGGAAGGGGGTAGGACAAGGGAAGACGATTGGGAAGGGGGTAGAACAAGGGAAGACGATTGGGAAGGGGGTAGGACAAGGGAAGACGATTGGGAAGGCTGTAGGACAAGGGAAGACGATTGGGAAGGGGGTAGGACAAGGGAAGACGATTGGGAAGGGGGTAGGACAAGGGAAGACGATTGGGAAGGGGGTAGGACAAGGGAAGACGATTGGGAAGGGGGTAGAACAAGGGAAAACGATTTGGAAGGGGGTAGAACAAGGGAAGACGATTGGGAAGGGGGTAGGACAAGGGAAGACGATTGGGAAGGCTGTAGGACAAGGAAAGACGATTTGGAAGGGGGTAGAACAAGGGTAGACGATTGGGAAGGGGGTAGGACAAGGGAAGACGATTGGGAAGGGAGTAGGATCATTACTGAAGGAGAACATCTGCACTCTCAGTCACTCAGTGCGTGCAGATTTTGATTATTTTGTTGATGACTGTTTTATTGTGCTCACACTATGTGTGGGATATGAAATGCAAGAAGTTAGCACAACACATTCAAAATATATATATTTCTTAGAACTGGAAACTGGCAGCTTTACTTAGCACAAGATAAAGTCATTGATAATCCATGTATTAGCAATTCACATGTATTAGCAATTCACATGTATTAGCAATTCACATGTATTAGCAATTCACATGTATTAGCAATTCATTTTAAATTTATTGACCTGCATCTGTCCTTGGTATTTATATAGCTGCCAACTACTACGCTTTCAGCATAGCATGCTATGTTTTAAGAGCAATTGCTACGATGCTATATGTCACCAAGCTGAAGATTGCTATGCTTAAACAAATAATGTGAAGCATGCAACAGTTAGCAGTCTGTATTTAGAAGACCCATGTTTTGCTCATCATGTGTGTTTGTGCAGCGACCATCCTGCAGACGATGAGGAATGACGGCAACGTGCTGGTGGCCGTGGACACTGCCGGACGCATGCTGGAGCTGTCACAGCTGCTGGTCTGTACTCACACTCTCTGTGTCTTGTGTCATGCCTTGTGGTCTGTACTCACACTCTCTGTGTCTTGTGTCATGCCTTGTGGTCTGTACTCACACTCTCTGTGTCTTGTGTCATGCCTTGTGGTCTGTACTCACACTCTCTGTGTCTTGTGTCATGCCTTGTGGTCTGTACTCACACTCTCTGTGTCTTGTGTCATGCCTTGTGGTCTGTACTCACACTCTCTGTGTCTTGTGTCATGCCTTGTGGTCTGTACTCACACTCTCTGTGTCTTGTGTCATGCCTTGTGGTCTGTACTCACACTCTCTGTGTCTTGTGTCATGCCTTGTGGTCTGTACTCACACTCTCTGTGTCTTGTGTCATGCCTTGTGGTCTGTACTCACACTCTCTGTGTCTTGTGTCATGCCTTGTGGTCTGTACTCACACTCTCTGTGTCTCGTGTCATGCCTTGTGGTCTGTACTCACACTCTTGACGGGCGAAGTGGCGCAGTGGTAAGTCGTCGGCCTCCTAATTGGAAGGTCGTGAGTTCGAATCCCGGCCGCGGCTGCCTGGTGGGTTAAGGGTGGAGATTTTTCCGATCTCCCAGGTCAACTTATGTGCAGACCTGCTAGTGCCTTATCCCCCTTCGTGTGTACACGCAAGCACAAGACCAAGTGCGCACGGAAAAGATCCTGTAATCCATGTCAGAGTTCGGTGGGTTATGGAAACACGAAAATACCAAGCATGCATCCTCCGAAAGCGGCGTATGGCTGCCTAAATGGCGGGGTAAAAACGGTCATATACGTAAGCCCCCACTTGTGCAAAAAACACGAGTGTACGTGGGAGTTTCAGCCCATGAACACAGAAGAAGAAGTACTCACACTCTCTGTGTCTCGTATCATGCCTTGTGGTCTGTAGTCACACTCTCTGTGTCTTGTGTCATGCCTTGTGGTCTGTACTCACACTCTCTGTGTCTTGTGTCATGCCTTGTGGTCTGTACTCACACTCTCTGTGTCTCGTATCATGCCTTGTGGTCTGTACTCACACTCTCTGTGTCTCGTATCATGCCTTGTGGTCTGTACTCACACTCTCTGTCTGTGTCTTGTGTCATGCCTTGTGGTCTGTACTCACACTCTCTGTGTCTCGTGTCATGCCTTGTGGTCTGTACTCACACTCTCTGTGTCTTGTGTCATGCCTTGTGGTCTGTACTCACACTCTCTGTGTCTTGTGTCATGCCTTGTGGTCTGTAGTCACACTCTCTGTGTCTTGTGTCATGCCTTGTGGTCTGTAGTCACACTTTCTGTGTCTTGTGTCATGCCTTGTGGTCTGTACTCACACTTTCTTTGTCTTGTGTCATGCCTTGTGGTCTGTACTCACACTCTCTGTGTCTCGTGTCATGCCTTGTGGTCTGTACTCACACTCTCTGTGTCTTGTGTCATGCCTTGTGGTCTGTACTCACACTCTCTGTGTCTCGTGTCATGCCTTGTGGTCTGTACTCGCACTCTCTGTCTGTGTCTTGTGTCATGCCTTGTGGTCTGTACTCACACTCTCTGTCTGTGTCTTGTGTCATGCCTTGTGGTCTGTACTCACACTCTCTGTGTCTGGTGTCATGCCTTGTGGGATGGTGTGGCCACCCTTAGTCCTGGCTGATTTAACACAGAAAGGAATACACTTTTAAAAACCAGCTGTCTGAAATTATACAAGAGATACTAAAAGTGAGGGAACATTAAAATAAAAGGCTTCACTGTAGTTACTTTTAGGTGTTTTTGTCAGCACCTTGTCATATGGACATACTTGGATAACAGTTAATTTGGTGTTTTGTTTTCCTGAATGATAATGTTTTAATCTGAAATGGTTCATGATGATGTTTACTGTATTTTTGTTGAATTTCAAGAAACTTTTTACTTGTTTTTCAAACAGAGTTAGGATCACCAATTGTCATGATTGTGTTTGAAAAGTGGTCACTAACGCATTCTTAGTGACCGGGCAGAGTGTTATGAAAGTATTTGTGCTGACGTGTCGACAGGATCAGATGTGGAGAAAGTGTTATGAAATTATTAATGATGACGTGTCGACAGGATCAGATGTGGAGAAAGTGTTATGAAAGTATTAATGATGACGTGTCCACAGGATCAGATGTGGAGAAAGTGTTATGAAAGTATTTGTGATGACGTGTCCACAGGATCAGATGTGGAGAAAGTGTTATGAAAGTATTTGTGATGACGTGTCCACAGGATCAGATGTGGAGAAACACAGAGTCCGGCCTGACCACCTATTCCCTGGCGCTCCTCAACAACGTCAGCTTCAACGTCGTGGAGTTCGCAAAGTCTCAGGTACGTTGCAAAAAAGAGGGCTAGCGAGGGGGGGTTAAAAACAAGCATGGGGGGTGGTATGGCGTGGTGGTAGAGGAATAAGGGGGGGGGGGGGGGGGGGGGTGGGGGTGGGGGGGTCGGGAATCTGCTTGCAACTATAGGACCCATTGTAAAGGTGTGTTGGTGGACTGTTACTTTCCCAGCATGTCACCTCCCATCTTGATGGCCGTTCTGTTGGTGGACTGTTACTTTCCCTGCATGTCACCTCCCATCTTGATGGCCGTTCTGTTGGTGGACTGTTACTTTCCCAGCATGTCACCTCCCATCTTGATGGCCGTTCTGTTGGTGGACTGTTACTTTCCCTGCATGTCACCTCCCATCTTGATGGCCGTTCTGTTGGTGGACTGTTACTTTCCCAGCATGTCACCTCCCATCTTGATGGCCGTTCTGTTGGTGGACTGTTACTTTCCCAGCATGTCACCTCCCATCTTGATGGCCGTTCTGTTGGCAAACCATCCCTTTGTCTAGATCGTGGACAGGGATGGCCGTCACTTTGTCTAGATCATGGACAGGGATGGCCGTCACTTTGTCTAGATCGTGGACAGGGATGGCCGTCACTTTGTCTAGATCATGGACAGGGATGGCCGTCACTTTGTCTAGATCATGGACAGGGATGGCCGTCACTTTGTCTAGATCGTGGACAGGGATGGCCATCACTTTGTCTAGATCGTGGACAGGGATGGCCGTCACTTTGTCTAGATCGTGGACAGGGATGGCCATCACTTTGTCTAGATCGTGGACAGGGATGGCCGTCACTTTGTCTAGATCGTGGACAGGGATGGCCATCACGTTGTCTAGATCATATACAGGGATGGCCGTCACTTTGTCTAGATCAAGGACAGGGATGGCCATCACTTTGTCTAGATCAAGGACAGGGATGGCCATCACTTTGTCTAGATCAAGGACAGGGATGGCCATCACTTTGTCTAGATCAAGGACAGGGATGGCCGTCACTTTGTCTAGATCGTGGACAGGGATGGCCATCACTTTGTCTAGATCGTGGACAGGGATGGCCATCACTTTGTCTAGATCGTGGACAGGGATGGCCGTCACTTTGTCTAGATCATGGCCATCACGTTGTCTAGATCATGGACAGGGATGGCCGTCACTTTGTCTAGATCATGGACAGGGATGGCCGTCACTTTGTCTAGATCATGGACAGGGATGGCCGTCACTTTGTCTAGATCGTGGACAGGGATGGCCGTCACTTTGTCTAGATCGTGGACAGGGATGGCCGTCACTTTGTCTAGATCATGGACAGGGATGGCCGTCACTTTGTCTAGATCGTGGACAGGGATGGCCATCACTTTGTCTAGATCGTGGACAGGGATGGCCGTCACTTTGTCTAGATCGTGGACAGGGATGGCCATCACTTTGTCTAGATCGTGGACAGGGATGGCCGTCACTTTGTCTAGATCGTGGACAGGGATGGCCATCACGTTGTCTAGATCATATACAGGGATGGCCGTCACTTTGTCTAGATCATGGACAGGGATGGCCGTCACTTTGTCTAGATCAAGGACAGGGATGGCCATCACTTTGTCTAGATCATGGACAGGGATGGCCGTCACTTTGTCTAGATCGTGGACAGGGATGGCCGTCACTTTGTCTAGATCATGGACAGGGATGGCCATCACTCTGTCTAGATCATGGACAGGGATGGCCGTCACTTTGTCTAGATCATGGACAGGGATGGCCGTCACTTTGTCTAGATCGTGGACAGGGATGGCCGTCACTTTGTCTAGATCGTGGACAGGGATGGCCATCACTTTGTCTAGATCGTGGACAGGGATGGCCATCACTTTGTCTAGATCGTGGACAGGGATGGCCGTCACTTTGTCTAGATCAAGGACAGGGATGGCCATCACTTTGTCTAGATCATGGACAGGGATGGCCATCACTTTGTCTAGATCAAGGACAGGGATGGCCATCACTTTGTCTAGATCAAGGACAGGGATGGCCATCACTTTGTCTAGATCAAGGACAGGGATGGCCATCACTTTGTCTAGATCAAGGACAGGGATGGCCATCACTTTGTCTAGATCATGGACAGGGATGGCCAAATCCACAAAATTTAACTGACCAGCTAGGGAAGTTGTTGCCCTTTAGAAAGAACACACAGTACTGCAGGATATTTGTAGTATCACGTGAATTGCCGATTGTTCAGAACCAAGTTAACACTTTTCGTGTACGTAACAGCTGTGTTGTGTTGTTTTCAGGTGGAGTGGATGAGCGACAAGATCATGCGATCCTTTGAGGACAACCGCAACAACCCCTTTCAGTTCAAACACGTCAAGCTCTGTCACAACCTGGCCGAACTCGCCCGCGTCCCTGAACCAAAGGTCAGTCAGAGCAGTGTGTGTGTGTGCTTGTATGTCTTTTTATCTGTGTGTGTGGTTGTATGTCTTGGTATCTGTGTGTGTGGTTGTATGTCTTGGTATCTGTGTGTGTGGTTGTATGTCTTGGTATCTGTGTGTGTGGTTGTATGTCTTGGTATCTGTGTGTGTGGTTGTATGTCTTGGTATCTGTGTGTGTGGTTGTATGTCTTGGTATCTGTGTGTGTGGTTGTATGTCTTGGTATCTGTGTGTGTGGTTGTATGTCTTGGTATCTGTGTGTGTGGTTGTATGTCTTGGTATCTGTGTGTGTGGTTGTATGTCTTGGTATCTGTGTGTGTGGTTGTATGTCTTGGTATCTGTGTGTGTGGTTGTATGTCTTGGTATCTGTGTGTGTGGTTGTATGTCTTGGTATCTGTGTGTGTGGTTGTATGTCTTGGTATCTGTGTGTGTGGTTGTATGTCTTGGTATCTGTGTGTGTGGTTGTATGTCTTGGTATCTGTGTGTGTGGTTGTATGTCTTGGTATCTGTGTGTGTGGTTGTATGTCTTGGTATCTGTGTGTGTGGTTGTATGTCTTGGTATCTGTGTGTGTGGTTGTATGTCTTGGTATCTGTGTGTGTGGTTGTATGTCTTGGTATCTGTGTGTGTGGTTGTATGTCTTGGTATCTGTGTGTGTGGTTGTATGTCTTGGTATCTGTGTGTGTGGTTGTATGTCTTGGTATCTGTGTGTGTGGTTGTATGTCTTGGTATCTGTGTGTGTGGTTGTATGTCTTGGTATCTGTGTGTGTGGTTGTATGTCTTGGTATCTGTGTGTGTGGTTGTATGTCTTGGTATCTGTGGCTGTGTGTGTCCTTGTGTATGTGTGTGTCTTTGTGATGCGACTGTGTGTCCTGGTGTCTGTGTGTGTGTGTTTTGGGAGTGTGTGTCTTTGTAATGTGTCTGTGTGTCCTGGTGTCTGTGTCTGTGTGTTTTGGGAGTGTGTGTCTTTGGCTTTTGAAACTCATTTGGGATGTCTCAGTTAATAGATATTTCTCTGGTTTTTCCTTTACTTCTTGTCTTCGTTATATCATGTGGAGTCCTTTGTGGTTGGTTATGACGTGGGTATTTTATGCTAATGATGTGGTTGTGGTGCTGCAGCATGTGCTGTTTGATTTGCTTGTCGTACTGCCGATTGTTTTTATAGCAAGCTGTACGAATTTTTGTTTGTTTTTTGTCATTCGTCATCAACAAATGATCTGCCCCATCAAAAGTCACAGTCTACCATATAAGCTGCAGACTTTTCTTTATTTGTTCGCTGACAGCACGAGGTGACACATGGAACCATTGTGTACTGTGTGGGTGTGAGGCGACTTGCACAGTGAGGGGAAGCAACTGTTAGCAGTTCAGTGTATTCATCAAAAATGGTGTTATTTCCCCTCAGGCTTGTCATGAATTGCGTTCTCAGAAATGTTACAGGTGTTGCAGCATTCATATTTGTTACTGGATGCAGAAAACTATTCAGCAGTTGGGAGATATCAGCAATAGGGCCATTGTGCGTGCAACAGGCTGACACTTGTGAATAGAAAAGAATGATAAGAGTGACACAGTTACTGACAGGGGGAGGGTGGGGGTTTGTTTGACAGACAATGCTCACATTGCACACTATCTGATATGTCCCTCACAAAGTGACACCTTTTGTGGGACCTGTCATCTTTCACCAATCTTTTCTGTTCTTGTGTTTGGCAAGAAGGATGGCGTGTATAGAAGTGTGATAGTGTGATTTGAGCCCTGCCCTGCATAACTTGGACCATATGATGGTGACATTCACTGATGTTTGATGAGATTGTTGTCCAAGGAAGGGTTATTAGTATTTTGATACCCACCTCCTGTAACAAAGTGTGTGAATGCCTGAGTCATTGTCAAGGGTGTGTTCAAGGAAGAAGGATTTAATTTGGAAGGGGAGATGTGTGTGTGTGTGCATGTGTGTGTGCGTGCATTCCTATGTGTGTGTGTGCGTGCATAAGTGTGTCCATATGTGTCTGTGCGTGCCTGCGTGTGTATGTGTGCACTCTTGTAAAGGTTGAAGTGTTGACGGATGGAGGGTTTGATGAGGAAGGGGCGAGTGTTGTGTGTGTGCGTGTGTGTATGTGTGCGTGCGTGGGTGTGTATGTGAGTGGGTGTGGGTGTATGTGAGTGTGTATGTGAGTGGGTGTGGGTGTATGTGTGCACTCTTGTGAAGGTTGACGTGTTGACGGATGGAGGGTTTGATGAGGAAGGGGCGAGTGTGCGTGTGCATGCGTGAGGTGTGTGTGTGTGTGTGTGTGTGTGTGTGTGTGCACTCTTGTGAATGTTGAGGTGTTGACGGATGGAGGGTTTGTCCAGGAAGGTGCAAGTGGTGTCAGCAATGGGGTGGGCAGGGTAAAGGGACGGGGTAATGAGCAGTTTGCACGCTGGCATGGCTGCCTGTCAGGACCGCAGCTTTGATGAGTTGGGGGCGGTGCAGTCCTTGCCCCTCTAGTCTCCTTCTTCTTCTGCCTTCCAGGGCTCAAACTCCCACCTACACTCGTGTTTGTTTTTGCACAAATGGGTTTTTGCGTTCATGACCTTTTTTACACCGCCATTTAGACAGCCATAGAGAAGGGGTGCGTGGTTGTGTTGTTTGACAGTGTAGAGAAGTGCAGCCGAACATGGATTAAAGTATCTTTTCCGAGAATACTTGGTCGCTTGTTTGCGTGTACACACCAAGGGGGATATGGCACTAGGAGGTCGCACCTCCTTGGCCAGTTTGAGCAATGTTATATCTCTTATGTCTCCCCACTCTATCTCTTATGTCTCCCACCTCTATCTCTTGTCTCCACCTCTATCTCTTGTCTCCCCCCTCTATCTCTTATGTCTCCCCCCTCTATCTCTTATGTCTCCCCCCTCTATCTCTTGTCTCCCCCCTCTATCTCTTATGTCTCCGCCCTCTATCTCTTATGTCTCCCCCCTCTATCTCTTATGTCTCCCCCCTCTATCTCTTGTCTCCCCCCTCTATCTCTTATGTCTCCCCCCTCTATCTCTTGTCTCCCCCCTCTATCTCTTATGTCTCCCCCCTCTATCTCTTATGTCTCCCCCCTCTATCTCTTATGTCTCCCCCCTCTATCTCTTGTCTCCCCCCTCTATCTCTTATGTCTCCCCCCTTTATCTCTTATGTCTTCCCCCTCTATCTGTTATGTCTCCCCCCTCTATCTCTTATGTCTCCCCCCTTTATCTCTTATGTCTCCCCCCTCTATCTCTTATGTCTCCCCCCTCTATCTCTTATGTCTCCCCCCCTCTATCTCTTGTCTCCCCCCTCTATCTCTTATGTCTCCCCCCTCTATCTCTTATGTCTCCCCCTCTATCTCTTGTCTCCCCCTCTATCTCTTATGTCTCCCCCTCTATCTCTTATGTCTCCCCCTTCTATCTCTTGTCTCCCCCCTCTATCTCTTGTCTCCCCCCTCTATCTCTTATGTCTCCCCCTTCTATCTCTTGTCTCCCCCCTCTATCTCTTATGTCTCCCCCCTCTATCTCTTATGTCTCCCCCCTCTATCTCTTATGTCTCCCCCCTCTATCTCTTATGTCTCCCCCTCTATCTCTTGTCTCCCACCTCTATCTCTAGTCTCCCCCCTCTATCTCTTATGTCTCCCCCCTCTATCTCTTGTCTCCCCCTTCTATCTCTTATGTCTCCCCCCTCTATCTCTTGTCTCCCCCCTCTATCTCTTATGTCTCCCCCTTCTATCTCTTGTCTCCCCCCTCTATCTCTTATGTCTGCCCCTTCTATCTCTTGTCTCCCCCTCTATCTCTTGTCTCCCCCCTCTATCTCTTATGTCTCCCCCCTCTATCTCTTGTCTCCCCCCTCTATCTCTTATGTCTCCCCCCTCTATCTCTTATGTCTCCCCCCTCTATCTCTTATGTCTCCCACCTCTATCTCTTGTCTCCCCCCCTCTATCTCTTGTCTCCCCCCTCTATCTCTTGTCTCCCCCCTCTATCTCTTATGTCTCCCCCCTATATCTCTTGTCTCCCCCCTCTATCTCTTGTCTCCCCCCTCTATCTCTTATGTCTCCCCCCTCTATCTCTTGTCTCCCCCCTCTATCTCTTGTCTCCCCCCTCTATCTCTTGTCTCCCCCCTCTATCTCTTGTCTCCCCCCTCTATCTCTTGTCTCCCCCCTCTATCTCTTGTCTCCCCCCTCCATCTCTTGTCTCCCCCCTCTATCTCTTGTCTCCCCCCTCTATCTCTTGTCTCCCCCCTCTATCTCTTGTCTCCCCCCTTTATCTCTTGTCTACCCCCTCTATCTCTTATGTCTCCCCCCTCTATCTCTTGTCTCCCCCCTTTATCTCTTGTCTCCCCCCTCTATCTCTTATGTCTCCCCCCTCTATCTCTTGTCTCCCCCCTCTATCTCTTGTCTCCCCCCTTTATCTCTTGTCTCCCCCCTCTATCTCTTATGTCTCCCCCCTCTATCTCTTGTCTCCCCCCTCTATCTCTTATGTCTCCCCCCTCTATCTCTTGTCTCCCCCCTCTATCTCTTGTCTCCCCCCTCTATCTCTTGTCTCCCCCCTCTATCTCTTGTCTCCCCCCTCTATCTCTTGTCTCCCCCCTCTATCTCTTGTCTCCCCCCTCTATCTCTTATGTCTCCCCCTTCTATCTCTTGTCTCCCCCCTCTATCTCTTGTCTCCCCCCTCTATCTCTTATGTCTCCCCCTTCTATCTCTTGTCTCCCCCCTCTATCTCTTATGTCTCCCCCCTCTATCTCTTATGTCTCCCCCCTCTATCTCTTATGTCTCCCCCTTCTATCTCTTGTCTCCCCCCTCTATCTCTTATGTCTCCCCCTCTATCTCTTGTCTCCCCCCTCTGTCTCTTATGTCTCCCCCTCTATCTCTTGTCTCCCCCCTCTATCTCTTATGTCTCCCCCCTCTATCTCTTATGTCTCCCCCCTCTATCTCTTGTCTCCCCCCTCTATCTCTTATGTCTCCCCCCTCTATCTCTTATGTCTCCCCCCTCTATCTCTTGTCTCCCCCCTCTATCTCTTGTCTCCCCCCTCTATCTCTTATGTCTCCCCCCTCTATCTCTTGTCTCCCCCCTCTATCTCTTATCTCCCCCCTCTATCTCTTATGTCTCCCCCCTCTATCTCTTGTCTCCCCCCTCTATCTCTTGTCTCCCCCCTCTATCTCTTGTCTCCCCCCTCTATCTCTTGTCTCCCCCCTCTATCTCTTATGTCTCCCCCCTCTATCTCTTATGTCTCCCCCTTCTATCTCTTGTCTCCCCCCTCTATCTCTTATGTCTCCCCCCTCTATCTCTTATGTCTCCCCCCTCTATCTCTTGTCTCCCCCCTCTATCTCTTATGTCTCCCCCCTCTATCTCTTATGTCTCCCCCTCTATCTCTTATGTCTCCCCCCTCTATCTCTTGTCTCCCCCCTCTATCTCTTATGTCTCCCCCCTCTATCTCTTATGTCTCCCCCTCTATCTCTTATATCTCCCCCCTCTATCTCTTATGTCTCCCCCCTCTATCTCTTGTCTCCCCCCTCTATCTCTTGTCTCCCCCCTCTATCTCTTATGTCTCCCCCCTCTATCTCTTGTCTCCCCCCTCTATCTCTTATCTCCCCCCTCTATCTCTTATGTCTCCCCCCTCTATCTCTTGTCTCCCCCCTCTATCTCTTGTCTCCCCCCTCTATCTCTTGTCTCCCCCCTCTATCTCTTGTCTCCCCCCTCTATCTCTTATGTCCCCCCCCTCTATCTCTTATGTCTCCCCCTTCTATCTCTTGTCTCCCCCCTCTATCTCTTGTCTCCCCCCTCTATCTCTTATGTCTCCCCCCTCTATCTCTTGTCTCCCACCTCTATCTCTTGTCTCCCCCCTCTATCTCTTGTGTCTCCCCCTCTATCTCTTGTCTCCCCCCTCTATCTCTTGTCTCCCCCCTCTATCTCTTGTCTCCCCCCTCTATCTCTTATGTCTCCCCCCTCTATCTCTTGTCTCCCCCCTCTATCTCTTGTCTCCCCCCTCTATCTCTTATGTCTCCCCCCTCTATCTCTTATGTCTTCCCTCTCTATCTCTTATGTCTCCCCCCTCTATCTCTTGTCTCCCCCCTCTATGTCTTGTCTCCCCCCTCTATCTCTTATGTCTTCCCCCTCTATCTCTTATGTCTCCCCCTTTTATCTCTTATGTCTCCCCCCTCTATCTCTTGTCTCCCCCCTGTATGTCTTATGTCTCCCCCTTCTATCTCTTGTCTCCCCCCTCTATCTCTTATGTCTTCCCCCTCTATCTCTTGCCTCCGACCTCTATCTCTTGTCTCCCCCCTCTATCTCTTATGTCTCCCCCCTCTATCTCTTGTCTCCCCCCTCTATCTCTTATGTCTCCCCCTTCTATCTCTTGTCTCCCCCCTCTATCTCTTATGTCTGCCCCTTCTATCTCTTGTCTCCCCCCTCTATCTCTTGTCTCCCCCCTCTATCTCTTATGTCTCCCCCCTCTATCTCTTGTCTCCCCCCTCTATCTCTTATGTCTCCCCCCTCTATCTCTTATGTCTCCCCCCTCTATCTCTTATGTCTCCCACCTCTATCTCTTGTCTCCCCCCTCTATCTCTTGTCTCCCCCCTCTATCTCTTGTCTCCCCCCTCTATCTCTTATGTCTCCCCCCTATATCTCTTGTCTCCCCCCTCTATCTCTTGTCTCCCCCCTCTATCTCTTATGTCTCCCCCCTCTATCTCTTGTCTCCCCCCTCTATCTCTTGTCTCCCCCCTCTATCTCTTGTCTCCCCCCTCTATCTCTTGTCTCCCCCCTCTATCTCTTGTCTCCCCCCTCTATCTCTTGTCTCCCCCCTCCATCTCTTGTCTCCCCCCTCTATCTCTTGTCTCCCCCCTCTATCTCTTGTCTCCCCCCTCTATCTCTTGTCTCCCCCCTTTATCTCTTGTCTACCCCCTCTATCTCTTATGTCTCCCCCCTCTATCTCTTGTCTCCCCCCTTTATCTCTTGTCTCCCCCCTCTATCTCTTATGTCTCCCCCCTCTATCTCTTGTCTCCCCCCTCTATCTCTTGTCTCCCCCCTTTATCTCTTGTCTCCCCCCTCTATCTCTTATGTCTCCCCCCTCTATCTCTTGTCTCCCCCCTCTATCTCTTATGTCTCCCCCCTCTATCTCTTGTCTCCCCCCTCTATCTCTTGTCTCCCCCCTCTATCTCTTGTCTCCCCCCTCTATCTCTTGTCTCCCCCCTCTATCTCTTGTCTCCCCCCTCTATCTCTTGTCTCCCCCCTCTATCTCTTATGTCTCCCCCTTCTATCTCTTGTCTCCCCCTCTATCTCTTGTCTCCCCCCTCTATCTCTTATGTCTCCCCCTTCTATCTCTTGTCTCCCCCCTCTATCTCTTATGTCTCCCCCCTCTATCTCTTATGTCTCCCCCCTCTATCTCTTATGTCTCCCCCTTCTATCTCTTGTCTCCCCCCTCTATCTCTTATGTCTCCCCCTCTATCTCTTGTCTCCCCCCTCTATCTCTTATGTCTCCCCCTATATCTCTTGTCTCCCCCCTCTATCTCTTATGTCTCCCCCCTCTATCTCTTATGTCTCCCCCCCTCTATCTCTTGTCTCCCCCCTCTATCTCTTATGTCTCCCCCCTCTATCTCTTATGTCTCCCCCCTCTATCTCTTGTCTCCCCCCTCTATCTCTTGTCTCCCCCCTCTATCTCTTATGTCTCCCCTCTCTATCTCTTGTCTCCCCCTCTATCTCTTATCTCCCCCCTCTATCTCTTATGTCTCCCCCCTCTATCTCTTGTCTCCCCCCTCTATCTCTTGTCTCCCCCCTCTATCTCTTGTCTCCCCCCTCTATCTCTTGTCTCCCCCCTCTATCTCTTATGTCTCCCCCCTCTATCTCTTATGTCTCCCCCTTCTATCTCTTGTCTCCCCCCTCTATCTCTTATGTCTCCCCCCTCTATCTCTTATGTCTCCCCCCTCTATCTCTTGTCTCCCCCCTCTATCTCTTATGTCTCCCCCCTCTATCTCTTATGTCTCCCCCTCTATCTCTTATGTCTCCCCCCTCTATCTCTTGTCTCCCCCCTCTATCTCTTATGTCTCCCCCCTCTATCTCTTATGTCTCCCCCTCTATCTCTTATGTCTCCCCCCTCTATCTCTTATGTCTCCCCCCTCTATCTCTTGTCTCCCCCCTCTATCTCTTGTCTCCCCCCTCTATCTCTTATGTCTCCCCCCTCTATCTCTTGTCTCCCCCCTCTATCTCTTATCTCCCCCCTCTATCTCTTATGTCTCCCCCCTCTATCTCTTGTCTCCCCCCTCTATCTCTTGTCTCCCCCCTCTATCTCTTGTCTCCCCCCTCTATCTCTTGTCTCCCCCCTCTATCTCTTATGTCCCCCCCTCTATCTCTTATGTCTCCCCCTTCTATCTCTTGTCTCCCCCCTCTATCTCTTGTCTCCCCCCTCTATCTCTTATGTCTCCCCCCTCTATCTCTTGTCTCCCACCTCTATCTCTTGTCTCCCCCCTCTATCTCTTGTGTCTCCCCCCTCTATCTCTTGTCTCCCCCCTCTATCTCTTGTCTCCCCCCTCTATCTCTTGTCTCCCCCCTCTATCTCTTATGTCTCCCCCCTCTATCTCTTGTCTCCCCCCTCTATCTCTTGTCTCCCCCCTCTATCTCTTATGTCTCCCCCCTCTATCTCTTATGTCTTCCCTCTCTATCTCTTATGTCTCCCCCCTCTATCTCTTGTCTCCCCCCTCTATGTCTTGTCTCCCCCCTCTATCTCTTATGTCTTCCCCCTCTATCTCTTATGTCTCCCCCTTTTATCTCTTATGTCTCCCCCCTCTATCTCTTGTCTCCCCCCTGTATGTCTTATGTCTCCCCCTTCTATCTCTTGTCTCCCCCCTCTATCTCTTATGTCTTCCCCCTCTATCTCTTGCCTCCGACCTCTATCTCTTGTCTCCCCCCTCTATCTCTTATGTTTCCCCCTCTATCTCTTATGTCTCCCCCTTCTATCTCTTATGTCTCCCCCCTGTATCTCTTGTCTCCCCCCTCTATCTCTTGTCTTCCCCCTCTATCTCTTATGTCTTCCCCTTCTATCTCTTGTCTCCCCCCTCTATCTCTTGTCTCCCCCCTCTATCTCTTATGTCTCCGCCCTCTATCTCTTATGTCTCCCCCCTCTATCTCTTATGTCTCCCCCCTCTATCTCTTGTCTCCCCCCTCTATCTCTTATGTCTCCCCCTCTATCTCTTATGTCTCCCCCCTCTATCTCTTATGTCTCCCCCCTCTATCTCTTGTCTCCCCCCTCTATCTCTTATGTCTCCCCCCTTTATCTCTTATGTCTTCCCCCTCTATCTGTTATGTCTCCCCCCTCTATCTCTTATGTCTCCCCCCTTTATCTCTTATGTCTCCCCCCTCTATCTCTTATGTCTCCCCCCTCTATCTCTTATGTCTCCCCCCTCTATCTCTTGTCTCCCCCCTCTATCTCTTATGTCTCCCCCCTCTATCTCTTATGTCTCCCCCTCTATCTCTTGTCTCCCCCTCTATCTCTTATGTCTCCCCCTTCTATCTCTTATGTCTCCCCCTTCTATCTCTTGTCTCCCCCTCTATCTCTTGTCTCCCCCCTCTATCTCTTATGTCTTCCCCTTCTATCTCTTGTCTCCCCCTCTATCTCTTATGTCTCCCCCTTCTATCTCTTGTCTCCCCCCTCTATCTCTTGTCTCCCCCCTCTATCTCTTATGTCTCCCCCCTCTATCTCTTGTCTCCCACCTCTATCTCTAGTCTCCCCCCTCTATCTCTTATGTCTCCCCCCTCTATCTCTTGTCTCCCCCTTCTATCTCTTATGTCTCCCCCCTCTATCTCTTGTCTCCCCCCTCTATCTCTTATGTCTCCCCCTTCTATCTCTTGTCTCCCCCCTCTATCTCTTATGTCTCCCCCTTCTCTCTCTTGTCTCCCCCCTCTATCTCTTGTCTCCCCCCTCTATCTCTTATGTCTCCCCCTTCTATCTCTTGTCTCCCCCCTCTATCTCTTATGTCTCCCCCCTCTATCTCTTGTCTCCCCCCTCTATCTCTTGTCTCCCCCCTCTATCTCTTATGTCTCCCCCCTCTATCTCTTGTCTCCCACCTCTATCTCTAGTCTCCCCCCTCTATCTCTTATGTCTCCCCCCTCTATCTCTTGTCTCCCCCCTCTATCTCTTATGTCTCCCCCCTCTATCTCTTGTCTCCCCCCTCTATCTCTTATGTCTCCCCCTTCTATCTCTTGTCTCCCCCCTCTATCTCTTATGTCTCCCCCTTCTATCTCTTGTCTCCCCCCTCTATCTCTTGTCTCCCCCCTCTATCTCTTATGTCTCCCCCCTCTATCTCTTGTCTCCCCCCTCTATCTCTTATGTCTCCCCCCTCTATCTCTTATGTCTCCCCCCTCTATCTCTTATGTCTCCCTCCTCTATCTCTTGTCTCCCCCCTCTATCTCTTGTCTCCCCCCTCTATCTCTTGTCTCCCCCCTCTATCTCTTATGTCTCCCCCCTATATCTCTTGTCTCCCCCCTCTATCTCTTGTCTCCCCCCTCTATCTCTTATGTCTCCCCCTCTATCTCTTGTCTCCCCCCTCTATCTCTTGTCTCCCCCTCTATCTCTTGTCTCCCCCCTCTATCTCTTGTCTCCCCCCTCTATCTCTTGTCTCCCCCCCTCTATCTCTTGTCTCCCCCTCTATCTCTTGTCTCCCCCCTCCATCTCTTGTCTCCCCCCTCTATCTCTTGTCTCCCCCCTCTATCTCTTGTCTCCCCCCTCTATCTCTTGTCTCCCCCCTTTATCTCTTGTCTCCCCCCTCTATCTCTTATGTCTCCCCCCTCTATCTCTTGTCTCCCCCCTTTATCTCTTGTCTCCCCCCTCTATCTCTTATGTCTCCCCCCTCTATCTCTTGTCTCCCCCCTCTATCTCTTGTCTCCCCCCTTTATCTCTTGTCTCCCCCCTCTATCTCTTATGTCTCCCCCCTCTATCTCTTGTCTCCCCCCTCTATCTCTTATGTCTCCCCCCTCTATCTCTTATGTCTCCCCCTCTATCTCTTGTCTCCCCCTCTATCTCTTATGTCTCCCCCCTCTATCTCTTATGTCTCCCCCCTCTATCTCTTGTCTCCCCCCTCTATCTCTTGTCTCCCCCCTCTATCTCTTATGTCTCCCCCCTCTATCTCTTGTCTCCCCCCTCTATCTCTTATCTCCCCCCTCTATCTCTTATGTCTCCCCCCTCTATCTCTTGTCTCCCCCCTCTATCTCTTGTCTCCCCCCTCTATCTCTTGTCTCCCCCTCTATCTCTTGTCTCCCCCCTCTATCTCTTGTCTCCCCCCTCTATCTCTTATGTCTCCCCCCTCTATCTCTTATGTCTCCCCCTTCTATCTCTTGTCTCCCCCCTCTATCTCTTATGTCTCCCCCCTCTATCTCTTATGTCTCCCCCCTCTATCTCTTGTCTCCCCCCTCTATCTCTTATGTCTCCCCCCTCTATCTCTTATGTCTCCCCCTCTATCTCTTATGTCTCCCCCCTCTATCTCTTGTCTCCCCCCTCTATCTCTTATGTCTCCCCCTCTATCTCTTATGTCTCCCCCTCTATCTCTTGTCTCCCCCTCTATCTCTTATGTCTCCCCCCTCTATCTCTTGTCTCCCCCCTCTATCTCTTATGTCTCCCCCCTCTATCTCTTATGTCTCCCACTCTATCTCTTGTCTCCCCCCTCTATCTCTTATCTCCCCCCTCTATCTCTTATGTCTCCCCCCTCTATCTCTTGTCTCCCCCCTCTATCTCTTGTCTCCCCCCTCTATCTCTTGTCTCCCCCCTCTATCTCTTGTCTCCCCCCTCTATCTCTTATGTCTCCCCCCTCTATCTCTTATGTCTCCCCCTTCTATCTCTTGTCTCCCCCCTCTATCTCTTATGTCTCCCCCCTCTATCTCTTGTCTCCCACCTCTATCTCTTGTCTCCCCCCTCTATCTCTTATGTCTCCCCTCTCTATCTCTTATGTCTCCCCCCTCTATCTCTTATGTCTCCCACCTCTATCTCTTATGTCTCCCCCCTCTATCTCTTATGTCTCCCCTCTCTATCTCTTATGTCTCCCCCCTCTATCTCTTGTCTCCCCCCTCTATCTCTTGTCTCCCCCCTCTATCTCTTGTCTCCCCCCTCTATCTCTTATGTCTCCCCCCTCTATCTCTTATGTCTTCCCCCTCTATCTCTTATGTCTCCCCCCTCTATCTCTTGTCTCCCCTCTCTATCTCTTGTCTCCCCCCTCTATCTCTTATTTCTTCCCCCTCTATCTCTTATGTCTCCCCCTTTTATCTCTTATGTCTCCCCCCTCTATCTCTTGTCTCCCCCCTGTATGTCTTATGTCTCCCCCTTCTATCTCTTGTCTCCCCCCTCTATCTCTTATGTCTTCCCCCTCTATCTCTTGCCTCCGACCTCTATCTCTTGTCTCCCCCCTCTATCTCTTATGTTTCCCCCTCTATCTCTTATGTCTCCCCCTTCTATCTCTTATGTCTCCCCCCTGTATCTCTTGTCTTCCCCCTCTATCTCTTATGTCTTCCCCTTCTATCTCTTGTCTCCCCCTCTATCTCTTATGTCTTCCCCCTCTATCTCTTGTCTCCCCCTCTATCTCTTATGTCTCCCCCTCTATCTCTTGTCTCTCCCCTCTATCTCTTATGTCTTCCCCCTCTATCTCTTATGTCTCCCCCCTCTATCTCTTGTCTCCCCCCTCTATCTCTTGTCTCCCCCCTCTATCTCTTATGTCTTCCCCCTCTATCTCTTATGTCTCCCCCCTGTATCTCTTGTCTCCCCCCTCTATCTCTTGTCTCCCCCCTCTATCTCTTATGTCTCCCCCCTCTATCTCTTATGTCTCCCCCCTCTATCTCTTTTCTCCCCCCTCTATCTCTTGTCTCCCCCCTCTATCTCTTGTCTGCCCCCTCTATCTCTTATGTCTCCCCCCTCTATCTCTTGTCTCCCCCCTCTATCTCTTATGTCTCCCCCCTCTATCTCTTGTCTCCCCCCTCTATCTCTTGTCTCCCCCCTCTATCTCTTATGTCTCCCCCCTCTATCTCTTATGTCTTCCCCCTCTATCTCTTATGTCTCCCCCCTCTATCTCTTGTCTCCCCCCCTCTATCTCTTGTCTCCCCCCTCTATCTCTTGTCTCCCCCCTCTATCTCTTATGTCTTCCCCCTCAATCTCTTATGTCTCCCCCCTCTATCTCTTATGTCTCCCTCCTCTATCTCTTGTCTCCCCCCTCTATCTCTTGTCTCCCCCCTCTATCTCTTGTCTCCCCCCTCTATCTCTTATGTCTCCCCCCTATATCTCTTGTCTCCCCCCTCTATCTCTTGTCTCCCCCCTCTATCTCTTATGTCTCCCCCCTCTATCTCTTGTCTCCCCCCTCTATCTCTTGTCTCCCCCCTCTATCTCTTGTCTCCCCCCTCTATCTCTTGTCTCCCCCCTCTATCTCTTGTCTCCCCCCTCTATCTCTTGTCTCCCCCCTCCATCTCTTGTCTCCCCCCTCTATCTCTTGTCTCCCCCCTCTATCTCTTGTCTCCCCCCTCTATCTCTTGTCTCCCCCCTTTATCTCTTGTCTCCCCCCTCTATCTCTTATGTCTCCCCCCTCTATCTCTTGTCTCCCCCCTTTATCTCTTGTCTCCCCCCTCTATCTCTTATGTCTCCCCCCTCTATCTCTTGTCTCCCCCCTCTATCTCTTGTCTCCCCCCTTTATCTCTTGTCTCCCCCCTCTATCTCTTATGTCTCCCCCCTCTATCTCTTGTCTCCCCCCTCTATCTCTTATGTCTCCCCCCTCTATCTCTTATGTCTCCCCCTCTATCTCTTGTCTCCCCCTCTATCTCTTATGTCTCCCCCCTCTATCTCTTATGTCTCCCCCCTCTATCTCTTGTCTCCCCCCTCTATCTCTTGTCTCCCCCCTCTATCTCTTATGTCTCCCCCCTCTATCTCTTGTCTCCCCCCTCTATCTCTTATCTCCCCCCTCTATCTCTTATGTCTCCCCCCTCTATCTCTTGTCTCCCCCCTCTATCTCTTGTCTCCCCCCTCTATCTCTTGTCTCCCCCCTCTATCTCTTGTCTCCCCCCTCTATCTCTTGTCTCCCCCCTCTATCTCTTATGTCTCCCCCCTCTATCTCTTATGTCTCCCCCTTCTATCTCTTGTCTCCCCCCTCTATCTCTTATGTCTCCCCCCTCTATCTCTTATGTCTCCCCCCTCTATCTCTTGTCTCCCCCCCTCTATCTCTTATGTCTCCCCCCTCTATCTCTTATGTCTCCCCCCTCTATCTCTTATGTCTCCCCCCCTCTATCTCTTATGTCTCCCCCTCTATCTCTTATGTCTCCCCCTCTATCTCTTGTCTCCCCCCTCTATCTCTTATGTCTCCCCCCTCTATCTCTTGTCTCCCCCCTCTATCTCTTATGTCTCCCACTCTATCTCTTATGTCTCCCCCCTCTATCTCTTATGTCTCCCCCTCTATCTCTTATGTCTCCCCCCTCTATCTCTTATGTCTCCCCCCTCTATCTCTTGTCTCCCCCCTCTATCTCTTATGTCTCCCCCCTCTATCTCTTGTCTCCCCCCTCTATCTCTTATCTCCCCCCTCTATCTCTTATGTCTCCCCCCTCTATCTCTTGTCTCCCCCCTCTATCTCTTGTCTCCCCCCTCTATCTCTTGTCTCCCCCCTCTATCTCTTGTCTCCCCCCTCTATCTCTTGTCTCCCCCCTCTATCTCTTATGTCTCCCCCCTCTATCTCTTATGTCTCCCCCTTCTATCTCTTGTCTCCCCCCTCTATCTCTTATGTCTCCCCCCTCTATCTCTTGTCTCCCACCTCTATCTCTTGTCTCCCCCCTCTATCTCTTATGTCTCCCCTCTCTATCTCTTATGTCTCCCCCTCTATCTCTTATGTCTCCCACCTCTATCTCTTATGTCTCCCCCCTCTATCTCTTATGTCTCCCCCTCTATCTCTTATGTCTCCCCCCTCTATCTCTTGTCTCCCCCCTCTATCTCTTGTCTCCCCCCTCTATCTCTTGTCTCCCCCCTCTATCTCTTATGTCTCCCCCCTCTATCTCTTATGTCTTCCCCCTCTATCTCTTATGTCTCCCCCCTCTATCTCTTGTCTCCCCTCTCTATCTCTTGTCTCCCCCCTCTATCTCTTATGTCTCCCCCCTCTATCTCTTATGTCTCCCCCCTTTATCTCTTATGTCTCCCCCTCTATCTCTTGTCTCCCCCCTGTATGTCTTATGTCTCCCCCTTCTATCTCTTGTCTCCCCCCTCTATCTCTTATGTCTCCCCCTCTATCTCTTGCCTCCGACCTCTATCTCTTGTCTCCCCCCCTCTATCTCTTATGTCTCCCCCCTCTATCTCTTATGTCTCCCCCCTCTATCTCTTATGTCTCCCCCCTCTATCTCTTATGTCTTCCCCCTCTATCTCTTATGTCTCCCCCTTCTATCTCTTGTCTCCCCCCTCTATCTCTTATGTCTCCCCCTCTATCTCTTGTCTCCCCCTCTATCTCTTATGTCTCCCCCTCTATCTCTTTTGTCTCCCCTCTATCTCTTATGTCTCCCCCCTCTATCTCTTATGTCTCTCCCCTCTATCTCTTGTCTCCCCCCTCTATCTCTTATGTCTCCCCCCTCTATCTCTTATGTCTTCCCCCTCTATCTCTTATGTCTCCCCCCTCTATCTCTTGTCTCCCCCCTCTATCTCTTGTCTCCCCCTCTATCTCTTATGTCTCCCCCCTCTATCTCTTATGTCTCCCCCCTCTATCTCTTTTCTCCCCCCTCTATCTCTTGTCTCCCCCCTCTATCTCTTGTCTGCCCCCTCTATCTCTTATGTCTCCCCCCTCTATCTCTTGTCTCCCCCCTCTATCTCTTATGTCTCCCCCCTCTATCTCTTGTCTCCCCCCTCTATCTCTTGTCTCCCCCTCTATCTCTTATGTCTCCCCCCTCTATCTCTTATGTCTTCCCCCTCTATCTCTTATGTCTCCCCCCTCTATCTCTTGTCTCCCCCCTCTATCTCTTGTCTCCCCCCTCTATCTCTTATGTCTTCCCCCTCAATCTCTTATGTCTCCCCCTTTTATCTCTTATGTCTCCCCCCTCTATCTCTTGTCTCCCCCCTGTATGTCTTATGTCTCCCCCTTCTATCTCTTGTCTCCCCCCTCTATCTCTTATGTCTTCCCCCTCTATCTCTTGCCTCCGACCTCTATCTCTTGTCTCCCCCCTCTATCTCTTATGTTTCCCCCTCTATCTCTTATGTCTCCCCCTTCTATCTCTTATGTCTCCCCCCTGTATCTCTTGTCTCCCCCCTCTATCTCTTGTCTTCCCCCTCTATCTCTTATGTCTTCCCCTTCTATCTCTTGTCTCCCCCCTCTATCTCTTATGTCTTCCCCCTCTATCTCTTGTCTCCCCCTCTATCTCTTATGTCTCCCCCTCTATCTCTTGTCTCTCCCCTCTATCTCTTATGTCTTCCCCCTCTATCTCTTATGTCTCCCCCCTGTATCTCTTGTCTCCCCCCTCTATCTCTTGTCTCCCCCCTCTATCTCTTATGTCTTCCCCCTCTATCTCTTATGTCTCCCCCCTGTATCTCTTGTCTCCCCCCTCTATCTCTTGTCTCCCCCTCTATCTCTTACGTCTCCCCCCTCTATCTCTTATGTCTCCCCCCTCTATCTCTTGTCTCCCCCCTCTATCTCTTGTCTCCCCCCTCTATCTCTTGTCTGCCCCCTCTATCTCTTATGTCTCCCCCCTATATCTCTTATGTCTCCCCCCTGTATCTCTTATGTCTCCCCCCTCTATCTCTTATGTCTCCCCCCTATATCTCTTATGTCTCCCCCCTCTATCTCTTGTCTTCCCCCTCTATCTCTTATGTCTCCCCCCT
Organism: Littorina saxatilis; assembly: GCF_037325665.1. Classification (NCBI taxonomy): domain Eukaryota; kingdom Metazoa; phylum Mollusca; class Gastropoda; order Littorinimorpha; family Littorinidae; genus Littorina; species Littorina saxatilis. The sequence goes on from NC_090261.1 coordinate 986,022, forward strand.
CTATCTCTTGTCTCCCCCTCTATCTCTTGTCTCCCCCCTCTATCTCTTGTCTCCCCCCTCTATCTCTTGTCTCCCCCCTCTATCTCTTGTCTCCCCCCTCTATCTCTTGTCTCCCCCCTCTATCTCTTGTCTGCCCCCTCTATCTCTTATGTCTCCCCCCTATATCTCTTATGTCTCCCCCCTCTATCTCTTATGTCTCCCCCCCTCTATCTCTTATGTCTCCCCCCTCTATCTCTTATGTCTCCCCCCTCTATCTCTTGTCTTCCCCCTCTATCTCTTATGTCTCCCCCTCTATCTCTTGTCTCCCCCCTCTATCTCTTGTCTCCCCCCTCTATCTCTTGTCTCCCCCCTCTATCTCTTGTCTCCCCCCTCTATCTCTTGTCTCCCCCCTCTATCTCTTGTCTGCCCCCTCTATCTCTTGTCTCCCCCCTCTATCTCTTGTCTGCCCCCTATATCTCTTATGTCTCCCCCCTCTATCTCTTATGTCTCCCCCCTCTATCTCTTATGTCTCCCCCCTCTATCTCTTATGTCTCCCCCCTCTATCTCTTATGTCTCCCCCCTCTATCTCTTGTGTCTCCCCTCTCTATCTCTTGTCTCCCCCCTCTATCTCTTGTGTCTCCCCCCTCTATCTCTTATGTCTCCCACCTCTATCTCTTGTCTCCCCCCTCTATCTCTTATGTCTCCCCCCTCTATCTCTTATGTCTCCCACCTCTATCTCTTGTCTCCCCCTCTATCTCTTATGTCTCCCCCCTCTATCTCTTGTCTCCCCCCTCTATCTCTTGTGTCTCCCCCCTATATCTCTTATGTCTCCCCCCTCTATCTCTTATGTCTCCCCCCTTTATCTTTTATGTCTCCCCCCTTTATCTCTTGTGTCTCCCCCCTCTATCTCTTATGTCTCCCCCCTCTATCTCTTATGTCTCCCCCCTCTATCTCTTATGTCTCCCCCCTCTATCTCTTATGTCTCCCCCTCTATCTCTTATGTCTCCCACCTCTATCTCTTATGTCTCCCCCCTCTATCTCTTATGTCTCCCCCCCTCTATCTCTTGTCTCCCCCCTCTATCTCTTGTCTCCCCCCTCTATCTCTTATGTCTCCCCCCTTTATCTTTTATGTCTCCCCCCTTTATCTTTTATGTCTCCCCCCTCTATCTCTTGTCTCCCCCCTCTGTCTCTTATGTCTCCCCCCTCTATCTCTTATGTCTCCCCCCTTTATCTTTTATGTCTCCCCCCTCTATCTCTTATGTCTCCCCCCTCTATCTCTTATGTCTCCCCCCCCTTTATCTCTTATGTCTCCCCCCTCTATCTCTTATGTCTCCCCCCTCTATCTCTTATGTCTCCCCCCTCTATCTCTTATGTCTCCCCCCTTTATCTCTTATGTCTCCTCCCCTCTATCTCTTATGTCTCCCCCCTCTATCTCTTATGTCTCCCCCCTTTATCTCTTATGTCTCCCCCCTCTATCTCTTATGTCTCCCCCCTCTATCTCTTGTCTCCCCCCTCTATCTCTTATGTCTCCCCCTCTATCTCTTATGTCTCCCCCTCTATCTCTTGTCTCCCCCCTCGCACACTTTGTTGACAGCCCGTCTTCTCTTGCTGACAACCTCTTCTCTCTTTTCTGTCTGTGTCTCCATATATAAACCCTTCTTCTTCTTCGTGATGTGTCTGTCATTCTGGTTTTGAAGGGAAAGAATTGTTGTGTTGTTTGGGGAATTTGGATAGGTGTGATATGATGTGGAAATGAAGGACACGTCACAGTGTGTTGTACGCTGATTGTTGCCAATAACTGCTGCAACACAAACGTTGAAATTGTTCATGACTCGTCCAATCATGTCAGATCTCTGTCAGCAGGTATGCGCCTGATTTCCCTTCTGATGTTGTCCTTCAGAGCTGCCAGGGTTCGGGGATTGTTGCCGTTTATCCTGTCCTTGAGGTACCCCCCCCCCCCCCCCCCCCGCCCCACAGAAGGTAGTCGGGTGGGTTGAGATCAGGGGAGTAGAGGCCCTTTTTCACATTACCTACCAAAACGTTCGTGTTGCAGCAGTTCTTCAACGAAGAGGAGCCTAGTTAGAGCATATTATCAACTACTAAGGACAGACCAGTTTCTACCAAATGTGCAAGACATAATCTCCCATCATTCTGCTATTGTTTGGTGAACACATTATCTAAATCTCTCTTCGCAGTCAAAAATGAGATCAAAAAGAAAATAGGGCGCTTGGTTTTGACCACCCTGTGTATCACACACTGAATGCCGTGTGCTGACCTATGGTAGCTTCACAGAGCATCATCTGAGACTTACGAGTGAGAGGGTCATCCCTAGGGTCAGTGTTGCCGTGAGACCTGACAGTCGGGCCTGGTTGACCACGCTGGCCAGTGGTGCTGTCCCCTGGATCAAGCGGCTGCAGGTGTCTGGGGAAATGGATAAATCGAAATGCCACATCTTCTCCCCCATCCCCTTGCCTCTCCCTCTTTTCATCTGTGTATCTCCCCCGCGCACGGAGACTTCCCTGAGCATTGCATGCCATTGATTGACCTTCGAGGGAAAAACAAACAGCGTCAAGGCAAAGGGCGACACAGAGAACAGTAAATCGTGGCCCCAACTTGTGGAGGTCTGACCTCCACACCCCTGCTCTCAGCCACAAGATCACGCAGGCAACACTGAGCTTGCGGAGATACATCACCGACATGGTAGTCTTAATGACGTGTAGTCACTGTGACGTCATAGTGACTTTTTTTGCTCCTTGTCCGTGATAGAGTTAAACACAAGTACCCTGCTCGCAGATATACGTCACTGACAGTGTAGTCTTAATGACGTTTAGTCACTGTGTCGTCATGGTGACGTTTTTCGCGCCTTGTGCCTGATGATGCGGAACACACATCCCCTGCCTCGTGCCGTGCCGTGCAATTAAGAGGCACGTGCCTGTTCGGCCCTGACTGCTGCAAGCCAGCGTGTCGCGGCGCGCTCCTTGCATTAGTCTTGTCAGTCTTCACGACCGGCAGGGATCCGCTTTCTGCCCATGGTCGGATGGCAAAGATGGACATATTGATTGGACGCAGGAAGCAAAGAAATTGCTCTGTCCACAAACTGCTCAAAGTGCCGGAGATTGTGGACTAAAAGCACTGGGAAGGAAGGAGATGGGGAGGGGGGGGGGGAGAGAGAGAGAACCCTGGGGATTGTCTTTTACTACAGCAATCATTTCTTCGCAGCTCCCGTCACCTCACCACCCTCGGCCCCAAGAGGTCAGAAAATTGTAATTAGTTTTTTTTCCATTTCGGTGAGATATGACTCGCATTTGGTGTATTACTTACTGTTAGCGGAGAATGACTCGCACGAACTAAACACAGATTGCTGTCTGTTCTCGCCTTGCTGTGGCCCCCGGCTGCTGCTACTCCGGTCCATGGCACGATGCTGTCAAGAGTTGCAACCCTCACTGACTTCAGTAACAGTTACTGTTTACAGGTGATACGCAACGGGAAATAGCCGTGGACAGGATGATTCTTGACACCATCATCCATGGAGTATTGCCCTGATTTGCTGAATGACGGCGTTGTGCGGTGAAACAGCGAAGCCAGCATTATGAGGAAGAGAGATGACACGTTCCAATTGGTTAGATAAAGACAAGCTATGATTGTTACTCTAGCACCATGAGTTGTCAGAGGGACTGTGATACACATGTCACACAATCGCTCTCCTCCTCGCCTACACTTAAAGTGAGTAAGTGTATGTGTTCGTTTCCATATTGCTGCCGGCTCGACCCAATCTATCTCAAGAATCTATCTCAAGAATCTATCTCAAAAATCTATTCCAAGAATCTATCTCAAAAATCTATCTCAAGAATCTATCTCAAGAATCTATCTCAAGAATCTATCTCAAGAATTTATCTCAAGAATCTATCTCAAGAATCTATTCCAAGAAGCCCTCCTGATGTACACCAGAGATAATGCAGTTCTTTCTCCTGCACAAACAGGTTCTCGTCCGCATTATACCCCCCCCCCTCCACAGCTCGATATGCCGGTGTGTGGGTGTGGGTGTGTGCATGTATGTGTGCGTGCGTGTGTTTTAACAGAAGAAGAATGGAGACGTAGAATGGCTGCGGGACCAAGCCTGTCCTGTTCATGTGCAAGCAATATTTATACCATTTTATTGACAATGCTGAGTGAAGAAGCGTGTTGGTTAGTGTGCATCCTAAGGACCAGAGGTTAAGAGCTGGGATGACAAAAAGCGTGTTGGTTAGTGTGCATCCTAAGGACCAGAGGTTAAGAGCTGGGATGACAAAAAGCGCATGGAGCCCCGAGGGCAGCCAGTGAAGAAAGACATGGACTTTGTGTCGCTTCCCTTCTGACTTTATTAAGACAAAAAACATTCAGCTTGCGGAAAGTGGGCCGCACAAAACCGGAAGCCAAGTTTCCTTTATGTAAATGCCATGAGAAGCACGAGTATTAAAAGCTTGGACAGGCAGAGAGGGGGAGGTAACAAACAGAGAGAGAGAGAGAGAGAGAGAGAGAGAGAGAGAGAGAGAGAGAGAGAGAGAGAGAGAGAGAGGGTGGGGTTGGAGGGATAGAGGAGAGGGTGTGTGTGTGTGTGTGGAGGGGGGATGCACAAAATGGCTATATTATGCCTTTTGATGTGACACATGGAAATAAAATCGAATCCCACCACGGATCCGTGGGAGTTATTTAACAGTTTTTGCTGCAAAAGTAATATAGGCGCAGATAAGAGAGAGAGAGAGAGAGAGAGAGAGAGAGAGAGAGAGAGAGAGAGAGAGAGAGAGAGAGAGAGAGAGAGAGAGAGAGAGAGAGAGAGAGAGAGAGAGAGAGAGAGATGTGCGGGGCGATCTTTATAGCTTCAAAATGTTTTAAACTTGAGAAGGGATAAAAGAAAGACAACCCTCCCTATAAGACAAAAACAGGAAAGACTGTTGTTAAAAGGCAAAAGAAGGTATGACATACGTCAAGTGGTGAGAGAAGAGGAGAGCAGTGATGGCCTTGTGACTGTCAGGGTGAATACATCAGGGAGAAAGGTCTGTAGCCACAGGCAGCACGGGAGGGAGCTAAGATTACCTGGCGCACCCCCCCCCCCCCCCATTGCCCCGCGGCTTTTCCTCTCGTTTAATGGATATGTAGTTTGCTGTAGTTGGGCTTGTCGACAGGACTTGATGGTTTTTGCCCGCTGCCAAATGACAGGGAAGTGCAGTCATCAAGGCAAGATGGGGGTTCGGCGCTCATCGCTTCGGGTCGCTCTTAAACACGCCGCTCAAAATTGACAGCGTCATTAACCGCTGCTGTTCTTTCTTGGGCTGCTCCCTCCCCCCCCCCCCCCCTCTCTCTCTCTGTCTCTCTCTCTCTCTCTCTCTCTCTCTCTCTCTCTCTCCCTCTCTCTCTCTCTCTCTCTCTCTGTCTCTATCTCTCTCTCTCTCTCTCTCTGTGTGTCTCTCTGTGTGTGTGTGTGTGTGTGTGTGTGTGTGTGTGTGTGAGAGAGACAGAGACAGAGACAGAGAGACGAAAGGAATGCGTGCGTGCCTCCATTAGTGTGTGTGTGTGTGTGTGTGTTGAAATTTGAGATGAATATTGGGGGAAATGTAACAAGTGCCAAAAGTAATCAGCTGAAGTGTTGATGTGTATTGTTATGAATATAGCTATTGATTTTTTGTTTGCACGACGAAGAACATCACGCATGCATGTCTGAAGACACCGCTGGCTTCGGGACTAAATGTGATAGTAATCTTTGAAACGCCTTCTCCTATTGTTATTAGCTCGTGCCATGTTTTGTATTACACCATCTGCTTCTTTGTAGCTACTCTTCGTTTTCTACGTCATGAAAATGTCTGAATTTTTGTCTTTTGTACTTGGGTTTAAAGAGACTTGGCCGTTTTTTGACATTGAGATGTCTCTCCATCCTCTCCATCCTTTATTCCCTATTATGTTGCCTATTTGAAAAGAGAGAGAGACAGAGACAGACACAGAGAGAGACAGACAGGGAGAGAGACAGACAGACAGACATATTCAGAGAGAAAGAGAGAGGGGGGGTTTCTTCTCTAGGAACTACTAGGGCATGGCAATCAGAGAGCAGAGATTGAGTGGTGGTACATGTAGCAGCAGTACGGGTTTAAAAGCAACGTGTCCATGCCGGAGGTAGGTGGGTGCTCGAGGATGACCTTGCGCGGGAGGCGTAAGTCGATTGCTACAAACGTCCTTCAACCAGATGCCAGACCGCATGACGTAGGACTGTTGATAGCCCTGTTTAAGATCCCAGGACAGCCTCCTTTTTCAGACCCCTTTTTCAGATGTTGTGTTGATAACTGTGTTCAGTGTACCTCCATTTGGTTTAAGACCTGATTTTGTCCGGTTTGTGGCGGTCTTTAAAGGTGGGTTCCACTGTGTGGTCAGTGTGGTCAGTGTGGCCATGCAGTCATTGCGTGCAGTGTCCAGGGTCCGAGTCTCATTGGCCGTGTTGACACGCCGCCCATGATGACCCGCACCGGACCTGACACCTGGCCCCAGTCGCTAAGTGACCGCAGTCCCAGGGGGTGTCCTTTGGTCGCCAACAGATTGCTCTCTGCCTGCATCGTTTGGTGCTGCCAACATTGGCCTCCCATTAGTGGGACTCACGTGACATCAAAGGGGGGGGGGGGGGGGCTGTACAATTGTCCAAGCCTTCACCATAAGGCATTTCTCCACTTTGATCTTCCGTCCCCTGTGATAGAGATGAGCGGTGGAGTGGACTGTTATGGAGCAGTCTCCGGTCCCCTCACTCTTCGTCTCACCTTGTGCTTGCCTCTCTTCATTTACTTGGAGAAAAGTAGTCGCAGTCATTGCCAGACGTAGAGTCATGCCAGAGGTAGAGTCATGCCAGAGGTTGAGTCATGCCAGACGTAGTCATGCCAGACGTAGTCATGCCAAACGTAGAGTCATGCCAGACGCGCCCTTTCGCTTGTGGTTTCATTGCCATGTTCACCACATGTCACGATGCACATCATCTCAGAAAACATTGCCTTTCAACCGCAGGTATGGAAATGTTTGAGTTGAAATTAATTTGAGTAATGTTGTATGGCGTATTTGGTGAAGTGTTTTCTTTGTGCGCCACACAGTTATCTGGCTACTCCTTCCCTATCGCAGGCCGAATGTAGCATGCCAACTGGGGAAGTACCGCAGGCCGAATGTAGCATGCCAACTGGGGAAGTACCGCAGGCCGAATGTAGCATGCCAACTGGGGAAGTACCGCAAGCCGAATGTAGCATGCCAACTGGGGAAGTACCGCAGGCCGAATGTAGCATGCCAACTGGGGAAGTACCGCAGGCCGAATGTAGCATGCCAACTGGGGAAGTACCGCAGGCCGAATGTAGCATGCCAACTGGGGAAGTACCGCAGGCCGAATGTAGCATGCCAACTGGGGAAGTACCGCAGGCCGAATGTAGCATGCCAACTGGGGAAGTACCGCAGGCCGAATGTAGCATGCCAACTGGGGAAGTACCGCAGGCCGAATGTAGCATGCCAACTGGAGAAGTACCGCAGGCCGAATGTAGCATGCCAACTGGGAAAGTACCGCAGGCCGAATGTAGCATGCCAACTGGAGAAGTACCGCAGGCCGAATGTAGCATGCCAACTGGGGAAGTACCGCAGGCCGAATGTAGCATGCCAACTGGAGAAGTACCGCAGGCCGAATGTAGCATGCCAACTGGGGAAGTACCGCAGGCCGAATGTAGCATGCCAACTGGGGAAGTACCGCAGGCCGAATGTAGCATGCCAACTGGGGAAGTACCGCAGGCCGAATGTAGCATGCCAACCACTACGGATGTCATTGCGCATTTTGTCACTGCGGCAGTAACAACCGGCCAATAGACACATGACCGGCCAATTGTTACATGACCGGTCTCCGATTAGTCGTTGTCTCTGCGGTTGACACTGCCGAGGTCAAAGGTCACCAGATATTCATTTATTGTGTGTCTATTGGTCGGTTGACAAAATGCGCATTGTAATCCGCAGTGGTTTGCATGCTAATTTACGCCCGCGATACTTCCCCACGTCCTTGTCAGTCCATGCGAACAGAGAGAGAGAGAGAGACAGAGACAGAGACAGAGACAGAGACAGAGACAGAGACAGAGACAGAGACAGAGACAGAGACAGACAGACAGACAAAGAGACAAAGAGAGAGAGAGAGAGAGTTGCAGATTGTTGGCTTCATCAATTTTGTGCGGAGTGTTTGGACAGGAAATAACTGCGGCAAGAGATTAAAAATAATGCATGCTTCTAAATAATTGTGTGTGATGTTTGAAATAACAGCTGTGGGCGAGAGAAGTCAGCATAAACAATACGCAAGGGATGCGTAGATTGAAGAGAGACGTTGGTCCGCCTGGCGTCCCTGTGGCTTGTTCGCGTCAAGCATGATATCCACTATCTCTCTCTCTCTCTCTGCTCTTCTCCACTTTGTTATCACAAAAACCTGCTTTCTATTTGTGGAGTTTTTGTGTTTATTTATTGTAGCATCGGATTCGCGACTTTTCTTAAAATGAAGAGTTCCAGATAGTGTCACATGTTATATAGAGACCCCCCCCCCCTTTTTTTTAAGAACCCCGATTTAAAACTTCCTCCTCTTTAAGACCTTGGTTTCCCTGATTTGTTCTCTCTACCTCCATCTTGTACACTCTCCACTTTAAGGTCTGATTTGTTCTCTCTCATAATGTTTGTAAATCTACCTCCATCTTGTACACTCTCCACTTTAAGGTCTGATTTGTTCTCTCTCATAAGGTTTGTAAATCTACCTCCATCTTTTACACTCTCCACTTTAAGGTCTGATTTGTTCTCTCTCATAAGGTTTGTATATCTACCTCCATCTTTTACACTCTCCACTTTAAGGTCTGATTTGTTCTCTCTCATAATGTTTGTAAATCTACCTCCATCTTGTACACTCTCCACTTTAAGGTCTGATTTGTTCTCTCTCTCATAAGGTTTGTAAATCTACCTCCATCTTTTACACTCTCCACTTTAAGGTCTGATTTGTTCTCTCTCATAAGGTTTGTAAATCTACCTCCATCTTTTACACTCTCCACTTTAAGGTCTGATTTGTTCTCTCTCATAAGGTTTGTAAATCTACCTCCATCTTTTACACTCTCCACTTTAAGGTCTGATTTGTTCTCTCTCTCATCAGGTTTGTAAATCTACCTCCATCTTTTACACTCTCCACTTTAAGGTCTGATTTGTTCTCTCTCTCATCAGGTTTGTAAATCTACCTCCATCTTTTACACTCTCCACTTTAAGGTCTGATTTGTTCTCTCTCATAAGGTTTGTAAATCTACCTCCATCTTGTACACTCTCCACTTTAAGGTCTGATTTGTTCTCTCTCTCATAAGGTTTGTAAATCTACCTCCATCTTTTACACTCTCCACTTTAAGGTCTGATTTGTTCTCTCTCATAAGGTTTGTAAATCTACCTCCATCTTTTACACTCTCCACTTTAAGGTCTGATTTGTTCTCTCTCATAAGGTTTGTAAATCTACCTCCATCTTTTACACTCTCCACTTTAAGGTCTGATTTGTTCTCTCTCTCATCAGGTTTGTAAATCTACCTCCATCTTTTACACTCTCCACTTTAAGGTCTGATTTGTTCTCTCTCTCATCAGGTTTGTAAATCTACCTCCATCTTGTACACTCTCCACTTTAAGGTCTGATTTGTTCTCTCTCATAAGGTTTGTAAATCTACCTCCATCTTTTACACTCTCCACTTTAAGGTCTGATTTGTTCTCTCTCATAAGGTTTGTAAATCTACCTCCATCTTTTACACTCTCCACTTTAAGGTCTGATTTGTTCTCTCTCTCATCAGGTTTGTAAATCTACCTCCATCTTTTACACTCTCCACTTTAAGGTCTGATTTGTTCTCTCTCATAAGGTTTGTATATCTACCTCCATCTTTTACACTCTCCACTTTAAGGTCTGATTTGTTCTCTCTCATAATGTTTGTAAATCTACCTCCATCTTGTACACTCTCCACTTTAAGGTCTGATTTGTTCTCTCTCTCATAAGGTTTGTAAATCTACCTCCATCTTTTACACTCTCCACTTTAAGGTCTGATTTGTTCTCTCTCATAAGGTTTGTAAATCTACCTCCATCTTTTACACTCTCCACTTTAAGGTCTGATTTGTTCTCTCTCATAAGGTTTGTAAATCTACCTCCATCTTTTACACTCTCCACTTTAAGGTCTGATTTGTTCTCTCTCATAAGGTTTGTAAATCTACCTCCATCTTTTACACTCTCCACTTTAAGGTCTGATTTGTTCTCTCTCATAAGGTTTGTAAATCTACCTCCATCTTTTACACTCTCCACTTTAAGGTCTGATTTGTTCTCTCTCTCATAAGGTTTGTAAATCTACCTCCATCTTTTACACTCTCCACTTTAAGGTCTGATTTGTTCTCTCTCATAAGGTTTGTAAATCTACCTCCATCTTTTACACTCTCCACTTTAAGGTCTGATTTGTTCTCTCTCATAAGGTTTGTAAATCTACCTCCATCTTTTACACTCTCCACTTTAAGGTCTGATTTGTTCTCTCTCTCATCAGGTTTGTAAATCTACCTCCATCTTTTACACTCTCCACTTTAAGGTCTGATTTGTTCTCTCTCTCATCAGGTTTGTAAATCTACCTCCATCTTTTACACTCTCCACTTTAAGGTCTGATTTGTTCTCTCTCATAAGGTTTGTAAATCTACCTCCATCTTGTACACTCTCCACTTTAAGGTCTGATTTGTTCTCTCTCTCATAAGGTTTGTAAATCTACCTCCATCTTTTACACTCTCCACTTTAAGGTCTGATTTGTTCTCTCTCATAAGGTTTGTAAATCTACCTCCATCTTTTACACTCTCCACTTTAAGGTCTGATTTGTTCTCTCTCATAAGGTTTGTAAATCTACCTCCATCTTTTACACTCTCCACTTTAAGGTCTGATTTGTTCTCTCTCTCATCAGGTTTGTAAATCTACCTCCATCTTTTACACTCTCCACTTTAAGGTCTGATTTGTTCTCTCTCTCATCAGGTTTGTAAATCTACCTCCATCTTTTACACTCTCCACTTTAAGGTCTGATTTGTTCTCTCTCATAAGGTTTGTAAATCTACCTCCATCTTGTACACTCTCCACTTTAAGGTCTGATTTGTTCTCTCTCATAAGGTTTGTAAATCTACCTCCATCTTGTACACTCTCCACTTTAAGGTCTGATTTGTTCTCTCTCATAAGGTTTGTAAATCTACCTCCATCTTGTACACTCTGATTTTCTCAGATGATTGCTGACCTTAAAAGGAGGTTCCACTGTGCATACATTTAATAATTCCCGTGATAATGACACACTGGGGAAGTGAAGATAATTCCCGTGATAATGACACACTGGGGAAGTGAAGATAATTCCCGTGATAATGACACACTGGGGAAGTGAAGATAATTCCCGTGATAATGGCACACTGGGGAAGTGAAGATAATTCCCGTGATAATGGCACACTGGGGAAGTGAAGATAATTCCCGTGATAATGACACACTGGGGAAGTGAAGATAAAGTTACAGCGATTGTTTATCTGGGCTTCCCAGCATGACACTTCTCGCTCCCTCCAACACGTCCCACGTGGAGTATTGTCGTCCCACGTGGAGTATTGTCGTCCCACGTGGAGTATTGGCGCACTCTGGCTGTTTACATTCATTTCCGCAGCTTGTTGCTTCCCAAAGCTCTCTCAACTGGGCCTGTGTCATGGCTGCAAAAAACATCACTTCAAACCGATCATTTCTATGCATCGATTCGTTAAAAACAACGGGCAAACCAAACAAAAATGGAGGAGAGAGAGATAGAAACAAGAAGAAAATAACAAGAGCAAACTCCCAGAAGTTTTGTCAATGTGTAAGAGTAAAACAAAGCTTGAATTGATAGCGCTTAATGGGACGAAGGGGATAATGTTTTTCATGTTGTTTGCCTTCCTGGATTCTCAGTTGAGTAGTAAAAAGTCGGTCAATTTGTTGTGCTGTCAGGAGGAAAAAGGATGTTTCCGACGGCGAATCAGTTGGAGCATTTCATTGTCTTCAGTCAGTGTTATCTTTGGGATGAGCACGTGACACTGCTCTTATGCTTCCCCTCTCTCTCTCTCTCTCTCTCTCTCTCTCTCTCTCTCTCTCTCTCTCTCTCTCTCTCTCTCTCTGTTTCTGTGTCTCTCTCTGTCTCTGTCTCCCCTTTTCTGGCCCTCTCTCTGTCTGTCTCTCTCTGATAAAGAACAACGAACGCAGAGATGGTGCTAGCATTATGAGCTCCGTGGTGTAATCTTGGTTTTTATTTGATGTTTGTTTTCAGAAGTTGTTGTTGCTGCTTGATATTTATAGTGTGTCCGTCACTGTGGCGTAACGATGAGAGAAATGTTGCTCAGCACCAAACACCACTCTGGCACTCATTCGGCCGTGTGATGGTAGTGTAGGCACTGGACCTAAGTGTGTTGTCACTGGAACTCACTCAGGCTGGAGCAGCTGGCACCTGGCGTCAAAAAGCTCTGGCTGCGATGAGTGAAACAAAACGAGCTTTGTCGAGAAGCGACGCTGGTAAAAAGTGGCTGCATGCGAACCGTTGCATGGTGATGCGCCTGGCATTGACACTACACGGACTTGACAATGGTGGGGGGAAAAGAGTCAAGTTAGTGATCGACCTGATCATGGCTTGTGTATTTTCCTTGTTTTCTTTATGTTGATTGGTGTTCTATATTTGGCGACAGTTTGGACAGAGAACAACAAGGATAAAGACGACGAAGGAAATATGACAAAGAAGGACAAACAAATGAAACAAAGGGATTTCAAAATTGAGGCTAAAATAAAAACAATGGAATGGAAACGTCACATCCTACTCTGTCATGTCTAGGAAAGCCGTGTTTTTCTTCGTCATTTTGCCAGTTTTTACATCTTCCCATGTCCCATTCCTAGCTCAAGTGCTTTGAATCGATGAAGAATGCGGGTCATGAAAAAGGTAGAGCAAAATAATATTGGCCAAAGGATTGAGCTGTGGCGTACAGTCACAGTATGGAAGGGGGAAGGGCAAAGAAGGAAAAAAGATTCAAACAAAAATCCATTTAGGCAAAATGTAAGGAGAACAGAAGCGGAGAAGAAGTCTATGAAGAGAAAATGTTGCAGACATTCAGTTTCTTCTCGCTCTTAAATTATGATGAAGGTTCCATTTGCAGGCCACTTTCCACACCTAACCAGACCATCAACTCCAAAATTGGTGAATATAATTGAACTGTCAGTGTTAAGAAAGATCGCGGTTGACGGGGGTATTGGGTAGAAAGTCGCCATTCACTAGCCCCGACCTTCAGATCGCTAATTGTGTGTCCCGCCCTGTAGGTGGCGCGGTGATAGCTGGGACAGTCGTGGTCCGTCATGTGGAGCTCGCTGTAGGTGGCGCGGTGATAGCTGGGACAGTCGTGGTCCGTCATGTAGAGCTCGCTGCGATTTCTACCTCCACGTCGTCTTTCTCCATGTACCCCGACTTACACGCACACATGCAGGCACGCACGCGGGCACGCTAGCACCTACCCACGCACGCACGCACACACGCACGCACCCACGCACGCACGCACGCACGCACACACACACACACACACTTTCACGACGAAGGGCGTAAGTGAAGGAGGTAGGTGAATCCCGAGCAAGGCATGTGCGTATTGTGTTTACATTGATACAGAGAGAGAGACAGAGACAAAGACTGAGAGAAAGACAGAGGGATAGGGATGGGGTGATGATCTTGTTGTGGAAGATATTGCATCAGGAGAGAAATGAGAGTGCGTTATTAAAAGTAATTGGTGAAGGGAGTAGGGGGGGGGGGGGGGAGTGAAGAATAATTGCCTGAGGTTGTTGAACCTGTTTTGAAAGGAATGAAGAGCAAACTGCATCGTGCTGTGCCAGCGAGCCATTAAAAACGTCATCGATTTTTGTCAGATATGAATGTAGGTTTTGAAGAGAGGGCGGGCGTTGTGAAGTGTGGTGATTGAGGAATAAAGTGCTGGTTATTTTACGTGGCTCGTGGACCAACGGTGTGCAGTATTCAAAGAGAAAGGTGTGATGAGCACTGCGCTGTATGGCTGTGTGACCTACATGGTGACTGAGCTCATCACCGCAACACAATGCGGCCTGTATTCCCGGCGCGAGTCACGAGCTGCACTGTGGACACCACTTGTCTCCTGTCTATTCCTGACGTCATAGAAGACAAGGCAATAGACTACTTTGTGACGACTGTTCCCTTCTTTCTTGCCCGATTATCTCTTCCCACCCTATCGCGAGACAGGGTGACGACAAGTGTGTACAACAGTTATTGACACTGACGGTGCAAAGAGATGTAGCAATGTAATTGATGTTTTATTTGATGTTCATGAATTTTCCGTTCCTTTGATTATGGTCTGAACAAAATGTGGCGACAATCAAATATTCTAATGTTAATTGAAGGAGTTAAATAAACTTTTGAAGTTGCACTATTTTTGTGGCGCATTGAAGTGTATGTGTTTGGTGTAAACAGGTGTTCTTGGTGTGTGTGTTTGATTGCATGTGTGTGTGCTCGCTCAATCGTCAAAACAACAACAAAGTCAGTACCAGAAAGGAATTCGATCGATACATAAATGTTATTTGCGTTTTTGACCAAAATATGACATTTTACACAGATCTCGACAGTCATTGTTCACCTCGACCGCTATCGCGGTCTCGGAGAACAATGACTGTCTCGATCTGTGTAAAATGTCATATTTAGGTCAAAAACGCAAATAACGTATAAAGTCTGCTTCATCGTTCTCCAAGACTACTTACCACGAGTCAGAAAGAGAGTGCACTGTGAGGGTTCTTCTTGCCATCCCATGTCACTTTAGGTCTCCTGCCTACAGTGCCTAGCTATCTCACAAGTACTGCTTTCCCCTCCCATTTAAATGGTAATGAAGCGATCCACTTCTCTTTTACCTCTCTCTATATCTCCTCAGTCGTGTACGGTTTGCCAAAGAATGTTTTTGCGCTCTCCTTTGCTCCTTGTGTTGGCTGGGTGATGTAGTTTGTTCTCCAGAGAGACGGGTCCTGTGAGTGTGGAGAGAGGCTGGCTCGGGTTCATTATATACCTTGTACACAAAACACAGGGACGACCTCAACATGCATCATTATGAGAGTAAATACCACATTGTTTAGTGAATAGTTTAATCGATTGGCTAATTTATAAGTCGATTGGATGACGAACGTATTGGTTTTCGTCACTCGCTGTTGTTATTGACCGAAGCATGACGGCGGAGGGATGGGGAGGACAGCCGGAGATGTCATATGATCTCACACACAGTTGTCTGACCACGATTAAAATTCCCCCCCCCCCCGCACCCACTCCGGTTTACCTTCACTCACATCCTAACCATTGTGATATAATTATGTGCACAGAATCAATCTGTCATGGAAGTACGGTTTGATGAATGGAAAATACAGCACGAAGCTCCATTAACTGTTCCCGTCAGTGCGTTAATCTACTTTATATTGCCAGGAAGACATTCAAACCGCTATCCGTCTGTCACCCTGTCCGCTGGCTTCACGTGCTGGTCCGTTATGATGAGGTAGGAGCGTGCAAGTGGCGGGTATCACTGCCGTCAGGTGCCCGGGCCCTTTTGCCATCAGTTTTGTGTTTGGCTTTGGTGAGGACTGTGACACACATGCAGAGAGATAGAGAAACAGATACCGAGAGTGAGATAGAGACACAGAGACAAAGAGACAATGACAAATTCTTTATTTACGAGGGTAATGGCATAAGCAAACAGGTGCTTTTTTACATCCAGCCCTCGCCCATGGGAGGGTTTAATCTAATGATAATACGTTTTAAAAATGTTGGAATACCAATTAAAGAAGTAATAAAAGTAAACGACAAACAAGCAAACGATTAACAGACTAAACAAACAAAAATATATATACAAACGAACATGACATATTATTGTCAAAGGTATAATGAAAACTGTTTCAAGCAACAAAAAACGTGTGAAACTTCGAGGGAAGAAAAAATCCGTGAAACTGAGGAGTCAATGAAGCAACTACGTTGCAAGTAATAGCATGTAGCATCGTTACATAAGTCATGTTATGAAATTAATTAGGTACATTTATCTACTGAAACGTGTAAAAGGTACAAATAAGGCATCAACAATATACATGTTCAGGCTAAGTGAGAACGAAATGTGCCATGTATAAGGAATGAGAAATATCTGTCTTTAAAAGTCTTGGCATTGACAGAATGTTTGAGACCGCTTGGAAGTGAATTCCAAAGATTAGTCCCCGAAAAGAGTAGGCTGGACTTAAAAAGATCTATACGAGGCCGAGGAGCATACATTTTTGTCGGGTCTCTTAAATTGTGGGAAGTGAATTGAGAAGAAAGAGGTGCAGGCGCTCTTCCAATTATGAGTTTATGCATCAAAACGCCTTTATTGTACATGAGTCTTGATTTAGGAGGAAGAATGTTTAAAAGTTTATAGTCTTCGTTGGAAACCGAGACTTGTAATAAAAATAACTTTGATTGCTCTTTTATGTATACTAAATAAAGGTTTCAGAGTGTTTGCACTCGCACAATCCCATAGTGTTGACGCATAATCAATGTGTGATTGAATGTGAGCGTTAAAGAAAAGTTGCCTGCCATGCCTGTTCAACAAGTGTTTTATTCTGGACAACAAGTAAAGCCTCTTGGAGAGTACTTTACAAACTCCTGTAACGTGATCAGTCCACGATAAATCGTTATCAAGAATAGCACCTAGAACTTTGTGTTTATTAACTTCTTCAACAATGTGATTATCAATCGTTAAAGGTGGAAGTTTAGATTTTAAGTTTTGGCGTTTTTGTCTGGTGGTAATAAGCATGCTTTTTGTTTTGTCTGGATTAAGAGCCATGTGGTTTAATTCGGTCCACGCTAAAAGCTCGTTAACACTTTCTTGAAGTTGTTTTGACAATACCTTCACATTTGAGTGGGAATTGTGAACAGTGGTATCATCAGCGAAGAGTTCACAGTTACTGCTTATGTGTAGGGGAAGGTCATTAATGTAAATCGTAAAGAGAAGAGGGCCGAGTACAGATCCCTGAGGAATGCCATAACCTACCGACTGCATGCTAGACATAGAGCCGTTGGCGCACACAGCTTGTACTCGATCAGAAACAAAAGACTTGATTAACGATATTGTATCATTTGTAAGGCCGTACAGCGCGAGTTTCCTAAGAAGTAGGCCATGATGAATCACATCAAATGCTTTAGCAGAGACAAAGAGAGAGAGAGAGAGAGAGAGAGAGAGAGAGAGAGAGAGAGAGAGAGAGAGAGAGAGAGACAGAGAGACAGACAGACAGACAGACAGACAGACAGACAGACAGAGAGACAGAGAGAGATAGAGACAAAGAGAGAGAGAGGAGAGAGAGTGATATAGAGACACAGCGACAAAGAGAGAGAGAGAGAGAGAGAGAGAGAGAGAGAGAGAGAGAGAGAGAGAGAGAGAGAGAGAGAGACTCAGACTCAGACTCAGACTCAGACTCAGAACTTTATTACAAAAGGATTAAGGTTTTAGGCAAAGCCTATTCTTCCAACCTGTCCTTTATACAACACATAAAGACAGACGCACATTAAAAATATAAATTCAATCATATAAAATACAGAAATACATTGTATGGAATGCAACACAATGTGCATTTAAGGAATTACATAAGGAGAACTCAAAAATTACAAAATTACATTGACATAGTTATACCTTTTATTTGGGAATAAAGTTGCTCCGATCAGCTACACATCCGTTAACACTAGTACAAAATGTTTAACAAAATAACAATCGAACAAGACCTTTCATTCACGAATGATGTGTGAACGTGACTGTCTCTTAAACATTTTCACTGAAGTTGCATTTCTTATCTGTTGGGGGAAGGAGTTCCAGAGAAACGCTCCCGAGAAAGAGAGAGAGAGAGAGAGAGAGAGAGAGAGAGAGAGAGAGAGAGAGAGAGAGAGAGAGAGAGAGAGAGAGAGAGAGAGAGAGAGAGAGAGAGAGAGAGAGAGAACTCAGAACTCAGAACTCAGAACTCAGAACTTTATTACATAAGGATAAAGGTTTTAGGCTTAGCCTAATCTTCCAACCTGTCCTTGGAACATATACAAAGAATAATTGTAAACAAAAACAAAGACTGCGCACATACCTCATCAAAGTATTAAACTAATAAAACATCAAAATAATGGTCGAGTATAAACATACAAAATATTGGACTCACAAAGTCATATAAAACAAAACCAAATACAAACAAACGTAAATGTTTTTTACATTTCTTAAAAAAGTACAGCAATGTATTGCCGAACAGGGCCATGTATACAGGCAGCTAAAGTTTCAAGAAGAAGGGGGAGGGGGACGAGGGATTACACATTCAGATTAACTACATATACAATATTTAAAAAACAAACAAACACTTAAGAGCATTGCATACATTATCCGAGTACACAATGGAAACTAAACATCAGGGACAGTTTATAGTGTGATCAAATGTGTGTGCAACTGCCTTTTAAAGGCCTTTAATGATGCGGATCGTTTGATTTCTATTGGCAAAGAATTCCACAGAGAGGATCCTGAAAAAGCTAAGCTGGATTTATAAAGATCTATACGAGGAATTGGAGGAAGTAAATTTTGAGACCCATACCTCTTCGTAACATGTGTAAAATAGGATTGCACATAACTGGGCACATCACCATGAACTAATTTATACATAAAGACAGCCTTATTGTATGCAAGGTGGGTTTTTAGGGGAAGGAAATTAAGGCTGTTTAACTTCATTTCTGTAGACATGTGCGATTCATACATGATAAGTTTTGCAGCACGACGGTACAAAGAATTGAGTTTCAATAAGTGAACATCACTGCAGCCATCCCACAATGTCGAAGCAAAATTAATATGAGGCATTATGTGAGCATGAACGAACATTTTTAATGTTTCAGACTTCGCATAATGTTTGAGTTTTGACAACAAATACAAATTCCTTGATAACACTTTGCAGAGGTTGCTTATGTGTGTTTGCCATTTCATTTCTTCATCGACAGTTACACCAAGTATGCGATGTTCTTTAACTTGCTGTATTTGAGTTGTACCTAAGGACAGTTGTAATTTAAGAGGACTTATCTGATGCTTTTGTCTTGTGGTAATAACAATGCTTTTAGTTTTTTCTGGGTGCAGTATCATGGCATTTGATGTGCACCATTTCGCAACTTCGTCCAAAGTGTTCTTCAGGGAAGAATTTACTGATTCCAACGAGGTGTTACTGGTATGAATAGACGAATCGTCTGCAAAAAACTCGCATTTGACTTTATCATCCGATACATGTAAAGGCAAATCATTAACGTAAATACAAAAGAGAATAGGTCCCAATACAGACCCTTGAGGGACGCCATGTTTTACTAGTGCAGTAGACGAATTCTGGCATTGTAGAGTGACATATTGTGTCCGGTCAGCAAGATACGATTTAAAGAAGTCACAGACCGAATCGTTTCTCAAATAATAGTGTAATTTTTTCAACAATATGGAATGATCGACTAAGTCAAATGCTTTCTTAAAATCCAAAAACAATGCTCCTGTAATTTCAGACTTGTTCATTGCTGACAGCCAAGCTTCACAGAGAGACGTAAGAGCTGTGTGGCAAGAATGCTTGGACCGAAAACCGGATTGAAACTGATGGAACAAATTTTGTTCTTCTATGTAAGCAAGAAGATGCTTGTGCACATGCCGTTCTAATGGTTTTGACAAAACAGGCAGCAAAGAAATGGGTCTAAAATTACTTGGGTCTGAGAGATCTTTACATTTGGGAAGGGGTATGACTTTGGCGCTTTTCAATTTAGACGGAAAAAAGTTCTGCTCAATACTAAGGTTATATACGAACGTGAGCGAATCCACAATATACGGTAGAGAAAGCTTCAATAACTTCACGGGTATTTTATCAGGACCCATGGACTTTTTATTCTCCAGGTTTTCAATAAATGTTCCGACCTCATGAACTGCAATCGGAGGAATGATAAACGCTTCATTGTTTATTCTGTTCCGCTGACAGTATTCGTCCAATTTTTCAAAACAGTTATCTGTACCCGGAGAATATGTTTCTGCCACAGAAGCCTTCAATTTATCCGCTAAAGATATAAAATGATTATTAAATTCTTCCGCAGATAGTTTTGTTAGATTAGCAGTTGACTTTTTCCTAGATTTATCAAGGATTTCATTTACTGCCCGCCAAATTGTTGCAGTATCTTTCTTATCGGAAATCAATTTATCAAAGTAACCGGTTTTTGATTGTCTCACTCGGTTTAACACCTCATTCCTCTGCTGTTTATATTCGTCTGTCATCTTATTTTCCTTGAAATAATCTCTCAGTGCCATCGCCTCTATAATATCTGATGTTAACCAAGGCGGAAGTCTGGCATGTTTTACTCTATGCTGACGCAGGGGCACGTGCTTATCTATAATTGTGCTTAAAATGCTATACAAGTGATTAAAAGCATCATCTGCAAGACTGAAATCAAAAACGCTCTGAAATGGAGCTTCACTAAGATCACGAAAAAATGCAGACTCATCAAAATGTCTAAAACTTCTGTATTCTATGGTCGTGTGGCCTTTTGGTCCTGATTTAGGCAAGCGCATAGAGACCGAACAAAAAATAGGCCTATGATCGCTGATACTGGAATTGGACACATACACATTTGAAACAATCTTCTTATTATCAGTATATATATGATCAATAAGAGTTGCAGTTGTGTCTGTTATTCTTGTTGGGTTCAGAACCAGTTGATGAAGACCTAATAAAGTTGTTGTTGAATTCCATACTGTTTGAGGCTTATTCAAATTAATATTAAAATCTCCAAGCAATAAAATATCTTTATTGCGTGATTTGACTTTATCCATCATCTGAATGAAATATTCTGACCAAATCGACGTTTCGGCAGGGTTACGATATATATAACCTATGAGTAGAGGCGAGGTTTTACAGTTTTTTACTTCAATCCAAATGCACTCAATATTGTCGTCCTCTAAATCAGTTCTTCGTGTTGCACATTCAGAAATTGATTCATGAATATAGACTGCAATGCCTGTCTGATTCTTCCTTGCGCTGTCGCGTCGCAAAACAGAGTATTGGGAAATGTAAATCAAGTTATCGGCAATTCTCGAGTCGAGCCGTGTTTCGCTCATCCCAAAAACATGAACTGGCTGTGAGCCTTGGTTTAGCAGCACGCATATATCAGGCACTTTGTTAACGAGATGATAGACATTAAGATGTCCAACCTGGAGAGTGTGTTTTGACACGTTTGAATTCATAATAATTATAATAAACAAATTTAGTATCAACAACCAAAAATCTGAGAACAAATTAAACAGAGATTAAATCAATGAACAAACACGGAGAAAAAATAATGCACAAAAGAGCAAAAAGTGAAACAAACAAGTTACAATTTCAGTAACTGTCTAACTTAACGGAAAAGTCAAGTGAGAAGTAGTAAATCGGAATTTAAAAAAAAAAAAAAAAAAAAAAAAAAAAATCTGCGAAATGTTATAAGCGTTCGATGCACAGCAATTATAAATGTACCTGCCAGCACTGCACTCATACACACACAGAATATGATAAAATAAAATTAAACAGTTCGAACAGGGATGAACGATACGCTAAATTAAATCCCCACAACGCTAACACGATTTCACTTTCTTTATGCAGAGGCATTCATAGTCTCTCCGCAAACGGGTTTGAATCAAAGATTAACACACACAAGGAAGAAACACACGCGTGTTTGGATGCAGATGTTTTCACAGTGTTTAAAGCAGCAGAATACTTGGGGGGTCGTGGACAAAATTAACACAATGTCTGGAGGTGTTGAACGACATAGTTAATAGTTATGAAATCACATCCGCGAAATCACACTCGTTTAGGTACACTCATTAGTGTACTTACCGTTACATGAGTTTAGACACCGCAATTGATAAAATACACACTCACACATACACACATACACTCACGCTCTACTGTATGCTTAAAGTAGCCTTTTGAAACTACTTAGTAGGATGCTTGGTGCATCCCGGGGGGCCACTGCCCATAGAAGGACGGCTGGGTGTGTGCGTGCATAAAGGGGCTGAGTTGATACTGCCTGAAGGCGTTCATCCAAGGGGGGTAATACATTGTAGGATATTGATGTTCCCCACGTGGAGACAAGGGGAGACTGGGATGGCTGATGTGCTGTTGAGTAAACGGTTGGTGGGCCGGTGGCGGTAGTAGTGATGGTTGATGAGACTGTTGCTGCTGCTGCTGCTGTAGTGGTGGTTGATGAGACTGTTGATGCTGCTGCTGCTGCAGCCGAGGGAGAAGCAACGGCTCTTGCTGCTGCAGCGACAGCTGCGGGTGCGGCGGCTGTTTCTGCCACTGTTGCTGCTGCTGTTGTTGCGGCTGTTGCTGCTGCTGCCGATGTTGCTCATGCGGCGGCTGTTGTTGCTGCTGTTGCTGCCGCTGTTGCTGGTGCGGCGGCTGTTGCTGTTGTGGCAGCTGCTGCTGCTGTTGATGAGGTGGCCATTGCTGTTGTTGGTGAGGTGACTGTTGCTGCTGCTTCTTTTGCAGTGGTTGATGTGATATGGGCGGAGGCGCTCCGCCTTTAACGACGTCCGCAAACGAAGCTCTGCCTAGTCGCTTCTCAAAAACGATGGCTTTGATGTCCTTTACGAGTAAAGACAGGCCCCTTGCAGAGTAGTGGACCTTGTCTTGCAATATGTCTGGGTCAGTTTGACCGTCACTGTCAATGCGCCAGATATCCGACAGTGCCAAGAACTGCACCTTTACACCATCACATAGCGACGCGAGCTTAGTCACACCGGTGACACTGTGACGGTTCCCCTACGCTTTGTGTCCGGTGCCCTGACCCTTTGTGTTCGGTTCCCACTCGGTTCCCACACGCCAAAATTCGCGGACAAAACATCCATTTATGGTAGTATTACGCAATGTTGCTCTCTGAGAATGGTCTTGTTAGATCTGTGAGTGTTTACACTACATGCCTAGGTGCTGTTGGATTGAAGTTTTTTGATATTTTAGCCGTTATTAGGTAGAATGCCTTCCACTTTACTGCAAAACTGCATAATTCGTAGCATCGGCAAGAAATATCCTACCAAAAAATGCCTGCTTGGAACTGTCGTTGGTCCAGCAAAAAGTTCAACATGTCTGTAGCAGACAGCCCAAGTTTCAAGATTGTAGGGCCATCCAAACAGCCGTAATAATAAAAACAACAAAAGTAGTCAGTGAAATTGGCTGTGTTCGGTCCCCACACACTTTTGTGACGTAGGCGTGACGGTTCCCATAATTCATTGTGTCGGTCCCCACTTTCTGTGTCGGACCCCACTTTCGACCTAATTTCTCTGTGACGGACCCCACAACCAGCCTATTTTGTGTCGGTCCCCACACCTTCTTGGATTTATGACTTGCCGGTTACTTGTATCATTGTATTCATTGAATCTAATTGTCTCGGAGTTATTTTTCAGCAAAAACCGGCAAGGCAGCACCTTTTGTGATACCAAGTAAGTCAGATGACATCAGTATGTGTGTGTATGTGTGTGTGTGAGAGAGAGAGAGAGAGAGAGAGAGAGAGAGAGAGAGAGAGAGAGAGAGAGAGAGAGAGAGAGAGAGAGAGAGAGAGAGAGAGAGACTAACTTTATTAGTTTATGCCACAAATAATATATAACATTATTTATCTCTGGGACGGTTCCCAGTATACCAGCAAATTATGTGTTGATCCACCCACACCTTCTTGAACTGGCCTTCCCAATATCTACTCTTAGTCTTAAGGCCCTGGAGATATGCAATTTGGCACATTTTTAAAATAAAAGATCCACCTGTCGTATGTGAGATTCAGTTTTCAGAGCAAAATGCTGCCCAGGGACTTCTAGTGGTGATTGAAAAAAAAAAGAGTACTTGCCTGTGTCAAGTATGTAGAGGTTACATGCCGAGTCTCAGTGATTATCAAAAATAATGGTCGAAGTTAGCGGATCATGAAAAATGCGAGCTTTAGCGAGCTTTTTCATGACCGCGAACTGAGACCATTATTTTTGATAATCACTGAGACGAGGTGTGTAACCTCTTTATTCCTCCTTTCTTCAGTTATTCAAAGAAAAGAGGAGGTTTTTTGCGAAAGTTTGATCGAATCCTATTCACTCAACCAGTCAACCTGCGCAGGCGATCGATTAATGCGCGGTTGTATAGTTCCGTGCAAATCCTTCCATTCTGTTAACACTTCTTGTCAGTTTTCCTATTTTGGACTAAAATCAAGTACACAGATATGCTGTTATTCTGCTGTGGCGGCAAAGGCAGATATTGTGTGTTCTGTATATGTTTTGGTATCGGTTAGGATAATGTTCTTTCGTCAAATAGGAATAGCAGACGAACTTTTGCACCCGTGTTCCAACGTTAAAAACTGTATGAAGTTAAGTTTTCTGGGGAAAATAGTGTATGAAACCGCTTTATGTTGTTTAAATTGATGAGATGTGTGCATTTGGTTGCGTGTGATCTGTTTATTAAATGAAATATTGTTGAAAACTGACCGTCGGATTGCAGTCTGTTGTCGAAGAAACTGAGTGAAAAGAAGGGGAACTACTCTTGTCGCTAGACAAAGTATGAGTTACTTGCCTTGGGAAATTGCTTGTGATGAACGTCTGATCTAGATTCAGAAAACAACCGAACTCATGGATTTTATATGGAGATTCATGTGTTCAGGCCTGTAGTTGTTAATTTAAATGCGGTATGTTTGTATTGTTTGCTCCAGAGATGTATACTTCGTACATTAGAGCGTTCTGAACTTTTCAGTCGCAAAAAGTAGTACCGAAACAGAACAGCTTCTCAACCCATTGCACTATCAAGGATTCAGGCTGTTGCTGGGTCGTTATTTGTTTGGTTGCTGGGTCATTATCGAAAAATAACTACCCCTACAAGTTTACAGAGGTAAAGAAGCAGAGGGGGGAATAAGTGTCTTTATCCACGCTTGTTGTAAGAGGCAACTTTTCCCAGCTCCTTGTGTTCATGACTGCTTTCTCTTAAAATTAATTACTTTATGACAGTCAGAATACAATGGAACAAGGCTACATAAACCCTGACAGCCTACGACAACGGCCCGACTAAGGCTCAACACCGCGCCAATAAATTCAGCATTGGGCCAATGTTGGGCCATGATTGCTCCGTTTTCGTAGGCTATCAGGGTCAAAGATACATATTGGTAAACTAGTAAAATACATGTTCAGCATCATCAGCAATACCACAAAAGGATTAAAACAAGAAATTCCTCCGATAGGAACTACACCCCCGTCAAAGGGAAATAACCTTCTCAGTTGGTGGCAGTGAGAATGGTTATTTCCCTTTGACCAACGGGGGTGTCCGTCTATACCAGGCCTTGTATAATTTTAATCCACCAATAACTCCCTAACCGTGTGTTTGACTGGTCCCAATTTTTGTAAGGACCGTCTCAGGAATGTATAGAACCTGTTCACCAAGTTTGGTGACGATCGGTCCGTTCATTCTTGAGATCTACTTGTGAACACAAACACATCGAGTGAAACCTATACACACCCCTATACCGGGGGTGTAAAAATCCTATTAGCTGTATGTCAGCGGCACAATGCAACCAGAACCAGCGTTTATGTGGAGTGATCGGGTGCTGGTCACTACCGCGAGCGTCACTACCGCGAGTACCACTACCGCGTCTCACACTAAAGTTGTGTTTCCGTACCCGCGATAGCGTTTTTCCAGCGGTGCGACGAAAATCAAGCAGATAGAAAATGACCAGGGCTCGTATTCTTGAAAAAGCTGCAACTCATATACCGGCCTGTAAAACCACTTCCGCTCGATAAGTCCGCTAAGTGTTATTCATGAGACTCCGGGAAAGACTTACCTGGGTGTCTCCGAGCTGTAAAGTTGGAGGACCCATCCCCCTCCTCTAAAACCGTCAATTTTGAATAAATCTTGTTAAAATATTGTTTGTAGATTTATGTCCCTCATGGACACACATTGGTGTCATTTAAGCACCAATGCATTGCGGACAAATACGAGATACCGCTCGCGAAAGATTTCAACCGATGCTCGATCATACCGGCTTGTGGTGAAAGCGTGCTAGCGTCTTCTTTAATGCATTACAGTGTCCGATTATTTTCAACTGATTCCGTGGTCGAACGGTTCTCTCGTTCGCCTGATGCGTGATTGAGTCGAGTTCAAATCTCCATCTGCCCGTAATTTTTTTTTTACTCTTTGGCATTTGTTTATTTTTGTTTATTTTCTTCATGTGCAAAAGAGTACGTTATAATAGCAAAATTGATTTAAAAAATGTTTTTTTAGGCTGGAATGTTTTTGTTTTTTTTAATCTTTGGTTAACATGATATTAGTTTATTGATAAAGTTTGTTAACTTAAACATGTAAACATTTGATTAAAAAAATTAAATAAATAACCATGAAGAAGGATGCTTCCCGCTTAAAAAAACAAAGGTGAGAGAGAAAAAAAACCACCTAAAATGCGGTAGCAGCCACCTGCATGCAACTGAGATTAAACAAACAAACAAAAAAATAAATAAAAAGGGTCTCCCCGTGTTTTTATTTCATTCAGTTTGTTTGGGTAGTTGCTATTGACTTTGAAACTGACACGCTGGCTAAAAAGCTGCAACATTGTGTCCTTCAAAGTCAAACTGTCGTTTAACTACCGCCCAGTATTTATTTTTACTGCCCAGTAATTATTTATTTTTCCCCGGTATTCATGTGTGTCTAGCGGAAGGTCGGCAGCTACCAGTTGGTTATTTTTAGAATTGAAGATTCCCGATGCTTGCTCTTCTCTGCGCACGCGTTACCGGCGTTTTCGCCGGCGTGTCAGTTTCAAAGTCAATAGCAACAACCCAAACAAACTGAATGAAATAAAAACACGGGGAGATTTTTTTTTAATTTTTTTTATAAACCTCAGTTGCATGCAAGTGTACATGGTATAGTACCTAGTAAACGCCCACCCCCCATTTTCGACCAGTGGACTAGTAGACAAGGAAAATAAATAAAGATTATTCAGTCTGCTGTTATTGTTGTTTTTCAATTGTTTCCTTTCCTTAGACATGCTTCGGGGATTGGACAGAAAAAGGTTTCTGGAGTGGCTAGAGAATCGCAATACATTTTTGACTGGGAGGAAAAAGAAGAAACGAAAGCTTCATCTTTGGTTTAAACATAAGTTTATTTCAACAAATGTTACAATCATGACATGTATACAAAAGACACAGGTAACAGCAACAAGCTAGAAGCTTATAGTGGTGTTCCTGCATGGATATTATAACGTAAGGCGGTAACGGCTGAACAATTTGTCTAAATAAACCAAATTGGAAATCCAAAGCATCATCATTATAATCATCCTCATCTCATTAATCATCCAAAATTATCATAACATAATAAACGTTGCATAATCATTATAAAGAAAGACAGTAAGAGGAAGGAAGGAGGGGAAGAAAAGGAACAAGTCGCGTAAGGCGAAAATACAATATTTAGTCAAGTAGCTGTCGAACTCACAGAATGAAACTGAACGCAATGCCATTTTTCAGCAAGACCGTATACTCGTAGCATCGTCAGTCCACCGCTCATGGCAAAGGCAGTGAAATTGACAAGAAGAGCGGGGTATTAGTTGCGCTAAGAAGGATAGCACGCTTTTCTGTACCTCTCTTTGTTTTAACTTTCTGAGCGTGTTTTTAATCCAAACATATCATATCTATATGTTTTTGGAATCAGGAACCGACAAGGAATAAGATGAAAGTGTTTTTAAATTGATTTGGACAATTTAATTTTGATAATAATTTTTATATATTTAATTTTCAGAGCTTGTTTTTAATCCGAATATAACATATTTATATGTTTTTGGAATCAGCAAATGATGGAGAATAAGATAAACGTAAATTTGGATCGTTTTATAAATTTTTATTTTTTTTTACAATTTTCAGATTTTTAATGACCAAAGTCATTAATTAATTTTTAAGCCACCAAGCTGAAATGCAATACCGAAGTCCGGGCTTCGTCGAAGATTACTTGACCAAAATTTCAACCAATTTGGTTGAAAAATGAGGGCGTGACAGTGCCGCCTCAACTTTCACGAAAAGCCGGATATGACGTCATCAAAGACATTTATCAAAAAAATGAAAAAAACGTTCGGGGATTTCATACCCAGGAACTCTCATGTCAAATTTCATAAAGATCGGTCCAGTAGTTTAGTCTGAATCGCTCTACACACACACACACAGACAGACAGACAGACAGACACACGCACATACACCACGACCCTCGTTTCGATTCCCCCTCTATGTTAAAATATTTAGTCAAAACTTGACTAAATATAATAAAAAGAAGAGGGATGGGTAGGAGTTGTGCAGAAATTAAAGTTGTTGTCCGGCTTGTGGAGCATTGATTCTGGTTTGCCCAAAGCGGCCTGAACGTTCAATGAACGAGTGTACTCTGGAAAAAATGTTCCTGTTCAAATCTAGAGAATACTGTCTGTCTCCATTTAGAAGGTGGGGGAGGTGAATACTGTGGTTAGGGAGGGTATGTATGGTTTCTTGACGTGCTTCGCGATAATTTGGACAATCTAATAGGAAGTGTTTTACGGTTTCGGACGGAAATCCGCAGTCACAAGATGCATCTGTAGCAACGTGTCGTCTCACTAGATCGTTATTAAGATCACTTATATATAGCCTGAGCTTACAGTGAATTGTTTGTGATATGCGATCTCCAGAATACCAATAACACGGCGGACTTAAATCGTTTTTTGACAAAAAGTGCTTGAGGGACTTACTAAGTTTTATGTAGTCTGGTAAAGAATTCCAGAGTTGTGTTGTAGATGGGAGAAATGAGTTTTTGTATAATTCAGGGTTAAACGATGGAACTTTCCTATCTAAAGGTCTGCGCTGGCGATATGGATTATTAGTTGATATTAATGGTGGCAATATCGCCAG
The DNA here is from genome assembly GCF_037325665.1 of Littorina saxatilis. NCBI lineage: Eukaryota > Metazoa > Mollusca > Gastropoda > Littorinimorpha > Littorinidae > Littorina > Littorina saxatilis. Next base: position 1,014,981 of record NC_090261.1, read on the forward strand.
TAAGTAGTCTGGCACCTTACGGTGTACAATCTTGTGAAATAATATCAATGTTTGACGTTTACGCCTCTCTTGAAGTGAAATAAAGCCTGACTCGTCGTACAGTTGTTGATGGCTTGTACCGCGGACTGCTCCAACAATGGTCTTCATCTTCAAAGCTTCATCTTTGGCGGGAAGTGATATCTGAAGAGGTTGATTTTGTGTGTTAGTGTGTGTGTGTGTGTGTGTGTGTGTGGGGGGGGGGGGGGGAGTTTTGTGCAATAACGCATCCTTTGAAGACTTCTATGACAAATGACCAAAATATCGTTTTTCTAGCTAAGGACCCGCTCCTGCCAAGGGTATAGTACCTAGTAAACGCCCACCCCCCACTTTTGGGCAAAACTGGTACATAGGGTGGGTGGGCGTATACAAGGTAGTTTACGGTAATATCATGTTAACCATCAATTTAAAAAAAACCTCATTCTCGCCTAAAATTAATTTTTTAAATCAATTTTGATATTACAACGTACTCTTTTGCACACGAAGAAAATAAACAAAAACAAACAAAATTAATGACAAAGAGTAAAACAAAAAAAAGTAAGGCCTGATGGCGATTCGAACTCGACTCAATCGCGCATCAGGCGAATTCGATAACCGTTCGGCTACGGAATCAGACTCCAAATTCTCGCCACTGTAATGCATTAAACAAGACGCAAGCACGCTTTTGCAACACGCCGTTATGATCGAGCATCGGTTGAAATCTTTCGTGAGCAGAAGCTCGTATTTGACCGCAATGCATCGGTGCTTAAATGACACCAATGTGTGTCCATGAGGGACATAAATCTACGAACAATATTTGAACAAGATTTATTCGAACTTGACGGTTTTATTGGACAGTGTTGGTGAAGTTACTGACAGGTAGCGACTTTACAGGAGGGGGAGGGGTCCTCTAACTTTACAGCTCGGAGACAACCCGGTAAGGACTTACCGGTGTTTCATAAATAACACTTAGCAGTTGGCCGACTTATTGAGTTTTACAGGCCAGTATATGAGTTGCAGCTTTTTCAAGAATAAATCTTGTTCAAATATTGTTTGTAGAGAGGAGCAAGCATGAGGAATCTCCTATTCTAAAAATAACCAATTCTGGTAGCTGCCGACCTTCCGCCAGACACACATTAATACCGGGGGAAAATAAATAATGACTGGGCAGTAAAAATAAATACCGGGCGGTAGTTAAACGACAGTTTGACTTTAAAGGACACAATTTTGCAGCTTTTTCAAGAATACGAGCCCAGGAGTGTTTCCACACGCGCGACGCGTTAGCGGCGCGACAAGCGGCAAGCGACGCGATTTTTTTGAAAGGGTCCTGGAGCGATTTTTTCGCGTTGTCGCGCGGCAACGCGGGAGTTTACAGATTTTACCGCATGTTTAAAACGCAAGTACGGAAACACGTCACGCGTTTGCGCGCGTTTTCTTTTGTCGCTGCCGCTGTCGCGGGTACGGAAACAGAACTTACCGCGAGTACGACACTACCGCGAGTACGACACTACCGCGAGTATAACACTACCGCGTGTCACACTACCGCGAGTATAACATTACCGCGTGTCATTTTATGACTTCCATGGCTGAAGGCAAAGGTTGAAATGTTTCCTTGAAATATAAAACAAAAAGGCCTGGTCTGTTCTCTGAACACTAATTCAATGTTTGTCATGCTAACCAAGAACTCAAAACGATCAGAACACACTATCAGAATACATATAGAATGGGTTGCTTCCAATCAAAGCCGTTAGAACACAAACTCACAAGAAGTAAGTTTGCATGCGTTCTCTCTACGGTTATGGTACTCGCGGTTGTGGTACGCGCGGTAGTGTGACACGCGGCAGTGTTATACTCGCGGTAGTGTCGTACTCGCGGTAGTGTGACACGCGGTAGTGTTACCCGCGGTAGTGTCGTACTCGCCGTAGTGTGACACGCGGTAGTGACGCTCGCGGTAGTGTCGCATAACCGGAGTGATCTGGAAAGGTGTCAATCTCTCTCTCTCTCTCTCTCACTCTCTCTCTCTCTCTCTCTCTCTCTCTCTCTCTCTCTCTCACACATACACACACACACACACACACACACACACACACACACACACACACACACACACACACACATACTGATGTCATCTGACTTACTTGGTATCACAAAAGGTGCTGCCTTGCCGGTTTTTGCTGAAAAATAACTCCGAGACAATTAGATTCAATGAATACAATGATACAAGTAACCGGCAAGTCATAAATCCAAGAAGGTGTGGGGACCGACACAAAATAGGCTGGTTGTGGGGTCCGTCACAGAGAAATTAGGTCGAAAGTGGGGTCCGACACAGAAAGTGGGGACCGACACAATGAATTATGGGAACCGTCACGCCTACGTCACAAAAGTGTGTGGGGACCGAACACAGCCAATTTCACTGACTACTTTTGTTGTTTTTATTATTACGGCTGTTTGGATGGCCCTACAATCTTGAAACTTGGGCTGTCTGCTACAGACATGTTGAACTTT